>NC_091132.1:119374605-120022105 GCF_040183065.1 Periplaneta americana | reverse complement strand
ACATGTGCCCTTCCCCATCATCCCTGAAAGTTAGTAACAATACCCCGGAAACACCCTGTATAGATAATATTAATCACCAAGGAGATAATGATGTTGATGACAACGGTAATGTTGATAAATAAAGCTTATAATAAATCTCTGTAATGCTATTATGATGTAATGGTTGTTCATCATTTTTCCCTAATTATTTTGATCATGTTAAACCTTTAATGAAAAAAGAAAATAAAATAAAATACAAGGGACATCCTCACTGAAAGTTGCGAAAATTTGTAAATGTTCATTAATCTCTTGTCCTTTGTAACGAATGAGTAACAAACTGATTGTAGAAGCCATATTTCATAAACATCGGATGCGTCTGAAATTCCGGACAGGCGAATAGCCAGGAGTGAAGGCAACGAGAGCCTTGACCAGTGCAATTTTCATAGCTAGCCACCGGCAAACTACGGTTGTTCGGAATTCACGCGTGATTAACAGGGCTGAATTGCTAATACAGCCTCGCATATATAGCTACCACGGAGAAGGCGAAACTGGACAGAAACCGCTTTTATTCCACCCATTCGCCTTTAGAAAGGAATTTGATAATGGTTCTCAGTACGTGAACGTTTAAAATGCCACAACCAATACTGTACTGTTACTTCTTCGATAACCATCACACTCACCACCATACATTTCATACATTACTAATGTTATACGGGGACATCATTTTATTTTTACTAACATTTCTAATATTAATCTGCCTATACCTTTGGATTAACGGTTGAGAACCGGAAACACCGTTTGCTACCCCTTTCCACGACTGGAGTTCGATGATACTGGCGTAAAATACAAACAAATCGCTTTACTAGAAACAGGAGGGAAGAAAAGTAGTTCATCCATTTACGTAAACTAGGAAATATCACAATTTTGAGTTTGATAATTTCCATTAGGTTTTTGTTTAATCAAAATACAATAAGTGTTTTTACTCACGAACTGAGCTCTACATTTGGATGTATTCATTATGCAGTGCATATTATAATGTCTGCAGCACATTAGCGTACAATATAGAGAATGAAGTTAAATTGAAAAATAGTCATAATATGGATATTTAAACACATTTTTGAAAATGGTGGCCTTTCATTTCGATACAAGCTTCAGTTCTTTTGTGCATATTATCGCACTATAAATTATTGTACCTAATTTCAATTACCACTTTGCGTCCTTCGTACTAGTAACTCATGTTGAAATAATTCTGTACCTACTCTATAAAAGAGTACCTTACGTACTGTAAATTCAGTCTTCACTTCTGCCCGATCCGAAAAGATAAAATTACTTAGAATGCTATCTATTGTCCGTCCAAGTGGTTTTGTCGCAGGGTCGTAGAAAGAGGGAAAATCACGTGACAGTTAATTACTTAGCAAGGCTCTTTTATTTAAGTTATTTTAACCAATTGTATAATATTACGTAGACGTTCAATTCCTAACAGAAGTTAATGTTTTCAGAAAAGAACTAAGACAGCCACTAGCCTTTACAGAGGAGCGAGCAGAAGCGGATGGGGGAAACCGGGATGCGACGTAAGCAAACGGACGACAGTACCTGTGCGAAAATATGATTCAATATTGAAAGTTCTTTCGTCACTGCAAAACGCGAACATATTTCTGGAACGTACTATACTCACTAACTCAGTACTGTTTACTATGACCGTAAGACGACTTAGACTGCATACACGGCCTTGGTTCTGTGTGGAGACGGTTGGAAGTTTACTAGTAGAGGAAGTGGGAGTGAAGTACATTGAAAAACTCAGGTACAATAAAAATTGAAGTAAAAATAAAGTGATGTCCCTGTATAAGTACTAACATTAATAATATAAGCCTGTCATATATACTAGTGTCCTGCAGTGTTCTAAAATCAAAGCGGCAACCAAGACATTACAAACTTCGTCTTATTTCATATGAAAAACTAATCGCAAGATCTATGCTAAAATCCTGAAGGGGTGGGAATGGAGGACAGCGAATATTTTTATAACAGGTTTCCTTCTGCAGAGCAAACATCGACGAATATCGATCTTCGTCATATTCGACAAACTTGAATCGAACACAGAGCTTGTAATGTACGATGCTAGTACAGGGACATCAATTTATTTTTACTTCAATTTTTATGTACCTGAGTTTTTGAGTGTACTTCACTCCCACCCCTTCTACTAATGAAGTTCCAACTGTCCACACAGAACCAAAGCCGCATATAGTAAGCAGTACTGAGTGAGTATAGTACGTTTCAGATATATGTTCGCGTTTTCCAGTGACGAAAGAGCTTTCAATATTGAATCATATTTTCGCACAGGTACTGTCGTCCTTTTGAGCGTATTCCGAATCTCACCGGTGAGCAATCCGATGGCATCACGGTGTTCCGAATTCCACCGATGACGTCATTGATGCTCCACCGGTGTCACACCGGTGCCATCAACTTGCAGAAGTGGTGGCAGGCTCCATCAGTCGTCATCAGTGAATCTGATTGGTTCTTGTATAGGGCGGGAATTAGCAGACGAATGACATCGTGCACTGTTGTGTCATGGCGGTGTGTTCTGCTTTAGTTCTGTTGTATTGTTTGTAATGAGCACAACGTAAAAACAATATGTTAATGGCTTATGAGCGAACATGTCAACCGACCAGTTATTACTACCGGTTCAAGAAATAAGTTGTTTATGATCTCTTTTATTTGAACGAGATGGCAGTACGGAAATTTCGCAAAATTTTGCTAGCGTAGCACAGATAACCACTTACACAGTCGCCATGACAGCATCGATTCTTCCAGCAGTTTTGTTCCTTATTTTCGTTGCAACGTGACGTCATTGATGCCACTGGACCGGTGAGATTCGGAATACGCTGTTTGCCTACGTCGCATCCCGATTTCCCCCACCTGCTTCTGCTCGCCCCTCTGTGAAGGTTAGTGGCTGGGCTGTCTTAGCTCTTTTCTGAAAACATTAATTTCTGCTATGAATTGGTCATCTACGTAATATTATACAGCTGTTTAAAATAACTTAAATAAAAGGGCCTCGTTAAGTAATTAACTGTCACTTGATCCCCCCCCTCTTTCTACGATCCTGCGGCATAACCACTTGGACGGATAGTAGATAGCAGTGGACCTGGTTGGCGAGTTGGTATAGCGCTGGCCTTCTATGCCCAAGGTTGCGGGTTCGATCCCAGGCCAGGTCGATGGCATTTAAGTGTGCTTAAATGCGACAGGCTCATGTCAGTAGATTTACTGGCATGTAAAAGAACTCCTGCGAGACAAAATTCCGGCACATCCTGCGACGCTGATATAACCTCTGCAGTTGCGAGCGTCGATAAATAAAACATAACATTTTAGTAGATAGCATGTCTAAGTAATTTTATCTGTGCGGGTTGGGCAGAAGTGAAGATTAAATTTACAGTACGTAAGGTATTCTTTTATAGAGTAGGTGCAGAATTATTTCAACATGAGTTACTGGTACGAAGGACGAAACTGGTAATTGGAATTAGATGCAATAGTCTATAGTGCGATAATATGCACAAAAGAACTGAAGCCTGTATCGAAATGAACGGCCACCATTTTAAAAAATGTGTTTAACTATCCATATTATGATTATTTTTCAATTTAACTTCATTCATTGTACGCTAATGTGCTGTAGACAGTATAATATACACTACATAATGAATACTTCCGAATGGATAACTGAGTTCGTGAGTAAAAACAGTTATTGTTAATACTGTACTATATTTTGATTAAACAAAAACCTAATGAAAATTATCTAACTCAAAATTGCCATATTTTCTAGTTTACGTAAATGGATGAACTACTTTTCTTCCCTCCTATACCTAGTAAAGTGATATGTTTGTATTTTACTCCAGTATCATCGTACTCCAGTCGTGGAAAGGGGTAGCAAATGGTGTTTCCGGTTCTCAGCCGTTAATCCAAAGGTATAGCCAGATTAATATTAGAAATTTTAGTAAAATAAAATGATATCCCTGTATAAGTGCGTACCATAAAACTTATGTTAAAATTCCTATTACTATTACTGTCATAACTACTGCTTTCATAACTAGCACTATGATAAATACAACCATTAGTCTCATAATTATCACAGCTACTCTCATAACCAGGGATGTCAAATCGCCTGAACTGCGTGTTTATACAACAAGCAATATAAATGCAACAGGGTTCACTTTTTAGCAAGATAAAGTACAATCATTGCTCTTAAGGAAATGGTGTGCGAGTTCTTGGGAGCACGCAGTGCAGGCGATTTGACATCCTTCCTCATAACTATGAAACTACTACTTAACCCTTAAATTGGCAAAGTATCTTATAGGGTACAACAGGTTAATAGGCTATAATTCTGCAGTAATAGAAAAATAGAAAAAAAATTGATAGGAAAATTAAAATTTCACAATACTATAATATTGTACAACATATAAAATATGGACATTGCGATAGTTGTTTTCTTTACAGTCCGAAACGGTTTAATAAACTAGTGTGAGAAATGAAGTTTTGTCAACTTGAGGTTATCACTGGTTCTGTGCAATAATGGCAGAGGCATATTTATTATAGGAAGTGCAGCAGTTGTAGGCAGTCTAGCAAAAATAAAGCTGGAAAATAAAAAAGGCGTTGGTGACAGATGCCACTATTGACTATACGAAAGTCACAATTGGTATATGTTAGAGTTTAGTCAAAGTTAATTATTACACGGGAAATACATAATGTAACTAGTTTTTACAAACACATGGAACACTTAAGGGTTAACTGTCACAATGATTTAATTACCAATATCAATTACTACGAATGAGCGACAACCCATTGAAGGTTAAGATCTACGAGCCGGCTCCTGGCTTCAAGTCAATAAGCCTCAGCAGAGGTGAGAGATCATCCAACCACTGTGAGGGTAGGATGTCATTGTCCGTTACAGGTGGCTCGCGAAACCGGATTTCGCTACTTCCTGTAGCTTCTGAAATTCATAGCAATGCTGAGTGGACACCGGTTCCATACTCTGGCCGAAATTTCATGACAAAATGTCTTCCTTCATCAAAATTTAAACCTCTAATCTTTCCGTAGTTTAAAGCTAGTCCAAGACAAGACGTCTTGAACCCTTGGAATGAAATGGAATTTCGGGAAGGGAGCACTACGACCCAGCACTGCAGTCTTTCAAGATCTATTGCGCCAATCCTCAAGCTAGGCGCATTCCCAAACCCACATCGGACGATTACGCTGGTACCGCAAGCAACCCCACTTATCCCTAAGCCAGCCCCGTCCATGCGTCGCCAGCCGGCGTTCGGGGAATGCTATGAAATGATGACAGAATGGATAGCTGTTGCCAGAATGATGTAGATCAGTCATGTCAATTGATGCCCGTAGGAGCAAGCGCGCGCTTTAGAACTCAGGAGAGCCTGAGCGCTTTACAGCGGAAAGGAAAGAGACAGACGAAAGAAGTGGTACATGCCGCTTGGTCGAGCTATATTCAGGGATGGCCAGCACTGGTTCAATAGATAAAGGGAAGAGAACTTATTAAAACTATATCCATGTAATTTTTAGATTTGTCTGAGAAGTATAAGTGCATTATAAGAATGTAAGTTTTAATTTCAATACTCATTTTTCACAAGTTTGTTTTTTTTATTCAAAAGAAATATTTTCTCAACTTTTTTTTTATAGAAAAGTAAAATTTTCAGATATAGGCCTATTTATTTAGTAGCCTTACAGAATGATTTCGTAAATGTAATAAACCGTAAATAGGCCTACGTATTAATGAAGATAGTGTACTGAAAAGTTTGAAAATATTCGCATGGAAATTGTTTGTAAGGAAATGAATTAACGAAGCAACTACTGTTACATTATAAGCAAAAGATACGTGCGTATGTGTTGTAAAAATGTCAGCTCTATAGCTTCAGCAGATTTCGAGAAAATAATTTAATATTCTGATGATAACAGTTGCTCACCAATATCACCTTAAAAGCATAATGCGATAAGAGTTTTGTTATTTTTTTATTTTATTGGGTTATTTTACGACGCTGTATCAACATCTAGGTTATTTAGCGTCTGAATGATATGAAGATGATAATGCCGGTGAAATGAGTCCGGGGTCCAGCACCGAAAGTTACCCAGCATTTGCTCGTATTGGGTTGAGGGAAAACCCCGGAAAAAGCCTCAACCAGGTAACTTGCCCCGACCGGGATTTGAACCCGGGCCACCTGGTTTCGCGGCCAGACGCGCTGTCCGTTACTCCACAGGTGTGGACGTTTTGTTATGGAATACCTATGCAGCACCTTGGTAACTTTGCTTTTTACTGTAATATTGTTTTGATTAGTTTATTGTTTACTTTTATAAGACTAAAGGTACCATCAATATCAATTCCAACTTATCATGTCATATTCAGTCTCCTTTTTTGGGATATCACTTTCCTTATGAATAATGTGTTTCATCCATTTAGTACAGTATAGTTGTATTTCTAAGGAATTTATGTGAATATTCCTTCTTACCTCTTTATTACGTTATAAACGTTTAAAACACAACTACAATATTAAGAAATTGGTATTAGTACGTTTGTTTTACAGACAATATAGATAATATCAAACAAAAAGAAGTCATACAAAAATAACGACATAAAATTTCACGTTCCGTTTGAAGTCTGTGCACCACTGTTTTCTTAATCCAACAGGTTGCTTATTCATATACACAACCATTCCTCTTTCCATACTTAGCGCTTGATGCCCGCGCACGACGTCAATGTCAGAAAAATGCGCTTGCTTTGACATCACTGTTGTAGATGCTTAATTGCGAAAACGGGAGAACTGGAGAACCCGATAAGAACTGTAACTGCGACTTTGTCCGCTACAAGTATCACTATGGATTTTTCAATGAATAATTCCAGACCTGATTAGGACTCGAAACCGGACCATCCGCGTAACAGGCTGAAGGTCTGACCACTCACGATTTTGCTAATATTGGGCTATCGTAATTACTACGTGTATGTGACTGTATACATACAAAAGTACGCATGTGTTTATTTATGTGTGTGGTGTATTTATGCGTGCATGTGGTGTACGTGTATACATATAAATGGAAGTATGTCTAAGCGAATGTTTGAGAATTTGACAACTGAATGTAATGAGTAAATTTTTATACATAGAGGTTGTTAGGGAGATAGCATAAAGTAAGGTCGTGATTATAAATTTAAGTTTCTCAGTCATATGATTTATCTCATTACATATAACTAGAGAGCGGAAAAATGTGCGTTGCCACGCGATACAGGTTAGCTTGGTCTGAAGTATGGATGACGTCACAGGTTCAAGCGCAATAACATAATGCACTACGAGAGGGCGGCAGTACAAGTAGGAACCAACAAATGACATTCAGTGTCAACTTCTACTGGGTGTTCAGTTCAAAATGTGTCATGGCTCGATGTATGCCGTCATGTGGCTAGCCGATGAGCCTAGAGAATTCAATATTCCTACACTTCCGCAGAGGGAGAGGCAGAGAAGTTGCCCAGCAAGTACGGCGTTCATTCTGAAGAGTACGTACCGATACGTACGGTAACGCCGGTAGTGGCAGGAATGTGAACTGTTTGGAAAATACGTACTGTCGGGATATGGGGAGAGGGTTAAGACGATTACTTACGTATTTGTTGACATTAACTTCGACGGTCAACATGGACACGGAGCATTTGATTTGTGTTGTGGAATGTTACCGTACGCAACCGATGATAACAAATACCCTGCGTACGACTTGCCGGCGCAAAACACATTTCGAAAGAGGTTATGGTAGCACACAGACCGTACAGACAGCCATCTGTTGCTACGACGTTCAAGTTATACCGTACACGTTCTCAAGTTCAGATTGAAGAACGCCTTAACATATAAGCTGAAACTCGCTTCAAATCGGTGACCCAACAACAGTGACGTCATGACACACTTTGAAATTAACACCCAGTAGTCGTATGGGAAAGAAAGCCAGGTGTTTACAATATTGTTTACCGCCTTTGTGCAGGTGGAAGTGTTGTGTAAAAGTGATTAAAATACCTAAGTCGAAGGGTTTGGAATTAAACAGTCTAAGAAATAAATACGGAAGAGAAATTGTTATTCCGCAAGGAGAAAATATTTTCTGTGCCGTGCGCAAATGTGAAATTAAAATACGTAGGAAATATTACATTGAGGGGCATTGTAACAGCAAGAAACATACCGTAAACGTACAAAGGTCTTCGATATTAAACAATGAAAAACATACACGATCTGAATTTAATGTGAATTTATGTATTATGATAATTTTTGCAAATATGCCGTTCAAGAAACTTGATAACCCACATTTTAGAGGTGAAATTTAAGGTGAAAGAAAAATTCCACAAATTAAAAAAAAAAAATACCGGTTATACAGTTATGTGTAACATTTTGAGTGGAGCGAAAAACGACATACTACGGCGCTTTTTTCATTTGCACCTCTAACATCTTATGACACGGAAAGAAGCTTTTCGATGTTGAAATTCCTTTTGAGCGAGAGACGTCGAAACTTTCTCTTTCGATAATTTACGAATATATATTGTGGTTCAGTGTAATACATCCTTTAATCATCCAGGCGGTGGCAGTTAACATTTGAGTTAAGTTTTTAAATGATCATATCTATATTACAACTTCATTCCAGTATTTATAGATCGATTGGAGTGATGAGGTTCTCATTACCAGTCTGTACTCTCTTGCCGCTGTTTACGTAAGTGAATGACAACAGTATAGTCCGTTGACACTAAACTTAAGGCATAACGCACATTTTTCCGGCCTATACATATAACTCATGATTTTAATCATTTTAATTTATTGTTATGTTTATCACAGCGAACTATATTGAACTTACGCTTTAGATATCGTTATAACATTCGAATATCTGATGCCGTATAGGCGAAAACGCTCATATATTTTCTTTAGTAAGATGTATTAGCAAATATTAATTTCGAACAAATGATAAATCATAGATCAAGAATCTTACATAAATTTATAATCTTGAACTGATTTATCTGAAAAAATCAAAATGAATTGTAAGGTAAATAAGGACAGAAGGAAAGAAAGAAGAAAATATTGAAGAATTTGGGTACTGGATGTATGGAATTCTGTGCACATAGCGAATCTTTGAGAATTTGACAACTGAAAGCTGAAAATATTGAAGGATTTGGGGACTGGCTGTATGGAATTTTGTGCACATAGCGAATCTTTGAGAATTTGACAACTGAAAGCTGAAAATATTGAAGAATTTGGGGACTGGCTGTATGGAATTTTGTGAACATAGCAAATCTTTAAGAATTTGACAACTGAAAGCTGAAAATATTGAAGAATTTGGGAACTGGATGTATGGAATTTTGTACACATAGCGAATCTTTGAGAATTTGACAACTGAAAGCTGAAAATATTGAAGAATTTGGGGACTGGCTGTATGGAATTTTGTGCACATAGCAATTATTTAAGAACTTGACAACTGAAAGCTGAAACTATTGAAGATTTTGGGGACTGGCTGTATGTAATTTTGTGCACACAGCAAATCTTTAAGAATTTGATAACTGAAAGCTGAAAATATTGAAGAATTTGGGAACTGGTTTGTGCACATAGCAAATCTTTAAGAATTTGACAACTGAAAGCTGAAAATATTGAAGAATTTGGGGACTGGATGTATGGAATTTTTTCCTCATAACCAATCTTTAAGAATTTGACAACTCAAAGCTGAAAATATTGAAGAATTTGGGGACTAGCTGTATGGAATTTTGTGCATATAGCGAATCTTTGAGAATTTGACAACTGAAAGCTGAAAGTATTGAAGAATTTGGGGACTGGATGTACGGAATTTTGTACACTAAGACAATCGCACCAGTTCCGAGCTCTGTGAACGTGCTGATGGGAGGATGTACGAGGATAGAAGAGCCTTCTTTTTTACCTTGCGCAGCCGGAGGCGCGTTTGTGGAATGGCCTCAGCTATCGCATTCAGCCAATTGGAGCCCGATTATTACGACAGTCAAGAAGCATTAGCAATTCTCGCAATAAACGCATTGCAAATTTGTAATGGCTGTCAGTCAGGAGTGTAATAATTTAGGTACAACTGATGAGAGATGCGGTCCTGCGAAAGTGAATTAGTAAATCATGAAGCAAATAGAAGCCGTGTAACTGAGGAACTGGTACCAGCAACACACCTGCTCTTTCTCCCGTCTCTCTTGTTTGTTTTGTTTGGGCACGGGTACATGCCCTGATCTATACACTTAATAGGCTTTGCGGTGTACATAAAACAGTTTTGATTGATGAAGATGAATCACATTCGTACGTCGGAAGATGTAGCAGCCAACGCAACACAGATCTGTTATCGACTGGTGTTTTATATTCTTCGAAATGTAACAGAAAAAAAAAAGTCATGTTAAGAATGACGCGGGGGTCAAATTCCTTTGTCATGAAAAATCTGCGAATCAAGTGCGAGTTTATCTATGAGAATCGCTAAAAGTAGTTCCCATCAAACACAAAACCAATCCGATAGCTCCATAGAGATAAATTGAATGCAGATTCAAATGTGTGTAATGTATGTGTGCTAGTGTATACAATGTAGCCCACAATTTGATGTGATGTTTTACTCGTATATTCTAATTCCCAGGAAAGAAGATTTGCTCCCATAGTTTGGCACAGAACAGATCCAAATTGTCTGAAATTTTAGGTTATGATGAGTGATGACGATAGTAAGAAATGATTATTTATTTGTTCATTATTTATTTATTTATTTATTTATTTATTTATTTATTTATTTATTTATTTATTTATTTATGTATCTATTTATCTGTTTATGAACATAACAGGCAAAGCCTAATTACAATATTCATGACTTAAATTTATATAGTTTAAAATACAGAAACAAGTAAAACGAAACACATCTTATTAAAAACAGAAAGAAAATAGAAGACAGACAAAGGAAAAAATAAAATGAAAATAATGTGTGAAAGTAGCTTGAAATTAATGCAACGAGCAAGAACCGCTTCCTCACGTCTTGGGTTTCTGCCATCATGGAGAATTGCTCCGAATCAACAGACATTATACGGTTCGTTCTCTCATTGCACCTTCAATCCGTCAGAATGCTTCCTATGAGGTTTATGAGGAGATTGGTTGCGTCTCTTCTGATGGCTCTACTAGACGTGCTGATATCATCATAATTGATCGGCAGAAGGATAAGGGTGTCATTCCCGATCCCACAATCCGTTTCGAGATGCATGAGCAACAGCCACAAGAGGTATGTCGTGAAAAACAAGTCATATATGAACCTTGTTGTCAGCATCTCGGAGCACAATACCACATCACACATTGGACAGTTTTTGGGCTCATGTTCGTTACCCGTGGCACGATCCCACGAGAAACTTTAAATCAACTTAAACAATTTAAAATTTCTGATTCAACGATTGATGCCATAGGATCTCATGTGTTAAAACCATCCTTAGCTATAATTAGTAATCATTTGTACCCAACAAACTTTTATTGTAAATGATTTCCTATGTTTTCGTATCATTTATCTTAATGTTTTCTTTTTCCTTTCAAATTGTCGCACAATTGGTTTTAATGATTATTCTTTATGAATTGATTAGTAGGCCGATCTATTCGAACCCTTATTTAGGGCGACTTTATTTCTTAAAAAATATTATTGTTCTGCAAAATAATATGCTAAAGTGCTGTGTATTTGGAAAACTTTATTTTGAAAATATTAATATTCGGATGAGGATGCAATTTATTGTATAACTGCAACATTTGGAAAACTGCAAAATTTTTGTATGATTCAGTATTTACACTCGGTATCAAAATTAATTTCGAAATTTTGTATTAAGCTTGGGTGCATATAATGTTGAGCAATAAAATAAATTAATACAGTCCAATTAATTGTTAATAATTTTACAAAGAAAGTTTAAAGAATCACAATTGCGTCTAATTTGCAAACTAGTGAAATGGAAATGTTGAAGCATTGTATCTACGGTTCAGATAAAGTAGTTGTATCAGGATAGGCATCCTTGGTCCGTGCGTTTAGTTTACAAACATTAACTGCTGAGAAGAGCGCTCCCCATCTCCTAGCTACAACATCAGTGAATGGACAGCACAGCCCTAGTTAATGTTTGTAAACAAAAAACTCGGATGCCTATAATGATACTACTTTATCCGAACCGTAATCATAACTCTCATAAGTAGGATAATTATTATAAAGTTTATAATATAACCATTTCAGAAATTTATTTTGAATTTTTTCTTGTAACAGAATATATTTATTAGTTACTGGATTCCAGATAACCGCAGCAGAGGCCTACTCTAATTTAGATCAAACAGTCGAATTATACAAAATTATTATAGTTTTGACATTAAATTTACAAGAATTTTTCGTAACAAAACCTAAACTTTTATAGGCCATATTTACAATATCAGGCTATTAATATGACTATCAAATGTAAAATTACTACTAAATAATAGACAATGTGTGCTCTAACAACCGAGTAACGTATTACGCTAGTTGTTTATCAGTATATTGCGAGCTTCTATTTTATGACACGTTTCAGCTTCCGTTATGAATTTATTTTGTGAAGTGCATCATATCAAAGATTCATATTATTTGACATTTGAACTATTTTACTGACAGAAAAGTGCAATAATATATCCTTTATTCAACATTCATGTTGAATGTCCTTAAACAGCAGATTCTATTTATAGTTTAATAGGCTATGTTATTGGACCACTGTCAGACAAAAGATACTTAAGGAAAACCTACTTCAAAGTCGCTAATAACAGAATATATATCTGGAATCGAACCCTGGTCACAGAGCTGTAACGGACAATGATAAAAAAATGGAAAAAACTGAAACTTGACCTACAGTAGAGCATCGATTATCCGAATATCGATCAACCGAAACATCGGTTAACCCAGTGGTCGTCAGCACTCGCTGAAATGGGTATTGGGTAAAGAGAGCAGGGAACGCTGCACGTCCGTGCATGCATCGAGGGAGGGAGAGGGAGGAATCTGGCCTTAGCTGATGCGGACGATCAGTGGACGTGGAGACTAGAGTACTAAGTACAGTACTAGACACTTGTGGGTGGTTTGTGTACGTGCACGATGGTAGAAAGTTCAAATAGTGATTTACGTAGATATTCCACCCCTACGTTGTTTAACTCTTAATGGGAGGAGGCATTTTTTATAGCAAGATGTTTAATTTGCAGTAAGATACTCAATGTGACAGATAAAAATATAACCTGCAGCGTCACTATGACAACTGTCATGCTAATGAATACGACAAATTAAAAGACGACGAAAGAATCGAAATGGTGGAACAGTTAAAAACACCAATATAAGACAGGTATTATTATTATTATTACTATTATTATTATTATTATTATTATTATTATTATTATTATTATTATTATTACTCCGATACTGATGTGCAGTTAGTCAGAGAACGTTTCCCTAGGCCCGCAGAATACTGCATCGGACATCGTGTCTTGTACGAGACAGTTTCGTCTCGGACCGTTTGACACTAGACAAGACTGTTTGGGCCTTTCTAGAACTGCCGACAGTTTCGAACAGAGTTTTGCCACGACGTACGTAGTTTGTTTTCCATACATTGCTATTCTCAATTGCGACCTGATAGCAACCGACGGCAAAATCGTAGCAATGATCGATTATTTTATGCGTTTAAAAGAAGAAAATCACATAAATAGAAGTTTAAGTACATAAATTTCTTTCAAAACTTCTTTCCGTACTTTATATATTAGATTTCTCCTAATGATATTTTTTTTTTCAATGTAAAACAAAAAGTGGGGGTTCTTGCATGCACATAAAAAGTCTATCCATTCTTAATTCAATTGGAAAATGGTTGTAAATACAATGTAACAATAAAATTATATTACCCACGGTGGACGTACAGCAAATCACGTGAATGAGTGAGATGTACAGCAGACTTCACACATGCGAAGAATGAAATGTGCGATCTTGTCCGCTAGTGGACGAAACTTCAGGTGACATTACAGGTCGATATCGTGTCCGTGGTTGACCGGGAAGAATTTCCATGCAGTATGCTGCCGGCCTTGCTCACATTAGCGTTCTTGAGGATTTTTTAGTACTTTGTGTTATTCACAGGAAGACGTTCATGAAGATGATGTCAGTGTTCGAGTTAGTTACAAAACTGCTCTGCGTCTTGGAAGAAAACTCCGACCATTCACAGATGGTGATTTGTTGGAAGAATGTGTAATAAACGCTGCCGAAGAACTCTGTCCTGAGCAGCTATCTACCATTAGAATAATATGTTGTCATAGAATTTAGTCCGGAGAAATTATTTCCTCACATTCCAGTGAAATATCAGGATTTATGGCTTGTCTCCCCCTTTGATTCGACTCCACAATTTCAGAGGTGACTTTTTTAAATTGTTTGAAATTAAAAACGGAAATCGTGAGTAGGCTATTTATTAACTATGTAAAATATGCTTACTTAAATACGCATGTGAACACTGGGTGCTTCATTACACTATTAGTACTATTGAATTCCACTGAGTTACGTAATTTATGGTACGAACGAAAAGCCGCCACTGAAATATTACTTACCCGTCCGCTCCCACGAATGCACCAGAGGGCTAGCGGGTAAGAGACAGCAGCACAAGCGTGCACTCCGCTGATGGCGCATGGCTTAACAGAAAGCGTTCCAAATTTGCGCGAGATTTGGCGCCAAAAAACGAGTCACCTCTGAAGCAAATATATATATAGGCTAGTCAGTTCTCTGTTTTATTTCTAAGACATGTGATACAAAATATATGTACAGTTTTGAGTGTAATATGAATGTATCTTTGTTTCACAGTTTCATAATGGACCTATGACACCGGTACAATTTGTTTTCGGAAATGATCGTTATCCGAACACCCTCCGTCCTCAATTGTTTCAGATAATCGATGCTCTACTGTATTTCTAAATCAAGTTATTTAAGGAATATGTCGGTGATCAAGCCCACAAGCCCATGTTGCATGAAATCAAATTCTATAAGATAAAGTGAAATTCCTGAATAAAACCGAACTGTAAGAATGCTTTTTCACGTTTATTGAGGAGCCAGGCTTATAGTTTTATTTAACAGGCAATATCAGAGTAATGTAAGATATTAGGAGAATGACTGCTTTATAGTCCCTTTCTCAAATGTTGTTCTGGAGGTTAAGTCCTATTACCAGAGTTGTAAAGGAGTACCGTAGCTACTATTGGGCTTCTTAAAGTTCTCTGAGAATGCTTACTTTACGGACGTTTTCTTACCGGAGAAAAACCAAGTGTTGTCTAGACCACGGCATTGTCCAACAAGGATTTCGACCGGGATTTGAAACTGAGACCCCTTGTTTATGAGCCCAGCACGCTAACACTGAACAACCACCATGGCGGTTACGTAAAAATATACAGGGTGTTTTAAAAAAGTATCCAATATTTTAGGAGGTGCTAGTATGCATCAAAACAAGAAAATAATGTCTAATAAACATGGGTCCTACAACACATACTTTCTGAGATCTGATCACTTGTTCATAGGAGGTTCTCAATGTTACGTCCATTCATGGCAATGCATTCCTCTGCCCCTCGGCGTAAGGAATCACGCACTCTTTGAAATTTGTTTTAATACGTTAATAAGAAAGTCCTGATAACGATCCCCAGTTAATCTCTGTCGTAGCCCGTATGGCCCTATTAATCTATCACCAAGAACGTCTGCCCATACGTTGATTGTGAATCGGTGCTGATGCCTTGTTTCTCCAACTGCATGGGAAAACAGCTCACACATGCTGATTACGAAAATTCACAACACCATCTCTGCTGAACTCCGCTCATATCCGCAACCAGACTTTTGTTTTCAGTATTCCTTGCGATGTATCATTATTCCATGCCAGGGATGTCAATTACGGTATGATTATCCGGTAGTCTGCTGTATTGTAGGGCAGAGAAATGCATTGTCATTAATAGACGTCACATTGAGCACCTCTTATGAACAAGTGTTCAGATCTCAGAAAGTATGTGTTGTAGGACTCATGTCTATTAGACATTATTTTCTTGTTTTGATGCATGCTATCACCTCTTAAAATATTGGATACTTTTTTAAACAAGCTGTATATTAGTACAAAAATACTTAATAAGCAATGACCAGCAAGCTTCAAAAACACCTGGGCCAAATTGTCGAATAAAATTTAGTAAGAATGTTGTTCTAAAGACTGCTCATAATATAATTCACGAAAGATCGCGTAATGATTGTTATTGTTATTGGTAATGAATAATGGGCCTACTTTTCACATTAAATACATCAGAAGAAAATTAAAGAGAATCGTAATTAGAGTTTGTACTGATCTTTTGTTTTTAGTCAAAATCACATTCTTTGTTCTTAAAAAATCTGGTAGGAATCAAATCTTGGTCACAGAGCTGTTATTGTCTACTGTCTGCGGGAATGAAGTATTGAGAAAAAAAAAACCTTTTCAAAGATGTCTGACGTTTTCTTTCTGACCACGGAGTTACAACGAAACTCAGACGAAAAATAAGTACTCTGATAAGATCTAAAAATGTTATTCCTGTTGGTTTTGCAATAATTATAGTTGCTGATGTAAAGTATGCTCGTATATCAACATCTATTCCTACAGTAAATAAGTATATGGTGTGCTCATACGAGAAAACCTAATAGACCAATTTCTACTAGGCTAATAGCAGAGTTTCTAGGGGATCAAACACTACAAACTTCAGTGATACTATCAGCTGACTGTGGCCCTCTCCACCATAGAACCCATACAGTATATTTCATTTGTAGACTGACTTGAAAAAAGCTGGTACTCTAGAACAGTGATGTTAAAGCAAGTGCATTTTTCTGACATTCACGTCGTGCGCGGGCAGCAAGCACTAAGTATGGAAAGAGAAAGGGTTGTGTATATGAATAAACAACATGTGGATTAAGAAAACAGTGGTGCACAAACTTCAAACGGAACTTGAAATTTTATGTCGTTATTTTTATATGACTTCTTTCTGTTTGACATTATCTATATTGTCTGTAAAACAAACGTACTAATACCAATTTCTTAATATTGCAGTTGTGTTTTAAACGTTTATAACGTAATAAAGAGTTAAGAAGGAATATTCACATAAATTCCATAGTAGTACAACTATACTGTACTAAATGGATAAAACACATTATTCATAAGGAAAGTGATATCCCAAAAAAAGAGATTGAGTATGACATGATAAGTTGGAACTGATATTGATGGTATCTTTAGCCTTGCAAAAGTAATCAACAAACTAATCAAAACAATATTACAGTACAAAGCAAAGTTACCTAGGTACTGTATCTGTTTTAAGTGTAACTAATATTACATAACAAAACTCTTATCGCATTATGCTTTTAAGGTATATTTGTGAGCAACTTCCTATCATCAGAATATTAAATTATTTTCTCGAAATATGCTGAAGCTATAGAGCTGACATTTTTACAACACATGGGCACGTATCGTTTGCTTATGATGTAACAGTAGTTGCTTTGTTAATTAATTTCCTTACAAACAATTTCCATGCGAATATTTTCAAAATTTTCAATACACTATCTTCAGTAATACGTATATTCGGTTTATTAGATTTACGAAAACATTCTGTAAGGCTACTAAATAAATAGGCCTATATCTGAAAATTTCACTTTTCTATTAAAAAAGTTGAGAAAATATTTCTTTTGAGTCCACACCTGTGGAGTAACGGTCAGCGCGTCTGGCTGCGAAACCAGGTGGCCCGGGTTCGAATCCCGGTCGGGGCAAGTTACCTGGTTGAGGTTTTTTCAGGGGTTTTCCCTCAACCCAACACGAGCAAATGCTGGGTAACTTTCGGTGCTGGACCCCGGACTCATTTCACCGGCATTATCACCTTCATATCATTCAGACGCTAAATAACCTAGATGTTGATACAGCGTCGTAAAATAACCCAATAAAATAAATATTTCTTTTGAATGAAAAAAAAATCAAACTTGTGAAAAATGAGCATTAAAATTAAAACTTACACTCTTATAATGCACTTATACTTCTCAGACAGATCTAAAAATTACCATGGATACAGTTTTAATACGTTCTCTTCCCTTTATCTATTGAATCAGTGCTGGCCATCCCTGAATATAGCTCGACCAAGCGGCATATACTACTTCTTTCGTCTGTCTCTTTACTTTCCGCTGTAAAGCGCTCAGGCTCTCCTGGGCTCTAAAGCGCACGCTTGCTCCTGTGGGCATCAATTGGCATGCCTGCTCTAAAGTCTAGATTCTGAACGAAAACCAATGTTCACTTTCGTTTACGGCCTACTCAACCAGCAACTGACAAAACTTGTTAATTATCTCAACTAATTAAAGTTTCCAATTAAAACCACGGCCTTCTAGTAAACAAGAAGTGAATCAAGGTTCATAGCTTTTATGTGTGACACACAGATATTTGTTGTGTGAAACTGGAGTCGAACCCATACATCCTTCACATCTTCCCTTTTTCTTCCGCATGCCGTCACATCTTATACTTCTTTCGGCAGGTGCAACTATGAAACACTGGGATAGATTATCTCGGGAATTAAACGAAACCCTGTCATCCGATGTATTTCTATTTACAGATACAATCTTGTGGGCTAATTCCTAGCGTGGGAAAGAGGCAGAAAGCTCCTTCCTATTATTACATCAAGAAGAAGACTAGAGTGCACCGCACCCACATGAAGAGTCTGAGGTCTTTATACATTTCCCGCACTCTGACAGCTATTCTTTCTGTGAGCTTACCTTATAACATTCTCAATTACCCTTTATCTACCACGCTTCAAGACCGTAATAGCTTGTCTTGTTATGTGGGGCATCCGATACGGCCATGAGGTAGTTTACATCCGTTAAAACCAGCAGTAAGTCATGGATTCTCACGAAAGACAGAGGGTTTGATTTGCGGAGGGTAAATCGTGCGTGGAGCGGCTTTTCTCTAAGTACTTTAACTTCCCTGCTCGTACAGGGTGATTCAGCAGGAATATGTAGTAGGGTAAGGTTGCCTATATCGCACCACTTTAGCATTTATCATTTTTATTGAACAATACAGTTTTTATTTTCTGCATTCCTTTACAGAGATACATTCCCAGAACATTTACCTTTCATGTAAAAAAGAATCCTTGAATTTGATTTAATATTTTTTAATTAGAATGACATTTTCGAAACACTTGTCAGTGGTGCCATTTAGGCAACTAGTTTCCTAAATAGCACCTGCGGTTTCTTAAATCGCACCTCTTTATCTGCAGGGAACAGGATGAAGGAAAGCTTTTAATATTGAACATATTGAAAGTATTTAATATGAATAATGTAATAAATGCAAATTACAAGTTTATTGAAATTAATGAAAGAGAGTAACGCATCTTCAAATGAAATTGAAAAAAATAAGCATAAATTACCTAACATTTAAACTTCCTGAATGCGTTTTTTATTGTTACACATTTACCATGTGCTTCACCAGACAGTTCAGACTGTGAACTGCGTCACCTTTTCTCCATGATTATCTCCAATCCACCTAAGAACTGCTTCATGATTTAGCTGTCTGAAATGGTTTGAAGATAGAAAAATCTAAAGGCTGGGCCTATGAGTGTTATGACGAGGAAGCTGGAAGAAGAGTACACCATTTTCCCGAGATAATCTAGCTTCTAAATTTTTGGAATGGGTTGTATAGGTGGACATAAAGAAGCAGCACTTTTTTCTATGACAGGTTTGAATGGCAAATAAATTGTTTGACTATTCGACAAGTAGTTCACGGTTGATGTAACCGTCCACACCTGTGGAGTAACGGTCAGCGCGTCTGGCTGCGAAACTAGGTGGTCCGGGTTCGAATCCCGGTCGGGGCAAGTTACCTGGTTGAGGTTTTTTCCGGGGTTTTCCCTGAACTCAATACAAGCAAATGCTGGGTAACTTTCGGTGCTGGACCCCGGACTCATTTCACCGGCATTATCACCTTCATATCATTCAGGCGCTAAATAACCTAGATGTTGATACAGCGTCGTAAAATAACCCAATAAAATAAAATAAAAATTGATATAACCTGATTCAGAGAAAACAAATAACGATCCTGAAGGAGTACCAGCTGATAATGTAGGATGCACTGTTTGACGTTTAAAAATGATCATAGGTGGCATAAAATAACTGGTGCGCTTGTAAAACACACACTTGGTGTATTAACGCACTTTTCACCACTTGATATTGCAACCATCTGATGCATTCCTCGTTCAGTTAAAATTTTTGGGGCCTTCTATTGTACGGCTAGAATTGCGACAGTTGCTCATATCGCACCGGTGCGAATTAGGCACCTACAAAGTGGTGCGAATTGAGCAACTATGTGATAAGTTATTATTTCCTCCATTCTAGCCTATAATCACCACATTTTAGAAAATTCTACTAAGTTAAATGTTCTTTAATATTTCTTTAAATCAATAACATCTTAAGATTATGGATTTCTTTGCATACAAATCCGTTATTTAGTTACAAAATGTTAGTTAAATATACATCCACCTGAGCGATTATATTAGATACACTATCACCACGCTGCTGACACAATGAAGTGGCAGAAATCAAGCGACTTGGTGGAAGTTCATATGGTAGATTGTAAAAATACCACTAGATGCCACACTACTACAGTAACTTGTTTTAAACTAGCAGTGGTGCCATTTAGGAAGCGGTGCGATTTATGCTACTCTACCCTAAATATTTTAGGAGCTGATAGTGTGAACTATTCTGAAGAAAAAGTTCATATAATTATGTGTAAAATGTTCAATGGATGTCGAGATGCAGCTGCTTGAAGTATACGTATAACAAGCGTTACAAATGTCAAGAAGGAAAGACAAATTACTTGATGATTATTTTTATTTATTGCTTATTTACATGGTATCAGTACATTTTAACAGTTGGAAGTAATGGTTAAAAAATTCCACACCAGTTTCAAAGCACTTTATTTCTTTGTTGGCAATAGTAAATGTTTCTCTTCTGAGGTCGTCTTGTTTTTTATGAGGACAATACTATTCATAATGCCAGCAACCAATTTGTATGTTGTGTTTACTTTGTTTTTGTACATTTCGCTTTTCATCCACACCCCCCCCCCAGACAGAAATCGACATATGGAGGAACTGTTAGCGCGTCTAGCCGCGAAACCAGGTGGCCCGGGTTCGATTCCCGGTCGGGGCAAGTTACCTGGTTGAGGTTTTTTCCGGGGTTTTCCCTCAACCCCATATGAGCATATGCTGGGTAACTTTCGGTGTTAGACTCCGGACTCATTTCACCGGCATTATCACCTTCATCTCATTCAGACGCTAAATAACCTAAGATGTTGATAAAGCGTCATAAAATAACCTACTAAAATAAAAAAAAAATCGACAGGAGTATGTGCTGGGGACCTTGGTGGCCAATGAATGTGAAACACTTGTACACCCAGCTGTGTAAGAATACAACTGCAGTCACATGCTATTCAGAGTACTGGGTGCTTGTCATCTGTTTCAGACTTAGCGCGAACTCATATGTACAGGTTAACTACGAAAAGCTTTATCTCAACACCCACTATGAACAGTGCTGCCCTCAGACCATCTCAGTATACTCTTCTCAGAGTTCTGTTCGTTCGTACGTAGTCATTTGCCAATCCTTCATACCATTTGCAAGGCTTGTTGTGCATAACATTAAAAAAGCTGTGTCTTCACATTCACTGAAAATTGGACGCATGTTTATATGAACTTTTTTACTCAGAATAGTCCATAGCCCATAGATTTATTTAAAATGCTCTCCATAGAAAATATCTGTAGTCCTATCATAGGTCGCCTGCCGCTACCCTACATAGCTGCTGTGTTTGATTCTACTCGTATATTTTATATATTTCGGAACACTTCTTTTCTGAACGAAAACATATAATATCTAAACAAAGATCGTGACTAGCAGAAGAAAATAACGAGTTGTATTAAGAGTTTCAATTTGTGACGTATTTTCCTAGGTTGTTGTAGCACAGTAAAAATTAAGGTGAAATAAAATATAATCTGTCTATCTATAAATCAATATTTTGTAGTCTACGTCAGATGCTTGTGTTGAGAGTCCGCCACTGGGATCCGAACGGAGTACTCTATACTCCTCGACTGACATTACATCTTATGTATTGCGGCTTGCGTTCAGTGATGTCATCGTGAGTACAAATTTGTCGACGGCTGGCTAAGTCCATAATTTCAATTACTGTTTTACAGTTCCTGAATATACGTAGATTGAAAATAGTGTCAAATAAAAAATTGCAATACAACTATCAACATCTTGTTTTCAGTAGCTTTCGAACGTAATTCTAATTATCATTTTATCATTTCTGAATATTAATGTCATTAAAAAATTAACCATTAATTATAATCTTCTTGTTTCTCAATAGGTCCTGTAGTTTAAAAATACTTACATTAATAAACAGTTAATCATATCTTTGTAATAGCACCTGTACACCGCTCCTTGTTTATAGCAAGGGGTGCCGCGTCAGCGGGTGGATTGTGATCTTTGTTAAAGACAACTATTTTATAACCGATGTCTAGAAATTTTCTCCCATTAAATGATTCTCGCTCCGGACTGACTCAGAAATTGCGAGTGAGTGAAATCCGATCTTATTTACGATATCTACTGATCTTTCCGTGGGAAGGATTTTTTTCCAGCGATAACACCAGGCAATAAAATCCGCATTACATCAGAGTACGCACTACAGTATAAGTGAAGGCGTTATATAGGGTATTTCAAAAGTCAGTTGAAATATTAAACCGCTATAAATATTATAATATTTGAGATAGGAAAAAAAGCAAAAACATCACAGTGTTGGGCAAACAACGGGGTTTACAAAACATTGGGAAGATGTCCGCCGTTCTCTTGTTCAACGTACAGCATTCTGTCTGCGACACCATGCACAACATTTTGCAGCTAATGTCTTGGAATATTGGAAATTTCTTGCGAGATGGCATCTTTCAGTTTCCGTAGGGTTGTTGGATGTGTCAGGAAAATTGTTCTTTAACGTAACCCCACTACCAAAACTCGGCCGAATTGAGATCTGGAGATCGGGAAGGCCACATTGTTGGAAAGTGCCTACTAATGACACAATCACCCAAAATCTGCGTAATTAATTGTTTTGCAGGGATAAAGATGTGGTGTGGAGCGCCATCTTGCATGAAGATTATGTTTTCCATATCGTGATTCCTCAGTTTAGGGATGACATGCTGTAGTAGCTCTCCCCGTTTACTGTAACAGCCTGTCTTATTTCATTATTGTCTTCTTCGACCAAAGTCTGCAATTACGCGTGTTAACTCCACCATTAATATTTATAGTAGGTTATTTTACGACGCTTTAGCAACATCTTAGGTTATTTAGCGTCTGAATGAGATGAAGGTGACAATGTCGTTGAAATGAGCCCGGGGTCCAGCACTGAAAGTTACCCAGCATTTGCTCATATTGTGTTTAGGGAAAATCTCGGGAAAATCTCAATCAGGTAACTTGTCCCGACCGGAAATCGGACCCGGGCCACCTAGTTTAGCGGCCAGACGCGCTAACCGTTACTCCAGAGGTGTGGACAATAATGGAATAAGACAGACTGTTACAGTAAACAGGGAACGCTTCTACAGCATGTTACAGAACTTCGTCATCCTCAAACTGAGGAATCACGATATGGAAAACATAATCTTCATGCAAGATGGCGCTCCACCCCACATCTTTATCCCAGCAAAACAATTAATTACGCAGATTTTTGGCGATCGTATCATCAGTACCGGTAGGCACTTTCCAACAATGTGGCTCCCACGATCTCCAGATCTCAATCCGGGCGATTTTTGGTTGTGGGGTTACCTTAAAGAACAATTTTCCTGGCACATCCAACAACCATACTGCAACTGAAATATGCTATCTCGCAAAAAATTGCCAATTTTCCAAGACATTATCTGCAAAATGCTGTGCACAGTGTGCCAGAAGAATGCTGTACGTTGAACAAGAGAACGGCGGACATCTTCCCATGTTTTGTAAACCCCGTTGTTTGTCCAACACTGTGATGTTTTTGTTTTTCCCCTATCTAAAATATTATAATATTTATAGCGGTTTAATGTTTGAACTGACTTTTGAAATACCCTATATATCCGATGTAATTTAAATAAGATGTTACGTACATAATTCTGGCATTAATGTCATTTACTTTAATATTATGTATACGTCTGAAAAAAATACTGCATTAGTTTACGTTGATTGATAACCACTGTAATGCAACTCACCGAGAATGCTAGGAGACAGACGAGGAGCTTCCAGATCGGCATCCTACTCCGAACAATCCTCATCGTAGCACCAGCGCGTCCTCCCTGAAAAAGAATTTGAACATTACAATATTGTACGATAGCATACTGCATAAGTAGGCCTATGTGATACGGTATAAAACATAATATAATAAAATTCTCTTCCAGGACATTTCGAACAATCTTTTTCGTCCAACCCAAATCTCGTCCAATGTATCAATTTTGTACACAACTTGTCTCATCCGGAAGGATATTTCGTCCAGTCCTATTCGTCCCCTATATACCTTTGTCTCATCCAACAGTCAGCGAACACAACGAAGGCACCTATGTCATTCTAGAAATTGTGAGTGACAGAGGAAAACCAATGCTTCATCTTAAAAATTATTATTAGCTCATCATCCATCTTTTGGAGGTTCATTGACTCCCTAAAGGAAGAGCAGAGGCAGAACGAAAAGGATAACACACGCCTTCTCGCTGAAAAGCCGGTATCTAAGTTACGTAATCAAGAGTACATTTTCTCTTTAGTTCAGCAATATCCCCAATACAAGGCTGAAAATCGGATTTAAATATGAATGAATGAATGAATGAATGAATGTTAGCCATAATGTCCTATGTTGGGCATAGGCCTCCTGTGATGGGGTTAGAACCCCCTCGACAGGGATGGCTCAAGTGTACTCGCTTGGTGAGCCAATCCAGGCGAGCTTGTCGTGTATGCTACTTTCGTGACATGGTTGATAACACTGTTAGATTCTAACTAGTCTCAGCACTCTGTTCTTTGTTCTTTTTTTTGCACTATTCACATTATACTAACACCAGCACTTTGACAAACACTGATTGCTATTTACACTATTTAACTGACACTTTTTCAACACTGACTTTATTATTTACAAAACTTATCTCACTATTTCACTAATACTGACTTTACTATTTACAATATCTTAACACTGATTACGTTATCTATTTACAATGACCTTCCCTAGTTCTTTCCACAAAACTCTGTTCTTTGCTGTCCTCGACCATTGTTTCCCCGCCTCTTTGGTAAACATGTCAGACCATCTGAGCCGTGATCTTCCCTGTCCTCTCTTTCCGACATAGTGGTCCCACATCGTGACTGCATGGGTCCATCTTGTCTGTTGTAGTCTCGCCACGTGTCCCCCCCAGGTCCACTTCGTTTCTGTGGCTCGTTCTGCTGCGTCAGTAGTGTTCGTCAGTCTTCGTAGTGTTCCGTTTGTCATTCTGTCTCGTAGCGTGATGCCCAGTATTTTTCTTTGCATCTTCCTCTGGCATGTTTGTATACTTGAGCGTTGTCTCTCGGACAGTGTCCAAGTTTGACAGCAGTATAGCAAAACTGGGATTATACATGTCTCTAGTGCCTCGAACTTGAGATTGCGGTTGATTGTCTTGTCCGTCCATATGAACTTCAGGCTCCAGAACGCCTTCCATGCCGATGAAATTCTACTATTGATCTCTTTGTGGTTTCTTTGTGAGAAGGTAACTATTTGACCCAAATACACATATTCAGAGATATACTGCAATTCTGTGTCGTCTACTCTGATTGCGATCTCCTGTGCGTTTGTCATCACTTTTGTTTTTGTGTTGTTCATGGTCAGTCCAATGTAAGTATTTTTGATATTCAGTTCCTCAATCATGTTTTGCAGTTTTGCTGCTGAGTCAGCGAATAAGACGATATCATCTGCGAACCTCAGATTAGATAGTCTTCTGCTCTGGTTAATCTCATATTGTTTGAAAATAAACCCAGCCGAAGAAGTTATTGAGTAAGGCTAAGTTGATTTAGTAGTTTCACCATTTTATCTAATTTAATATAATTATGTATAATAAATACAAATTAAATTTAGATTGGTCGAAATTTTACATTGGACTAATTTATTTTGGATGAAATGTCATATTGGGCTAAACAGAATTTTATGAAATCTTCTGGACGAGTTTTTCATACGACGAATATAAGATCGGACCAAAAATCTTGGACGAACTGCCCTCAAATCTAAAATTCAAGTAAAAATAATTTTTATCTGGTCAACATTAGGTCCATAAAATCTCTATATCACGGTTTAGGTAAATTTCCTTATTTTTATTCACAGGATCTTCAAGCATTTCTTTTGAACGCCAGATTTCGTTGTGGAATGATTTTGCAATTTTATAAAAGATTTATTTGATTCCTTTTATTGTTATTCAAGATTTTACATTCAAATATTTTATGACCTTTTATAGTTACATTTTTTCCTCAATTACAGGATTGCTCATTCGGAAGACCTATATTTTCTCAAACTTCTTTTTATCAAGTACGTCCGGATAGGTTTCGTTTACATGCGTTTTAAGCTTCCACGGTGAACGTTGGATATTCCACGTGTTCTGAATCAGCTGAATATTAATGCTCTAAAACTTGACATTATTCAGATTTTGTTTTTTGTTCATCCTATGCAACATAAAAATTTCCCCATTCTTGAACTAGGGAAAATATACACACTATTTCCTCGGAAATCGAGTTAGATCTACAATAGTAAAAAGCCGACGGCATTTACTAAGGCGAAACCTGTTTGCTGGCGGACGGTCTATACTAATGCATTTAATTTACAGAACGACTCGGAACACTATACTCAGAAAACTGACCCTGAAACCTTCCACTTGTCTAACGAGCAGACTGGGACGTGAGATCGGTGTGTCGCCAGGTATAAGGCTTAAATGGATTCGCAGATCATTAATGGTAAGTCTCCAGTAACGTGGGGTCAGCGTGACGCCGAAACTGCACGTGAGAAGAGGACATATTAGCTACGGATGAACATCGAATCCACAACTATTGTCTTCATTAAGTTTAAAAAATGGACTTCGTTGCAGGTAGATAATTCACATTATTTCCTTATTGCCATATTCTATTCTATCTTGTGGTTCTTAGGCTACATTTTTCGTTCATTTTGCAAGTGCCGATGGCAATATAGAATATACACCATCTGTTAAGCTGAGGTTACTGGTTACTGACAATGACTGAAGTATTTCATACGGGAGCAGGACAATTAATGAGGACGAGGTCCGGAGCTTCTAGGCGTTTGATTTCACCACGACTCAGATGGGCGGATATGTGAAGACGACATGTAAACAGTGATCAAGATCTAAGTGGAAATAACTAGTACTAATACGAACTAGAAGTAGTTAATTGTGTTACAATATATACTGTTAATAGTTACAATCATGACTAGTGCTAGATAGTAGACATTAGTTTTAAAGGTATACAGACCGACAAAGTGAAACCTCGCCTGGAATGGCTCACCAGGCGGGTAATAACGAGCTACCACTTTTATAGGAGGCCTTTGCCCTTCACGGGATATAATGACTAAATGCATTAATTCATTCATGCATTAATTAATTCATTCATTCATTCATATATGTATTATACGTAATATGAGTGTATGTATGTATTTATTCACACTGCAAATGGGTATATACTCGGTGGCAGTGGTAACTAATTACACTCAATAATGACAGTAATAAACGCAATTAATAATAAATTAATAATAATAACAGGGAGCATTCTAAATTAAACGAAGCACGGTCACTTAAAATAACATTTAAAGTAAATCGAATTTGTATCTTAACCCTAAGTTCGAACTAAAGCCCACGAGTATGATATGTTCATACCTGCACAAGTACTTTTCAGCACTACACTCATTTCGCTGACAACTCACTCACTGATCTGGAACTACGACATATTTCACTGATTCTGTCCTGATTTCACTAACACTTCAAAAACATTTTACTGTTCAAATACTTTGCACTGCCACTATAAACTATAAAGCTTCACTGACAGAAACACACTTCACTGACACAACACACTTCACTTCACTGATACAACACTTCAATAACAAACATCAATTACACCTTTACATACTGTTTATAATATACTACCTTCTATTAGTGAAGTCCTTAAGCATATTTTTAAATACATTTTTGGTTATTGGTAAAGCCTTTAACAAGTCTGCAGGTAAAGCATTCCAGTCCTTGATAGTACGATTGAGAAAAGGAAATTTCCAGTGTCCGTCCTCTGTCTGGGTCAACATCTCAACTCTCATTATGAAGGAACTCTAGAGTCTAGATATTACAGATAATGACGGATTATTATTTAATCGTCCAATTTATTTTATTTGAGTACATAAATAGCTAGATGTATTAATTGTATGTGTTATATTTCCGCTGTGTCGACTGCTAGTTAGTGTGATTATAGCGCCAACTCTAGGAAAAAAGCAGAATCTCACGCTCAAGCAGGTTTGAAGGTAATTGAAATCAGTCATGCTACATCAAAGACACCGACGCGAAGTGCCAATACTTGTAATTCCCTATTCGCTGGAGATACCTTGTCTCAAAGTGGCAATACTGTAATTTGTCATGTGGCAAAAACCAACGCAGAAAGAGGGGTTCCTATGATGTGAGATCAGCACCACAGAGCACCTTCACATTGAATAAACTTCTACAGCATATCAGTATGTTAAGGCAGGATTCGAACTCACCAACCCACGAAATTTCAAGTCTTTAAGTTTTAGTATTATCATTCCTTATTTGTTAGGGTTTACAAAAACATGCTTTTAGATATTATTTTCCATTAGGAGAACATAATTTACATTATTATAACAAAGAGAATATTTTCTTTCAGAATGCTACCGGTACTGAATTTGTTCTTTGCCTTGGTATATTGCCACATTTTCATTACGCAAAATCTCGCGTCAAATTTAGTTCATAAAATAATTCCATTATGCCAAAGTAAAATTATTTAAATAATATTCGAACGAAAGGAAGGACATGACCTTGCGTAATAAAACACTGCAATATATTTTCGAAAGTAATGCGAGATTAACTTGTTTTTCAAATTATTAAATGTGTCTTGTCTAAATTTTTTGAGACTGCAAATTCGCAGGAAAATCTTATATTAAGGAAAACCTATTTACAATAACTGAGTAAAACTGTGTGGCTCTTTAGAACAGTACAACAACTAACTTACTTACTGGCTTTTAAGGAACCCGGAGGTTCATTGCCGCCCTCACATAAGCCCGCCATTGGTCCCTATCCTGAGCATCTATCATCATATCCCACCTCCCTCAAATCCATTTTAATATTATCTTCCCATATACGTCTTGGCCTCCCTAAAGGTCTTTTTCCCTCCGGCCTCCCAACTAGCACTCTATATGCATTTCTGGATTCGCTCATATGTGCTACATGCCTTGCCCATCTCAAACGTCTGGATTTAATGTTCCTAATTATGTCAGGTGAAGAATACAATGGGTGCAGTTCTGTGTTGTGTAACTTGCTTCATTCTCCTGTAACTTCATCCCTCTTAACCCCAAATATTTTCCTAAGCACCTTATTCTCAAACACCCTTAACCTCTGTTCCTCTCTCAAGGTGAGAGTCCAAGTTTCAAAACCATAAAGCACAACCGGTAATATAACTGTTTTATAAATTCTAACTTCCAGATTTTTGACAGCAGACTGGATGATAAAAGCTTCTCAACCGAATAATAACAGGCATTTCCCATATTTATTCTGTGTTTAATTTCTTCCCGAGTATCATTTATATTTGTTACTGTTGCTCCAAGATATTTGAACTTCTCCACCTCTTCAAAAGATAAATTTCCAATTGTTATATTTCCATTTCGTACAATATTCTCGTCATGAGACATAATCATATAGTTTGTCTTTTCGCAATTTACTTCCAAATCTATCTCTTTACTTGCTTCCAGTAAAATTCCCGTGTTTTCCCTAATCGTTTGTGGGTTTTCTCCTATTATATTCACGTCATCCACATACACAAGCAGCTGATGTAACCCGTTCAATTCCAAACCCTCTTTGTTATCCTGGACTTTCCTAATGGCATACTCTAGAGCAAAGTTAAAAAGTAAAGGTGATAATGCATCTCCTTGCTTTAGCCCACAGTGAATTGAAAACGCATCTGACAGAAGTCGACCTATATGAACTCTGCTGTACATTTCACTGAGACACATTTTAATTAATCGAACTAGTTTCTTGGGAATACCAAATTTAATAAGAATATCATATAAATCTTCTCGTTTAACCGAGTCATATGCCTTTTTGAAATCTATGAATAACTGATGTACTGTACCATTATAGTCCCATTTTGTCTCCATTATCTGTCGAATACAAAATATTTGGTCAATAGTTGATCTATTAAGCCAAAAACCACACTGATGATTCCCAATAATTTCATCTACATATGGAGTTAATATTCTCAAAAGATTATTGGACAAACTTTTGTACGACGTCAACAAAAGTGATATTCCTCGAAAGTTACTACAGTTAGTCTTGTCCCCCTTCTTAAAGATAGGTACGATTACATTCTTATTAATTTTTGTGGTGCCAAAATCGACGGTGTCCTCATCTTGTGCCATGGAAATCTTGGCATTCAACCACACGTACCTCAGTAAAACACTGAAAAAAAAAATAACCAATGACTATACATTTTCATGTAAACTGTGTATGAATGCCTTGAATTTTCACACCTTAACCGTCGTCGCATGCATCATGGCCGACCATGTTGAATAAGATTGTATAAATGTTCTAACTCGAAGACAAACTCAGGAACTAGGAGCACACAGTTACCTATTATCTCATTAGCTTACAAAAGCTTACTTCAATTCCAGAACATAATTCATTATTTGCAATCTTAATTAACTTATATTTGGATGGGAGCATCATGAATAATGACTATAATACAAGTGGTTCTAGGCAAGAGGATGTGTAATTATTCTATGTGGGATGTATCAGTCATTCATAATTCACAAGCTGCACAAAGGAAAGTCGTCTTGTGTACGGATTCTTTCACATGAGTCTCTTCCGCTTCTAAGGCACAAGATCGTGGGTGTGATGCACTTGTTATGCCCACGTGTGAAGGGATGATATAGAAGAATATAATAAGAACCTGCTTACCAGCCTCTTTGTAGCCATGAATGTCCTCCAGTCACCACAATACTTCTCATTCTAAGTAGTTGCCATTTGCGTTAACACACTACTACTTACTCTTAGACATCGGATGATTATTGTTTTTCCAAAATTAAATTGACTATTACACTTTTACTACGTCATACTACTTTTGACCAATAAAACGGTACGAAAGGACGTCTTTCAACCGATCATGGCTGCTTATCGCACAGTTTTATCGCGTCCCTAGCATTTGTTTAATTTTATCACTACCCTAGCATTTGTTTATTTTTATCACTACCCTAGCATTTGTTTCTTTGTTTGCCAACATTTCAAACTGCAATGGCCCGGACGTAAAAAAAAAAAAAAAAAAACAGAAAATTACAAACCGCTCCAGTCGATACACAGCACTTTCAAATATGACTCGCATTGGCATTCAATAACAAGAATTAATAAAGATCACTGGTCCTAGCTATGCATATTCCCTGAAATCCTATTTACAAATAAATGAAGAGCACCATTCGGAAATCCTGCATACGTTGAGGAATACACCATGTACATCAACGAGTTCCACTTCTTTTATGCACACGTCTAACATAACATCAACTGAACCACCAACCACTAAAACATTCAAATTTGAAAATTGTACTTTCAATAATTGTTTTTTTTTAATTATTCATGCTTATTTTTTATTTCATCATCATTAATTGAAACGTTTCTTGTTTATTTCATCATCCCTAATTAAAACTTTTCTAACATTTATTTATATTATTTAGGTTATGTTATAGCTTCTGCTATATGATATTATGAATAGTCACGTATCAGAGATTGTTTAATACTAAGATTTATTGAAAATCATCTGTCAAGTGACGTTGATTACTGGGATCCGGATAATTAAAGTGGAATGTAACTTTTTAATAAAAATGAAACTGAATCAACAAAGCCTTCTTGACTAGTAACCGTCCACAGAGTTCAATGAAGATTCCATAGTTGGCACAACTGATAACAAGAAAACAGCTAAACATAACACACTACTGCCATCTAGCGTAATATTTGTAATGTTGAGATGGTACAATAATACATTTGAAGACAGTTGTATTTTCATAAGTCAATTAATATTTTATTGTATTGGAGTACTTCGTTACTTCTAATCTTCATATACTTTCTTCTAATCGTGTAATAGTCAATTAAATCCCACTCGAGTTTTGATTTTCTCTAGATAAATCAAAACCTCTAGTGAGATTACTGTTGATAAATATATTTTATCGTAATAACATCTCGGTCCTTCTGGTAGATCGTCTTCTGCTCAATTATTGAGGTACTAGTGTCATTTAACATCGTCAATGTCATAATTAGGGTTCGTATTCCAGCTATCTATAAACTGGAATGAAGTTGCCTGATTCGAAGTATATATGACGTCACAGCGCAGGTACAGGTACGTTCGTATACAAAATAGTTACGCATCCTCTGCACTCTTCCTCTAGAAAGTCAAAACCGGGACGCAGTCATAGTGAGTAGTCTTATCGATCACTGCTCTTACTAGTCATATTATTTAAATAACTTCATCTTTGTGGCTGATTGAAGGTTCATTGCAGAGGTAAAATGCCTTACGTAAGACGCTCAAGCGTGAAATATTGCAGGGCACAGTTGGGGATATTTGAACTAATATTTTCACTGTCTATGTAGACAATATTACATACCGGTATACATTGTGTAAAATAAACATAAAAGTGAAAAAAAACAGTGCACTGAATGACACTGCAATACCAAAAGGCACAGAAAGTGTGTCGAACGTAATCCAAAAGAACCAGTACCATCAAAATCTAAAAATTATGAAGATATTAACTCCACGTTTAGCATGGATTTGTGTAGCCTACCATGATGTTCAGTGCCAACATCCCAATTAATAAATTAAATAATCTACATTTTAGGGAATATCTAGAAAAATACATAGAAAATTGGTGGATTTCCAGTGATTAGCGACATATGCAATATCCTAATGAAACACAAAAAAATATCAGACAATAGGAATATCTTGTACTACATCATACACCAATAACGTCATGTGCTGTCGAAAGAATTTCTTGTAATATAAAATCGTTTCAAGTGACATCCGCATTTGTTCAAGTTCCGTAACTTACGAATGCACGTTATTATTCATTGCAAAGATCACGACGAAAATGAACATCACGGCTCAAGCATGTGTTTACTAGTATAGCTTCAGAATGTCGGAAGTTGACTGTACTCCACGAACACCCAGCGAGACGTGTTTGTTTATATCCTTATCCTTTGCATTACCTGTGTTCGGCGTACTATATACCCGATGTGTCTTAATTTCAATCTTTAGGTAGCTGGGATACGGAGCCTAGTCATAATCATTGCCATCATCATTATGGAACAGAATTTACTGCACTATAATTATTTATTTTTAGTCAATAAAATTATTTATTTTTAGTAAATAAAATTATTTATTTTTATTCAGTCATTCATAATTTTCTCCCAAGACCAGGTCTTTCACTGCAAACTCAGCATTCTCCTATGTTTAATATTTTTCTCCTTTCTCTTAATCTCCGTATACTATCCACATATTTTAATGTCTTATCATTTGGTATCCTATTCTCCCGTCCACCATTCCTTCAAGTGCATTCTTCAATACGCAGTTTCTTCTTAGCCAGTGACACAACCAGTCTTTTTCTCTTCCTGATTAGTTTCGTCATTATTCTTTCTTCCTCTACTCTTTATAACACAGCGTCATTTCTTATTATATTTTACACGCTCTATTCTTCTCCATATCCACATTTCAAATGCTTCCAATCGTTTCGCTTCACTTCGTCGTAATGTCCACGTTTGTATCCCACACAATGCCAGAATCCATACAAAACACTTCACTAGTATCTTCCTTAATTCTTTTTCTAGAGGTACAAAAATGATGCTAATTATTAGTAATATGAGCTGTTGCCATAAAGTCAAAACAAGAATAGCAATGGCAACGGAAGCTTTATTAAAAAAAAGCATAATATTTATACCTATAATTCTTATAGTACACCCCAAGTATCTGAAGCTGTCAACTTTTTCTATTGCATAATTTCGAATTCGCACGTTTACCTTCTTTATTTTTCTTCTGATCATAGTCTTCGTCGTGTTTCCATTTATCTTCATTCCACACTGCTCACAGCTGTCACTTAGCTCCATTAGCATATCCCTTAGTATCATCTCTTCTGCTAACAACCTCAGTCAACAGCAAATCTTATGCAATTTATTCTCTTTCTCCTATGATCTCCCCTTCCATGTTCTTCACTAAATCCTTCAAGTAGATGTTGTACAAGGTATGTGACAAGGGCATCCTTATCGCACTCATCTCTCTATTTCACTTCCCTCTATTTCTTCTCCTATCCTGACTTTGACTCGTTTCATATAAATATGACTGAATAGCTCCTCTTTCCAATCGACATCTATTTCCTTCAGGATACCTGTATGTCTATTCCAATTCAATCTGTCAAAAGTCTTTCTCTAGGTCCACAAATACTACATACACTTTTTTATTTTTCTCGAGGCATCTTTCGCGGATTGTTCGCAGAAGTTCAATTGCATCTCTCTCAGCTTTTTCCTTCCTGAAGCCAAATGTGCTACAAATTCCAGAAATATTTCGTAGAAGCTAAAAATAATTCCTTTAGAGAACATAAGTAATGACAAGCCATAAAATAAATAATAGTACTCATCTACTGCAGGTATGCATTAGATATGAGAAGTACCTAAGTAGTTTCCAGAGAAAAATTTTCATCTCTCAATCACAAGTCCGTAATCTAAAACGCGGAATAATGTTTATATACATATCTAAAACTTGGAATAACGTTTATATCCATATTTAAAACATGGAATACCGTTTATATTCATATCTAAAACACGAAATAACGTTTATATCCATATCTAAAACATGGAATAACGTTTATATCCATATCTAAAAGACGGATTAACGTTTATATCCATATCTAAAATATAACGGTTACATCCATATTTAAAACACGGAATAGCGTTTATATTCATATCTAAAACACGAAATAACGTTTATACCCATATCTAATACACATAATAACATTTATATCCATATATAGAACACGGAATAACGTTTATTTTGTGGTAAAAACCGTTCGACACACGATAACAATCTCGCACATTTAAAGTGAGGTGTATCACACGTTGTCTTGCCAATACATTTGGCAAAGCACTGACTTGTATGTGTATGTATTTATTCACACTGCGAATGGGTATATACCCGGTGGCAGTGGTAACTAATTACATTCAATGACAATTAATAATAAATACAATTAATAAAAAATACAATTAATAATAATAATAATAATAATAATAATAATAATAATGAGCATTCTAAATTAAATGAAGTAAATCTAATTACTTGACTTACTATGACTGAGGACCCGGGTTCGAATGCCCGTGATCGTCGATTCGCATTTGTGGTGGAAAGCATCTGTTCGGGGCTATACCATGCTGCATATCTTTACGTAGAACTACGTACAGGTGCGATCACCTTGCGACAGGTGCACATCTTTTTCTATGCTGCATATCTTTACGTAGAACTATGTGTGTGTGGTGTGAGAAATTAAACGAGTACAATACAAGTATAACTGGAAGAGAAGAAGAACGAGGGGAATACAAGTTGAACAAGGGTAATACAAGGAGACGAGGGTAAGGGGAACAAAGTAAATACAAGGAGAATAAAGGGAATACAAGGAGAACAAAGCGAGGACAAGAAGGACAAAGACAACAAGGGAAACACAAAGAGAAAAAGGAAAATACAAAAAAAAGAGAGAGAGATGTATTTTTAAATGATTGTCAATTCTCAAGTTATCGCCCCTCATACATAGGCCTAATGAAGAGAAAGACGTACTTCTAGGGCACCACTTGTGGATGTACAACGCCGAATCTATCATCCGTATAGTGGGTATTTTTCGCGATTTGTTTAAAGACTGGTAGTGACAGGCTGGTGCGGTGGATTGTATTATTTGTTACTCAGGAGAAGAAGAGCGCGGGATGAAAGGCACGGGAAAGTAGAAAGTATGCTAATGAAATGCTTGCGTTATGTGATGCAATAGCGATCATCAGTTATTGATCGTTGTTCTTGTGCTTAGGCAGTGAAAAGTTATTCTAGTTACAATTCGTACTAGATTGAGAAATTATTAATAGTTCCTTTATTAAATAATTGGTATAAGTCTATATTAATTTCCATACGCTTATTGAGTAATATCTTGGCTACTGGGATGCTTATCTGAGCGATGTTTATGATAATCGCCATACGCAGGGATTAAGGACACATATCTTTCACTCATCAACACCTGAGTGACCAAGAACAAACAACCCATAGTATCTACATAAGAAGCAAACATTATCCCCAGGTTCTTGCTTGCCTGATGGGGACATGAAGACGTATGTAGATCTGTGAGGTATGGCAGACCACCACCAAAGGTAGGGTATACGTATTTGATAGCTAGAAAGAAATGCATAGTGTGGCAAATGGTGGAACCGACTTAGCCAAGTAGCATAATCAGCACGTAACTCATTCCATCACGGATGCACGAACAACATATAGGCTACTTGGCCTGAATTCCTTATGGATGCTCCGTGTCACGTTCGATAATGTTTTGTACTTCTACCTCTACCTGTTACGTCACTACATCCTGAAGTAGTAGTGGTAGTGGTAGTGGCAGTGGTAGTGATAGTGATAGTGATAGTGATAGTGATAGTGATAGTGATAGTGATAGTGATAGTGGTAGTGGTAGTGGTAGTGGTAGTGGTAGTGGTAGTAGTGAACTTAAAAAGTGGCTATTATATTATATTACGGCCAATATACAGGGACATCATTTTATTTTTACTAACATTTCTAATATTAACTTGCCTATACCTCTGGATCAACGCCGTTTGCTATCTCCTTCCACGACTGGAGTTCGATGAAACTGGCGTAATATACAAACAAATCACTTTACTAGGTATAGGAGGGAAGAAAAGTAGTTCATACATTTACGTAAACTAGGAAATATTTCGCTTTTGAGTTTGATAATTTTCATTAGGTTTTTGTTTAATCAGGATACAGTACAGTATTAACAATGAGTGTTTTTACTCACGAACTGAGCTGTCCATGTGAACGTATTCATTATGCAGTGTAGGCTATATTATACTGTCTACAGCACATTAGCGTACAATATAGAGAATGAAGTTAAATTGAAAAATAATCATAATATGGATATTTATACACATTTTTGAAAATGGTGGCCGTTCATTTCGATACAGGTTTCAGTTCTAACGTGCATATTATCGCACTATAGACTATTGTACCTAATCCCAATTACCAGTTTCGTTCTTCGTACTAGTAACTCAAGTTGAAATTATTCTGTACCTACTCTCTAAAAGAGTACCTTACGTACTGTAAATTCAATCTTCACTTCTGCCCGATCCGAAAAGATAAAATTACTCAGACATACTATCTACTGTCCGTCCAAGTGGTTATGTCGCAGGGTCGTAGAAAGGGAGGAAATCACGTGACAATTAATTACTTAACGAGGCCCTTTTATTTAAGTTATTTTAAACAGTTGTATAATATTACGTAGACGTCCAATTTCTAACAGAAATTAATGTTCTCAGAAAAGAGCTAAGACAGTCCAGCCAATAGCTGGCGAATAAAAGCTGGTGGGGGAAACCGGGATACGACGTAGGCAAATGGACGACAGTACCTGTGCGAAAATGATTCAATATTGAAAGCTCTTTCGTCACTAGAAAACGCGAACATATTTTTGGATCATACTGTTTACTATGACTGTAAGGCTACTATGACTGTATATGCGGTCTTGGATCTATGTGGAGGACGGTTGAACTTCATTAGTGGAAGGGGTGGGAGTGAAGTACATTCAAAAACTCAGGTACAATAAAAATTGAAGTAAAAATAAAGTGATGTCCCTGTACAAGCAACTATACAGAATAAGAGTGATCAAATTCTAGCCAGGCAGCTTTGACGGAGCTGAGCTTTGCATTATATCACCACTTATCATACAGAAAGTATAGTAGGATCTTATGCTTAAGTTCAAAAGTTAATTACCGTCCGTAATAGGAAAGCAGAGACACAGAAATTAGCCGCAGGATGAATGAGGGTAGCGGAAAATTCACTATAACGATCGTTTCTGTTTTATTTACTGTTGTCTTATACGTCGTAAATTGTATTTTTCTAATTTCGTTACTAGTAAACATGGAAGCGAAGAGAAGCGAGGTTATAAAGAACTTCTGCAAAGACGCAGCGTTATATTCGCACATGTAAATAATGGAGCGTAGGCGAATTGGTTACTATACAAGCAGGCTCCACTGACGGCCGGGTTTCTTCTACCACTGGAATGTTGTTTGCCCGCACAAGTGACACAGTGAGATGCCATGCCGAGTCTTATGTAGGACCAGTCAATGGACCAAAACCTAGCTCCCTGTCCAGAGAGTCCAACTCAGCCACTTCTCACCAAAGAGGACCGGAGGTCGATTCTAGGACAATATTTTAAAGACGTCATCACAAAGTGAATTTCGAGGAGGAATACTTCGATCACACCTGCCATTCTCACTTCACTATTACATCATTAATTCCCTCCCTTAATTAAGGCTATATGTACGTGAACGACCACAATTATTATCAGAAAATGCAGGCTCTAAATTTCTAAAATTTCATAAGTAAATGAACTAACAATTGGACAAAAATTGCAAGGTACCACAACAAGACTTATTAGAACTTAAGTGTCTGATAAAAGTTTGCAAAAAGGTTACTAATTATATTTTAAAAAATTCACTTTTTACTTTAAATTAAATCTTCCAAAATTTGAAAATTTTCACACATATTATTTCATAACTCCACAGCCATTAGAAATAGAGTTCTGAAATGTTGTACACTGATTGAACATGAATTTATGCAACAGGTAGACTACAATAATGTCCATTTCTTTGAAAATAGAAAAACTAGGTCACAAAAAATTATGTAAATTTTAATATATTTTGTATAGGAAAAATAAAAAAATGAATTGTATTAAAATAAACAACTTTATACGTCTGAAAGTAATCTACTTTCCAGAAATAAGTGTTTATTGCATGCAGGAAAAATATTAAAGATATCAGAGATACCATAACAATGTTATGGTTACGAAATGATGTAACTGCAGAATTTCTTTTGTTTTTTTTTTAACTCTGATAAAACTGCTTTGAAAAATATTATTAGTAACATTTTTCTATACTTTTATCAGATATTTAAGTTCTAATAAATCTTGTTGTGGTACCTTGTATTTTTGACCAATTATGAGCTCATTTTCTTAAAAAAAAAATAGAAATCTAGAGCCTGCACTTTCTGATAATATTTTTGTGGTCGTTCACGTACACTCTTAGACAAAAAAAAAATGACCGGACTCTTGAAGCGTAAATTTGTCTAAGTTCCGTTCGGCTGTGCGCCTGATACACAAGACTAAAATCAGAGTAGTAAGGACGAAACCAGCGAGATCCAAGAACATACTCTTATATCGGCAAACAATGGTTTGAACTGTATATGTGTCATAACTCCGTGGTAAAACTCTTGACTTCACACGCAGAAAACTCGGGTTCGCATCCGCCTTCGGATAAGTATAAATATTTATTTCGTTTTATTTTTTCTCTAGCTGAAAACGAATAATACATTTATTAACATCCACAGGAGTTTGGAAATTAAACAAAAATGTTCAGTAATATTGGAGACTTCTTCCTAATTACCCTTGAATTAAAACAGATGCTCAGTTCTTGATTTTCTCCCTTCTCCATAAGGAGTATTGGCTCAGTTACTAAAAGTAGAAGTAGTAGTAGTAGTAGTAGTAGTAGTAGCAGTAGCAGTAGCAGCAGCAGCAGCAGCAGCAGCGAAAATAATAACAATAATAATAATAATATTCATAGTATTACAAACCCAATAATAATAATAATCATTATCATCATAAAGTTAATAGTATTGCAAAAACGAGATGAATAATGTTAAAGACAAAACCAATGCGTTCCAAATCGTCAGCCAACTCATGCACAGGACGCTGCTTTAGTTGCAGAAGTATAAGCGAACCCACTTCTTCAATTAAAGTAAATGCCCGTTGCAACTGGATCTTGTCATAAGGCGTCTGCGGGACGTAGGATGTTATCCAAGAGTGGCAGCAATGAAAGGATGCATCACTGATGACCACAGATTATTCCGCCTTGCATTTGCAGAGGAAAGTGTTAATTTCGATTGGAATAAGGTAATATTTTCAGACAAAGTTAATTTTTCTTCTGACAATTACGGGCGCCAAATAGTCTACTGTTCACGGGGATCCCGATACGATCCTACGCATGTGGCAACTCGCTTTCGCAGTAGCCGTGTATCTGTTTCATGTTGGGGCTGGACGTCCAGTGACGGCCTGGGTGTTCTATGGCGGCTCGACGGAAATCTTAATGCCCAACAATACAATGTCTTATTGGAAAATGTTATGCTTCCCTCTGTACGGATGTTATATATCCTGATGATGACGATATCATATTTCAACAGGATAATCATCGTGTTCACACATGTGTCGAGGTCATGAGATGATTTCAGAGAGGCCATATATCAGACTGATAGAATGGCCTCCCTGTTCACCAGATATGAATGTCCTAGAAAGTGTGTGGTCGGAGGTGAAGAAAACTGTGAACGCGATGATAAATACAATGCCACGACGGCCGACCACAAAAGATGCACTCTGGAATATTATCAAGAACGCTTGGGATCGTGTATCTTCACGTCGACAGTATCTGAGACTACTGATCGCATCCATACCCCGTAGGATGCAGGCGGTTATTGATGTGGAGGGATTACATACCCGATATTGAATTTTTTGTCTATTTTGATTTTTGTTTATTGGTCTCCGAGATGTATTTCCTTATTTTGTTTAAAACAAAGAAAAGAATTATGTTTGTTTATTCCTATCCGAGAAGGATTTCTTTTACTTAAGGCTTATTTTTCTTTATTTCTATCCGAGAAGATTTCGTTTAGTCTCTTTAAATATGAGATATAAGGGAAAGGATTGCTATTATGTATCTAACTTGCCCTTTATAAATATTCAACTTTCTGTTAAATATTTCACAATACTGGTTATTATCAGTATAGAAGAAGTAAAAAATGAGAATGAAAAAACAAAGTTTAGACGGAGATTCGAACTCGAAACCTTTTGAATACGGTACAAGACCACAATGCTACCGACTACGCTCTGCGAGAGAGACGGTAACTCTTCTCTTTAAGAAGCATGTTATATAATCATCATATAGTGGTGGCAGTGGAGTGTTGGAAACATTTACAACAGAAGAAATTCGTTTCCGTGTGTATCATGCTCTGACGAATGAACCCGAAGTCTTCCGAATCGGACATAGAATCTACAGCCCGGTCTTTTTTTTTGTCTAAGAGTGTACATATACCCTATCCTCGCAGCTGAATAAAACACCACAATTACAATTATTATATCATAGTCTCTGAACAGTCTCTACAGTTGAAAATATAGGCTATTTTTGACGTAGAACAATGGATTTCTCCTAACTAGGTAAGGAAAAAAACTTGGGAATTGACATCACAAATAATAGACCCACCTCTCGCCGCTAATGTTTGTATTTCCCTTGTTCTTCTAGCAATTCTCTAGTTCTACTTGTGTTTCCTTTGTCTTACTGTATTTCCCTTGCTCTAGTTGTATCCCCTTTGTTTTCTTTGTCGTCCCTTTCTCCTTGTATTTCTCTTGTTCTCATATCGTCCACTTTTCTCCTTGTCTTCCTAACATTTCCTTGCCGTCCTCTTTCTCTCCTTGTCATCCTCTGCTTCTCCTTGTCGTTTCATTTCTCTCCTTTTCGTTCTCTGGTTCTCCTTGTCGTTTCCTTGTTTTTCTGGTCTTTCTCTTGTTATTCTTGTTCTTGTATTTTTGTTGTTCTCCCTGTATTTCCCTTGTTCTTGTATTCGATTTTTATTCTCCTTTTTCTATTTTTCGCCCCCTTGTTTTCCATACATGCCCCTTTTTTCTTTGTATTCACCTTGTTCTCCTTGTCGTCCCCTTGTTTTCCTTGTCGTTCCCTTGTTCTCTTGGTCTTTCTCTTGTTATCCTTGTTTTTACCCTTGATCTCCTTAAATTTCTATTGTTCCCCTTGTAATCCAGTTATGTTCTTTTTTTCCTTCTCCTTTTTATTTGTCGTCCCCTTGTTCTCCATATATGCCTTTTTTACTTATATTCCCCTTTTTCCATGTATTCTCCTTATTCTCTTTGTCGTTCCCTTTTTTTCTTTCTTTCTTTGTCGCCCCCTTTTTCTCCTTGTAATCTCCTTGTTATGTACCACGCCGTGACGTCGTGGTCTAAGGCATCCTGCCTAGGACTCGCGTTACGGAATGCGCGCTGGTTCGAGTCCTCATGGGGGAAGAAATTTTCTCATGAAATTTCGGCCAGTGTATGGGACCGGTGCCCACCCAACATCGTGATGCATTTGGGGAGTACGATATGTAGCGAAATCCGGTTGCGAATACCAGCTATAACGGCTGGGGGATCATCGTGCTAACCACACGATACCTCCATTCTGGTTGATAATTGCCAACTTCTGCTTCTGCATTTGAGCGTGAGGCCATCAGCCGGCTGGTCGGTCTAGGCCCTTCACGGGCTGTAGCGTCACGGATTATTATTATCATTATTATTGTTATTATTAATCCCCTTGTTCTCAATACATTCCCCTTTTTTCTTTGTATTCCCTTGTTCTTCTTGTCGTTCCCTTTTTCTCCTGGCCTTCTCTTGATCTTCTTGTCGTTTACATATTCCCCCAGTCTTTCTCTTGTTAGCCTTGTTCTCCTTGTTTTTATATTGTTCTTCTTGTATTCCCCTTGTTCTTCTTGAATTCCTTTTTTATTCTCTATTTTCTGTTTGTCGTCCCCTTGTTCTCCTTGCATTCCCCCTTTTCCTTATATTCTCATTTTTCATGCATCCCCTTGTTCTGCTTACCCCTGATTCTCCTTGTATTCCTCGTTCTTATTGCATTTCCACACGTTCGTGTTTTCCAGCGATTTCAACATGGGCTATATATATTCAGAAGCGAGAACGTCGCGTAGCTCGACTTCCTGAGCGACACATTGGTTTGAGGCTCCCCTCGACAAAGGAGCCTAGACTCTCGAGGCTCGTGCATCGACAAGGCCTTCCTAAGAAATCTGGACGTCTTGCAAAGCAGCCACTGAAAATCATACTTCTCATATCATCATCGCCTTATTCTTGCCCTGTAACATTCCATTGAATCTGTATAGTGCCGTGACTTTTCGCCCAATAAATAATGATTGCACACAAAACCTTATTTCATTTCTGGCACTACATGTATTGGGTTGGAGCAGAAGTTCACAGCGTTCTTTCACTGTGAAAAAAAGTTTTTATTTCAGAAGAATAGAAGTCAGATTAATCAATAATACCCTATATTCCCCTACATTATTTATGACTTTCTGCCAACGCTGGAGTAACTTTTCGATTCCGCGTCTGAAGAAATCTGCCTGTTTGGAGTTAAAGAAGTCGTCAAGCCAAGCTTGTAAAGCATCTTCATTATTTATTTATTTATTTACTTATTTAAATCCACCACCAACAGAAGCAGGCTTTCAATTACAGGTGGCTTACACAGATACATACACAAAATACATAATAAAAAAAAACAAAAAAAAAACACAAACGAAAGAAAGAAAATACATAACGGTAATAGATGCTACAATATAATATTGCAGTTAATATATTGCCAAATGTCAATATAATGATGCAAAATTATTTAGAAACTAGAGTAAAAACATTATAATACACTTCTTCATAATTTAAATATCTAAGGAAATACAATTCTTTTTAATATTGTATGAAATTTTTCAACTGTTAAACTGCAATCTAATTGAGAATCACGGTTTAAGGATAGAGAGTTGTAAGTATTACACATAACAAACAATGGAGAGTTCTTGAAGAAAACAGTTCTAGGAATGGGAATAACGAAAGGTTGCCTTTCTGTTCTTTTTACATTGAACTGAAGGAATTTAAGAAAATTACAGTTATTCAATATACCGTTAACAGTCTTATAGAGTAAAATATGACTATTTATTAATTGTCGAGATTTTAAAGTTTTATAATTAAATTCAGAAAGTAACTGATTATATGAAATTTGCTTGTCATGAGACGACACGTGATGTTTTTTAAAATATTAATAACGTAAAAATCTTTTCTGTATCCTTTCTATTTGCATCTGATGGGACTGGAACTGAGGTGACCATATTACAGACGCATAGGCCTACTCTAGCTTACTCCTAACTAGAGTTTTATATAGAGTATCAATAGTATTTATATTTTTTAATTCTTTTGTATTTCTGATTATAAATCCTAATTTTCTATATGCAACAGTACACACTTGTGGAGTAACGGTTAGCGCGTCTAGCCGCGAAACCAGGTGGCCCGGGTTCGATTCCCGGTCGGGACAAGTTACCTGATTGAGGTTTTTCCGGGGTTTTCCCTCAACCCAATATGAGCAAATGCTGGGTAACTTTCGGTGTTGGACCCCGGACTCATTTCACCGGCATTATCACCTTCATCTCATTCAGACGCTAAATAACCTAGATGTTGATAAAGCATCGTAAAATAACCTACTAAAATAAAAATATATGCAACAATTACCATGTGATTTAAGTGCATTTTAAAATATAAGTTGTGTGTAAAATAAATACCCAAATCCTTAAATGATTCTACTCTAGATAACTTCATACCATTAATTTCATACGAATTTTGAGCAACTGTCTTATTTTGAGAATACGTCATAAGGAATATTTATTAAGATTCAACAGAAGAAAATTATCGATACTCCATCTATATAGTCTGTTCAAATCATGCTGTAGATCAAAAGCGTCTTGTTGTTTGTCAATGGCTTTATACAATTTAACATCATCAGCATTTAGAGTGCAAAATCTATTTAGGTAAGTCATTGGTATAAAGTAAAAGGAACAAGGGACCAAGAGTGGATCCTTGGGGTACACCTGAAGTTACTGTGAATGGTTTATCAAAGGAGTTCCTTAAGGAATGTTGGATAGAGAACGGAAAAGGTGAAAATGTGAGAGCGCAAGAGCGGAAGAAGTTCATAGTACACGACGCCTTCTTTATCCTACCAGACGCGTAACATCATATTCTGTGGATGTAGTGGATGTACACTAACTTTTGTACGATATCATCGTCAGGGAGATCGGCAATGTTGTCTGTCTAGTTTTAGTTATGGGTATTACCCTCCCCTACATCCCGCTGCAGCGCACTGTTTGTAAGTCTGTACGAAAGACAAAGAGCGAAAAAAATAAAGATGAGAGGTTAATTATAAAATTAAGTTATAAACTGATAGAAGAAATTAATAGACGCGTTAAAGAGATTTGTAGATTAATTAATTGAATGAATTAACTAATAAAAGAAGAAATAGATGAAATTATAGATAAACTGAAAAGCTAAATGCATATTATTTTCGGGAATGTAAGGTTATTAAAAATTGAAGGAGTGTACGCCTGGAAACCGGTTTCGCTTAATACGGCACCGTTCGGAAAGTGGCATGGACAAGTAACAGTTCGCTTAGCGGTCATTTAGCGTGCCAGTTTTCGGCAATAAAGTCTCGCGACTCATACATTAGCTAATATTGTACAAAATGTAATTTGCTGACTAGGATGTAATATAGCATACGAAGGAGAGAATGTTGTAAGCAGAAAAATTAACAAATTTTTACAAATATTTTACTGCTGAACCATACCCTAAAACCAAGTTTAGTACAGAAACATTCTAGAATAAAGCTATATAAAACCCTTGTACTACCAACTCTCCTCTATGGAAGCGAAATTTGGGTTCTGAAACAAAGAGATATCAGCAGATTAAGAGCAGCTGAAATGAAATATCTGCGACGAACTGCAGGATACACACTTCTGGACCAAAAGAGGAACGAGGATATAGGCTACTGCAGGAACTCAACATGCAACCATTAGAAGAAAAAATTACAAAATACAGAAACAGGTGGCTTGAACACATTTCTCGTATGGAAGCTGGCCGGACACCCCAAGAAATGCTAAAATACCACCCTCAAGGACGACAACGACCTGGACGTCCACAGAAACGTCTATTGGATCCTGTATAGCTGGAACCGAAACAGGCCAAAAATAGCCTAATTTCGTGCTTGGAATATGATGATGATGATGATGATGACGATGACGATGATGATGATGATGATGATGATGATGATGATGATGATGACTTTATACTGTTCTAGTCTATAGCCTATCTCATAGGGTTTTTCTTTTACATCGCGGTTAATTCGTCTTCTTTTTTTTTTACTTAAAATGATCCAGTTCCTCTCATTTCACTAACTTCTGGATTTTTAATCACATGGTTGTTGAACGCTAGGATATTTCTATAGTACAGCATGACACATTTTGTGGGATTTCTTCTTAATATACGTATCATAAATAAAGATTCGCTGTTCTAATCTGTACTAGGCCTACGTGCCACGAACTAAACTGAACTGCATTGAATGGAAGTCAGCTGTATATTAATGTTCTAACATTTAAGTTCCTTCTGCCTATATTATTTGATCACACTATGCAACATAAAACATCCCCATGCTCGACCCGAGGGAAATGTTCAGACTATTTCCTAATAAGTCACGTTCGAACTCTGACAGTAAAAGGCCGACGGCATTTATCAGGGTGAAACCTGTTCCCTGGTGAACGCTCTGTATAAGAAGGCTTAAATAGGTGAAATTAAGAAATAAGTGTATATATTTAATTGTAATTAATTAATGAGACGACTGTATTTACAAATTAGGTGCAATAAATGGGATTACAGAGAGAATTTCTTTCATTGAGATTTTGGCTACTATGTACATCTATTATCAGGCAATATATCTCACTTGACGATAAGTGTCAGAGGAAGAACAATTGTTTGTATACATCTGAAATCTTGATTAGTGTAATATGTTACTAGTCAGCTGTGACAGAGGGGAAAGGAACTGGCCACCCTACTCCCTTAGTTGCTCATGAGTGGTGCCTTATTGGTATCACTTGTGAGATTCAGACCTGTCTTCGGACAGTTGACTAAACAATAACAGAGAGAAATGAATGAATAAACCAAAGAAGACAGGAACTGATAGCCTACACCTGAAGATATTAATGAATGGAGGGTGCATTTGGAAAAATTGGATTATGCTTTGATGAAATGAGTTTATATGTCTTGGTTAATGAATTAATTACTTGAAGACATGAGTTAGGTCGAATGACTGGATAAATTGAAGAGTTGAGGATTGAAGAAGGAATTATGAATGCATGAAGTGGAGATATAGTGAGTTCATTTTAAATAATAAATGGACGAATTAATATAAAAGTGTACACCTTTTGAAGAATGTATGGAGAAATTGAACATATAAAGAAAAACGTTGGAACAATGATCGAAATAGCGAAATGAGTGGTAAAGTTAGAGATAATGAATCAGAGACCGGAAGTTTAGGCATTATGAATCATTAAAATAGGCAGGCAAAAGGTATCATAAAAAGCTAAAATAAGCAGGCAAAAAGGCATTATAAATAGCTAAAATACGCAATAAAAGGGAATTACACAAACTTTGCACTAGACCCACAACCTTGCACTTTCCACAAAGGGATTTCGGCAGAAAGAAAAGCTTTACATAAGTCGAATGCAAATTGAGATTTTCGACTGGATGTTGCAATTACTGTTGGAAGCAAAGGAATCTTCTTCCCAGTAGCCTTGGAAAGTGCATTTTTTTGTTTGGTTATACTGATATGTTGCGATATAAAATATTTAGCTAGCTACAACAACGTCGCAATGAAAACTGAAAGAAAAATTACCGTTAAAAATAACGTTATTAGACCCGCAATCATTGTTGGCTTGTCAAATAAACACAAGCGATAATTAAGACGCTTACTGTTATACATTATTGCACAGCGGCACTCATTGTTGCAAAGAGAATATCAACTGACTAAAAGGCAATAATATGCATTCGGTGAAGTTATTTTCATTGTAGTTGTTATAGAAATAAATTAAAATATACCTGTAGGCAATTTTTAACAATACATTAATAAATAACAGATAAATAATCAAATAAAGGCAAAAAAACATTTATTTTGTAAAGTAGGCATTTATATTAAAAAGGCAGAAAAGGGCAACATAAAACTGTGACGTTTCAATCACAAAGGTATAATTCGTACCTATTTACTTTCAAAATGAAGATAGATTTAACACATTTAAAAAGCCATTCTGCCAAAGTTCCGGTCTCTGTAATGAATAGTTGAAATTAAGAAAACATACATACAATACACTTGGAAGAATGAATGAATTGGAAAAAATGATATGTTTGGAAGATTAAATGTACCGAACCACTGAAAATTACGTTTAAAGAAATTAATAAATGAATTCGAAGAAGAAACGAATCTATGAAGTGAAGAAAGATGGAGGAATTATTGATAGTAATAATAATAATAATAATAATAATAATAATAATAATAATAATAATAATACTTACTTGCTGGCTTTTAAGGAACCCGGAGGTTCATTGCCGCCCTCACATAAGCCCGCCATTGGTCCCTATCCTGAGTTAGATTAATCCAGTCCCTAACAAAATATCCCACCTCCCTCAAATCCATTTTAATATTATCTTCCCATCTACGTCTCGGCCTCCCCAAAGGTCTTTTTCCCTCTGGCCTCCCAACTAACACTCTATATGCATTTCTGGATTCCCCCATACGTGCTACATGCCCTGCCCATCTCAAACGTCTGTATTTAATGTTCCTAATTAAGCCAGGCGAACAATACAATGCGTGCAGTTCTGTGTTGTGTAACTTTCTCCATTCTACTGTAACTTCATCACTCTTAGCTCCAAATATTTTCCTAAACACCTTATTCTCAAAGATCCTTAACCTATGTTCCTCTCTCAAAGTGAGAGTCCAAGTTTCACAACCGTAAAGAACAACCGGTAATATAAATGTTTTATAAATACTAACTTTCAGATTTTTTGACAGCAGACTGGATGATAAAAGCTTCTCAACCGAATAATAACAGGCATTTCCCATATTTATTCTGTGTTTAATTTCCTCCCGAGTATCACTTATACTGTATTATTGTTACTGTTGCTTCCAGGTATTTGAATTTTTCCACCTCTTCAAAGGAGAAGTTTCCAATTTTTATATATCCATTTCGTACAATAATCTCGTCATGAGACATAATCATATAGTTTGTCTTTTCGTGATTTACTTCCAAACGTATTTCTTTACTTGCTTCAAGTAAATTTCCCGTATTTTCCGTAATTGTTTGTAGATTATCTCCTAACATATTCACGTCATCCTCATAGACAAGCGGCTGATGTAACCCGTTCAATTCCAAACCCTGTCTGTTATCCTTGACTTTCCTAATGGCATACTCTAGACTAGAGCAAACTTAAAAAGTAAAGGTGATAGTGCATCTCCTTGCTTTAGCCCACAGTGAATTGGAAACGCATATGACAGAATAATACTGTAATAATAATAATAATAATAATAATAATAATAATAATAATAATAATAATAATAATTGTAATAAAGTTGAATATTACATAAGTAATATAATAACAATGTAACAACTGCTGATATAATATTCACGCTCTGAACAGTACACAAGAAACAAAGACTCATATTTGATACCAACACATAAAAAATTCGACGCAGGACCAAAATGTATCAGTAATTAACTAATTATCAGTACGCAATCTGCAGTGTTGTCGAACGAGTTCACAACGGTACAGTCTAAATGGAAACACTTGAGGACGAGCAAGCCTCTAATTTGCATGAGTAGGGCCGGCCTAGCCTGCGGTCCGCATGCCAGTTCTCTTACTCTTGCTTCCACCTCGTTACGTAATATTGGTACCGTTATTAACACTATATTAAACAATAAACACAACTACTATGAAATTTCATGTTTTTGAATGATTCTGTGTCTACTGTTACATTTAAACAAAAGGGAAAAATGTTAAATGCCACATAATAAATAAGAGAGATGACAATATAAATTTACAGAGACATCATTTTATTTTTACTAAGGTTTAATGTTAACTTGCCTATACATCTGGATCAACGCCGTTTGCTGCCCCCTTCCACCACTGGAGTTCGATGATACTGGCGTAATATACAAACAAATCACTTTACTATGTATAGGAGGGAAGAAAAGTAGTTCATCCATTTAAGTAAACTAGGAAATATTGCGCTTTTGAGTTTGATCATTTTCGTTAGGTTTTTGTTTAATCAAAATACAGTACAGTATTAATGATGAATGTTTTTACTCACGAACTGAGCTGTCCATGTGAACGTATTCATTATGCAGTGTAGGGTATATTATACTGTCTACAGCACATTAGCGTACAATATAGAGAATGAAGTTAAATTGAAAAATAATCATAATATGGATATTTATACACATTTTTGAAAATGGTGGCCGTTCATTTCGATACAGGTTTCAGTTCTAACGTGCATATTATCGCACTATAGACTATTGTACCTAATCCCAATTACCAGTTTCGTTCTTCGTACTAGTAACTCAAGTTGAAATAATTCTGTACCTACTCTATAAAAGAGTAGGCCTACTTTACGTACTGCAAATTCAATCTTCACTTCTGCCCGATCCGAAAAGATAAAATTACTCAGACATGCTGTCTACTGTCCGTCCAAGTGGTTATGTCGCAGGGTCGTAGAAAGGGAGGAAATCACGTGACAATTTATTACTTAACGAGGTCCTTTTATTTAAGTTATTTTAAACAGTTCTATGGGTTTAATATTACGTAGACGTCCAATTCCTAATAGAAATTAATGTTCTCAGAAAAGAGCTAAGACAGACTAGCCACTATCTGGCGAATAAAAGCTGGTGGGGGAAACCGGGATACGACGTAGGCAAATGGACGACAGTACCTGTGCGAAAATGATTCAATATTGAAAGCTCTTTCGTCAGTGGAAAACGCGAACATATTTTTGGAACGTACTGTTTACTATGACCGTAAGGCTACTTTGACTGTATATGCGGTCTTGGATCTGTGTGGAGGACGGTTGAACTTCATTAGTAGAAGGGATGTGAGGGAAGTACATTTAAAAACTCAGGTACAATAAATATTGAAGTAAAAATAAAATGATATCCCTGTATAAAGAAATAAGGAAAGATTAAACGATAAAAATAAACGAAGGAAGGAAGGAAGGAAGGAAGAAAGAAGTAAGAAGTTGCGAAGAAAAAGGACGGAAAAGTGAAGGTACGTGAATGTACAGAAAAAGGATTTAAAGGAGCGAGAAAGAACAGGACAACTAAATTGAAGACAGAAAGATAAATAAAAGGAAGGATTAAAGATAATTAATTAAAAAGTAGAGAAAATAAGTAATATAGAAAATAAGAAAGAAATGGTAAAAGAAGATACGAAACAGTAAAGAAAGGAAAATATAAGATGCTGTGCTTCGATCCCTCCTTGGACTGACAACCTAGTCGGATTTTATACAACTATGGGCCGTATTCATAGACATTCTTAGCGCGGGCTTCCGGTGGATGATCAGCGATCTAATGTTTTTCGTATTTATAGACCAATGTTAGCGATATATGATATGATATGATATGATATGATATGATATGATATGATATGATATGATGTGATGTGATGTGATGTGATATGATATGATATGATATGATATGATATGATATGATATGATATGATATGATACAGGGACATCATTTTATTTTTACTCCAATTTTTATTGTACCTGAGTTTTTGAATGTACTTCACTCCCACCCCTTCCACTAATGAAGTTCAACCGTCCTCCACACAGATCCAAGACCACATATACAGTCATAGTAGCCTTACGGTCATAGTAAACACTACGTTCCAAAAATATGTTCGCGTTTTCCAGTGACGAAAGAGTTTTCAATATTGCATCATTTTCGCACAGATACTGTCATCCATTTGCCTACTTCGCATTCCGGTTTTCCCCACCTGCTTCTATTCGCCTCTCTGTAAAGGCTAGTGGCTGGGCTGTCTTAGCTCTTTTCTGAGAACATTAATTTCTGTTAGGAATTGGACGTCTACGTAATATTATACAACTGTTTAAAATAACTTAAATAAAAGGGCCTCGTTAAGTAATTAATTGTCACGTGATTTCCTCCCTTTCTACGACCCTGCGACATAACCACTTGGACGGAGAGTAGATAGCATGTCTGAGTAATTTTATCTTTTCGGATCGAGCAGAAGTGAAGATTGAATTTACAGTACGTAAGGTACTCTTTTAGAGAGTAGGTACAGAATTATTTCAACATGAATTACTAGTACGAAGGACGAAACTGGTAATTGGAATTACACACATTCGGAGTAAAGTCTGCATCGAAATGAACGGCCACCATTTTGAAAATTTTTTTAAATATCCTTATTATGATCATTTTTCAATTTAACTTCATTCTCTACATTGTATGTTAATGTGTTATAGACAGTGTAACATACATACACTGCATAATGAATACGTCCGCATGGACAGCTCAGTTCGTGAGTAAAAACACTGTACTGTGTTTTGATTAAACAAAAACATAATGAAAATTATCAAACCAAAAGCGTGACATTTCCTAGTTTACGTAAATGGATGAACTACTTTTCTTCCCTCCTATACCTAGTAAAGTGATTTGTTTGTATATTACGCCAATACCATCGAACTCCAGTCGTGGAAGAGGGTAGCAAACGGCGTTGATCCAGAGATATAGCCAGGTTAATATTAGAAATGTTAGTAAAAATAAAATGATGTCCCTGTATGATATGATATATGATATGGTATATGATATGATACAGTATATGATATATGATATGATATGATATGATATGATATGATATGATATGATATGATATGATATGATATGAACCCCGTACAAGTAGCCAGTCGATAGCCGGGACTACTTTAGCACTCTCGTAGCGCGGGCTAGCGAAATGTCTATGAATGGCATCCTATAAGGCGGATGTCAGATAATCTCATGTCGAGTTCTCGACCTCATTTCGCCAAATACCATCTTGATATCACAATTCCTTCGACGCTAAATAATCTAGTAGTAGAGACAGCGTTGTTAAATAGCAGAATAAAAATGGGAAACTACATTATTATTATTATTATTATTATTATTATTATTATTATTATTATTATTATTATTCCATATAAGCCAAATCACGATTAGTTTACTTCTGTCCACATTTGTGGAGTAACGGTTAGCGCGTCTGGCCGCGAAACTAGGTGGCCCGGGTTCGATTCCCGGTTGGGGCAAGTTACCTAGTTGAGGTTTTTCCGGGGTCTTCCCTCAACCCAATATGAGCAAATGCTGGGTAACTTTTGGTGCTGGATCCCGGACTCATTTCACCGGCATTATCACCTTCATCTCATTCAGACGCTAAATAACCTAACATGTTGATAAAGCGTCGTAAAATAACCTAATAAAATAAAAGTGAAACTAGAGCGTACTTTCATTGGCATGCAGTTCCTGCCTTAAGGGGAGAGGATGGTTAAATGTGGTAAAAAACCATGAAATTTTAAATTTTTCCCTCTTAAAATACTTTCATAAATGTGAAAAATACATTACATAAAATTTAATGTGCGTTTATGACCTTGTTAGCTGCTGTGACACTATTCTTAAAGTTCTGTACACAGGAGATTTAAATGACACTAAACTTTGATTGCAATTTTCCGTAACATTTAAAAAAATTTAAAATGCTCTTTGATATGTGAAAAATATATTACATAAAATTTAAGGTCTTGTCAGCTGCTGTAAAAGCATTTGAAAACCATGGTTTACAGAGGTTTTAAATTACACTAAACTTCAATTGCAATTTCCTGTCATTTTAATAATTTGCTTTATTCCGTACAAAAAAGTTATTTATGTATTCTGAATAACTTGAAATGCTACATGCAAGATGTTTCTGTTGGTACATACATTTTTAGGTTATTTGGAACGTTTCTCTGGAATAGAAGTCTTTATTTTGTTTCAGGAATTGAAAGTTTGCCTCCACATTTCTACAAAAAATAGATCTAAAATTCATTCTTCAAAAACTTAGTTCTTTAACTTATAATTTTTTATGCCATTGTCAGAATTGTGCTACAGACATTTTTTTAAAAACGTGCTTTTAACAGTAACATTTAGAATTAATCTTTAAAAATGGCTGAGAAGTATCCATTTTAGTGATTCTTTTGTAAAACGTTTCTCGAATTTAAGTTGTTGCGGCTACGATATTTCTTACTTATTTACTTACTTACTTACAAATGGCTTTTAAGGAACCCGCAGGTTCATTGCCGCCCTCACATAAGCCCGCCATCGGTCCCTCTCCTGTGGAAGATTAATCCAATCTCTATCATCATATCCCACCTCCCTCAAATCCATTTTAACATTATCCTCCCATCTACGTCTCGGCCTCCCCAAAGGTCTTTTTCCCTCCGGTCTACCAAATAACACTCTATATGCATTTCTGTATTCACCCATACGTGCTACATGCCCTGCCCATCTCAAACGCCTGAATTTAATGTTCCTAATTATGTCAGGTGAAGAATACAATGCGTGCAGCTCTGCGTTGTGTAACTTTCTCCTTTCTTCTGTAACTTCATCCCTCTTAGCCCCAACAAATATTTTCGTAAGAACTTTATTCTCAAATACCCTTAATCTCTGTTCCTCTCTCAAAGTGAGAGTCCAAGTTTCACAGCTATACAGAACAACCGGTAATATTACTGTTTTATAAATTCTAACTTTCAGATTTTTTGACAGCAGACTAGATGATAACTCAACCGAATAATAACAGGCATTTCTCATATTTATTCTGTGTTTAATTTCCTCCCGAGTATCATTTAGATTTGTTACTGTTGCTCCAATATATTTGAATTTTTCCAGCTCTTCGAAGGATAAATCTCCAATTTTTATATTTCCATTTCGTACAATATTCTGGTCACGAGACATAATCATGTACTTAGTCTTTTCGGGATTTACTTCCAACCTTATTGCTTTACTTGCTTCAAGTAGAATTTCCGCGTTTTCCCTAAGCGTTTGTGGATTTTCTCCTAACGTAGTCACGTCATCCGCATAGACATGAAGCTGAAGAAAATTAATAACATAGTAAAAAGAATTAAAGAATTAGATATATGGAATGTTGACGGATTACTGAAAATATCAGTTGTCTCCACACACGAAAAATAAGATGTCATCTTCGTCTTTATCTTGTACCTATGAATGAGGTTGTGGCTGATACAACTATTATTATCAAGCAGTACAAGCTGTACATCTCACGTGACGAAAGGGTCAGAGGAAGAATAATGGGAACCACCGGAGTAGCTCGGTCGGTTAAGGCGCTTGCCTGCCGGTCCGGAGTTGCGTTCGGGCGCGGGTTCGATTCCCGCTTGGGCTGATTACCTGGTTGGGTTTTTTCCGAGGCAAATGTCAGATAATCTATGGCGAATCCTCGGCCTCATCTCGCCAAATATCATATCGCTATCATCAATTCCATCGACGCTAAATAAACTCGTAGGTGATGCAGCGTCGTTAAATAACGAAGTAGAAAAAAAAGAACAATGGGTTACCAGCAAAAGTTGCTATCTAACAAAATCTGAATTTGTGCCAAGATGAATTTCCACTTCCGACCCTGCTATAAATATAATTCAATCTGAACAGCAGATTCGCATGTTGTTTCGGTTAATCCTTCCCGAATTCTGCACACAAGACGAGAAAATCGAATGAAAATTATAGCCGATATGGAAGCAGAAGTGAACCTGCGCACTACATTTAGATTTTTTTAATTAGCACCTTTTGCTGGTGATTAGTTCGTTGCATACATCTCAAATCCGATTAGTGTAGGCCTACTAACCGTATGTGATGTATGCAATGGAGGAGAAATGGAACTGACCATTTTACTCCATTATCTCCTGGCTCAATTTTCTGAGGTTCCGACCAGTCTTCAGACTTGACTAAACATGAATAGCCTACATACTGTGGCAACCATGCTGGAATGTTCTCGCTGCCTCGAGAGTCGAACACGCGTCCGGCAGAAGGAGGGCGAGATCGGCTGTCATTGAGCGGGCAAAGGAAGTTGCGCATGCATCTAGCAAGGGCAGGTGCGGTGTGGCGCGAAGCAAATGGGGGAAGCTGGAAGTTTCGAAAAGCTACGCGAGCCGATTGTTGTAACGAAAGGTCCAGAAATCGAAGGCTCGCGAAGTGTTACTTAGCAATAAATAGAAGAGCGGCGCGACGTGACTATAGTTTGAACAGCGAGTTCAGCTTGTGAATCAGCAGCGCCCAGGAGTCTAGGGTTCGACACGCGAGTGAACTTGAGCAGCGTCCAGGCGGAAGCAACGCGCCCCGGAGCCAGTTTAGTTTGGACAGTAAGCCAGTGAGTTTGTGAATTTGTAGCCTAATGTTATTAACTTGAACTTGAGCAGCGTCCAGGCGGAAGCAACGCGACCGGAAGTCTTTGATTCGGTGTGCAGTAAACTTTATCTGAAAGTCTTGAGTTCGAAGTTCAGTGGACTATCTCTGGAAGTCTTGGGTTCGATGTACTGTGAACTTGAGTGAATGAGCTAGAAGAACTGGCCAAGGCAAACGAACTGTGAACTGATAACTGACATTTTTGTTTTTTAAATAGTGCTTTGTGAACATTAGTTGAGATTAGGAGTACATTGTTGTTCTCAATAGTCCAAGTGAATTGTCATTGTCGTCTGTGGAGTGCAATAACGAATACTGTGTTGCTGTGTGGAGTGAAATACCCAATGTTGAAGGGAGTGTTTAAATTCAGTTATAGAAAGTCATTTTGGTTGTAAATAAAAATAACATTATTGTTGTATTGAATTAAAAGTCACAATACAATAGTTTCTTCTTTCAAAGGTAGGAAACATTGTCAATTCAATGGAGAAATAAGAGGAGAAACAATTAAAAAGTATGAGAAAACGCGTCCTTGAAGGGATTTTGAGGCTGAGAAAAACTGAATATGTGACCTCCAAGCCTGCTGGCCACTTGTCTCAGAGTTTCGCTCTTCCACTGAAGGAGAATTCTGAAGGGAAAAATCGGACACAACCTACGCTCAGCAACTGATTTACCTCGGGAACTCGCAGCTTGTGAAACCACAAGCTTCGCAGCGTCATTGCGAAGATGGTACGCAGCGCCGGCCTTGCATTTCGCATGCATCGGTTCAGAAAAACCAAGGCTTGAAAGTGATGCTTCCCGTCTCGATACATGGAATTAAATTGTAGGTTTCAGACGGGACCACACACACGTCACTATTCTAGTGGTGTGTCTGTGGCGCTCCTAACGGACGACTGTTGGACGACCAATTCCTTAAGCCTTGGTTTTTCTGAAGTGACGCATGCGACGTGCGAGGCCCGCCTCGCACAAATCCGGAGTTAATTACATTACCCACCTTAACGTTTATTTTTATTTTAGTGGGTTATTTTACGACGCTTTACCAACATCTTAGGTTATTTAGCGTCTGAATGAGATGAAGGTGATATTGCCGGTGAAATGAGACCGGGGTCCAACACCGAAAGTTACCCAGCATTTGCTCATATTGAGTTGAGGGAAAACCCCGGAAAATACCTCAGCCAGATAACTTGCCCCGACCAGGAATCGAACCCAATAAAAATAATAGAAAAAGGAAATCAAATCATACAAAAACGAAAAAGAAATGAACAAATATACATTGACATAAACTTAATTGCACTTTTCCTTAGTTTGGATATGTTCACAGTCCGTCCTGTGCACGCAAACTTGCAATAGTGAAGATGTTCCGCGACTTCTTCTCTTATACCTCCTTCCTTTCACCTTCCCGTTGCTGTGTTTTGCGAGCTGTATTTCATATGACGTCATCTATGCCGACCACTGTTATAAAGAAAACTCATTTCGGCGACTCGGCTCTCTGCCGACCCGTTCGCAGACTCCGCTATCGGTGACGTGCTGCTTAGTATCGGTAATGGACACACCACAATCTGTTCACGTAAAATGTTATTAACTATACACAGTCAAAACATATTTTATTCTCCTAATGTAAGAACCTAGAACCTGAAAATGCCTGTCTTCTTGTTCAAAATATTTGTTGCGCCTGATCCATCACTCGTTGTAGTTTCCATTGAGAAAAGGGGGCGGTGTTTTGCCAGATGCTGTACTGGATACCACCGATAGTAAGCTCTCCTCCATATGTGAAGTCTACGAGCAATCTACTTACTGTTTATAATCAACTTACGTATTATTTACATCTCTGTATATTTATCCACCTGTCTATTTACCTTTCTAAATTTCATGAGGTTATATCATTTTTAACACTAACATATTTATCCATTAATTAAAATGTGTCTCAGTGAAACGTACAGCAGAGTCCCTATAGGTCAGTTTCTGTCAGATGCGTTTCCAATTCACTGTGGGCTAAAGCAAGGAGATGCACTATCACCTTTACCTTTTAACTTTGCTCTCAAGTATGCCATAAGGAAAGTCCAGGATAACAGAGAGGGTTTGGAATTGAACGGATTACATCAGCTGCTTGTCTATGCGGATGACGTGAATATGTTAGGAGAAAATCCACAAACGATTAGAGAAAACACGGGAATTTTACTTGAAGCAAATAAAGAGATAGGTTTGGAAGTAAATCCCGAAAAGACAAAGTATATGATTATGTCTCGTGACCAGAATATTGTACGAAATGGAAATATAAAAATTGGAAATTTATCTTTTGAAGAGGTGGAAAAATTCAAATACGTGGGTACAACAGTAACAAATAAAAATGATACTCGGGAGGAAATTAAACACAGAATAAATATGGGAAATGCGTGTTATTATTCGGTTGAGAAGCTTTTATCATCCAGTCTGCTGTCAAAAAGTCTGAAAGTTAGATTTTATAAAACAATTGTATTACCGGTTGTTCTTATGGTTGTGAAACTTGGACTCTCACTTTGAGAGAGGATCATAGGCTAAGGGTGTTTGAGAATAAGGTGCTTAGGAAAATATGTATTTGGGGCTAAGAGGGATGATGTTACAGGATCATGGAGAAAGTTGCACAACACAGAACTGCACGCATTGTATTCTTCACCTGACATAATTAGGAACATTAAATCTAGACTTTGAGATGGGCAGGACATGTAGCACGTATGGGCGAATCCAGAAATGCATATAGAGTGTTAGTTGGGAGGCCGGAGGGAAAAAGACCTTTGGGGAGGCCGAGACGTAGATGGGAGGATAATATTAAAATGTATTTGGGAGAGTTGGATATGATGATAGACTGGATTGGTCTTGCTCAGGATAGGGACCAATGGCGGGCTTATGTGAGGGCGGCAATGAACCTCCGAGTTCCTTAAAAGCCAATAAGTAAGTAAGTAAGTAAGTAAGTAAGTAAGTAAGTAAGTAAGTAAGTAAGTAAGTAAGTAAGTAAGTAAGTAAGTAAGTAAGTAAGTAAGTATTATCCGCTTGCATATTTACAGATATTTATGCTGACATATTTATTGTTCTCGTTTATCAATGTCAACTTTCTTATATTTACAAACTTTAATTCCTTTGGGCTTAGATTAGATTAGTCTGACCCCATATACGGGGTGTGCCAATTGGCACAGAATACCTACCTCACAATTCGTTTTACAATTAACATAATAAATAATTATTCAATCATTATTATTTTTGCTGTCTTTTTATTTTAGGCCTATTTTCTACACTTAATTTAGATTTTATTTACAGTACAACATGAGTTGTAATAACTAAAATGGAATAATTTAAATTACGCACGACATAGAACCACGTAGGCCCTATAAATAAGAGTTGAATGTAACTTATAAGATAATTAAATGGCTGCCTAGAATAACGTTGTAAGTCCATTTTTGACCAAACTGAGTTTTCGGCTGAAAAATGTTATATCGCACATCTTACAACATGTGCTGCCATGATCTTGCTGATATTCACACTACTTCAGGACCTGTAGTAATTTGATTGTGTTGCTGAGCTGAATAACGTTGTAACGCAAATAAAATGGCGGACAATCATACTTGTAGCGTGTCACATGGGTAGAGGTTATTGCCAATGCAAGGCTAAGCAAACCATTTGAGGTTGTTGATATGAAACAAGAATACTTTAGGGACATAAGGCTAGCAGAGCAATCAATAAAGAAGGATCCAGACCTCAAGATAACAACAACTGCCTGGTTTCAGTTCAGTTCTCTTCTGATGATCCTATGTTTCTGAAAATGCGGAAATTCCATGATATATTTTTACATGGACAGTGTATTTTCTTTAAAAAAAAGCGTGCAAAAAATAAGACAGTAAATCATAATTCCTATGATAACCTTCATCATGGCCCTATTAAAATCACAAAAGAGAAAAAAATTATCTGATTGCAATATCAAGTTCTCTTCCTCTTGGTCATGGTTACTCTGAATTTTACCTCGGCCTAATAACAGAAAAAAAAAAAGGATTCTTGTGTGTGTAATATTGATATTGCATGCCTAAACACATGATCTAAGTTGTGTAATTTGTTCTTGTGATATAAATTTGATATTATTATAATTATTATTTAATGTACTCTAATGTAACAACCATAAAGTAATGTAACTAATGAACTAATGTAAGTTCACTCTTAGGTGAGAGACTACTACGTGTCTATAATGTGTGCATACGATTCATCTGCAATACTCGTAAATTTGACCATATAACACCTTCCCTCCAGTTACTTTCATGGGTGCGTCTGAAGGAACGAAGAACAATACATTCACTTTCTCTTCCGTTTAGAATCATGCATACTTCTACTCCGAATTATCTGTTATCGCGCTTTCAATTTCTTACAACTCTTCGAAACCGACATCAAGCACTTCTTTCTTTCCCTCTTCATAGAACGTCTTTATACTCATCTTCCTATACTGTAGAAATGCCTCGCCTCTGGAATTCGTTACATAATGAGGTCAGGGACTGCAGGACTTCATCACAAATTCGAAATTAAATTGGAAAATTTTGTCTTAGTTAATGTTTTTAGGTATTGCTAGAAGTATTGATTTGTGTTTATTTTCTTTTCCTTTTTTAATCTAGATTAAAATTGTAAGTTTCTTGTTTATGTTAATTAATTAGGATACAATTAATTATGATACTTAATCACTGATTTAAAGTTTGTGTGACTGCAACCTGTTTTGTGTGTGGCTTTACTTTGTTTATAGTGTTCTCTCTCTCTCTCTCTTTCTTGTGTAGCTTTACTTTGTATATAGTACTTACTTACTGGCTTTTAAGGAACCCGGACGTTCATTGCCGCTCTCACATAAGCCCGCCATCGGTTCCTATCCTGAGTTAGATTAATCCATTCTCTATCATCATATCCCAACTCCCTCAAATCCATTTTAATGTTATCTTCCCATCTACGTCTCGGCCTCCCCAAAGGTCTTTTTCCCTCCGGCCTCCCAACTAACACTCTATATGCATTTCTGGATTCGCCCATACGTGCTACATGCCCTGATCATCTCAAACGTCTGGATTTAATGTTCCTAATTATGTCAGGTGAAGAATACAATGCGTGCAGTTCTGTGTTGTGCAACTTTCTCCATGATCCTGTAACCTCATCTCTCTTAGCCCCAAATACATATTTTCCTAAGCACCTTATACTCAAACACCCTTAGCCTATGATCCTCTCTCAAAGTGAGAGTCCAAGTTTCACAACCATAAGAACAACCGGTAATATAATTGTTTTATAAATTCTAACTTTCAGATTTTTTGACAGCAGACTGGATGATAAAAGCTTCTCAACCGAATAATAACACGCATTTCCCATATTTATTCTGTGTTTAATTTCCTCCCAAGTATCATTTTTATTTGTTACTGTTGTTCCCACGTATTTGAATTTTTCCACCTCTTCAAAAGATAAATTTCCAATTTTTATATTTCCATTTCGTACAATAATCTGGTCACGAGACATAATCATATACTTTGTCTTTTCGGAATTTACTTCCAAACCTATCTCTTTACTTGCTTCCAGTAAAATTCCCGTGTTTTCCCTAATCGTTTGTGGATTTTCTCCTAACATATTCACTTCATCCGCATAGACAAGCAGCTGATGTAACCCGTTCAATTCTAAACCCTCTCTGTTATCTTGGACTTTCCTAATGGCATACTTGAGAGCAAAGTTAAAAGGTAAAGGTGATAGTGCATCTCCTTGCTTTAGCCCACAGTGAATTGGTAACGCATCTGACAGAAACTGACCTATATGAACTCTGCTGTACGTTTCACTGAGACACATTTTAATTAATCGAACTAGTTTCTTGGGAATACCAAATTCAATAAGAATATCATATAAAACTTCTCGTAACCGAGTCATATCCCTTTTTGAAATCTATGAATAACTGATGTACTGTACCCTTATACTCCCATTTTTTCTCCATTATCTGTCGAATACAAAATATCTGGTCAATAGTTGCTCTATTACGCCTAAAACCACACTGATGATCTCCAATAATTTCATCTACATATGGAGTTAATCTTCTCAAAAGAATATTGGACAAAATTTTGTACGACGTCAACGAAAGTGATATTCCTCGAAAGTTACTACAGTTAGTCTTGTCCCCTTCTTAAAGATAGGTACGATTATGGACTCCTTCCATTGTTCTGGTACGAGTTCCTTTTCCAAAATAGCAAGTACAAGCTTATAAATTTCGTTAGATAATGCGCTTCCACCCTCTTGTATTAATTCTGCTGGAATTTGTACAATACCTGGAGACTTATAATTTTTCAGATTTTCTATCGCAATTTGGACTTCAGAAAGTGTGGATTCGGGTATAAATGGCTCACCAGTTTGTATTTCAATTTCGTCCCGATCATTTCTTTTTAGCCTATGTATATTTAATAGTTGTCCAAAATAGTTTTTCCATCTGTTCAGGATTGAAGCAAGCAAGTCACCATTCTCATCCTTGATAACGTTTGCCCTTGCCTGATATCTATTTTTGAATTCCTTTATGACCTTACATAAATCTCTAATGTTCTTATTTTTACTATTTGTTTCTACCTCATTCAGTTTTTCCTTCAAGTAATCTCTCTTTTTATTCCTAAGCGTACGATTTGCTTCCCGTCTTTTATTGAAATAATTATCTCTATTCGCCTCAACTGGATCCTGTAAGAATTTCAATTTTGCCTGTTTCCTTCTTTCTACTACCATGCAACAATCTTCATCAAACCACGGTTTCTTTTACTTAGTTTCATAATAACGTATGCTCTGATCAGCTGCAATTTTGATATTATCTCGGATATTTTCCCACCTGCTATTAACATCTAACACTTCCTCAACTTAGTCGGAACTTGCTAATGCGGCAAACCTATTTGAAATTTCGACCTGATAATGTTGCTTAGTTTCCTCGTCCTTTAATTTCGGAATATTGAATGTTCTAATATTAACTTGTTGCTCTACTCGCTTGGCTACTGATAGTCTTTCTCTTAGTTCTCCAATTACCAAATAATGGTCAGAATTACAGTCTGCCCCCCTGAAGGTTCGAATGTCTACTATACTAGTATGTCTTCTTTTATCTATCAAGATGTGATCTATCTGGTTATGTGTCAATCCATCTGGAGAAGTCCAAGTATATTTATGTATATCCTTATGGGGGAATGTTGTACTTTTGACAATTAAATTTTTTGATGTGGCAAAGTTGACTAACCTAACTCCATTGTCAGTACTAGTTATGTGTAGGCTCTCTTTTCCAATAGTGGGTTTAAAAATATCCTCCCGTCCCACTTTAGCATTGAAATCCCCCAATAAAATTTTCATTTGATATCTAGGTAGCTGATCAAAAGTCTGTTGCAATTCCTCATAGAAGCTATCCTTTATATGATCGTCTTTCTCTTCTGGAGGGGCATGGGCATTTATAACTACGATATCGCACCATCTACCCTTAAGTACTAAATACGATAACCTATAACTGATAAATTCGACCTTTTTTACTGCTGATTTTATTCTTTTATGAATAAAGAATCCTGTTCCTAATTGGTGATTATCGTTTCCTTCCCCATAATACAAGTAATCTCCTATTTGTGTTATGCCGTTCCCATCTAACATAACCTCCTGTACTCCCACAAAGTCTATTCTATATCTAGCTAGTTCTTTTGCTACTAAACTTTGTATACAGTGTATTTTTTTCTGTTTATTTCTATTATTGTATTTGTATTCCTGGTGTTGTGGAAGAGAAGGCCTGATGGCCTTAACTACACCAGAATAAATAAATAAATAAATAAATAAATAAATAAATAAATAAATATAGAAATAAAGAATTTACCAGGAAAAATGGACAGTATTTAAGTTTCTTTGCTTTACAACATTGTTCTTCTGGCCTGATATACAACGTTTTTCTACTGTAAATGTTCGAAAAGTTGTGTTATTTGGAAGATGAAGGCAATACATATATAAATGATGTGAATACTTACTGAAGTATTAATACAGACCTAACACTGTGTTATTTTGTAATATTTACCAATGTTAGTATGAAATAAACATATTTTAATTTCCTTACAAACTATAAAAAATGACTTACAACGTTATTCTAGGCAGCCATTCAATTTTCGAATGACTAGCATCAGTTCAACACAACGCAAACAGTCTAATTATTGCATTAGTCACATCCATTTGTTCTAGTTCCATTTGTTAATTTCTATTATGCCTGGAATTAATTCCGAACTCGTCACCCCACTGCAGCCTTTTCCAGCAACTGGGTACCGTTTAAGCCTGCTTTGTGTCTATTTACCAACTGACGGGCGACTCAAAGGCACATCACCGAGAGTTCTCGTCACGGTTTACTTCGCAGTGGGAGTCTACCGGCCGGTTGCATTCATGTCACAGCCACCTGACGAGGCTTCGATTCTGGGACCTCGTTGTCTACTTTTTGAGGGTTTTGCTTCTGGAGGATCAATATCTTCTGCATGTAACCGGAAACAGGCTATGGCAATGCACGTTTAAGTTCCCGGCCACAATGATGTGTGCATTTGAATAATGTCAACAAATACTTGACTGTAAACTATAGCTTTAAACTGCAAACATAACTATCATTGCCTCTTATGAAAGGCCGAGAGGTAACGGCTTTCCTTCCATTAATGATTACACTTTTATCCTTTTTCTCCTTTCAACACTCTTTGCAGCGTTTTGTACCAACATTACATTGCATACGAGTAGCGGGACTCAGGCCCTGCATGAGTACTGCACGGAAGCCACGATGGAGGTTCGAATCCCAGCGAGGGTATGGATGTCTTTCCTCTTAAGTGTGAAGTTCTGTATTGCCTTGCATCGTGCCGGCACCATACCACGGGAGTCTCGCTTCGTTTGCGTTAAGTATTTTTAATGGGTTATTAAACAACGCCGTACCAATTGAGTTATCTAGCGTCGGTTAATTGATACTGACAATGTGAATCAGGTGATTCTGTAATATTCACTTCGGGAGTGAGAAAATTTAACAAGTTATTCAGTCCAAGAGGGATTCGAACTCATGCTTTACAGCGGTCTCGGAGCGAGCAGCTCTTTCGTTAACCTTAGACATGCTAGTAGCCTCCGTAGTGTAAAATGTCAGATATGGACTTACGAGTAAATCAAGACTCCTGAGGTTGCGGTAAGGTTGGCGGGGCAATAGTAACATAAGATTGGTAGTAGGTGGCCTTCGTAGTAGTGGCAGTGATAGTGGAGGTGGTGGTGGTAGTAGTAGTGATACTGGTGGTGATACTGGTGTTGGTGGTAGTAATAGTAGTGGTGATAGTGGTGTTGGTGGTAGTAATAGTAGTGGTGATAGTGGTATTGTTGGAAGCAGTAGTAGTGGTGATAGTTGTAGTAGTAACAATGATAGTGGTGGTGGTGGTGGTAGTAGTAGTAATGGTAGTAGTAGTGGTAGTGGTAGTAGTAGTGATAGTAGTAGTGATAATAGTAGTAGTAGTAGTAGTGATAGTGGTGTTGGTAGTAGTAGTGATATTGGTATTGTTGGAAACAGTGGTAGTAGTAGTGGTAATGATAATAGTGACAGTGATAGTGTGATGGTAGTGGTAGTAGTGATAGTAGTGGTGACAGTGGTAGTGTTGGTGGTTGTAGTGGTGATAGTGGTATTGCTGGAAGTAGTGGTAGTAATAGTAGTAGTGGTAGTAGTAGTGATACTAATGGTGATAGTGGTATTGTTGCAAGCAATAGTAGTAGTGGGGTAGTAGTAATAGTGACAGTGATAGTGGTGATGGTAGTAGTGATAGTAGTGGTGACAGTGGTGGTGGTGGTAGTAGTAGTAGTAGTAGTAGTAGTGATAGTAGTGGTGACAGTGGTACTGTTGGAAGTGGTGGTAGTGACAGTGATAATGGTGGTGGTAGCAATAATGATAGTAGTGGTGATAGTGGTATTGTTGGAAGCATTGATAGTGGTAATGATAGTGGTAGTTGTAGCTATAGTAGTAGCAGTGGTAGTGGTAATGGTGATAGTAGTAGTAGTAGTAGTAGTTGTGGTGGTAGTAGTAGTAGTAGTAATAGTTGTGGTGGTGGTAGTAGTAGTAGTAGTAGTAGTAGTAGTAGTAGTAGTAGTAGTAGTAGTAGTAGTAGTTGTGGTGGTAGTAGTAGTAGTGGAAGTAGTACTTGTGGTAGTAGTAGTAATAGTAATAGAAGTGATAATATTCTTTTAAGTGGAAGTGATAGTATTTTATTCGTGTAGTATCTTTAATTAATAGTAATAGTAATACCAGTTGGTCCGCCGTTATGACTCCGTGGATAGCGTGTGCACTTCCCAACCAAGCGGTCCGTAGTTCGATTTCCTGTGTGAGTGATTGTTCTTTGTATTATACTTGTGACGTCTGCGCGGTGGCCCTTATCGTCTTGTATCACAGTCATGGGGGTCAACATGTGACCGTCTTCTTCCTAAGAACCGAATTAAATGCAAAAACTGTAATAATTAGATACTTGAAGTTTAAAATGCGATAGATCCGTTTGATTTGCAAGGTCCTGCCTCCAATTTTTAGCCTACCGCTTGTGGACTTATGGACACTGAAGACAATTTTTTTCTCTATTAGACAGCAGTATTATCTCAATTCATTGCACTTGTCCAAGGTACGATATATGCGAGGCCAGTATCAGAAAAGAATATTATGAGTTGTAGTAGTGGTAGTAGTAGCAATTCATGTTGTACAGGGACATCATTTCATTTTTACTAACATTTCTAATATTAACCTGGCTATACGTTTGAATTAATGTTAAGAACCGGAAACGCCGTTTGCTACCCACTTCCACGACTGGAGTTCAATGATACTGGCGTAAAATACAAACAAATCACTTTACTAGGTATAGGAGAGAAGAAAAGTAGTTCATCCATTTACGTAAACCAGAAAATATTGCGATTTTGAGTTTGATAATTTTCATTACGTTTTTGTTTAATCAAAATACAGTACTGAATTAACAATAAGTGTTTTTACTAGCAAATTGAGCTATCCATTCGGACATATTCATTATTCAGTGTATATTATACTGTTACAACACATTAGCGTACAATTTAGAGAGTGAAGTTAAATTGAATTGAAAAATAATCATAATATGGATATTTAAACACATTTTTTAAAATGGTGGCCTTCATTTCGATACAGGCTTCAGTCCTTTTGTGCATATTATCACACTATAGACCATTGTACCTAATTCCAACTATCAGTTTCGTCCTTCGTACGAGTAACGTATGTTGAAATAATTATTTACCTACTCTATAAAAGAGTACCTTACGTACTGAAAATTCAATCTTCACTTCTGCCGACCAGCACAGATAAAATTACTCAGACATGCTATCTACTGTCCATCCAAGTGGTTATGTCGCAGGATCGTAGAAAGGGGAGGGGATATCACGTGACAGTTAATTACTTAACGAGGCCCTTTTATTTAAGTTATTTTAAACACTTATATAATATGACGTACACGTCCAATTCTCAACAGAAATTAATGTTTTCAGGAAAGAGCTAAGACAGCCCAGCCACTAACCTTTACAGAGGGGCGAGCAGAAGCGGGTGGGGGAAACCGGGTGCGACGTAGACAAACGGACGACAGTACCTGTGCGAAAATATGACAATATTGAAAGCTCTTTCCTCACTGGAAAACGCGAACATATTTCTGGAACGTACTATACTCACTAACTCAGTACTGCATACGCGGCCTCAGTTCTGTGTGGAGAAGTGTTGGAAGTTTACTAATAGAGGGGGTGGGAGTGAAGTACATTAAAAAATTCAGATACAATACAAATTGAAGTAAAAATAAAATGATGTCCCTGTACTTGTGGACTTTGTTCAAAAGAAACGGCTAAATAAAGACTGGACTATTTCGTACTTTGAACTACGTAAGTAATCAAGTGTTTCATACTTACAAGTCATGAAAATGAACTACATGACGTTGTGAGTGTTTTACTCCGATCAATACTTTTACCTTAATTTTAAGTGTAATTCAGTAACCAGACAATAGCAAACAAACGACCAAATAAGGAAAGATACATGGTTTGCCGCCTCGTGCTGAAGTAGGCTATATGTTACTAAGTTCTCCCAAATGCTACTCAAATATGTGTATTCCTCGAAACTGAGAGTTTGTTACCTGCGCATCTTAAGGTGTCACTTCTTTCCCGATAAACCTGTAGATTATATTACTCCAGTACGAAGTGCATATGGAGTTTCAGTACAGTAATTCTGCATTTCCATATGGTGAATAATCAGCAAGCAAGTAAAGTTGGAAACCCGGGTTCGAGTTCCGGTGCCGGAGAGAATTTTTCTCCGTTCTACCGATTCTTCACCATACTGTAGATCAGTCATGTCAATTGATGCCCATAGGAGCAAGCGCGCGCTTTAGAGCTCAGGAGAGCCTGAGCGCTTTACAGCAGAAAGGAAAGAGACAGACGAAGGAGGTAGTATATGCCGTTTGCTCGAGCTATATTCAGGGATGGCTAGCACTGATTCAATGGATAAAGGGAAGAAAACTTATTAAAGCTGTATCCATGTTATTTTTAGATTTATCTGAGAAGTATAAGTGCATTATAAGTATGTAAGTTTTAATTTTAATGCTCATTTTTCACAAGTTTGATTTTTTTATAAAAAAAATATTTTCTCAACATTCTTATATAGAAAAGTGAAATTTTCAGATATAGGCCTATTTATTTAGTAGCCTTACAGAATGTTTTCGTAAATCTAATATACCGTAAATACGTATTACTGAAGATAGTGTATTGAAATTTTAAAAATATTCACATCGAAATTGTTTGTAAGGAAATGAATTAACAAAGCAACTACTGTTACATCATAAGCAAAAGATACGTGCCCATGTGTTGTAAAAATGTCAGCTCTATAGCTTCAGCAGGTTTCGAGAAAATAATTTAATATTATGATGATAGGAAGTTGCTCACCAATATCACCTTAAAAGCATAATGCGATAAGAGTTTGGTGTGGAATATTACTTACACTTAAAACATATACAGAACCTAGGTAACTTTGCTTTGTACTATAATATTGTTTTGATTAGTTTATTGATTACTTTTATAAGGCTAAAGGTATCATCAATATCAATTCCAACTTATCATGTCATACTCAATCTCTTTTTTTTGGGGGGGGGGGATATCACTTTCTTTATGAATGATGTGTTTCATCCATTTAGTACAGTATAGTACCATGGAATTTATGTAAAATATTCCTTCTTAACTCTTTATTATGTTATTAACTTCTAAAACACAACTGCAATATTAAGAAACTGGTATTAGTACTTTTGTTTTACAGACAATATAGATAATAATTTCGAGGGAAAAATTGTTCCGGAGCCGGGTATCGAACCCGGGACCTTTGGTTTGACGTACCAACGCTCTACCACGCTTGGTACGTCAAACCAAAGGTCCCGGGTTCGATACCCGGCTCCGGAACAATTTTTCCCTCGAAATTATTCAAATCAACTTTACAGGGAGTTATACCTGAAATCTTGATTTGCAATATAGATATCAAACAGAAAGAAGCCATATAAAAATAACGACATAAAATTTCACGTTCCGTTTGAAGTTTGTGCACTACTGTTTTTTTTAATCCAACAGGCTGCTTATTCATATACACAACCCTTCCTCTTTCCATACTTAGCGCTTGATGCCCGCGCACGTCAAGGTCAGAAAAATGCGCTTGCTTTGACATCACTGCTGTAGATTATAGTTATGAATTTTATCATGTCACTTTCCGTTATAAATATTAGGGTATTTTGCCTTTAATTTAATTAATTCCATTTTTATCACTGTCCCTCGTACGTAGAGATTCATTTATAATTTGAGAATACGACATTTCGAATATTTGTAACGATGAATGCAGTTTTCAATGCATTTTACATTACTTTATTTCTGCAAGTAGTTTTTTACCAGCTAAACCCTTTGCCTAATATTGTACCACTGAACTATTCTGTTAAAATGGCTGAACACTAGTTTGCGATAACGCGCTCCTTCGGCGCAAAGGCGACAGCTTACGCGGGAGGAGATGACAACGTAACTGTTGACTACTTAGTGTCTTAGTGCATTGATGTGCGCTATACATCCTTTCAAAATATAAATTGATCTGTATCATATCTCCCTACATTATGTTCTATTAGCATTTTTCCCTGTTTTGTTCATTATATTTTACTATATATTCTTAATGTGTTTTATAGCACTCGTATTATACAGGGTGTTAAAAAAGTATCCAATATTTTACGAGGTGCTAGTATATCATCAAAACTAGTGTTGTCGATCGATCAAAATATTTAATCGATTAACTATTTGAATTTAATCGATTAATCGAGTTTTGATCGAGTTGAAAAACTGTTTTAATGTACTGTAATACACAATTATTGTTAAATTTAACTAGTGTTCGGTGATAAGCATAAGTATTAAATGTTGTATATATGTATATACTGTATCGTTATAATACAAAACAACTATTTTAATTGCTTACTAACATATTTATTATGAGGTTATAATTAATTGTGTCAATTTCTCCGGGAATTTTTAGGACAAACATAAATAACAAAAAAGTATGAAGTCTCACCTAGTTAATACTGCTTCATCCATGATTTTAAACATGTGAGTGCATTCACCGAATTAAGCGCCGCTCTACGTTTAATAACAATGTTTCCTGCATCACTAAACACGAAAAAAAATTTTTCTGCCAAGCACATCTTCACGATCGTTCAATTAAAATTCAAACATTTCACCGAGTTTATCTCTCAAATTCTCATATGACGTAATAGAGTGTACACTTTTCACGGACCACAGAAAACTGATCTTTTTTTTTATCAAACTAAATACACAACCGTCATATACAAAGTCAGTACAGAAACTGCAAGCACCTGCAAAAGTACAGCGGTCGAAACAGAAGACTGGCCCCTATTGTAATCGGAATTAACAGATTTTAGAAAAAGTGAAGATAGTTACGGTGTCACTTGAACACAGTGTAGACATGGCTATTTTACAAGGAATGAGGGGGACGAATCCCAGAAAAGTATGTATTTCATATGCCAGGAAGATGAGCTGACAACGTGGTGTAACTTTTCTTGGAAAACTATAAAACTTAGTAAGGGTTTCGCATTGGGTTTCAACTTTCAATAGAGGTAGACTAGGTCACTGTCGTCATATCTCCATCTCTTTCTGAAGTGTTTATGCAAAGATTTTTCCTACGCTACCTGGTTTACAGTTAGAAAATAACAGTACTATTGTACTTTTAAGTAAGCAATTTCCGAGAGAGAAATATTGTCGGAATTTTTAATATGAGTTTGTATTAACAAAACAATAATTAATATCAACTACAACCGATTAATTTTAATCGACTCGATTATTCGATTAAATATTTTTATCGGTTAATCTTACAACAGAAATTGATCGATTAATCGATTAAATCCCAGAATACACTAATCAGAACAAGAAAATAATGTCTCATAAACATGGGTGCTACAATACATACTTCCTGAGATCTGTACACTTGTTCATAGGAGGTGCTCAATGTGACGTCCCAGCCACCGGCGTGGCTCAGTCGGTTAAGGCGCTTGCCTGCCGGTCTGAAGTTGCGTTCGGGCGCGGGTTCGATCCCCGCTTGGGCTGATTACCTGGTTGGGTTTTTTCCGAGGTTTTCCCCAACCGTAATGTGAATGCAAGGTAATCTATGGCGAATCCTCGGTCTCATCTCGCCAAATATCATCTCGCTATCACCAATCTCATCGACGCTAAATAACCTAGTAGTTGATACAGCGTCGTTAAATAACCAAATAAAATAAAAAAATAAATAAATGTGACGTCCATTCGTGACAGTGCATTCCTCTGCCCTTCGGCGTAAGGAATCGCTCACTCTTTGAAATTTACCAGCAGACATCACAAGATCAGGTCTGTAATCGCAACATGCGTGAAGTCCAATGGCTACACTACCTATGAAGAAGTCCATGGAATAGCGGATACTGGAAGTCATCGGCGTATTGATATTATAACCTTTAAACCTGGAGAGACAAAAGGTTATATTCTGGATCCGACCATGAGATTCGAGACGTATCAGAATCAACCCGAGGAGGTTAATCTAGAGAAAAGGAGAATTTATGAACCTACTATTCCTTATTACAAAACATCGTATATACTCAGGGATGTAGAAGTCATCGGATTAATGGTGGGTGCTAGAGGGACCATAACATGAAATTTACCGTAAAGACTTCGTCCACTGTACTTCAAGAGCAAAAAATTAGACTCTTCCGACATACTGTATGTCCTGTACAATACAAGGTCCTAGGTTCTGAATTCGCGCCTAAGATTTTTACACAGTAGTGTACGTTATCAATCACGAATGCTCATGGGAGGATTGCAAGGCATAACCCACTTCTGAAACTATTCTCTGTCCCGTTATCCCGTTACTTCACCAAATGTCTCCTCGCTGACAAAGAGGAACAACAAACTCTCCCTGTCTGTTTATTCTCAAACTACCTGTCGTACTCACTGTTTCGTTAGTTCTTCCATCGTCACAGCACAGACAAAGAGACAAATTCTCTTTTCTCTTCTACTGATGGTTTCGGTTTTCGCATATCGTACTTCTAAAGCCAGTCATTCAGAGGAGGAGGCTTGTTAACCAACTTTATAAAAAACTTCATTTCCTTAATGTTTTTTTTTTTTTTTACATATGCACGTATAAGACTCCCCATACTCTTTGCAGTAAAAGAGATGAAAAAAGAGGGTCTAATATGCGAGTAAATACGGTATAAACTTCAAATGTTTAGTCTGCCTGTGGCAGAATAGTTTCATGAGGACGAGCTTCAACAGACAAACGTAACACACACTCTCTACCCAGTAACAAAAAAGTAAAACAGAAGTACCTTAATAGCAATGTGGAGGATGTGTTGCACGTTACAAGTCCGGGTCCTAACGAAGGAACCATTAACAATGGACGGGCTCCCATTGCTTCCTGGCATGAGCCTCCTTGCACGAAACCAGTCGGTTTAACTTAATGCGTCCATAAATAAAAGTCAGTGTATTGGGTAATCGCTGGTTTGTTGGAGAAGCTCGTTCGTTATACAGGCACTTGCTGGGCGCAGTTCACACGGCATCATGAATCATCCAGCTGCCCCTGACGGTCTGGTGCGCGGTGGAGTGTTCGAGATTTGATGCGTTCATAGAGCTCAGGTGAAGAGTATTTTTATCACCAATTTTTATACAGGGACATCATTTTATTTTTACTTCAATTTTTATTGTACCTGAGTTTTTGAATGTACTTCACTCCCACTCCCTCTACTAGTAAACTTGCAACCGTTCTCCACACAAAACCAAGCGTATACAGTCAAAGTCGCCTTACGGTCATAGTAGACACAAACAGTACTGAGTTAGTGAGTATAGTACGTTCCAGAAATATGTTCGCTTTCAATATTGAATCATATTCTCGCACAGGTACTGGCGTCCGTTTGCCTATGTCGCATCCCGGTTTCCCCCACCCACTTCTGCCCGTCCCTTTATACTTGTAACTCATGGTATGTTTCTGCTGCTGAGGAATTAATCTACCCATCTTTTTCATAGGATATGCCGGAGGTTAAACACAGTTTCTTACAGAAGCCATCAGCTGATGTGATCTGCTATTGGAACGGTAAGAAATGTTTTCCACATTTGCTTCATATGTTTTATATCTCATAAAATCTAACGAGGATCAAATTCCCATCACCTTTTGTCAAAAGCTGTTCGATACCAGACTGAAATATAGCTGGACAAACTTTTGTACTTATGAAATGTCCAGCAATCTCATAATTTTTTTTTACAAAATTAATTAAAACTTTCGCCTATTTCTCTCTTCCTGTTTGTCTTCTTTCAGATGAATATCAAGTCGAAAAGGCAATTTTAGATTAAAAATGGACGAATACGATTTCAACTGAAGGGTTCCGAACCATAGTGGGCCATTTAGGCCTACTAAAACCATAGAAATCAAGGGTTAAAATGAAGTTACCATAATTCAATGGAAACATATAGGAAGTAATACAGGGACATCATTTTATTTTACTAACATTTCTAATATTAATTAGGCTATACCTTTGGATTAACGAATAAGAACCGGAAACACCGTTTGCTACCTCCTTCCACGACTGGAGTTCGATGATCACTTTACGATGATATTGGCATAATATACAAACAAATCACTTTACTAGGTATAGGGGGGAAGAAAAGTAGTTCATCCATTTACGTAAACTAGGATATATCGCTATTTTGAGTTTGATAATTTTCATTAGGTTTTTGTTTAATCAAAATACAGTACAGTATTAACAATGAGTGTTTTTACTCACGAACTGAGTTTTCCTTGTGGGCATATTCATTATGCAGCACATTAGCGTACAATTTAGAGAATGAAGTTAAATTGAAAAATAATCATAATATGGATATTTAAACACATTTTTGAAAATGGTGGCCGATCATTTCGATACAGGCTTCAGTTCTAATGTGCATATTATCACACTATAGACTATTGTACATAATTCCAATTACCAGGTTCGTACTTCGTATCAGTAACTCATGTTGAAATAATTCTGTACCTACTCTATAAAAGAGACCTTACGTACAGTAAATTCAATCTTCACTTCTGCCCGATCCGAAAAGATCAAATTACTCCGACATGCTATCTACTGTCCGTCCAAGTGGTTACGTCGCAGCGTCGTAGAAAGGGAGGAAATCACGTGACAGTTAATTACTTAACGAGACCCTTTTATTTAAGTTATTTTAAACAATTGTATGGGTATAATATTACGTAGACGTCCAATTCCTAACAGAAATTAATATTCCCAGAAAAGAGCTAAGACAGCCCAGCCACTAGCATTTACAGAGAGGCGAATAGAAGCAGGTGGGGGAAACCGGGATGCGACGTAGGCAAATGGAAAATAATGCAATATTGAAAGCTCTTTCGTCACTGGAAAACGCGAACATATTTTTGAAACGTACTGTTTACTAAGACCGTAAGGTTACTATGACTGTATATGCGGTCTTGGATCTATGTGAAGGACGGTTGAACTTCGTTAGTAGAAGGGGTGGGAGTGAAGTATATTAAAAAATTCAGGTACAATAAAAATTGAAGTAAAAATAAAATGATGTTCTTGTATAAAGTATACACATTAAAACTAAATATGTCAATCTTTATTAAACTATGGTATTCACTTAATTTTAACCCTTGCTTTCTCCGTTTTAATAAATGGCGCTTGGCCCACTATGGCTCTGAACCCTTCAATTGTAATTGTAGCTTTTCACCCTGTGTCTGGTGTGATTCCATTACATAAAGGAGAGAGTTTATTCTTGTTCGTTTCATTTCATTCTCCGATTATGGCGTATTTGATTACTCTACTTCGATTCGCTTGGATAAACAAAGATCAATTGTGAGAACATTGAAGAAGATTGTGTTTAGATATTCGTCTTTTAGTAGAAGAAATAGAAAAATGCGAAGACGTCTCAATTGTCTTATTCTGTAAGTTAATAACGTGTATGTAAATCTCTCCAGTATGTCGTGCTAATTTTGAAAGTGATTTTCTCGGTGACCGCACTAAATTTTAGCCATAATTTATCTGCTTTATCTTCTGTCATTACTGTCTGAGTGAATGTGCGTTTTATGTCCAAAACCGATCCTGTTGTTTCAATTATTTTAACTAACAGTTAAACTCCACGTCATGAGGGGCCTTACTACAGGATATTTGAGAAAACTCACTTCAAAAAAGGCAAGCGGAAACGTAATTTAAATAAGAAACACTCATTGTTTAACTGTTTGACGTCTCATTTAGTGATTCAGGAAATAAATTAAGTACCGATATATTGATATTGCAATATATTGCAAACCTAATTTCGATAAACGATATATATCGCAGAAAATATATCGATATATCGAACGATTATCGATATATCGCTATTTCGTAAGCGAATTACATTTTCAGGCGTACATTTATACCATATGATGTAGGTCCTAACCTAAATCAAAATTATGGTGGAGGCAAGGGAGCTTAAATGATATAGTGGGAAAGAGTTAAGTGAACTCTACATGGTTGAGTGAAATTGGAACACGATTCAATTATTCTAATGATATATAGCTGATTTGATACAATCCTTCTACAGTAAGTTCCCATTGCAAGTTATTGTTACACAGCAACATTCCAAACAACAATGGTGAGGGTTATAGAGATAGAATTTTTATGCACTAAAAGATATAATAAGAAAACAGAATGTCAGCACTAGGTTGTGCATAGATATCATAGACGTAAACAAATGTCACATCGGTATTAAATCCTTGTTTCTCTTTCCATTTCAGAATATAGAAATAAAAGTTCTGATACCCGTTTTGAGGTCAGACGGTTCCCTTTCAGGGTGAGAGTTGCTCTCCTGCCTTGGAGAACATTAATAACAATATTAAAAGAGTAGCAGATATACCTCCCGTCTGTCTCACGTTCGCATACGCTGCATTTGAATTTGGTGCTGCATATTAAACAGTTTGAATTCGAATTTCAGTCCAGCCAATTACGACAAGGTATTGAGTGAGGTTGCACAATTATGTAACTGTCTACCTTCAGTAGCGCCATCTCTTGGGAATTATCGGAGTTGTCTAGTGTGGATTTTGTTGTTGTTGATAATGATAATAATTCCACAAAAAAAAATCGATAAATTTATGAGAAAACCGATATATTTTACGATATATCAAATCAAAATTTCGATATCGATATATCGCTATATCGAAACGAAAATATCGGTATTTCGTAAAAACCGGTATATCGTTCCCATCTCTAGTCTCATTCTGTTCGAACGATACACAGGAGTACAGGACGCAAGCAGTCGCAATGTTAGGCTTAAACTCTCTCTTAAGGAGTCCCCATCAGATTAGCCGAGATGTGATAGGTTGTGTGTGCGGTAAGCATTTAAATTGTCAGCTCTGTATAGTATATTATATCCTAAGTATTTGGTTATACTTCTTCAAATAATTAATATTTAATCTTCCTCAACTTGGTGAGGTTGCCAAAGACAACGAATGTTAAACAGTAACATTTAAGGTGTGACATTAAAAATGTCTTACAAAATATTTCTTTACAATAAACTGAAATTTACAGTAGATAATATTTCACAATAATGAAAATTTACAGTAAAATAAAAAATATAGATAAAAATAATAGAATGAGAAAATTCAACTGTAAATTAAATTGAAATACAAGTGTCGCCGTAAAATCTGCAGAGAACCCTTCAAAGCTATTATGGAAATTTCCTTAATTGTTATTGTTGGGAATCCAAATTTATGACAGAATGATACGAATTGTTTTGTTATGGTCCCTCTAGCGTCCACCATTAATCCAATGACTTCTATATCCCTGAGTTTATGTGATGTTTTGTAATAAGGAATAGTTGGTTCATAAATTGTCCTTTTCTCTAGATTATCCTCCTCATGTTGATTCTGATGCGTCTCGAATCTTATGGTCGGATCCAGAATATAACTTTTTGTCTCTCCAGGTTTAAATGTCATAATATCAATACGCCGATGACTTCCGGTATCCGCTATTCCATGGACTTCTTGATAGGTAGTGTAGCCATTCGACTTAAGGCATGTTGCGATTAGAGACCTGATCTTGTGATACCTGCTGTTACGAAGAGTTTCGCCAAATGGGCATGAACCCAGGACATGAGCCAAAGTTTCAACCTCACTGTGGTATCGCCTACAGTGATTATTGTCTTGAGTTCTGTCTGGAACAGCGCGTAAAGGAGCAACATTATCGGTCATTTTGAGCACATCTCTCCACTCCGAGCTAGAAAGGCCTGTATGATGTCTGACCCAGCTGTTTGCGGGAGTGAAGTCTTGATATAAGCTGACTCCTTTACCATTTATTAAATTCTTCAAAGCGCAAAATTTTCCTGAGTTTCCTTGAGTCAATTAGACCTCTTTTGTTCTTAATGGTGTCTGGAGAGATCAAATTGTTATCCAGAGGTAACTTTCAGAGGTTAGTTTTCAGTTCACTCTCTAAATCTCTTGTGTTGGCAATATACTAGTTATCTGACCTCATCAAAAGTTGACAACTGTTAATTTGTTGCAGTACTGCCTCCCATGTAGTTCGAAATAGACCAAGGCCTTTGACCAAGTAAAACGGATAAATATAAATAAAATGGATACGCTCAAAATGAAATAGTTTCAAGTAAAGTAGAGTTAGAGAACAATTGAATGACTCCAAGTGAAATTAAATTATTTCCATTAAGTGAAATTTCACGAAATAAAGTGAAAAGCTTACAGAAAAATATTGATATGGTAGGAAAATAAGCTCAAGGAAATGAATAAAATAGCTAGAAAATAAGTGAAATGACTTAGATATTATTGAAATGGCAGAGAAGTATTGGAATGTCTGGAATAAATGTTATTTTCATTGGTTTAGACTTCAGAGTGAAGTGAAATTCCTTGGAATTAAAATAAAACGCGATGCCTTAATTTAAGGGGCGAGGATGATATTTTTTTTAACTTTTTTCCTATTTGGTGTAAAATATTAATTTTTTGTATGTACAGAGCTCATAGCTGTGGCAACTCAACCAAATAAAAATATTTTGAAAAAAAAATTTGTGGGCCCAAATTTGAAAAAAGTATACCCAATGCAGGATTGTACTAAAATCGATATATCTAAACCGTTTTTAAAGATAGATTCAAACTTTTTTGAAATGTATTTGCAAACGCATTTTCTACAAACTGTCTGTAACAGAATTTTGATATTAGCCCCTACGTTTCTGAACTAAACAATTAAAATTTAATAACAATTTTCTGATTTCCTTTCTTGCAAACAAACGGACGTATTTTTAAAATGAAATCAACTAACAAAATTCTGTTACAGAGAAAAGTTTCCTAATAGTCTAAAGAATGTGTGTTCTAAATTTCATGCATGTATCTTTAATGGTTCAGAAATTATATCCCTCTTTGTCTGGCAATGTAGCAAAAAAATGAAGTTACTGGAAACCGATAAAAGCGGGCGAGTGATTTAAAAATCCATAGCGCAGGAAGTTTAAAAATGACGTTTCAACATCCGATAAGGGCACAAATACCCACAAAATGTTATGCAATGCATTCCACACATATCAGAGGATATTTTAAAGAAAAAAAAATGAAAATTTAATTTACCGGAAACAACAATAAAATTGGGCGAGTGATTTAAAAATCCATAACGCAGGAAGTTTAAAAATGACGACTCAACGTCCGATAAGGGCACAAATACCCACAAAATGTTATGCTATGCATTCCTCACATCACGGAGTATTTTAAAGAATTTTTTTTTGAAAATTTACTCATTTTTTCACCAAAAATACCATCCTCTCCCCTTAAGTGAAGCCAAACAAATAAAAAGAGACTGAAATTTAAAGTAGTAAAATAATGATTTATTTGAAATTTCAGAGATACTGATGGAACAATGGAGCGATTAAACAGTATGTTAAACCAAATTAGGCCTACTCGTCGAAACGGCTCAGTAACAACTTTATTCATCATAAATATATCTCTGTCGGTAATCGAATGCAGACTCTTAAGTGAGAAGCCAGCTGTGTAGATACGATAGAAAATATTACAACATAAACTTGTATTAGAATGCCCTGCTCTTTCTTTTTACACTTCATTATTTGCAAGAGTAAGACAATAGCTTTTTGAGTCGCCATCTGAAACACCCTATCGCACCGATGTGTTGCACCAAGACCTTTTTTTTTTAGCTCCATTGTCTAGGTCGGCAAGATACTAGCGCAACAGGTGTTGTTATACCTGTGTAATGCCATTAACATGATCCAAGCATCGTGTTACGTTGAATAAATGAACACAGAGAATAATAAAAGCACTGGAAGGTCATGGTAATACATGAATTCATTGCTACGATTATATCTGTGGAGTATTCGTATGTAGATTGGACGTTACAAAACTTAAACCCTTCAAACGAAGGCCGATAATTGATCAAAATACTGTGTGTCTAAATTCAACATTATTAAAAATGTGTAAGACAAAGTGGTTAGACCAATCATAACTTACAGAGTCGAGCTTCAAGTCCAAATAGCCAAAACAAAACCAAAATTTTATTGTGAAATATTTTCTTGTAGTTAGATTTACTCGTATAAATGTTTTTTTGTTTCGTGTAAATTTATTTTGATACAAGCAGAATTAGAAAAAAAAAAGAATAAAACTAATGAAACTAAATAAAAATTATATTCATAAATATTTTCTTGTAGTTAGGTCAAACTTATATGATTTTATATTTCATGTGACTTTATTTTCATGAAAATAAAATTAGTAACAAAAAAGAGACCTAAACAAATAAAACTACAAAGAAAGAAATAAAAATTATATTCAGAAACGAATATAGAGCCCAAAAACACTCTTTTCGCCTGTTACATAATTTTTACGTATCAATAGCAATACAGTACTACCCAATGACCAATGAGTGTAATTAGTTACCACTGCCACCGGGTATATACCCATTGCAGTGTGAATACATACATACATACATACATACATACATACATACATACATACATACATACATACATACATACATACATACATACATACATACAATGACGACAGCATTCTAGGGTTAAGGTAGTGGGAATTATTAATAATTCTCTTTTTTTTTTTTCAGACTTTATAATCTCAATGAAAATTATTTAGTACAAATCCATGTTATTTAATTCTATGTCATGTGTTTAAAAAAAAATTAAATCACTTACTTTGTAAATAATTTTGTGTAATTTCAGGATCCCTGTGGTCACCGACCGATATTCTTCGGCTGATGTCATTGTGATTAAATATACAGTGTTACTATAAATGATCTTTCCGATTTCAAACTTGAATAACTATCGTTAGGAAACACTTAGAAACATGATATTGGTATCAATGGAAAGAGAAATTCAAATATTTTTTGTTATCCATTCGGTTAAATCACATGTGCTACTCTTAAGTCAGCAAAAATTAGAAAACATGAAATTGGTATCAACAGAAACAGAAACTCCAACAATTTTAATTTTTTTCTCTGGAAAACATGAAACATAAAGAGAAACATTTGGTTCACAACCGTAAGTAAGTCACATGTGCTCGATATGAGCTCCTTGTGTCACACGACACACATCAAGTCTGTAGTCAGTGTCCTGCCATACACGTTGTAGCACTGGACCATTCACCAGTGCAATGGCCTCTGTGATCCGGAGAAGAAGATCCTCAATGGTAGGTGGTACACTTATTGTTTTATAAAACCCCAAAGAAAAAAATCACAAGGAGTGAGGTCGGGGGAACGTGGAGGCCAATGCAAACATTTTTAGATCTTCACGGCCAGCACATCCAATCTATTTCCTTGGAAATTATGTATTCAGTTCGTTTCTGACATCTACTGTAAGTGGTAATGGGGTGGTGCCCCATCCTGCTGAAAAATGAGATCTTCGATGTCCTGTTTCAGTTGTGGAAGAAACCATAACTGTAACATGTCTAGGTATGAATTACCTGTGACTGTCGCCTCGACAAAAAAGAAGGGGCCATACACCTTTTCACGGCTGACAACAGACTGGGATATGTGAAAATCTAGCACACAAAATTCCCTCCTGTCTTCGTTTGCAGCCATTTTTCTGTTATATCGTCTCATAGCAACGAAATTAATAAATATGCGACAGGTTCACCAACATAACAAAAAATATTTGAGTTTCTCTTTCCATTGATATCAATATCATGTTTCTAAGTGTCTCCTAACGATAGTTATTCAAGTTTGTAATCGGAAAGATCATTTACAGTAACACTGTATATTACCGTGAATCAACTAAAATTAGATGAAAAAATTTAAGTAACATCTGGCACCTTCTTTGAGGGGACAGGTTTCCTTAAATAATGCCTAGTAAATCTGGTAAAGTTAATCCAGTTTGAAGCCTAAATTACGACGGGACCTTCCGTGGGCTTGTAACGCAAAATTATTTCTATAGTACATAATACCATGTTCATTTGTTATTGTATAAAAATAGGCTGGCTTTGAATTATACAATATATCCCAACGTCAGAAAAGATAGAAGCTGAATAGGAACTTCAGTATATTAATATATTTAGAGATAAGTCGGCAACATCGATAGAGCCACGGTTCCTTTTTCTTTGCCTCTTTGCTGTATTTTTATAGCTGACATTGCGAGAGGCGGACTGTTAAAACTGCGCTGATTTATAAAGGGTCCAGTGTTTGAGGACAAGTTCTCAGCTTGAGGTCGTGACTCCGGACTTGCCCGCATGCGACGGAACTCCATCACGATTGCCAACTTATTCATTATATTATCAGATCTGGCGTTTTTGTTTTTGCTTATTTTCATTCATACGCATAGGCGAAGAGAGAACAGTTTCCTTGGGAGGGGGGGGAGGCAAAGCAAAACCATAGAATCCTCATATAACAGGGTTATGGGGACATTATTTACCTCTTTCCCCCCGTTGTAGCTTAACCGTGGTACAGTACAGGGCATATCAAAAGTCCGGTAACACTTTCAATATTTTATTACACAAAAACTACTAATGATAGCACTTTCAAACACACGTCAGTTTAAAGTCAAACTCTCAAAGTTATTCAGCCGCTTAATTTGCAGCGACGAAGCGACATTCCATACGAGTGGGAAAATTAACAAGCACAACTGTCGTGTTTGGGGTACACAGAAACCTCACAGAATCATTGATTCATCAAAGGGGAGTGTTTTCTGCGCGTTGTCACAACGAAAACTGTACGGACCTTTCTTCTTCATTGAGGCTACTGTGACTGGACATTCATATCTGGACATGTTGGAGCAATGGTTGGTGCCTCAACTTAGACAAGATCTCGATGACGATTTCATCTTTCAGCAAGATGGAGCTCAGCCACATTTCCACAATGCAGTTCGTGCTTACCTGAATACGGAGATGTCTGATCGTTGGATAGGACGTGCTGGAGTAAGGGACAGATGTTTCATGACATAGCCACCAAGGTCACCCGATATGACTGTATGTGACTTTTTTCTATGGGGGTACTAAAGGACCGCGTGTTTGTACCGCCTTTGCCACGTGATTTAGAGGAACTAAAAACCAGAATTCGAGAAGCTGCCGCCACGGTTACAGAGGATATGTTGAAAAGGGTATGGGAAGAGTTTGATTATCGTTTGGACATCTGCCGAGTCACTCGTGGTTCACACATTGAATCTCTGTAAGGTGTAAAACGAACTTTGAGAGTTTGACTTTAACTGACGTGTGTTTGAAAGTGCTATCAATAGTAGTTTTTGTGTAATAAAATTTTGAAAGTGTTACCGGACTTTTGATATGTCCTGTATATCGGAATATGATCCTTTAATAAAAGTATTTTCAGGGGCATGTCCCTTACAGAGTTACATCCATATCTGCCATGTTTCGGACCAAGTTTTATAGGGCTTGAACTGTAGGTCTACTACAAATTATAAACAGGCATAACTCATCTGGTCTGGGGTTGTGGTTCTTTCCTCCCAGGTTCATAGCATGGGCATGTAAAGCACACTTTTGTGAAAATTTATTTGAGAATATGTATATAATTTCATTAACGGCACTACGTACATAATTAAGGTAAATTACTAACAAGTGAAGAAATTTATAACATCAATGCAAGACAAAACTTATATTCATAAGTTGTTACCTTCCCTAACATGTATGGAGAACGATGTATATTGTACAATACTACGAATGCTTAATATTCCTAATTCCATAACCGTAGAAACAAGATTATCACTATATCCTACAATGCAAATTATTTTAAATCTTCTCTTAAAAATATTTATGTCCACATGCATTTTATTCTAAAAATGAATGTTTGTTATTTAAACAATAGTATTTTTTTCTCCGTGAACGGTATTATTTAACTACGTTGTAACTGGAAGCTGTAAATACGTACACCATTAGAAAAAATAAACTGAATTTGTTTAAGTGCATTTCCGGCAGCTCCTGGTTCACACGAGTAGGGAAAGGATGTTTATTTTGCACCTAATTTACTCCTTGAATATATCTTCGTTATAGATTATTCATAATCATATTCGTAATACTTTACTTATAACAGACAGAAAAAAAAACAAACAAACAAAACAAAAGAGAAACAGAGCGGAGTCGTGCTTAAGAAATTTCTTCACGTGTAAACCTAAGCTCTCACGGAATCAACCGAAGTATTGCGAAGGGGACTTGGAGCCGGCCATTTTTTTTCTAAGACTTTACATAGTGTATACGTGCAAAATGTTGTCTGTTATACTGACTTGTTTTGTATTCAGTTGTCTTTAGAGAGCCTATATGTACCTGAATACATGAAATTAGATTATAATATAGTAACTTTTATTAAACAATTTTACTTTTATTCCTAGCTTCCAACCACACACCTGTCAACAATGGGTATTCCATTCAATACAGTAGTCGTCATTGCACTCCACAGAACGACAATGACAACTCACGTGAATTATTGAGGAGAACAACAATGTACTCCTAATCTCAACTTATGTTCACAAAGCACTATTTACAAAACAAAACTGTCAGTTCTCAGTTCACAGTTCGTTCGCCCTGCCTAGTTCTTCTAGCTCACTCACTCAAGTTCACGGTACGTCGAACCCAAGACTTCCAGACACAGTCCCCTGCACTTCGAACCCAAGACTTCCGGAAGCGTTGCTTCTGCCTGGACGCTGCCACAGTTACTCAAGTTCACTGCGCGTCGAACCCCGGTCTCGAAGGCTGGCTTCCTTGCTCGCTCGCTGCTGATTCACAAACTGACTGGCTCCGGCTTTCTCGACCCTTTTCATTTATTAAATCACACGTTCTCGAATGTACTGTGTCTCGAAGTTTCTACAACAATCGGTCTCGAGACGTTTCTTTACTTCCGCCGCAGTCGGTTTCCTTCCCCCTCTCTCTGCCCGCGGCTCAGCTCCCGCCGAAGCTCGCGTCTCCTCTCCCCGCGCGCCTCCTTTCTCCACAGACGCGCCTGCCGCTACATTATAATATAATATAATATAATATAACATGATATAATATGATATAATATAATATAATATAATATAATATAATATAATATAACATAACATAATACAATATAATATAATATAATATAATATAATATAATATAATATAATATAATATAATATTTGTCGGAATACATTGTTGTCTCCAATATGATTTTAGATTTTTTTAACAATATTGTCTTATACAAAATAAAATTTAATACAATTATAAAATTTAAATTAAATAATTGAGTAAGGGACAAACTAGAAATTAGCAACAAAACTAAAGGATGCGAAAAACTGTACAGCTCTACACGAAATAGAATATTTCTTCTAATGATTTAGATTCTGGAAAAGTCCCCATAACACTTATAGCGTTCCCTCGTTGAATGCCAATACTAATTCTTTGGAGGAGGAAAGCCGTAGAGCGAGAGTCACCGTTAAGTGCTGTTATATACTTGCCGATATCAGAAGTTAACAACTTCGCCTCGGAACACCATGGGCCCATAGATTCTACGGCGAAAACGACAAAATTATATATCTATCCAGAAGATCGAGATACTTATTGCGTTTAATTGTCACAGCAGATGCAGGGGCTGATCCAGCGAGTTTGGAAGTTTTGGGCAAATAAGAAGAAGCGAAGGTGTTATAACAAGTGGCATCCCATAAAAGTGATTTGCCTTTGGACCATGGTGTTAAAGTTAAGCCATCGGAACGATTTATTCCATTGGGTTCTAGGATGGTAGGGAAACCAGTGGAAATTAGGGCCCTTTTAATGATGTCGTTAATCATGACGTGTCTGGAAAAACGTCCAGAATTTTTCAGGCAACTTAATCCATGGAGGCCAGAAGAATATAATTATAATATTATAATATAATATAAAATTACAGTGACCATCATTCAAATTTATGCTTTGTCGTAAATACATAAGTTAGATATTTCATTATTGTTATTATTGTTATTATTATTATTATTATTATTATTATTATTATTATTATTATTATTATTATTATTATTATTATTATACATTATATTAATCAGCTATTAGCTACAATATGATCAACTACATCTGCTTCCAATTAGGCTAACTTTCCTTCTGCATCGTTTCAGTCCCACTAAAAGTAGCTATTTACGAACACTAACCATCCACTCATTTCTGACTCCTAAATGCCATGATGTTCGATAGCCATTATCGTTCTTTGTACAAGATTAAAGTCTTATAAATTTTATTCCAGAAATATCTGCAGGCAATCTAACCATACGTGGGATGTGATGGAATTACAGGTCTAAGGAATGCTGGATCATTCCAGCCGCCCACATGAAGAATCTGTGCTAAGAAATGAAGGCAGTGTTACTCGTTCAATATACCGATGTCCCCACACAATTTGCAACACACGTTCTACTCTAAAAAATTTACTGAACAGTTATGATATTTATGAGTCAACATGAACTCGCAGGTATGGCATATCGTAATTATATTTCTCATTTTAAGCCCTAAACGTAAAGGTTAAATTTTTACGACATTCGTATCTCTTAACCTGCCCATAAAGCAAGTAGTTTTCTCTCTCTTTTTCTTTAAAATCGTACCATGAAATTCACTCAGTTCTTTTGATATTCATTTACAACACTTAAGTACAGAAAGTGAGTTTCACTTCTCTTCCATATAAAAAGAAGAAAAAACAAAACCGTTGCGTGACAGCCCATGGAGTGCCAAGGTCTAACAACCGACTGCTGGCTTCGCCTCAGCAGAAGTGAGCAATCATCCAATTAAGAGGACGTAATGTGTGATTAGCACGGTGATCCCCCTGTTGTTGTAGTGGCTTGCGAAACCAAATTTATCTACTTACTGGAGCTTTCTAAATTCGTCACGATGGTGAATAGGCACCGATTCGTATACATTAGTCAAAATATGTGTGTATTAATCACACTACAAATGGGTAAATACCCGGTGGCGGTGGTAACTAATTACACTCAATAATGACGATTAATAATTAATTTTAATAATAAATACAATTAATAATAACAATAACTAATAATAATAATCATCATCATCATAATCATAACAATAGCATAATAATATTAACACGGAGCATTCTAAATTAAATGAAGCACGATCACTTAAAATAACATTTAAAGTAAATCTAATTTGTATCTTAACCTTAAGTTCGAAGTAAAACCCACGAGTATGGTATGTTCATACATGCAAAGTGCCTTTCAGCACTACACTCATTTCGCTGTCAACTCACTCACTGAACTGGAACTACGATAAGTTTCACTGACACTATCCTGATTTCACTAATACTTCATAAACATTTCACTGTTTAAATACATTGAATTACCACTTACTTACTGGCTTTTAAGGAACCCGGAGGTTCATTGCCGCCCTCACATAAGCCCGCCATTGGTCCCTATCCTGAGCAAGATTAATCCATTCTCTATCATCATATCCCACCTCCCTCAAATCCATTTTAATATTATCTTCCCATCTACGATTCGGCCTCCCTAAAGGTCTTTTTTCCCTCAGGCCTCCCAACTAACACTCTATTTGCATTTCTGGATTCGCCCATACGTGTTACATCTCAAACGTCTGGATTTAATGTTCCTAATTATGTCAGGTGAAGAATACAATGCGTGCAGGTCTGTGTTGTGTAACTTTCTCCATTCTCCTGTAACTTCATCCCTCTTAGCCCCAAATATTTTCCTAAGCACCTTATTCTCAAACACCCTTAGCCTATGTTCCTCTCTCTAAGTGAGAGACCAAGTTTCACAACCATAAAGAACAATCGGTAATATAACTGTTTTATAAATTCTAATTTTCAGATTTTTTGACAGCAGACTGGATGACAAAAGCTTCTCAACCGAATAATAACAGGCATTTCCCATATTTATTCTGTGTTTAATTTCCTCCCGAGTATCATTTATATTTTGTTACTGTTGTTCCCACGTATTTGAATTTTTCCACCTCTTCAAAAGATAAATTTCCAATTTTTATATTTCCATTTCGTACAATATTCTGGTCACGAAACATAATCATATACTTTGTCTTTTCGGGATTTACTTCCAAACCTATCTCTTTATTTGCTTCAAGTAAAATTTCCGTGTTTTCTCTAATCGTTTGTGGATTTTCTCCTAACATATTCACGTCATCCGCATAGACAAGCAGCTGATGTAACCCGTTCAATTCCAAACACTCTGTGTTATCCTGGACTTTCCTAATGGCATACTCTGGAGCAAAGTTAAAAAGTAAAGGTGATAGTGCATCTCCTTGCTTTAGCCCGCAGTGAGTTGGAAAAGCATCAGATAGAAAGTGACCTATACGAACTCTGCTGTAGGTTTCACTGAGACAGATTTTTATTAATCGAACTAGTTTCTTGGGAATATCAAATTCAATAAGAATATCACATAAAACTTCTCTCTTAACCGAGTCATATGCCTTTTTGAAATCTATGATTAACTGATGCACTGTATCCTTATACTCCCTTGCCATACCACTATAAACTGTAAAACTTCACTGACACAAAGACACTTCTTCACTAATACAACACTTCAAATAACAAAACATCAATTATACCCTTTGAATAGTTTGCATAATCTACAGTGCGTCAAAGAAGTCTCTCCGCACTGGAGACAGCGGAATGTATGCGCTCGCAACTGCAGTATTATATTGGTAGCATCAGCTGGGCCGGGTAATTGCCACATCCTTGAGTGAGGGCTGTTTAGTTAACGGTATCAGTTGAGGGCAGACGGGGTGTGAAGCAGTCTAATTGTGAGTGAGTGGTGGCTAAAGACTGCTGGTGACAATGCTATCTATTGAAGAAAGAGCGTTTTTGGTGAAATACGTTTTTCGCGAAAGTGATAAGTTTGCGAAAAATGTGAAACAGATATTTCGTATACGTTTATCCTAACTTTGACTCGTTGTTTCATATAAAGGTTACTGAATAGCTTCGTCTCTTTCCAATCCACGCCAATTTTTTTAGGATTCCAATCAGTTTATTTCAATCCACTCTGTCAAACGCCCATTCTAGGTCCACAAATACTATATACACTTCTTTATTTTTCTCTAGGTATCTTTCGCTGATTGTTCGTAGAAGTCCAATAGCATCTCTCAAACATTTTCCCTTCCTGAAGCCAAACTGCTCTTCTTCCAACTGTTCTTCCATCTCAAAATATAAACGTTGATTCAATATTCGCAGAAGAATCTTCGCCGAGTGTGATATTAGACTGATAGTCTTGAACTCATTACATTTCTTGGCATTATTTTTCTTCGGTATTGGAAGCAACACTGCTCCGTAAAATCTTCAGGCCAGTTGCCTTTTTCATATATTTTGTTGCATAGTGATAGAATTTCCTTCTTGTCTTCACCCAAGCATTTCAATAATTCAATGGGAATTCCATCAACTCTTGTAGATTTCCCATTATTCATTTTCCTAAGCTCTGGTTTAACTTCTTAAAATAGAAAATCATTTTTCGTCTTCTGATACGGCTGTTTCGTCTTCTATAGCCAAGTCATCTAGACGATTCCGTCTCATATAATTCTTCTACATATTTCGTCCATCTGTTCAGTATTTCTGGTATGTCTGTTATTTCATTTCCGATTTCGTCCTCTACCAGCCACATGGATTTGCTTTTCTTATTTGCGAAGTCCAAACATTTTACTTCACGGTACATTAAGTCATATCTTCCTTCTCTCTCTAGATACTCTATTTCTTTACATTTCTCTTTCAGCCGTCTTCCTTAGCCTTATCAGTTTCTCTTCTTAGTTCATTGTTTAGTTTCCTGTAGTTTCTTCTATCTTCTTCTGTGGTGATGTTTATCCATTTTTTCCTTTCTTCCATCTTCTCCAACATGTTCCCTGTGACCCAAGATTTCTTCATTCTCCCACCTCCTCTGTATCCTATTGTTTCTTCTGCTGTTATCTTTATACAACTTCTTAGGTGAGTCCAGTAGTCGTTACTATTCTCAGGTGTGGATTGTAATTTGCCTGAAATTTTCTTGTCTTCTTCATTCTTCAGTTTTTCCATGTGAAATTTCTTCGTCACCTGTCTTCCTCTTACTTCTTCAGACGAATATCTACTTCGCCTATAACAGGGTTGGGCACATTACGTGATTCTGAGAAATGAGCGCTGTGGCTTTAAAGAGCGGGTCTCGCGAGCGGTGTGACATATGCATACTGTACGTCATTCAGTGTCGGTGCAGTGGTGACTCTGCAGAATGAAGGCGAACTTTGAAGACGGAGCTTCCGCTCATACACTAAAGCGTCCCGCTACTCCCAATGATTTTAATGTATCATGAGAGGAGGAGTTCTTTTTTGGTAGAGAGCAGTGGATTAGCAAAGTGTTTAATTTGGCATAAAACACTCCAACTGATTAAGAGGTTCAATATCCAACGACATTATTCTTTACAACATGCTATTGAATATGACAAATATGTTGGTAATGAACGCCATAAATTAATACAACTTAAAGAAAATGTTTCTCAGGTACATTATATTAGAGCATCTATTTGATATTTGCATTGCATTATAAGTTATTATACACTTAGTAATATATAATTTTAAGTTATACAAGTATTATGATATATAATATATAATATTATATATCATGAACTGTAATATACTATGCTATGACATATGATAATATTTGTATAATTTAAAATTATATATTTATATATAATTTTAAATTATACAAGTATTATGATATATAATATATAATATTATATATAATGAACTGTAATATACTATGCTATGACATATGATAATATTTGTATAATTTAAAATTATATATTACTAAATGTACTGTAATAACATATAATGCAATATAAATATCGAATAGATACTCTAATATAATGTACCTGAGAAACATTTTCTTTAAGTTGTACTAATTTATGGTCATATATCATATCATATCATATCATATCATATCATATCATATCATATCATATCATATCATATCATATCATATCATATCATATCATATCATATCATATCACATATCGCATCGCATATTATATTATATTATATTATATTATATTATATTATATAGTAACAGGATGACAATACTGCACTTAGTGAATCGGCCATGAGAATTAGCTATAAAATTTGCCACGAAATTGCAAAAGAATTGAAAACATTCAACGAAGGTGAATTCATCAAGCGATGTTTAATTATATTGGCAGATGAACTCTGTCCACAGCAAGTAGGGGAAGTGGAAGCCATACGCCTGTCTCGTAGAACCGTGGTGAGGAGGTTGCAGTATGTGCGTATGGGTTATGTAAATAAGTGTAATGATTTGTGTGTCTGCATAGAGCGAAGTTTATTTCATTAAATTAATAAAAGTGTTATAAATTCTGTACTGTACAATGGATTGATGTAATATCCTTATAAACTGCTATGTACTGACAGATTGAATGACTAGAACAACCGTGGCTCTTGTTACATTAATGCAGGGAAGGTAGCTGTAATGCGAGTCCGCCACTGCGTAAGCGTTCTGCTCTGGCTTGGAATTGAAGTGCCTTGCGGAGCGAGAGCAGCTCTGGCCGACTAGACTGAGCCGCTCTTATGCCCGCCCTGGCCTATAAGGAGAACGTGATCTGAGTTAATATCTGCTCCTGGTAAAGTCTTGGCATTTCTAAGCAATTTCGGAATCTTTCCTGTACCAGTATGTAATCTATCTGGTATCTGCTTTCGTGCGTTGGGTATGTCCATGTATATCGTCTTAGTTTATGTTGTTGGAATAGCGTATTTCCAACAATCATTGGATTTATTTTAAAGAAATTCACCAAATATTCTCCTCTATCATTTCTTCTTCTTCCCAATCCATATTTTCCTACTGTTCTTCCATCTTGTCCTTCTCCTACAACAGCGTTCCAGTCGCCCATTAGGATTACGCATGCTCCCTTCTTCTCCTTCTCAACTTCTCTTCTATCTTGTCATAGCTTTCTTCCACTTCCTCGTCTGCTAATCCACTATGTGGCATATAAACTTGCACTAACACTAAGTCCATTTCCTTCCCTTGTAGTCTCACCATTATCATCTGTCATCTACATAACGCACTGACATCACTTTATCTTTCACACGTGGTCCCAGTAATACACCAGCACCATGATTTTCTTTGCACTCACCATTTGAATAAATAACCTAAATTCATCACTCACCCAACAAACTTACCACTATTTTCCCACCTCACTTCTGATATTCTCATCACATCCACTCTGTTTCTTCTCATTTCTCCCTTGAAGTTTACCAACTTATCTGCTTGCAGAAGAATCCTTACATTCCACGTTCCAATCCTCAATCTTCTTTTCTTTTCTCTGTTGGGTTGCTCGTCGAAGATCTACATTGCTTTTTCAATATGCCAAATCAATAAAAACAAGCAATAACTTCCGCGGTTTGTTTATAAATAATCCCGATCACACTATCTTTTCTCGCAAACTGACGTAGAGACCTCATTTTTACAATTCGCAGCACTCTAAATTTGCCATATCATTTTATCCTTTGCGAAAAAAAACAATGCAAATTTAGAACAATGATGACTTTTTATTGTATAAACGTTAGCTTACACGCAACGGCATTTCCGTTGATGTCGGTTAGAAATTATCAAGAGTAAAAAAAAAGTCTACACATAGCATTTCGGTAGGTCAGTAAAAATAAAGAATATGGGACATCTTTTTTAAATACGCGACACCGTAACGATGCTGCCATAATTTGAAGGAAAAAATTCTTACTCACAGATACACGTTAATGTCTTTTGTCAGTTTCTCCTTTATTTAAATTTAATGCTTACTTTTAAAAACCAAGAATAATGACGTAGCATAAATACTTCTTGTGTGTATATACGAACTGCTACATGAGCGCAGTTCAGCCAGCTAACAATGAACTGAGATTCGGTTTAGATTAAATCTTGTCTAGGAAAAGGCTGTTTGGCTTACTCCAGCATTATCAGTCAATCGTAAATTAATGTTCTATCATTATCTCACTGACTCTAGCTAACTTTGTATTATACAAGATGTTGTAGAACCGAAAATTCATTTCCGTATTAGAGCTCCTTCGTCAATACCTCCTACTCGTAGCCCTCCATGCTCGTATGATTTTCAACCTTACCTTTAGTTCAGAAAGAAATGGGCCGACTCATGGCCTTCAAGTTCTCCCGATCTAAATCAAACAATTTTTACTTGTGGACCATTCCATTGTTACGGGTGTGACAAATATTTAGTTTTGACTAAAAGACTTCATATTACGTCAATTTCTTATTTTGCAGGCTGTTAATAAAGTTATGGTATATGCCTTTAGTTGTCTAGTTGTTGATCCATAAATTAAGAAATCCATATCTTTTGTCTAAGAAAAGGGAGAGGGAGGAGATTAATTTTGCGGGTGTGATAAAATTTTACATTGGATTTGCGCATTCATGTAGTTCATTCTGTAACTCTGCTAATTGTTAAGTTCTTAAAGAGTAGGACTTTTTTTTTAGTATCTGTAAAATTTTAGAACAAAGTTATGTTCAGTAATTTTTACTTTCATAAAATCCCGGACTCTCATTATAGTCAAACACGAAGAAGTAGAATATTTGAATGATTGTACCTCAAGACAATTTACGGTGTGATAAAGGTGAACTTGTTACATAATAGATGATATAAATTTATTAGCAAACCTAACCTCTTTAGTTCCAACTGCCGCAGGGCATCAGGCGCCGGTAAGAGCATTATGAACATTACTCTTGGGCCAGACGCGGAATAATTTGATTCTGCCCCGAGTTAGTAACACATCACACAGCCGCCCACGGCGAGCGTAAATCAAACCGAACCAAGACCCACGTCAGACTATTTAGATTTAGAGCTAAGACACTACAGCTTAAACAAAACACTTGCCATATTGATATTTATTAACGCATCTATTTATCGCATAATGGTTCCATAATTTGAACTCGTAATGGAAATTACGGGAAAACGGCTGAACGGATTTTAATGAATGACCCGTCATTTCGAAGCTTGTCATCCAAGGATTGTCAGAAAAATAGTAACTTTCAGTGAAGCCTTAGTTTTCCTACATAATTTTCCTATTTTCCAAAATCCATCTTTCGTCAGTTTTGAGAACTAATTGCATTTCAGCAGTCGGCAGTGATTTCAGAATAAAACAAAACACACACTACAATAAACAATAGGTTATTACACGAAGATTGCTCACATATTTAGAGTTCAAATTCAGATGGTTATTAAAAACTTCAAGACTTGCTAAAATTATTTACAGGTCTGATTTAGCGGTGTGTAATTTTCTGAGTGCAGCTGTGTATTGGATATTGAAATATACAGAACTAGAGGTGGTTTGATAACATTATTACCATTAGCAATGAAATATTATTATAGTTAATGCCATGATCTGACTACTTTTCATTAATTATACATATTAATGCTATATTGATGATATGAAAGTGAAACGTTTTTGGGTTATATAAGTAGATGTAGAGAATATCTTAAATTAGATCTCCATTTCTATAATTTACTGAGTGGCGGCTATTTTCCAAATGAACTTACAAAATTTACGTATGACAATAATATTGTTATTAAAAATAAAATATTTTCATAGTTATTAATAAAGTGGGGTTGTGTCTTTTCATAAACTTATTGGAGGTGTAGTGTAGATATTTATGTGCGTCATTCTCTTCAGTATTGGCTCGAGAGAGCGCAAAAATTATGGTTCCTAAGTAAAGACCAAAAGGTATTACTTACTGATAAAATAAGAGGCCTGGAAAATTTTGTAGTCTCCCGATCATTTCAGCAAGATCTCTTAGCAGGATAAAATGATTTTACCCTCTACATTTCAAGCTCTACATGCAGCAGCTATACCAAGATGCTACGTCTATTGTTCGAAAACATAACAAACCTGACTTTTTTTTAACTTTCACCTACAATCCACAGTGACTTGAAATAGCTATTCTTTACTCCCACATGAAAAACCCACTGATAATTCTGAAATTGTTACTTGCGTTTTCGCGTTGAAACTCAAAAATTGAAGGTGGATGAATTCCAGAAAAAGTATTTGGCATAAAAAAAAACATTCAGAGGGAGTATATTTCGTTATTATGGAAGCAAATAACTTTCAAAATGTCTGGTATTCTTCATTGAAAATAAATCTGAAAAAAATTTATTTGAAAGTCTAATGAACTTAGTTTGCAGCATTTGCTGCACAAGCCACTAGTTTTATTTATATTAACGACACACAATTTTAGTAACGGCTTGTGATTAGACCTCGGATTTTAGGTTAAATGCCTATTTTTTTCTGTAGAGATAAACTAAAACTAGTTGAATATCTTCACATTTTATATAAATTATGAACGTTTTAAACCGGCTTTAGTCCACACCTGTGGAATAACGATTAGCATGCCTAGCCGCGAAACCAGGTGGCCCGGGTTCGATTCCCGGTCGGGGCAAGTTACCTGGTTGAGGTTTTTTCCTGGGTTTTCCCTGAACCCAATATGAGCAAATGCTGGGTAACTTTCGGTGTTGGACCCCGGACTCAATTCACCGGCATTATCACCTTCATCTCATTCAGACGCTAAATAACCTGAGCTGTTGATAAAGCGTCGTAAAATAACCTACTAAAATAAACCGGCTTTATAGTGCCTAAAACTGCTTATTTTGCCCATTGAGACCTATTTCTAAGGCTTTTTAGTGCCTAAAATTGCCTATTTTTATTTGTTACGTACATATTTTTTAATTTTCGTGTCGCAGTGAAAGAGAAAGTTTTGAATGTCATGCAGTGGATATGGTTTAAATATCCTGTAATAGTTTAGTTGCAGGAGTAAAAAAATTCCTGGAATGTGTCTGGTATTGCTGAGCACTTGAGCAGACAGTGGGAGTGTGATGAATCGGGAGGATATAGTTCTCCCTAAAGAAACAAGCATGGCAAATATTGCTAGATTTAAATATGCATCCATTGCTTCATTATCATTGGGCAGGATTTTGTAGTTTATAAAAAAGTTCTGTCTAAGAAAAGGAAACGTTTCACAATAGAAAATTAGAGAAAAACATTATGTATTTCAATTAGTATTGTGGGATTTAATCGATCAATCTAATCGATTAATCGATGAATTTCTGTTGTGAGATTAATCGATCAAAAATATTTAATCGAATAATCGAGTTGATTAAAATTATTCGGTTATAGTTGATATTAATTATTATTTTGTTAATATAAACTCATATTAAAAATTCCGACAATATTTCTCTCTCGGAAATTGCTTACTTAAAAGCACAATAGTACTGTTATTTTCTAACTGTAAACCAGATAGCGTAGGGAAAATCTTTGCACAAACACTTCAGAAAGAGATGGAGATATGAGGACAGTGACCTAGTTTACCTCTATTGAAAGTTGAAACACAATGCGAAACCCTTATTAAGTTTTATGGTTTTTCAAGAAAACTTCCACCTTATTATAGCTCATCTTCCTAGCATATGAAATACATACTTTTCTGGGATTCCTCCCCCTCATCTTATAAAAATAACCATGTCTACACTGTGTGCAAGTGAGAGCGTAACTATGTTCTTCTCTTCCTAAAATTTGGAAATTCGATTACAATATGGCCAGTCTTCTGTTTCGACCGCTGTACTTTTGCAGGTGCTTGTAGTTTCTGTACTGAGTTTGTATATGAAGGTTGTGTGTTTGGTTTTATAAAGGAAAAATAATCAGTTTTCTGTGGTTTGTGAAAAGTATGAACTTAATTATGCCATATGAGACTTTGAGAGATAAACTGGGTGAAACGTTTGGATTTAAATTGAACGATCATGGAGAAGTGTTTGACAGAAAAAAAGTTCTTTCGTGTTTAGTGACGTGGGAAACATTGTTACTAAACGTAGAGCGGCACTTAATTCGGAGCATGTGAATGCACTCACATGTTTAAAATCATAGATGAAGCAGTATTAACTGGGGGGGGGGGGTCTTCATACTTTTTGTTATTTATGTTTGTCTCAAAAATTCCCAGAGAAATTGACACAATAAATTATAAGCCTCATAATAAATATGTTAGTAAGTAATTGAAATAGTTTTTTTTGTAATATAAGGATACAATATACACAGATATACAACATTTAATACTTATGCTTATCACCGAACACAAGTTAAATTTAACAATTGTGTATTACAGTATATTAAAACAATTTTTCAACTCGATGAAAACTAGATTAATCATCGATTAATCGATTAAATTCAAATAGTTAACCGATTAAATATTTTGATCATTAACAGCACTTCTTGCAATGTCAATATGAATAATGTGTTAATTGTAAATTCATTAGTAAATTAATTAATGTAATTGTAATATGAGCACTTATATATTAGTAGCCATAGAACAATGAGGCCGATGAATTCATTAAAAATTACATACCGGATTCATAATTTAAGACTTAACAAAAATTAACTTTTAACCGCAATATTTGTTTAATTTTTTTCACTGTATACCGTAATGTTTAATACTCACTAATTAATTGCATTTTTATAGTTACTGTCGTTTGTGTGGGTAGAAATGACATTTTAGCTGCATAAAATAGTATTTTTAGCCGCTTGAAATTGTATTTTTAAGTGCCTATATCTATGTTTTAAGTGCCTATTTTGATAAATTCAGAGCCTATTTTAGGTGCCTGAAAGTTAGTTTTAAGTGCCTAAAAATCCGAGGTCTACATATGATAGACTATGGTTCAGGAGTAACAAAATACTCTGAAATTAACTGTAATTCACAATGCCGGAATAAAGAAGAAAATAAAACCCAAAATTTTTCTTAAATCTCGATCAAAAATGATTTGAGTGTTGAATTCAGTTAGCATAACCTCTTCATACTTAATAAGAACCGTATTCTAAAATGAGCATATCGTATGTAGGCTCTACTTATAAAATGAATCAGTCATTTAAGAAAGGACTCAATGGCACAAATCCCAATTTTTTAGGAGAAAGAAAAAACTGATTATATAAAAACATAGTAATATTTTATACAAAGTTACACACCTATCCTATAATAATCAATGGTTTTAATATTAGCATGTATGAAACACAAGCAAAGTTTGTTCAGATAAGTTGTTATACTGATTCAAAATTGTGGAATTGAGCCCTTTCAAAATGAAATTCCTATTTTAGAATAAAATTATGAAAAATGAATTCTATTTTGACTAATATTTTCATTTCACTGAAATCATTCTCTGATATTCATAATCACAGAAACACAAACATTAACATATTGTGTCAAAATTATAATACACTGTTAAGAACAACAGAAAAAATGAACAATAAATTTAATGTCCTTTATGCATCATCATCACTTTTGCTCCTAGTAGGCCAAGCTACGATGTCCCTGTAAAACCATAAGTGTTCATCTGTTATGTAGCACATTAATTTAGACAAATCCTCAATCTTCTTAACGTTAATGGGAACTTTTTCACTGTAGGCACATTGATCCGGAAGTTTCACAATATCTATAGCAGATATCTTCAAATCAAAAGTATGTCTTATCAAGCCTCCGAGGAATGCTGAAACACATACTTTCCCTGGGTTCTTTGAGTCATAGTCTACCTTGTATTCATTGAACATTGTTGGTTGCAGTTTCACTTTCTGATCACGGGGTGTTTCTACTGACAAGCAGGTTCTTTTGTAGTATTTCTGCCACCATTTACTAACCTCCTTAATATCATCAGTTGATACCAATTTTACAATAAATCTCCCTTCTTTTGAAGCATTTGCAATGATTTCTACATATTCAACTCTTATAGTTTTGCTTATTACATATACCTTTCTTTCTTTTCTTCTCATTACAAATAACTGAATACCCTCCAAGAGACGCCATGTTTATTTGAAACAGCTGGAACTGGTAACTGGTAACCACCTGTTACCAGATAATTCTTATGTTAGTCACTAGGGGCCGTATTCATAGACATTCTTAGCGCGGGCTTTCGGTGAATGATCGGCGAACTAGCGTTTTTCGTATTCATAAACCAGTGTCAGCGATATGATATGATATGAATCCTGTTTAGCACACTCGTAGCCCGGGCTAGCGAAATGTCTATGAATAGCACCGTAGGTGTCAAGACAAATTCACTTTATAAAGGCCTCAATTACAGGAGTTGAGCCACTTCTAAAATGAATGCTATATTCAGACAGTTATAAAACCAATGTTATTGAATGGAAATGAGCTCTTTTAATGCAGAATCATGTCTCTACCCATTATGCCCAAATATATGTGAAGAAACCATTTTCTTAAAAACATGCCATTGAGCCTTTTCTTAAATGACTGATTCAAATATCAAGGAAACTAGCCAAGCGAAATTAACAGAAAACATATCTGTAGGCAGATCAATGAAATCGTAAATGGAAGACCTGTGAACACAGAACAGGTTCACTGACTATTTCGCGCAGTGAAGAAAAGACTTTTTTCGACGCCGTATATATAGATACTCTGCCATTTGACCTAAGCTCCCCTCTATAGGAGAGCCATTTTCAACCGGTGAGCCGCGAGAAAGGAGAAAAATAGTAAAGGTTGTCATAGCAAAAATTAAAAAAATGAAAGTGAAAAGAGTATTAAAAAAAGTGAGTCCATAAGAGTCAACATTCAACGACGCCGGCCCGGATGGCTCAAGCGGTAGGGGCACGGCATGTCTCTATCGCTTGGTCTGAAGGCTTGTGGGTTCGAGTCCCGCCTCGGGCATGGGTGTTGTGTGTGTATTAGTGTAAGTAAAACAAAGGAAACAAATTAAAAAAAACGAAAACAGAAAACAAAAGATAAAAAAAAACGAACGTGGAACAAGTCAACAAATTCCCTCCTAAAACATCTCAAAATTCTCCCTCTCCTCTAGTTGGAAACCACTGGTTTAGATTCTATAATTGTGCCGCGGGATTTTAAATTACTCCCTTAGTATGACACACGTTGAAAAAGGTTGAAAAACGCAGCCCTAGAAATATAGTGATAAAACTACAAATCACATTTCCATCTACGTTGCACCAGAATTACGATAGTGATGATTAAGGGAGAAATCGTACATTGTCGGTAGGAAACATGAGAATATCCTGCGAAAAACTGCCCTAAACAGCGTCTTTGTTCACCACAAATTCTACTGGCCAGGATTTCAACCCTCATTTTCAACGTGGAAACTTACTAAAGTTTTTTCCAATTAAATAATAAAGTGATGCAAACACGTCACGCACATAGTCTTGAGATTTCTGAATTGTCAGTGACTCTTTTGTTTGTCGTGTGACGGATTCTTCCGTTTTATGGTTTACATCAATTTAAAATTCTTTCGCTGGACAGAATATAGAAAGGAAAGGAAGTGAAAGTAACACGCGGAAAGTGCGATTACAAACACATTCTTACTTACTTACTTACTTACTTACTTACTTACTTACTTACTTACTTACTTACTGGCTTTTAAGGAACCCGGACGTTCATTGCCGCCCTCACATAAGCCCGCCATTGCTCCCTATCCTGAGCAAGATTAATCCATTCTCTATCATCATATCCCACCTCCCTCAAATCCATTTTAATATCATCTTCCCATCTACGTCTCGGCCTCCCCAAAGGTCTTATTCCCTCCGGCCTCCCAACTAACAGTCTATATGCATTTATGGATTCCCCCCCCCACGTGCTACATACCCTGCCCATCTCAAACGTCTGGATTTAATGTTCCTAATTATGTCAGGTGAAGAATACAATGCATGCAGTTCTGTGTTGTGTAACTTTCTCCATTCTCCTGTAACTTCATCCCTCTTAGCCCCAAATATTTTCCTAAGCACCTTATTCTCAAACACCCTTAGCCTATGTTCCTCTCTCAAAGTGAGAGACCAAGTTTCACAACCGTAAAGAACAACCGATAATATAACTGTTTTATAAATTCTAACTTTCAGATTTTTTGACAACAGACTGGATAATAAAAGCTTTGTCAACCGAATAATAACATGCATTTCCCATATTTATTCTGTGTTTAATTTCCTCTCGAATATCATTTATATTTGTTACTGTTGCTCCCAGGTATTTGAATTTTTTCAACACATTCTTTCTCTATCAAAAATTTTACTTAAACTGGACGAGATTGAAATTCGAATCTCATAATATTATCTTTCAAGCTTTAAGATATCTTCGCTGCTGAAATGACAATAAAATGCTTTCCTGTTCAATCTATAGAGATCTTCTTCCAAGTTAACTAAATATCGATATATTGGTGTACCATCTCTTTGGACAACAGATTATCTGGATGACACGTTCGGTAACAACTGGTATGGTCGAGGAAGGCCGATTATGTGGCCTCCAAATTCTTCACACCTGACACCAACCGATTTCTTTCTTTGAATTTTCGTGAAGAATTATGTATATGCACAGCGACCCTGGGATATTCATGAGCTCAAAGCAAGAATTTTCTCAGGTTTTGACAAAGTTACCCCTAAAATGTTAGAATACATGAGAGGAATTAGCTTCAAGATATTAATTCTGTCGTGTTCGCAATGTAGGTATGTTGAGGTCTAATGTGGACAAAACTCCCATTCTTCTAGGATGCATGTACAGTTCTCATTTTATCATGTTTTCATTTAATTTTTTTTTTTCGCCCTGTATTGTAATTGCGTAGCATTCTACACTTGCCGGTAAAGTTTTTGAAATTAGGAGTCAAAGATTAGGATACTAATATCATGCGAGGTTAAAGAAATGGCAAAGATTGTTGGGGTAAACTCTGCTTATATAAAGTGACAAGTGCCTAAGGACTCAAGGGATTTACGAGATTCCATGCGAGTGCGGCGAAGTATACATAGGGCAGACTGGCCGCACAATAGAAGACAGAATCAAAGAACATAAGAGGAACCTGAGGCTGTATTACCCGGAAAAATCTGCAGTGGCGCAACACAGCATAGAAAAGGAGCATAAAATACTGTTTGACCACACCAAGGTCATTAACAAATCAAGCCACTACTGGGATCGTACAATCAAGGAGGCCATAGAGATCAAGCTGGAGAAAAACAACTTTAACAGAGACAGTGGACTCCAGCTCAGTCAGGCATGGACACCGGCCTTGGACCAACTTAGGCCCTCTTACAATCAAGGTCATGAAGATCACGGACCGAGGACGGCAACCGATTCCAACCGGCGGAACAGGGCTCGCCGCCCGCCATACTTCACACAGGAATCCCGGGAGGGGCAGAGCTTACGAGAGATGACAATTCCCGGCCCCGGATTGGCCGTTCCACCAACCAATCCCGTTTCACCTGAGACAGTCTAATATCTATATTACCTTTCGACTTTCTGTTTGGACATCACTTCCCTGAAGATGGCTGCAGAGATAGCAGTCGAAAGCTTGGAGCATTCCAAAATCTTAACTCGGCTGATATCCCGCGAAAACATATTAGCGAAGTGCCTAACCGCCACTAAAAAAAAAAAAAAAAAACTTTTAATTCTACTCAGTTCGTTACATTTTTTTTATCTTTTACGGAGGAGGGACTCGAAGGCTTATACTGCAGCCTAAGGCTTATTGTGCTTACCACTCCTATTGCGTGAATGATACGTTTAGCCGAACGGTCATGCTCTTCTACAAGAACTTAATCCTGGATATAGTATGGACGATGATGATGATGATGATTATTATACAGGGACATCATTTTATTTTTACTTCAATTTGTATTGTACCTGAGTTTTTAAATGTACTGCCCGTATCTCACGTCCTGAACCGAGAGTTCCCTAGTGCTTACAACCACGCCTCTTAGGTCTGCTCGGACCGGCATGGGAGCTGCAGTGTGGCAGCACGGCAGCATATTATATGTTCTGAAAACATTATCCTATGCCATCGCAGGGATCTTTACTGGTTATAATACTGGATACTCTAATCGTGGTTACCACTATCGCTATTATCTCTGATGGCGATTTCCAAAAATGTATGTGCACACTAGGCCACTCTTTGTTCAGTCTGGACAGTTGCTGAATTACCATAGAGCAGCATTACTCAAACTATGTTCTGGGATTCCGTGAGCCCTATGTGATTTTAAATTATATTTTATACTTTTTTTTTACTTGGTTATTTAACAAAATTATATCAACTACTAGGTTATTTTGCATCGATGGGATTGATGATAGCGAAATGGTATTTGGAGAGATAAAGTCTGAGATTCGCCAAAGATTACCTGACATTCGCCTTTCAGTTGGAGAAAACCTCGGGGAAAAAATCCAACCAGGTAATCAGTCCAAGCGGGAATCGAACCCGCGCCCGAGCGCAACTCTGGATCGATAGGCAAGCGCCTCAGCCGACTGGGCTGCTGCGGTGGCTTTTTATACTTAGTGGATACTATAAAAATATATATTAAATGTTACGAAAATATGAATCAATAATAACATGAAATGATCGATAATAATAATAATAATAATAATAATAATAATAATAACAATAATAATAACAATAATAATAGTAATCCAAGAATATGCGTAAGAATAATATTCCAATAATATGCGTTTAATGAACATCTAAAACGGAAAATACCCATAATACTTATCACTTTCATCACTGGATTCTCTGCGTATGTGTCCACTAAAACAAAATACCGAAAAGACAAAATGTAGCAGTACAGTAGAAATGAGGCTACAACTTTCCACCATAAAACCAGATTGCAGGCTTAAAAAGCAAATACATCCGTCCCACTGAACAGAATTATTGAGATACTAGCTTTCACTTGTTTGTTTACTATTAAATACTAATAAAATATTACAAGGATTTCGCAGTTACACTTTAGGTTAAAAGGGGTTTCGCGGTGGAAAACGTTTGAGAAACACTGCCATAGAGGAAAGAGTTTATGGATGTGTACACGTGACAACCGTAATCGCGATTAGGTAGATAATCTCGAGTAGAGATTGTAGTCAACCACTGGTGTTAGTGTTTAGTTACAGGAATTGATGAGAAGGACATAATTTGTTTTGTGAGGGGATAGCCTATACATTCGCTTGTCCATGGCTGATCTTGCTCCATAGCTGACGAAAGGAATCCTGAAAAGGCCGATGTGTTGAACGTAGGGTAGTAGGCACATGCGGTACCCAGCACCTCCTACTCTCCCTCTCTGCGTCTCGCTCCGCAAAGAAACAGCTCAGGAAGAGAGGCACGGGCAGTACTTCCCTCCCACCCCTTCTACTAGTAAACTTCCACCCGTACTCTACACAGAACCAAGGCCGCATATGGAACGATCTCAGTATACAGTACTGAATGAGTATAGTACGTTCCGGAAATATGGCCATATTTTCCAGTGAATAAAGTGCACTCATTATAGAATCATATTTTCGCACAGGTACTGTGTGTCCGTTTGGTTACTTCGTATCCCGGTTTCTCTCACCCGTTTCTGCTCGCCCCTCTGTAAAGGCTAGTGGCTGGGCTGTCTTAGCTCTTTTCTGAAAACAGTTTCTGTTAGGAATTGGACGTCTACGTAATATTATACAACTGTTTAAAATAATTTAATTAAGAGGGCCTCGTTAAGTAACTGTCACGTGGTTTCCCCCCTTTCTACGACCCTGCGACATAACTACTTGGATGGACAGTAGATAGCAATCTGAGTAAATTTATCTGTGCGAATCGGGCAGAAGTGAAGATTGAATTTACAATACGTAAGGTACTCTGTTATAGAGTAGGTACACAATTATTTCAAGAGGCACAGGATTATGGCCCCCCATGTCGACTGATAATTTGCATTATTTCTTTAGAGGTTACTTTAAAACATTTGTGTTTGTTAAACATCCTACAACAATAGAAGAATTAAAGAATTACATTCCAGAAACAATACGTTCATTTTGAGAAGATATGCTTAAAAAGTTTTCAGTAATATGTACACAAAAGAATTGAAGCCTGTATCGAAATGAACGGCCATCATTTTCAACAATTTGTTTAAATATCTAGATTTTTATTATGTTTCAATTTAAATGCACTCTCCATATTGTACGCTAATGTACTGTAGACATATTATACATTGCATAATGAATACGTCCGCCTGGATAGTTCACTTAGTGAGTAAAACACTTATCGTTAATACTGTACTGTATTTTGAGTAAATAAAAACCTAACGAAAATTATCAAACTGAAAATCGTAATAGTTCCCATTTTACGTAAATGGATGCACTACTTTTGTTCCCTCCTATACCTAGTAAAGTGATTTGTTTGTATTTTACTCTAGTATCATCAAACTCCGGTCGTGGAAGGGGGTAACATAGTGTTTGGGGTTCTCAAGCGTTAATCCAAAGGTATAGTCCGGTTAATATTAGAAATGTTAGTAAAAACAAAATGATGATCCTGTATATGAATATTAATGATGGCGAAATGAGTCTAAGGTCCATCGCCGAAAGTTACCCAGCAATTCTGCTTCAACATTATTCAACATTAGCAGAACCTAAATGTTTCACATCTCCTGGTCTAAAGCATAGCATTAATTTTTGCCCTCGTTTGTATAATTCTTTAGCTAAATTATACCCAGAACTTCTAACATGTAACCCACTAACATATAACGGGAAAATTAGAAACGTGTTAATGTCTTCAATTTGATTAAATAAATTTATAGCCTATGTGTATGAATTAATCAGCCTATATTATATTTGTACTCTATAATTCTGGAAGCTATAATTTTGGAATTTATATTTATTTATAAAATATTCACGTACGATATTATTCTTCTCTATGTTAATATTATATTATATAAATTCATTGCCGTTGTTATTTTAATTTTTATTTACTACTTTATTTTGTTTAATTTTCTATATTCCTCTTATATTAATATAGGCCTATTATATTATATAGTTTCACTGTAGCTGTAATTTTAGTTTTAGTTCCTATTTTTTTTTTTTTTTTTTTGTATATTCTCTTATAAGCCTATTAATAATATATATGAACTGCGACCGAACACGAGCGCTGCCCGTTCGGTCCTCAAATTTTGTTAATATTACTGTATCTCCTTTTTTATATTGATTGTATTTTATTTCTATTTCTATAGTTGTAATTATATTCTGTATATTCTGTAGTTGATTGAAAGAAAACTCCGGAGGAAATCCCAACCAGGTAACTTGTCCCAACCAAGATTTGAACCTGAGCCCGATTGTTTCACGGTCAGATGTGCTAACCGTTATTTAACAGCTGTGGATTCTTTGGAACATTATTTTTGTGTAGTAAAGACCCTTGTGATAATACCTATAGCTTCGTTTAGTGTTTACTGTCATCCTGTATGGCAGACATGTCAATTGATGCCCACAGGAGCAAGCGCGCGCTTTAGAACCCAGGAGAGCTTGAGCGCTTTACAGCGAAAAGGAAAGAGACAGACGAAAGAGGTGGTATATGCCGCTTGGTCGAGCTATATTCAGGGCTCGCCAGCACTGATTCAATAGATGAAGGGAAGAGAACTTATTGAAACTGTATCCATGTTAATTTTTAGATTTGCCTGAGAAGTATAAGTGCATTATAAGAATGTAAGTTTTAATTTTAATGCTCATTTTTCACACGTTTGATTTTTTATTCAAAACAAATATTTTCTCAACTTTTCGTATAGAAAAGTGAAATTTTCAGGTATAGGCCTATTTATTTAGTAGCCTTACAGAATGTTTTCGTAAATCTAATATACCGTATATACGTATTACTGAAGATAGTGTATTGAAAATTTTGAAAATATTCGCATGGAAATTGTTTGTAAGGAAATGAATTAACAAAGCAACTACTGTTACATCATAAGCAAAAGATACGTGCCCATGTGTTGTAAAAATGTCAGCTCTATAGCTTCAGCACATTTCGAGAAAATAATTTAATATTCTGATGATAGGAAGTTGCTCACAAATATCACCTTAAAAGGATAATGCGATAAGAGTTTTGTTATGTAATATTAGTTACACTTAAAACTGATACAGTACCTAGGTAACTTTGCTTTGTACTGTAATATTGTTTTGATTAGTTTATTGATTACTTTTGTAAGGCTAAAGATACCATCAATATAAATTCCAACTTACCATGTCATACTCAATCTCTTTCTTTGGAATATCACTTTCTTTATGAATGATGTGTTTCATCCACTTAATACAGTATAATATTATACTACTACGGAATTTAAGTGAATATTCCTTCTTAACTCTCTATTATGTTATTAAGATTTAAAACACAAGTGCAATATTAAGAAATCAGTGTTAGTACTTTTGTTTTACGGACAATATAGATAATATTAAACAGAAAGAAGCCATATGAAAATAACAACACAAAATGTAACGTTGCGTTTGAAGTTTGTGCACCATGTTTTCTTAATCCAACAGGTTGCTTATTCATATACACAACCCTTCCTCTTTCCATACTTAGCGCTTGCTGCCCGCGCACGACGTGAAGGTCAGAAAAATGCGCTTGCTTTGACATCACTGGTGTATGGTAAGGAAATATCTTCAGTTCCCTATGGAGACAGTCCAGGGGGCTAGTAGATTTTCAGCCGGAAACACAGTCACTCAGCTGCAGTAGACAACAATTAGTTTTATACACTTTAAAAGTATCGACGTTGTAAATCAGGCAATCTGCAAGACGTTTCCGAGGACAATTTCCGTGCAATTTAAATACGGAAAACAGTGTTGTATGCTATATATCAAGGGTGGAAGAAGAGAAGTCATTTGTTACACAGGTAAGCACCTTACAGAGTGTGTATCTACTGGAATTATCTTGCTCTGATAAAACTAACAGTCTGGAGGCCGCTTGGCATGGAACATGAGTTTGGAGAACTGTTGTAACCATTTGAAGCGGAACGGACGGAGAAGGATCGGTGACTTTCGTCTTTAAAAGTAGTGTTCTGGCTTTACAGTGGTGGGAGTCGTATTTGGCAGAGTAGCCTATTACAAACACGAGAACTGGACAACTTATCGGGACCAGTGGTGGCTCTCTCAGTAAGCAGTTTTCCATCAATCCAATAACTTTAATACATATGCATATGTCTGATAGATGTATATAAAGCAAATGTATCAGAAAAAAGTCTCTATCAGTTTTTTTATGTGCAGTCCCTCTTGCGACCTCTTAAATGGAGTCAAAGTAGATTTTAATAACATCCAATTTAATGTTTTAAAAAAATTTGGAGATTGATTTTCAATTGTGTTCAAACCCGTTTAGTGTAGATATAATGAAGCTGAGAATATCTACAAGCAGAAGTCAGAGTTCTGTTAAATTACATTTAGGTGAGAAATGAATGTAAAGACTTGGCAGGGATAAGTATTTTCATACTGCTTAGAAAGTCAAAATGCTCTATTCTTAGTTTATTTTGCGCCAATATTACGGCTGTTTTGTACATATATATATATATATATATATATATATATATATATATATATATATGTATATGTGTGTGTGTGTGTATGCATATGAACAATTTTTTTCCAAATGAAAGTTGTAAAATCAAAGATAATTTCGCGTATCACAGTCAAACATCTTGTTGCTCAGTTAAAACTGGCTACATGCTACATGGGCCCGATTTCATCGAACTTATTTAACTTTAATTGTTACTTAAAGTCTTTTTAATTGACACTTAAAGGGACAATGCATTTCACCAACACAAATTGCTCTTTAAGCTTTCATTAGGCTAAACTACTTATAAGTTGGTCAATATTTGGTCATTTAAATAATTAATCCTGCATTAATGACAATAATTTTCATCATGGTGAGGACAATGATGGGCTTGATATTTCAAAATGATGATTTCTTACCAAGACGGACGAAGATAATTTCCGAAAGGGAAGATTATTTTAATACAATGGACGACAAAGATTTGCAAATGCGGTTTAGGCTAAGCAAAACATAAACATTATATATTCTGAATAGTACAGAAGGTGAGTTAGAATTTCCAACTGATAAGTACTTCATGATACTATTTAATAATAATAATAATAATAATAATAATAATAATAATAATAATAATAATAATAATAATAAATTTAGCTTTCGTTATGAAAAGATTGCCAGCTTTGACAAAGCGTATTACATATAATTTGGAAACACACCTAAAAGATAAAATGATATACATTTGAAACGGTTAGGGAATCGAATATACAAAATGTCAGAAAAATTTACACCTAAGTAGCGTTTGTGCTCATTTACAGTTAAGAAAGGGGAAAAAAGAAATATAATCAGATTGGTTAGAATAATTTGAATGTCATATACCGCGAGAAAAATAATAGTAGGGATTTATTGCCATTGATATCTAAACCTTTCAACAGCCATCGGTTAAGATAACTTGAAATTTCCATTGTCACTCCCATACAAATGATTTTTCAATATCTGAACCGATCCTTTGAGCGCACTAATGGCTATTTCCTTCACAATTCTGTGTGTTAGCCCCAGGTTTTTACATTTTTTGGCAAAGAAGGAGGGTATGGTACCTCGTGCTCCCACCATCAGACCTATTACATCAATGTGGGACAGACTATATTTATCTTTATAGAACGGGATTGTTGGTTCATAGATCCGTTTCTTTTCACTGTCCACCTCATGCGGTTGATCTGCATGTGTCTCAAATCTGATGGTGGGATCGAGAATGTAGAATGCATTTGTTACGTATATACTTTTTAATTTTCGTGTCGCAGTGAAAGAGAATACTGAATTTATTGAATAACGTTTAATCAATCTTCAGTTTCCAAAAATACGGTAACTAAAGTAATAAAACAATATAACAATAACAAATTTATCATGTAGACCTAATATTACATTTGAAGGCACTGGAGAGCGCAAATCTATGAAATCTTTCCATTTTGCTTGTTCCATGATATTTCCTTGCATCTACGGCATTATCCCGTTTTGTCTTCAATACAGCTGAAGGCATTGGAATGAGGCGTTTTGCATTGAAACCTCTTTCTGCTTATTTCCAAACTTTCTCCTGAAGTCCGCCCATCCGTATTTTTGTTTTCGATGATTTTAATATGTTTTGAGGTTACCTCTGTTAATGATGACTAAGCTGCGGATTTATACCTATATGCCTATTTTAATCCTTAACCTGAAGGCACAAGATTTTAGGTTACATATCCATTTTAAGGCATTGAGTATAATATGCGAATTATATAGTGCCTATAATTGCCTATTTCATTAGTTAATGCCTATTTGCCTATATTACCTAAAATTTGCCTAAATATCCGTTTTATATATACTTGAATTTATTGATCATTTTATCGATATTTTTTTAAATCTGTAATTTGTTTCTTTTTTATCCAACATAGGGCAGTGATATAGAACTATCGATAATTCTGTATGCTACGTTTTACTGCTATCAGAGCACGGAGAAATCTAATAATTTAAAATCAACCAATAAGAAAAAAATATATTTCGAAAGCCGCATGAATCATTGGTGATAGTTGACTAGGGTAGTTGTTTTAAACTGTGTATCCGTTTTGTGAGTTGAGTATGGAGTTGAGTTTTCTGCTGTAATACGTGGAGTATACCGTGGAGATATGCCAAAGCAAAAGTCATCAGAAGCACTGATAGGAAAATACATTGACATTACTGAGTTCTCACTGGTTTGGTCCCCAGCTGAGATTGGATCCCTGAAGTATTGCCCCATCACGTCATGTGAAGTGGAACATACAGAGAATAAACATCAGTTCTCATTACAACATTTCGAGGAATATTTAGTTATTCACTGGCATAATGACATTCCTATAAAAAACTAGTGTATAATGCTACGCTATGGTCGTGTTAGCCATTAAGAATTAGAAATTGTTAGTGCCTTTTTAAATACCTATTTTCGAATTTTGAATGCCTATTTTGCCTGCTTATTTCAACTGTTTTTAGTGCCTAAAAATCCGCAGCTTGGTGATGACATTTTATATAGTAATATGACAAATTAACTTACATTAATAAGCCACATGGCCTTTGAAATTACGATTTTACAATGATTTCGAAGGCCGTGATGACTTAATTGAGAATTAAATTAATTGACTTTATTTTAAATGGGAATTAGTTTGATGAAATGCGAATGAATTAAATATGATTTAACTTCCATATGTAACTTAAATTACAGTTAGTAAATTATGGATTAGAAACATGTTGGTGAAATCGGCCCTTAGGCTCCTAATTTTAACGAATTAATTACACATCCATCATAATGTTTGAATTGAGTATAAAATAACAGAAAATAAATAGAAACAAGCGAAAATGAAAAAGAAATGAATAAATATACAAAGACATAAACTTAATTGAACTTCTCCTTAGTTTGGGATGTTCACTGTCCATCTCTGTGCATTGAAAACTTGAAATAGTGAAAGTGTTCCCCCTCCCGGCTTCTCCTTTTATACCACCCTTTTGTTGTGTTTGGGGACTGTATTTCATATGATGTCATCTTTGACAATCACTGTTGTATACAGTATGCGGAAAAACTCTGTGCAGAAAATTTAAGGGCGAAAAATATGTTCAAAATTAAGTATTTTGAGTATAGAAAGCAGGGGTCGTAGAAGCTTTGTTACGGCGCTACATGCGTCAACTTTCAAATTGCAATTTTTTGTAAAGTCATAAGACCTTGTTGAATATGTTGTCAGGTGAAGTTTATTGGCTTAAAAATTCTCTTATAATACAACAGCAAAATATTTCAGGAAAAGACAATGCCGAGTAAACCTATAGGAAACAGCTGCTTTAGTAATTTATTCTGTATTCATAGAATAAAATGTAGCCAGACTGAATCATTTATAGGAGAAATGGACCATAATTAATTTCGGCAGACACCATAAAACCGAATTCTAAACGACGAAGGTAAAGCGTCGTGATTCTGATATTAATACTGCGAACAGTAACGAAACACGAAGCTTCTTCAACGGCACGACGGATATAATTGCCGCAATTTCCACGCCCTTCTTGTGGCATAATGAAACGTCGTGACAGTTCACTTAGCGAAACCATTTATAAAACTACAATATGCAAGTCTCCCCAAGCTATAGTTACAGTTACGTAGCATGCAAAGAGCGCCCGTAAATCTCATGCAGTTGTCGTGTATAAGAACCAAAACACGGGGCCAGGGTGCATGAACCAGCCAAAAATTATTTTGAAAATAAATATGTCAATGTATTTCTTCCTTCGCCTGTTATTTTTTTCTGTAATATTATTTTCATTCCTCGATTACTTATCTTTCTTTCTTGTTGTTTCCTCTTTTCATTTTCTTCACTATTTCCCCTCTTCTTACTGAATTTCCTTACTTTCTTTCTTTATTATTCATTTCGTTCAATCAAGTTATTTATTTTTCTACCTCTATTTATTAATTTCTCTTTTTCTTTATTTCTTCTTCCTTTATCTCATTTATTTTTCTATTTATTTGTCTTAATTCATCCCTTTTTCGCTTTTTGTCTTTATTTTCCATTTTCTTCTGTTCTTTCTTTTTCTATGTCATAATTTCTTTCTCACATGCTCTTTTCTACATTTTAACTTCATTTTACGTTTATTTCTCTGTCTCTTAAATTACATAATTCTCTGCTCAAGTGGTTAACATGTCGTGACTGATCCGTACTTGCGCTTGGGCGTCTGTTCGATTCCCGCTTAGATTGATTACCTGGCTGGGTTTTCTTTCTGATGTTTTACCAGCCATACGGCGAATACTTGGTAATTCCATGACGAATCCCCGCCTTTATCTAGCTAAGTGCTTCTTTCTATCATCAATTACATCGACGCTAAATAACCTAGTGGTTTATACAGCTTTGTTAAATGACTCCCATACCTAGAAATGAATGAGTGACCAGCCCCGAAGATAAAGGGTGGCAACACAAGCAGATCTGTACTAAATACAAGATAATATAGTCAAATGTCGTCTTAACAAATTTTGCTACTTCTTTCCAACGCATATGTCATAACTTAAGGAAAAGTGACGTTGTTTCGTATATAGCACGTGCCGCGTCGTCCGTCTTTTGTGTACTTGGCGAGTACAGCATCGTACAAAACGAATGAACCCCGATCCGTTCACAATAACATTGCAACGCAATGTGTGCAATTGTGTTATCCTGCTCAAGTATTTAGTACGCCTTGAATATGTTGTGCTGATCCATTCATAATGGCAAAACGTTAAATTCGCTCAGAGATACGAAATGCAATTAAGAAGTATGAGAGTGATATTTTATGTATTAACGAAGACATTATCGTGTGTAATGTATGTAAAATTGAAACAAAAACCAGAACAACTCAGGCTATAGAGAAACATTGCAACAGTACATCGCAGAGGAAATGAGTTGAAATTAAATCTGAGGAATCATCATCATCATCATCATCATTTAGTTGTGCGGGTCTAAACGACACGTGCAACATGATGCTCAGTACAGGCCAGTTACTTTATGGTGACAGCTCTGGCCTGGTGACGTAGTGTTTGGGCGAGTTCACTGTTTGTTCGAAGGGGTGTTCCTTTTAGTCCTCCCCATGGTGGAAGAATACTGGTGTGGCGGTGCGCAGGTATCGTCCCCTCTCACTTGCACAGATGACGTCACGCTGGGACCAAGATCCAGCCTTGCCTTCAGTAAAGCATTACATTGAGGCGGTTCTGATCATAATTATGTTACTCGAAGGCATCGTTGATGAAAATAAATATTTGTTACGGGACATTATAATTATGAACAATGATAATATGCTGACGATACAGCAATAATGTGCACTGAAGGTGAAAAATGAATTAATGGACAACCGCAAAAAAAAAGCAGTGAATTACGAACAAGTATTGAACTCTCTTTTAATTTTGATAATTATTATATTACAGCTGTGAATAGTACCACGTTTCTTGGAATTTGTGTCGACAACGCTTTAAAATGGTAGGCCTATGTTCATATTTATTTTACCTTTTATGGGGAAATGTTATTAATATTACTAGACCCTTTATTGCTTAGAAAAAGTTATTAGAACGATGTTATTATTAAAAGTACTGAATCTTATCAATCTTTTTTTTAAGGAATACAAAATATTAGAGTGTTGTATACTTATATCTATAGCCTATGCTGTTTAAGCGTAATGAAACTGAATATATAATAAAATATTAGATTGTCATGATTTTAATACACGTAATGCAGAACTATAATAACAGAACGTCACAGATTAAAGAAATATAAAACGTCTTCTGATTATTGTTTAATAAGTTAATTTCTAGAGAGTCGGCCATGGCAATGACGGTGATCTGAACTGATTTTTTATCGGTATACTGAATTAAGTTCAATTAATAATCGACAGTGACTTCAGTTTTTGTGTTAACATAGAGCAGTAGTTCCCAACCTTTTTTGACTGACGACACACTTTACTGAACGCCTACGATATCGCGACACACATTTGTTTTTATTAATAACAATATAATAATAACAACCAGTGCTTTTCTTCTGGAGAAAAAGGTGATGGAACTCTGTGTAGAATATTTTATAGCGGACAGGGAAATGATTACTGTTCACTGCACAGGAATTCTGTCGTTTTTAACTTCCTTTACGCCCAATTAAGACTGTCAAGGTCTAAGCGAAATTCAAAGAAAAATTATATTGAAAACATAGTTATTCACACATATTTCGGTTCAATTATGAAAAATGTAACAAAAATATGCCCGAACGCTTTTCCAGCGCGTTCCGCTAGAGAAAAGCACTGAAAAAAAGAACTTCTATGTAGTGTCGGATAGCCAGTGTTGTAGATAGGTCGATGTTAATACGCAATAAAAATAATAGAGAAACAAGTAGCAACTTGAGTAGCATTAGAAAAAAACAAAGATATGTGTCAAAAATTTTAACCTATCTATGCCGGATGTCCGATAAAAGATTTTTATGATCGTTTTTGAAAACTCACCTATTTAAATTAATGTGAAGTCTGCGCTTGGTAGGTTGCAAAGTGTTTCTCTATACGTGGCCTTACAGTTGACAGGACAACACGTAAATAATCATCACATAAGTCTGTTCCTTTGTTTATATTTCACTATTCTCATGGTAGAAAATCTTGATTCACACAATTATGACGTTGAAAACAGCAGTTCTATGTATATTTTTAGTTTATTCAGCACCTTCGACAAAACATTTCCGCATATAAGGCACTTGGGATTTTGTTTATATTCATCTTCATGGTACGTAAAACCATATTGCAAGTATTAATCACTCTATTTACGAAACGCAGTACGTTTTTATAAACCCTGGAGGGAAATTTCGCTCACATTATTTGAATTAGCACTGCTGTCATCTAACCCAGAAATTGATTCAAAATGTCTCTTTCGCATTAAAAATTTGCCCATGATAAAATCTAAATAAAACGCTTTTGATAAAATAGTCGCAGTATCACCCGCTCACACGTACCGTATATACTAAAAGTGACCAATATATTCTGACGATTATAAACTCTTGTTTTTATTAGTGGGAAGAGTAAACGAATTACTAACACGTTCACTTCCATTCGAATTATCGCCAGGCAGAAAAATTAAACTGAGCAACGTTGCAGGTGTTCACGTTTCATTGGTAAAGTCTGTCTCAAATAAAATGTACCATATCAGAGACTTCGTTATAAATTAAAAAAAAATGCGTTGTAAAAAGACTTTTTGGATGGTATAAAATTTATTTTTCAATTCCAAAATTTCGCGACACACTCTATGGTTTTTAAGGAACACGGAGGTTCATTGCCGCCTTCACATAAGCCCGCCATTGGTCCCTATCCTGAGCAAGAACCCCTGATATAGAGAGTTCAATTATTTTCAGTGTTTGCGTGTGCTTAATTTTCAATAAATGGTTCATTATGGCGTACGTTTGGATGTAGTGCGGACGTCAGCAGTGCCCACGCAAAAAATTATTTTTACTTGTTAGAAACATTACATAATTGTTATAAATTTTTGCATGACAATAAAGTTTTACTTACATGATTATTCGTATTATTGGCAGTAATATTTTGTATATTGACAGTGATTTTGGTTTCAGAATATGAATGGACACAAATGTTAAAATTTCGGACCGTATTGGTTGAATAGATTGTCTCTAAATAAATGAAATGAAACCAATTTTCAAAAGATAGTTAGCCAGTGAGACATATTACAATATAAATTAATAATAATAATAATAATAATAATAATAATAATAATAATAATAATAATAAATTTGTATTAAGAAAAGCCGCCCTAAATAAGGGTTCAATAGATCGGCCTACTAATCAGTTCACAAAGAACAATCATTATAAATAATTATGTGAAATTTGAAAGAAAAAAGAAACATTAAGATAAATGATAAGAAAACATTGGAAATTATACTTAATGGTTGCATTCGAAAAGTCATTTTCTCTGGTTATTGCATAACCAACATAAATTTTGAAAAACTTATGGACCCAGAAATAATAAATAAAAATAGAAAAATAATAAGTGTCAATAAAAATAGTGATATTAATGTAAATAATAATAATGATAATAATAATAATACTAATAATAATAATAATAATAATACAACTTTTAAGGAACTCGGAGGTTCATTCCCGCCCTCATGTAAGCCCGCCATTGGTCCCTATCCTGAGCAATATTAATCCAGTTTGTACTATCAAATCCATTTTGATATTATCCTCCCATCTAAGTCTCGGCCTCCCCAAAGGTCTTTTTCCCTCCGGCCTTCCAACTAACAGTCTATATGCATTTCTATAATAATAATAATAATAATAATAATAATAATAATAATAATAATGGTAGTAGTAGTAGTAATAATAATATTAATAATAATTGTAATGGTAATAATAATAACTTAATAATAGGCCTAATTATTATTATTATTATTATTATTATTATTATTATTATTATTTCCACATCAATAATATTTAATATATTTGTAAATGCGTACACTCAAATGTTTCTACTATCATGAGAAAGACTTTAACAAGTATTTTACTTTTATGAAGTTATTGTAATGTCAGAACAAACATTCTTGTTTTAAAAATCGTAATTTAACGTCTTATAAATTGAATTTGTCCGCCCTTCGACAGTGATCCTCGAGCTCGCTAGTCGCTACGTCTTTGTCCTTCGGAAATCCGTGGTATCTTATGTTGGTTCATTTCGTTTTCTTCGAGTGGCTATTGTAGCCATACATAACACAGCCCGGCATTCTATTGCATATTTCTTTCACATAGATTAAAAAAATTCGCGCAATCTTTGTCACCATAACTAAGTTTAAAGCGATTGCTGTGCTTGATTCCCAGCTCTGACCTCCCAGTGTGACGTCACATGCGCAGACCCGACGCATTTGTGTCAACGATCCGCCACACCAGTATTCTTCCACCATGAGTCCTCCCCTGGCTGCGCTAGCGGTCACATCTCGGGAGCGTTAGTGTGCGCGTATAGTCGCGCTAAGGACGTACTACATCGCCACTATCTTGTATATTGCAATTTAATGTGTTTGTTACGTACATTTCATTTAATTACTTAAATAGTTGTAGTGCTTCTGTTTTGTATTGTTTAGTATGTAGTAGTTATTGTCTAGATTCACTGCTGTGTTCTGTTTGTGAAAATGCTGCCTGTTAGAAGCAAACTGAAAAGTCGGGTATTGCATTCGCAGTCGCGAGAAGTCGTGAGCAACGTGTAGCGCTTTATGAAGATAGCGTCGGAAGAAAAACGTAGCAAATGTTGGAAAACTTGTAGCAGAGTTTACCGCTGTGTCTGAGAGCTGTGTTAGCCAAATAATAAGGAAGAGTAAAAACATTGATAATCGGTTCCGAAATCAACTGTGGACAACTTTAATGAAGCTGTAATAAGACGAACCAAAGCACGAGTTCTATATTTCACAGAAATAGCGACCCGCACTTAAAAACATATATATAATTGAAATTGAAAGACTATCGACTTTCAGGGAGGTATCTCGACTTTAAGGAAAGTTATTTTCAAATTAGGATTTCATTGGAAAAAAAACACACACACAAAATAATCGCAAAATTGTGATGGAGCATCACAGCATTAGGGCCAAAAGTTTGCAGTATTTGAGGAAAATAAAGAAATACAGAGGAGAAGGCCGCCCCATCATTCACATGGATGATGATGATAATGATGATGATGATGATGATGATGATGATGATGATGGGAAAGGTAACAGTGAAGCACTGATGAACATTACCGGTATTTCCGCATGAGTATACAGAGTGTTTCGAAAATACGGGGCATAATTTCAGGTATGTATTTCCCACATGTTAACAATCAAAATAGTTCATTACAACATGTGTCCGGAAATGCTTCATTTCCGAGTTATGGCCTTCACAACATTGAAATTCACCGGAACGTTTTTCTTTCCGCAGGTCGTTGCCGTCAAAGGAGACATTAAGAGGGCACTCTGACAGTTCATTCCGAGGCGAAGGTTACATTCAGTGTTGTGTAGACGTTAGACTGTGCGACATATATTCAAATCAAGAGCTGGCAGAGATACACTTCATGTACGGTAAGGCGGACGGCAATGCTGCACTGGCTCGTCGTTTGTACCAGGAGAGGTACCCACAGCGACAGTGTCCAGATCGGAAGACACCAATTGTACGTCTCCATTACCGTCTGTGCGAGTATGGAAAATTTAACTCTCCTGGTTTGGGAAGGGGACGACCAAGATCTACAACTCCAGAAGTACAGGAGGAGATTCTGGAGGCTGTGAACATGACTCCTTCTATCAACACACGAAGGGTAGCGTTGCAAGTCAATGTTCCTCATACGACTGTCTGGAGACTGTTGAAAGAGTATCAATTGTATCCTTATCATTTGCAACGTGTACAGGCCCTGTCACCAGCAGATTACCCTGCACGAGTTAGGTTCTGTCAGTGGTTCTTGCAGCAGTGCAGTGTGGTGTAAATCCGAACTTTCCTGCCCTAGTATTATTTACAGATGAAGCACAGTTCACACGAGAAGGCATAACAAATTTCCACAATCAGCATGTATTGGCGTATGAAAACCCACGTGCAACTGTTCCATCTCATCACCAGGTGCGGTTCTCCCTGAACATGTGGGCCGGTATCATTGGTGATCGATTAGTTGGACCCCATGTAGACTACTTGTAAACAGACTTACGGGGCAGGCGTACACAAACTTCCTGGAAAACACCATACCTCATGTTTTAGAAGACACTCCACTGATCAATCGTCAACACATTCACTTCTTGCATGATGGCGCTCCTGCACACTTCAGTCGTACGGCTCGCCGGTACTTGGATCGAAGGTTTCCTGATCGATGGATAGGTAGAGGTGGCCCAATTGCTTGACTTCCACGCTCACCTGATCTGAACCCTCTCGATTTCTACTTGTGGGGCCATTTAAAATCATTGGTTTATTCGTCTCCGGTGCCTGATTTGGAATCCCTTCGGAATCGAATTGTGGCATGTTCTGAGGACATACGAAATACTACTGGAGTTTGGGATCGTGTTCGCAGGTCAATGAGACATCGATGTGAGGTCTGTATTAAAGCAGGAGGTGGACATTTTGAACATCTTCTGTAATGACAACGACCTGCGGAAAGAAAAACGTTCCGGTGAATTCAATGTTGTGAAGGCCATAACTCGGAAATGAAGCATTTCCGGACACATGTTGTAATGAACTATTTTGATTGTCTACATGTGGGAAATACATACCTGAAATTATGCCCCGTATTTTTAAACACCCTGTATTTCATTGTTAATTAGTGATTAACTGTTAAATATAATGATTCGATTGCTGCTCATTGTATTTCCACATTAGTGTTTATTAGTGACTATTGTTCCGAACTGCTGCTCATTGTATTTCCACATTAGTTCACTTCTTTATTGTTTATTATTGTTTCGAACTCTTGCTCATTGTATTTCCATTAGTTTACTACTTTAGTGTTTATTAGTGATTATTGTTCCGAACTCCTGCTCATTGTATTTCCATTAGTTTACTACTTTAGTGTTTATTATTGTTCCGAACTCCTGCTCATTGTATTTCCATTAGTTTACTACTTTAGTGTTTATTATTGTTTCGAACTCCTGCTTATTGTATTTCCATTAGTTTACTACTTTAGTGTTTATTAGTGACTATTGTTCCGAACTGCTGCTCAATTTATTTACATGTTAGTTTACTTCTTTAATGTTTATTAGTGACTATTGTTCCGGAGTATGAAGTGAACACAGTGACAGGAGCTCAAAATTGTGCAGACGCCGCAACGTGCGAGAGCGCAACGTGAGACTTCATTTCTAATATGACTGTATTTCCCTCCCTCCATTCCCTCCGTCTCGGGTCGGTCTCCCTCCCACAGTCGAACCTTCTCCTCTCTCGCGTCGACGAGCTGTCACCATAAAGTAACTGGGCTGTACAAATATTCCTCCAAAGAAATTGAGTGATCCCCATTTTAGAGTTTTTCTTCAGAAATTCTCTCGATACAAAAACTGATTAAGCCAGACCAGGACAGGATAAAGCGCTGTGACGTCACCTCTCTCCGCTCTGCCGTCTCGCATTCGACGTCTGTGCAGGGTCTGTGAAATGTTGACAGCAGTTTGCAGGGAGGGGGGGATGGAGAGGGTATTTGGCATGCAGGTAGCAGTGATTTAGGCGTTAAATAAAAGTGATCTGCATTCATAACACAGTTAAATACCAGGATATTCCAATGCTAATGTTAACTCAATTGCATATCTTGTGTACTAATTATAAATAATTCAATTTCTGCTCCATTATGCGAAAATCAATCTATAGCAAAGACAGTCTCATACGATGGATATTTTCCTGTATCTAATAGTCACGTAGTATTTCATTTCAGTTAATTTGGCGAAACAAATATATAGTAAAATAATACAAGTTTTTATTATGCACGTTCATTTGTACATCAAGCTATTCTTTATTTATAATCACTGCAATCACACAATGTGTTTAAAAATAATTAGAAATAATTAAACCTTTGCAGTATTTTATGAAAAAATATATGCAAATTACATTTAATTTTCTCTGTAATTTGGAAGAAGGCACAGAACGATTAATTATGTTGACATTTTTCTGCATTTTTTGTTTCTTTTTTCTTTAACCAATTTATCAATATTGGGACATAATGACTGGGCAATATATAATTAAGACTGCATGTTAGGTTATGATCTGACAAGGTACTTCTTGATTTAGGCTTAGCAAGTTTCATAACAGAAACAATTGTTCGCAAAAAACCACACGAACTAAACATACACAATACCTGTGCAGCAAATGCATACAATCTTGGGAATCTGGCGTTGTAGAAATTTCTGTTAAAGTCAACCAAGTCCTTGATGTGTTTATATTTGTCCTTCAACAAATCGTCACATTGTAAATTTAACAGTTCCAATTAATACCTGCTAGGAACGGGTTGCAAAGAGCTGAAATATAGTAGAAAGTGTTCTACATCTTGAAACTTCGACTCAACTGGCGAAGAAGATCTTGTATAATTTGCACATATTCTTGAGAGACATGTCCGGATCACGCACTTGCGATAACTTTGAAAAATGCACAGTTTCCAGCCAGCAGTTGATTTATCCATAGAGCCTATGACAATTTTAACGCTTCAACTTTATAGTATATATCTGTTACGATGAGACCCTTACCCTGAAGTGAGGTATTTAAATCGTTTAAGTGATCTGTTAAATCCGCATGTAAAGTCAAGTCACAAATTCAGATTTTTTCTTAAAACTCGGGGACAGGCTGATTTAGACTAGTCATGAATAATGCTATTTCTTCTCTTAACTCAAAGAAACGCCGTTTATGTAGGCAACTTTGCATTACGTCCTCTCACCTGACGTCACACGAAATGAGGGATGTGCTCTTCCTCCACAAACGTCACATAGTCTGAAACTGTCTTCCGCTGGTTTAAGCGATAGGCGAAGACAATTCAGCTTCGACAACTTACGAGAATATATCGTCGTTTACTGCAACGCTGGTAATTGCATCAATGATGACGAGGACTGAACTTGCAAGGTATGTACTACAGTACGTTATTTTTCTTTTCCTTCTGACTGTACGGAGATACAGTAGCATGTTGGCGTCGTCTGTTTACGTTTAAAACCTGTTGAGCCAATGGTCTGAATGAAAAAAATGTAACATATAGTAAACGTGCACCTACATTCAACGATAACTCATCCCGCATCCGCTGTCTAGTCACAACTTTAAGTTTTACTTTGAGTAAAAGTCTGTATTTATTCTGAACTAATCATTTTACATTTTGATTCTTCTAGAGCTTTTACAATAACACTTTCACTTTTTGTCACATCCTCTGGTAAATTATCTGGCCCGCCAAAAATAACAATAAATCGTTAGCAACATTTACAGCTTCGGTAAGAGACTTTTTTTTTCACTATAATTGTCACTACTACCGATTCATCACTTTCGCTCACACCACCTTCTTCTTGAATTACACTACTGACAGTGTCCTCTTTCTTAATCACCTTTTCAATAGTCACTGCACTGTCACTATCAATAAGCGATCAGGGGTGAACAAATCACTTCGTTGTAATAATCATATGTATTGAAGGGGAAAATTTTATTTTAGTTGTAGTGAAATTTTCGTTATATTGACGTTCGTACAATTGAAATAATTTAACATGGAACCTTATGCAGGGAAGGAAGGGGAATACAATTTTTTACGTTGTACTGACGAGTTCGTTAAAATGGCGTTCCTTAAAACGACATTTGACTGTACAGACAGTTGTCCCCTGACACGGGCAGAGTGCCACTCACAGGCCTGTATGATTATGCCACGGACACGTGCATCCCTTGTCGAAGGGAGTAACATGGCACTCGAGAGAACACAAGACAAGGGGGCAAGAAACACAGACATTCAATTAAAAAATAAATAAATCATTTCAGCGACATCTCGTGAATGGCCAGGGCCGAAGAGCCGATTACTGTCCTCAAGTTCACATACTTCAGCGAGGTCAACGATCATCCAACCAGTACGGAGACAACGTGTGGTTAGCATGATGATCTCTCTTGACGTTATAGCTGGTTTTCGGAACCGGATTTATCTACCAATCGTAGGCCTACTTACCAAATTCATGATGATGCTAGGAGGGTACCGGTCCCATACACTCGCCGAAATTTCATGATAAAATTCTTTCCTTATGAGGACTAGAATCAGCGCTCATTCCGTCACGCGTGTCAAGGCATGATACCTCAGTCCACGACGCAACGGCGGCGCGTTGACTTCCTGTTAGACGCAGGCCCAATTGTATAAAACTCCTTGACTAAAGATCAACTTTGATCGAAGATCGGAAAGTGAACTGAGTTTAGACACTTCTTCTGTTGTATAAAACTTTTCCGCGATCAAATTACCTTGGTTCAAATGCAATCTAAGTTCACGTGAAAAGGATTTGGCAACATCGCATGAACAGGTGAAGTATATGAACGCGGCCCATGTTGTACAGGTTTGTTCAGTGTTGCCAATTTAGCGACTTTAACTCTTTTTCAACGAAAATTATTTCTTTTAACTTTTATATTGCTTAAATAGGGATTTAGCGACCTTTTTAACACTCCATAGTGACAAAATTTAATCTTTCTTTATTGATAATGAGAAATCTAGCGACTTTCCAACTACTTTTTGGTGACTTTCCGTACACTCTGTTGGAGATACTTGTTTGTTTTGTGCATTGTAAATAATGGCGAACAATAAGAAGAAGATTGACAGTTTTCCAAATTGTTATCAAGTTATAGTGCTTGATACTGCTAAACATAATAAAGCTTTATAAAACGACAATTTTCGTTTAGTGATATAGTTAACTGAAAATTTATGAATGTACCTATCATTTCCATTAATAATTAATGGTTGTTATAAACATAATATAATTATAGGTTATGTTATTTGATACTGCTGAACACGATAAAGCCTTATAAAATATAAGAATGTTTGTGTATTAAGGCAAGAAATTGAAAACATATATATATATATATATATATATATACCATATCCATTAATATTATTAATAATGGTTATTCTATTTGCACAATCTGTCACTCGTATATTTCAAACAGAAAAGAAATAACTGAACTTGGATCATAATATATAACTTAATCGGAGAAATTTCTTCAGTCAAAGCTGACTTTAGTTTAAGACAAATTAATCTCAGATTAGACTTTATACAACACAAAATTCCAAGTTCAGCTAGAACGAGGATCAATTTAACCTCTGATCTAAGATTAAATGGTTTATACAATCGACCCATATACCTTCAATCCACTTCCGGTAATCGAATTCGGATCCAGTGGGTTTGAGGGATGAAGAAAGGTGATTATAATAATCAAAGTTAAACCATGGCATTAATCAAGAGGACATACTGATGCAAAAACAATTTTAATTAGGACCATAAACAATGTAGCATGAATAACGACAGAAGCAGAGGTTTTTCAATCCTAAATCTTGACGGCATAAGAATAATGTCCTCGTTTTAAACAGATTATGGACGTATCTTCCATTCGTCTACAGTTGTATCAATGCGCATATTAAAGAATTCTTCTGCGTATGAAACACGTTGTTTACAATATCATGCGGCATTTAAGAAGGGTACAAAAAATTAAGACGGAACTGACGCCTGGGGCTCCATTTTATTCCACACCGGCTCTTTAATGGATGATGTTTCGGCATTCATACGTGCATTTCGTAATTTATATACACGTCGCGCACATTCTCCCCATACTTAGCCAGATGTGCGGGCAGATACGGGAAGCCCTTGTGTTCCAATAGTACAAGGCTATTTCAAATTAGTTGCCCAAAAAGGAACGTAGGTAATTAACTCCAATAATATGTATTGTTACTTGGTTATTTAACGACGCTGTGTCAACTATGAGGTTATGTAGCGTTGATGGAATTCGTGATGATATTTGGCGAGATGAAGCCGAGGATTTGCAATAGATTGCCTGACATTTGCTTAACAGTTAGGGAAAATCTCAGAAAAACCCAATCAGGTAATCAGCCCAAACGGTAATTGAACCCGCGCCCGAGCGCAACTCCACATCGACAGACAAGCGCCTTAGCCGAATGGGCTACGCCGGTGGCTCCAATAATATTAATCCAAACTCTTTCAAAGAATGAAGATACTATCTTTGAAGCTATGTGCGTGTAGTACGTACGCACATGTATGTATGTATGTATGTATGTATGTATGTATGTATGTATGTATGTATGTATTCTCCTGAGTCCTGAGACATATGTTGTTTTATTTTTAAAGTTGAATATAATTCTACACTTCAAAAGAAAATCACTGAAATGAGGAAAAATGCTGGAAATAATTCTGCAGGTTACAGTTAGGGCACAAATGCAAGTATATTATACTATACTTCGGGTCTCTGCACATACATCTTATATCATAATTATGTATAGGCCTACTATACTCTCGGAACTCAGGAGAGTATGTATATGTATGTATTTATGTATGTATGTATGTATGTATGTATGTGTGTATGTATGTGCAGCTTTCAACTGTAAATAGGAATATTATTCCCTAGTAACATTACGTGATTTTGTCAGTAGCGCTCGGAGAGACTCCTTATAGGTATTTCCATAGCAAGAACTTTATTATATTGCACTAATCTGTTTAAATATGAATTTTACATTTAAAAATTAAAAAAAATAAATGTATTATATGCTCAATGCATGAAAAAATAACTAAATATGCAGCAACATCGGAAATATGCAATTATATGCACTATAAAACTTCACATAGAAAAACAGAAGAACATGAAACATATTGCAAAAGTTAATTCCATATAACAAATGAAAAGAAACTAAATATGCATTTGCATATAAATCATATGTCTAGTAATGTGTAAGCTTATATAACAAATTATTTTGTTTTAATAATATAAAAAAATATATAAATTAACTACAAAAAGCGTACAACGTGCATAAAATGCCTTGGTCAGAATCTTAAGACATCATGAGAGATCGTAGTGAACAAAACGGCTATGAAACAGGCTTTCTACGTGCACTTCTGATTCCCCTCGTACGTTCACAATGTCCTTTTGCCATTTTGCCATCTAACCGAATGTATGATTTAAAATTATCTGTAGTAATGTCACGAGAGGTCTCAGATACCTCGAGTGACATTTATTGGGGCTATTTCGTGAATAAAATAAAAAATGTAAATAATACATCGCTAAAATTCGCTCACAAAATGTTAATAATTGTATATTTACGAATACTTAACCTATTCAGTCATTGTGAAGCTGAAATAGATGAATATCGATTACCGCAATAAAGAAATTCGATGTTATTCAGTAATGCCAATTGCGAAAGGCGAAATACAGCTTTAACAATGTTAATTACATGTACTGCGCTTTTCTCTTATTATTATAACAGAAATACATTTTCATTATCTGCCGAAATAATAATTTAATTTAAACATTTTATAATAACTGCAAGTAATCTGATTAATACATTAATTAAATGAATTGCTGAAAACCCAGTTATCAAATCTGAATGAAGGAACGTAATTTTTTTCAGATGGCCTACAATGGACATGGAATTAGAAGATGATGATGTAGATGTGAAAGTAACATTTCGCACTTTATTTAGTACTTTTTTATTTTATTTTAGTAGGTCATTTTACGACGCTTTATCAACATCTTAGGTTATGTAGCGTCTGAATGAGATGAAGGTGATAAAGCCGGTGAAATGAGTCCGGGATCCAGCACCTAAAGTTACCCAGCATTTGCTCATATTGAGTTGAGGGAAAACCCCGGAAAAAACCTCAACCAGGTAACTTGCCCCGACCGGGAATCGAACTCGGGCCACCTGGTTTCGCGGCCAGACGCTCTAGCCGTTACTCCACAGGTGTGGACTTATTTAGTACTTGATCGTTACATTATACACTACACCAAGAATCATGAACTATGTAATATGTGTGAAAACAGCTAGCAATGCTTATGTATTCACACTGCAGCGAGACAGGTAATTAAAAACACAAAATTTTATTACGCCATACGGAAGGCAGTTTGATCAAAGACGTGTTATATAATACTATACAAGGTCTTTGGGTTTGATATGCGCTGATGTTACATACATTTGAACACCTGACTTTCTGTTAATTGTTTCATTTCATTCACGTAATATAAATTTGATAGGCTAAATTAGGTTAGGTTACCTGTGGGAGCGGGACCAATGTCAACTATGCCTTATTTCGGCCGTTTCTCCGTGCTAAAGGAAAGCATTTTCCATAGTTCGACAAACGCATTCTCGCTGTAGTGTGTAACGGAACTAAAGCTGCATCTACACAGTTCAATTTTCCATGCGCGTATGCATACAATCTGGGAAGAATTTTGAAAGAATCAAGTTTAAGAGGCATGAAGATTTTGTGTCTACAAGGTGAGCCGTTTTGAACGTCGTCTTCACTGCGTAAATATATTAATTAATATTAAATATCAATATTGCATTCATTGCTTGAGTGTGTAAAGTTGAAAGAAAAGTTTAACCCTGTAGATGCATATTAATGGATTCGTGCTCATCGATTTACGGGGAAACAGTTGGCGACACTGACTAAACAAAAGAACGATCATACGATAAATTTATAGCGATAAATCTAGCTGCAAAAATTATCGCGATGTCTGAGTGTGAGTGTTTGGAATTCAAAATTTCATTACACTTCATTGGTCGAAAATGGAATGACGTCATATAAACAAAATAGTCTTTAAATAAAGAACTTTCATTTGTTATCCTTACGGTGGCTGACTGGTCACACTTCCGGTCTGTCACGCAGGCGGCCCGGGTTGGAATCTCGGTCAGGTCTGGCATTTCTCATTGAAAAATCCATAGTGACACTTGTGGCGGACAAGATCGCAGTTGGTGTTTTATCTCGAGGTTCTCTCACTTTTCCCCATATTAGGCATCTACACCATTCCGTCACCATTTCTCCATTTCGTCATCATTCCATAGCATTCCCCCATCGCCGACTGGCAACGCACGAAAGGGCTGACCTAGGGACATGAGGTGTAGCAGAGCACGGAAAGACAAGTCGGGGACTGTACTTAACTTATTTTATACAAAAAGTGGATTTAATCGCCTTTACTAGTAATAGAACGATATATATATATATATATATATATATATATATATATATATATATATATATATATGCACACATACATTTTAAAATTTATTTTACTATTTTATTTCCCTCATTCATTTTTCTCTTACTTTCTAAAGGTATGTTCCTAAGGATTTTATTATCTGTTCACTTGTAATTCTTGATAGCGTATTGTATACCTGCCGCCGCGAGAATTAATGTTGATGCAGCCGAGCGTAACTAGAACGTCATGACCGCACTGGTAGAAAAGGTGGGTGGGGTAAGAAGGGGTAGTAAGGCAGTTGCTCTGAGAAGCTACAGTTCTGCAGGTCTGCCCTAGTACTTACAGGATCTGCTTCACTTGAAATTCCTTCCTGTCATTGTAGTCAGGAAGAACTCTTACCTGAAACAAAAGAAAACAGCATCTTAACTTAAATTGTTCTTATTTCGAATTATAACAAATTGATAAAGTAATAGAAGTCTACTTGACTCGCAGGATTTAATTCTGAGGTGGGACACATGTTTTTTTTTATCTTGTAAGGAGGAGGAACCCGAAGGCTTGCACTGCAGCCTGAGGCTTATTGTGCTTACCACTCCTATTCTGTGAATGATTGTGTAGCCGAAAGAACGCGCTTTTGTACAAGTACAGGACGCTGAATCGTTAACTTAACCCGTACTATGGTATGGATGATGTATGAATGAATGATGACGAAATGAGTCCGAGGTACAACGTCGAAAGTTGTCCAGCAATTCTGCTTCCATTGGTTGAGGGAAAACCCCGGAAAAACTTCAATCAACTTACTTGTCCCACCCAGAATTTGAACGCGGTCCCACTCGTTTCACGGTCAGGCGCGCTAACCGTTACTCCACAGCGGTGGACGAGATACCTTAAGTCGAAATTCACTCCTTTGATAGTGAGATCACAGACGAAGTTGATAGGTGACAAAATTTATTATTAGATATTGAAGAGATTTAGGCAATAAGTATTCTAACAAGAAATTTCCATTCTTATTACACTATCGAAGAAGACAGGTTAAGGAATTTTTATTGGGTTATTTTACGACGCTGTATCAACATCTCAGGTTATTTAGCGTCTGAATGAAATGAAGATGACAATGCCGGTGAAATGAGTCCGGGGTCCAGCATCGAGAGTTACCCAGCATTTGCTCGTATTGGGTTGAGCGAAAACCCGGAAAAAACCTCAACCAGGTAACTTGCCCCGCCGGGATTCGAACCCGGGCCACCTGGTTTCGCGGCCAGATGCGGTGACCGTTACTCCACAGGTGTGGACAAGGATTTTTATCGGCCTTAAAAGTTTAATCAATGCACTGTTATCTTTGAAATTTTCATGTCGTAGACCATAATTGAATCGGTTATTTCGAAAACGTAACATTTTCGCCAATGTTACTTTTTTCAACCAAAGTGCTCTTTACCCTTTCCTATAACATATTATCGTTAAAGATCATAAACTAGTCACATATTTCATATATATATATATATATATATATATATATATATATAATGAATAAGAAACGAAGTTTTAGTTTGATTAATGGAATAAATGCTACTGAAATAGTTTGCGTAGAACTGTGCATGTTACGTTTTCGAAATGACCGAGTCAATTCAAATCCCGACACTTCAATATGGAATTTATGGTGAAAAAAAAACAAAGCTGATGTATATTTTAACGAGGTACTCCCATTTTCTCCTCCAAATAATTATTTGCTTCCTCACTTTTAGCTTTGCTATCTTTATAAGTTGATGTTTTTCTCTTTCAAAATTTTGTTTCCCTACCTGGAAGCAATTTTTGCGTTGCGAGTTAATTCGAGTCTTTTAAAATTTTACTTTTTAAGATGTCAAGAAGCCACCGACGTAGCTCTGTCGGCTAAAGAGTTTGCCTACGAATCCGGAGTTGCCCTTCGGGCGCGGGATCCATTCCCGCTTGAGTTGATTACCTGGTTGGGTTTTTTCCGAGGTTTTCCCAACCGTAAGGCAAATGTCAGGTAATCTGTGGCGAATTCTCGGCCTCATCTTGCCAAATATCATCTCACCGTCACCAATCTCATCGAAGCTAAATAACCTCGTAGTTGATACAGCATCGTTAAATAATCAAGTTAAAAAAAGATGTCAAGGTACTTGCTTCATTTGTTAATATTATTTGAATTAAGATAGCTGTATCGATAGTGGTGGGTAAGTGCCTTTGTTGAAGCCCAAGAAAATGATTCTTTATTTACAACGACTGCATACAAAATTGGCTAACGGGTATTGTCCTGAAAAAGAAGACAGCCTAAATGACCGAATGAATTATTTTATTGTCCTATTTTTTTTGCATTGTATATGTTACTGTTTTCCTTAGTATATAACGTTGTGTTTTCCTGTTCATCTTGTTCTTTGCTTTGTACTTCTTGGTGTTATTTCTCTTTCCAGTTTTTGTACTTTTTATCCACCATCTTCTTTTTCCTTGTCCATCATAATTTTATTTTTGTTCATGGTGTTGTTCTTTTTTATCAGTCTTGTCTTTTTATTATTCATATTCTTCCGCAGAGTTGACAAAGATAGGTTGTAAATGTTGCAACAAATAATTTCTCATATTATTTCACTATCAAAGTATTGTGCAAACCGCATCATTTCTTTCTACTTATAGTGCCTTCTAGATATGGAGGGTAGCTGCGAATATATTGGATAAGCAGTCGCGGACAACCGATGAGGGATGGTCCTCCAGCTTGGGGGTTGAGCGAAGAGTTAACAAGCCATCACCGTAAAAAAACAATTTGTTACGAAACTCACAGTAAGCCCCGGAATAGGACTGATTCTCTGGCATGACCACAGCAAAGGAATAAGGTTATGAGATTTGGTACTTCAAACGTAACTAGTCCATATAGAACAGGAGGGATAACATTAGTAACAAAAGAACTAGAATAGACTTTGTGAGAGTACAAGAGGTTAGGTTAAATGGGAATGATATCACAAGTAGGATATTATTGTTGTGTTATGGGGAAGGAAACATTAATCACCAATTAGGAACAGGATTCTATGTTCGTAAAAGAATAAAGTCAGTATTAAAAAAGGTCGAATTTATCAATGACAGGATATCGTATTTAGTACTTAGGGTAGATGGTGCGATATCGTAGTTATAAAATATGTTATATAAAAGATAGCTTCTATGAGGAATTGGAACAAACATTTGATCAGTTATCTAGCTAGCACATGAAATTTTATTGGGGGATTTCAGCGCTGAAGTAGGACGGGAGGATATTTTTAAACCGAGTATTGGAAAAGAGAGCCTACACGTAACTAGTAATGACAATGGAATTAGGTTAGTCAAATTTGCCACATCAAAAAATTTAATTGTCAAAAGTACGGCATTCCCCCATAAGGACATACCTAAATATACTTGGATTTCTCCATAACCAAATAGATCACATCTTGATAGATAAACGAAGATATACTAGTATGATAGACATCCGAACCTTCAGGAGAGAGACTGTAATTCTGACATTATTTGGTAATTGGAGAATGAAGAAAAAGCCTATCAGTAGGAAAGCGAGTACAACAACAAGTTAAAATTAGTAGATTCAATATTCATAAATTAAAGAACGAGGAAACTAAGCAACGTTATCAGGTCTAAATTTCAAATAGGTTTGCCGCTTTAGCAAGTTCCGACGAAGTTGAGAAAGAGTTAGATGTTAATAGCGTTTGAGAAGATATTCGAGATAATATCAAAATTGCAGCTGAGTAGGTTATTATGAAACTAAGAAAAAGAAACCGTGATTTTATGAAGATTGTTGCATGGTAGTAGAAAGAATGAAACGGATAAAATTGAAATTCTTGCAGGTTCCAGTTGAGACGAATGGAAATAATTATTTCAATGAAAGACGAGAAGCAAGTCGTAAACTTTGGAATAAAAAGAGAGATTACTTGAAGGAAAAACTGAATGAGGTAGAAACAAATAGTAAGAATAAAAACATTAGAGATTTATATAAGGGCATAAAGGAATTTAAGAACTGATATCAGGCAAGGATAAACGTGATCAAGAATGAGAATGGTGACTTCCTTGCAGACTCTCATTCAATCCTGAACAGATGGAAAAACTGTTTTGAACAACTACTAAATTACATAGGCTAAATGCAGACGATCGGGACGAAATTCAAGTACAAACTGCTGAGCCATTTATACCAGAACCCACACTTTCAGAAGTCGAAATTGCGAAAGAAAATCTGAAAAAGTACAAGTCTCCAGGTATCGATCAAATTCCAGCAGAATTAATACTAGAGAGTGGAAGCGCACTATCTAGCGAAATTTATAAACTTGTACTTGCTATTTCGGAAGAGTAAATTGTACCATAAGAATGGAAGGAGTCCATAATTGTACCTATTTTTAATAAGGGGACAAGACTAACTGTAGTAACTTTCGAGGAATATCACTGTTGTTGACGTCGTACTGAGTTTCTGAATTACTAAACAGGAAATCCATTAAAGAGTGCGAATGAAATAAGTAAAACTAGAAAAGAAAGTATTCAATGAAAAAACAGTGTTCGCGTAGCTGAAAACACATTTACCCATATTAAAAAAAAGAGTGCTTGCACTTTGTTCAGATGTTTTCTTTAAATTTCCTGAGTAACAGCCCATTGTCCTTATGAAAAGTACATGCTAAGTGTTGTTATAGCCTTACAATATCATTACCTTCGGCCAAGCATGAATACGAGAACTACTATAAATGAAAACATTTGAGAACTGAGTATCTGGAACGCGATGTGCAGCACATCATGCATGCAATAAGATCACGGCTGTATTGACATGCATCAATGGCACTGTGGAAACATGAGCCACATCCTGTCGGGACGTGATGCGGTAATAACAAGGCTTTCGGTACTGTAAATGCAAAGTCATGTCGAATTATGGGAGATCGTGAGTTTAGGTTATAACAGACATCGTTTAATTTGCGACCATAATGTCACTGTGCAGTGCACGTGGGTATTAAGGACTGCAGCTGACATGAGCATAAGACGTTGTCGGTAAGCGACGCGACGACGTCACAAAAAATACAGTTACTCATGATTTGCTAAAAGTGTTAAATTTGCGCAATAAATATAGTCAAAATGAGCAAAGGACGGAAACGAGAGAAATATAGGACAATAGTAGTGGTAGTAGTGTGGTGGTAGTAGCTGTGGTAGTAGTTTTAGTAGTAGCAGTGGTAGTGGTAGTAGTTTTAGTAATAGTAGTAGTTGTTGTGGTAGTGGTTGTAGTATTAGTAGTAGTAGTAGTAGTAGTAGTAGTAGTAGTGCTGTTATTATTTATTTAAATTTAAATAAACAGAATACAGAATATAATAACTATAGAAATAGAAATAAAATAATAAAATCAATATAAAAAATGAAGAAGTAATGTCGGTAGTAGTAATTTTAGTAGTAGTGTATGTAATAATTTAATTCTAGTGATATCAATAGTAGTACGTAATTTTAATAGTAGACTAGTTTTGGTGATAGCAGTACCTGTGTTTAGTGGTGGTAGTAGTACGATTTTGTAATGCTGGTGCTGGTCCTAGGATCCTGTCAGCATGGAGAACTCCTGAGAAATTCACGCCATCATAACATCCGAAAACTAATAGCACAAGCCCTTAGAAACAAATCCTTCGAGGTCCATGAAGAGGTGCACTGCGTTGCGTCTGAAGGCGGCGGAATTAGAAGAGCGGACATCGTGGCTCTAGACAAGACTAATAGTAAAGGCTTTATACTGGACCCAACTGTTAGATTTGAGATGAGCCAGACCCAACCATCCGAGGTCAACAAAGAAAAACAACAAATTTATGAGCCTACTATTCCGTATTTTCGAGAAAAATATCAGATGGAAGGCACCTGGGAAGTACATGGTTTAATGATCGGAGCGAGGGGCACCATCCCACGATCAACTGTAAACACTATCAAAACATTTGGAATCCATGACATCATTCCAAAAATAATTACTTCAACCATTAAAGGGTCTGTGGCAATTCTGAAAAATCATTTATACGGAATATCATAATACCCCCCCCCCTTTTCTATTCGTTAGTGTGTGATTGTTACAAATATATGTACAAATTTATTATTTCTTAAACTTAAGCTCCTAGTTCACATTTAAATTTGGCTCATCTATCTTACTGTAATCATTACTATTCTTATATGTGTGTTATTCTGTGTTTTTGGCAACCCAGGATGCCTGGGCAGACTATTTCTTGAAATAAATTATATATATATATATATATATATATATATATATATATATATATATATACATAGTTATAGTAGTTGTTGTGATGGTAGTAGTACGTAGATTTTGTAATGATAGTGGTAATACTAGTAATGGTACGATGTTTTAGTAGTGGTATGGTTGATGTTAATAGTAGTTTTTGTTGTAGGTCCAATTTATTTTAACTCTTTCGTCTGCAGAAGTTACTCAGTGTCGAAATTCAACGTAGGACAGAAATGGTCGACATACTCTTCCTGAGTTCTCTACCAGGAACAGAGCTCTTCGACACGGAATCCACAGTTTCATCTCTCTCCCGTAGGAATCTATGTTAGGGATTTCAGTGCCCTTTGCCGTTTGACTACGCGGATCTAGATGTTTTACCAGAATTCAGAGTGCTGCATTGGAGTTAAATCGCTCGCTTGAACTCGGTCGAGTGTCGCACCCTTGAGTCAGATACGATCGGTCGTGATACGCTCGTAATAAATAGAAGCACAGTACAAGGTCATCTCACCGACATGTCTTATCTTGTATCGAAGGCGACGGATAAGATGCACATATGTTTTGCTCACACGGTAAAAATAAGGCTTTATTTTCTGCGTTTATGACAAACGTTTAATGGAATAGTCAATGGAACGTACCAAAACTGGAACATGAAGTTATAAATAAAATAGTATGAAAAACTTCGATATACAGTTATTATTGCTAATTAATAATTATTCAATATTTGATTTACCACATATATAATAAGATAGGTCCATACATATTGTTCCGCCTATATACTGCGACAATGTAGAAACGTTTTACACAATATTATTGATATAGCAGTAGATTAATAACAATATTAGTACAGAGATAACGTCACAGAAAATATAATGAAACGAATAATCATGCTGCACAACTGTTACAGACGCAAAGATTGATACACTAATTATTAGACATTATTATTATTATTATTATTATTATTATTATTATTATTATTATTATTATTATTATTACTAGAAAACTTGATACAGTTCTTGCGTTATCGTCATTGTGTTCTCCGTTTATAATAATTACATTTACATCCAATAACATCTATCAGATGTGGCAAAAACAAAATCACTCCTGTGTGAGGGGGGGAACATTTATATTACATTTTAAAGCAAGTTTTGTAGTTGTACTATAGAGGGGTTAGTTAAACACTGCAAAGTTTTGAAATGATAAACATCTATGATGTTACTGCACAGTTCATCACTGTAACAAGAACGAATGTCTAACGCTCGGCTTATACCGTTCGAGGCTTTATCGCTCGTGACAATTTTACCCATCATGCACGTGCGCTACCTATCGGATTATGCTATGAACTACTTGGCGCTCGAGCGAAAACGTCCGATGCAGACCTCTGTACCAGATACTGCTTTTCAATTCTTGCAGGGTGTGTGGATTATTTTTGTACATTTTATCCCTTACAGTTACCCAGAAATAATAATCACAAGAAGTTACTAAGGATGAAGTGGGTCCGCACATTCCTAGTCATAAAAATGATATCTTCATACACTATAAAGTTTGCCCACAGAATAGTCGGCTTATACTGAAAAATGAAATCCGGGAAATCATAGTGTAAATTATTTCTCAACGAGAACTACAACGGGTGATGCGTGTCTTCTTAAACAACTTCAACAAATATTTGGAACCTGTAGAAAAACATTTCAGCTTCTCCGTTCTTAATTTGGTTCAGTGACTACTTATATGTGGTAAATATTTGTGGTGTACAGAATCATCTGCACTGCGGGGATTATTACAAATTGCAAGCTGTCTGCGTAAGCGGAGTTTGCGAGCGGCTCTGACGACAGCCGGGCAGCCGCGTTACGCTTTGTCTGCAACATTTTCACTAAGAAGAAGCGAGTAAAATATAGACTATACTGGGCGATTCACGAGGAAAGGTAAAAAATTTAGGATGTGAATTCTGAAGTCATTCTGAGTCAAAAAGTTCATATGAATATGGGTCCGTTTTCGAACGGTTACGGAGATATGGCTCTTTGATTTCACAAAAACGTCTGAGATTCCATTGAACTAACTCACATTTAGAGACAGATAACGGACAAATTTAAAGTTTATATTCACGTATGAATACATACCTAATATTCCAGAAGTCGGGGTCGATGTTTTCGCATATTTTCAAAGGTACCTCCTTATGCTTCAATGCACTGTTGCGCTCGGGCGTGAATCGCGCTCATCGCTCGGGAAAGTTGCACGTAACTGTTCTCTATGCCGCATCCAAAATATGATCGATTAGCGCCTCTTTCGTTTCCCCCTTCCTTTGGTGTACTAAGTTTTTCATCCAACCCCACAGGCAGTAAGTACTCTTCGATATGGTACCCTTCTGTTAGGAAAGCTTCGTTCATATTCAGCGACGGCACGCAAGGAACTTCCATCACACAAACCATAAACGTACACAATATCGGCTTATTCTGTAGTCGAAAATTTATAAGGCATCTTGAAAAACACAACAATTCTGATAACTGTACCTGTATAACTACTGTACTGTAGGTATCTGACTGGACTGCTGTGAACTGATGATAGTGTAGGCTATTTGGGTTATCTGCGGGTTCTGTGTCATTACATCAGACAAGGGCAGGCAATTGGACATTGTAATGCCCCACCACCCGGTTTCTTCCTCTTATCTACATCGTTCACAATGCAGATTCCAATGTTACGTCATTCATTGCGACCTCGTCTCACGTAAGCAGCATATGGTAACGTCTGATTCACATTCGGGCGAGACGTTTTACCAAAAAAATGCATCTAGCTCCGCCATCGTTCGAAAACGAACCTATGTTCATATGAACTTTTTCACTCAAAATGGCCTAAGATATCGTATCCTAAATTGTTTACCTTCCCTCGTGAATCACTCTGTATAATGCTACTCTTATATTAAAGCAATGTTTGCCAAATTAGTTGCATGTACTTATTTTGAACGAATAAATTAACGTAAAACTAATAAATTATATTTACAATTATATTTCTACTTTAGAATTACAAAAACTGTCTTTTATGTTCAGTGCGGAAAATAAAAGTTGCTTTAGATACACAGAATTTATTTTTATTCAAGTGTATCTTGTGAATGAGAGTTTTACAGAGTACACTACAAGCAGGTATATGACTCGGAACTTGAAAGATAGCCTATTAATTCAAGTTTCATAAAACTTCTAAGGAGAAAGACTGTGTTATATTCACAACACTATGTTTATAGCGCGATAACAGAGATGAAAACAAAATTTCTGATGTTATGTGCACACAGCATTATAATTACACTGATTGTAATTGCATATCTCGCTATTATAATATGTTGTGTGCATATCTGGGCTTTAACGATGACTTTCGTGAGACATAAAGGGAGTTTATGTTTCCTTAACATTATTCAACAGAGCTGTAACATATTTTCATGAAATATGCTTTCGCATATTTTCCTTCATGCATGGAATTCCTGCTAAAAAGTTTAGACAGCATTAAATGCACATTACATATCTTCGGACTGGAGTTCCAGGTCTTGTTTTATGTCGCAATTTAATATACATTAAAGGAGTTGTTATGAGAAATCCTCAAGTCGAATATAAATATATATATTTTTTATTTTAACTATGAATATTATAGACTTTTAATGATCCTTGAGTATTATCTTAAAGTACTTTAGCACAAAGCAGCATCCATACATGACCGCTGAATGGAATGTAGGACCTATGATAATCATTGCAAGAATTTGGTAGGAGTTTTATTACTGTCACGAATTAACCACGAAAGAACATATCTCCAAGTGTTTGAAGGTGAAAACAATAGAATGCGATTTATAGATCACGAATATCTTATAAAGGTCTGGCTAATATTATCTATGAGTTATGTTGTGATTCAAATGCGCCATTGGCCGAACGACTGAGCGTCATCTTTCCGTACCGGATATCCGCGTTCAAATTAGAGTCCAAATGAAATTTGTAGTTGACAAAAGGAGTTTCTGAAACACTATTTCCGTTTTCTGCTGCCACCATTATAGCAATTCTCCAATAATTACGATCCAGCCTTGGGCCTATGTGGTACTTTAAGACTGTAAAGAGATCTACATTTCCAGAATGTTCCTCTAAAGCCTTGATTTTTCTGAACCGACGCATGCGACGTGCGACGTGCGAGGTGCGAGGAACGCCTCGCACAAATCCGGACTACACGAGAGATAGTGGGTGGTTTCTATAACTGAGAGATGCGAGGTCTGCATAATAGAACAATAGAAAAAAATCGGCAAGAAAATTAAATTTAACCCAAATTTCACAATACTATAATATTGTACAACATATAAAATATAGACATTGCGATAGTGTTTTCTTTACAGTCCGACACGGTATAATAAACTAACGTGAGAAATGAAGTTTTGCCAATTTAAGGGTTAAACAATCCTTTGTCTAGGGCCAGCAGTTATGCGACCTAAAATAAATCTAAAAAAAAAATCTTTTTTCTTTCCTTTCTAATTTTAAAACAGTCATTATATCAAATACCTTACTATAATAATACCGGACAGCTAGCAGTTTTGCGTGCAACGACGCTGGTGCTGCTACCTACCTGCCGGTGTGGAGATACTCGCGAAACAAGCTGTAATCAACTGCAATGTACTGTATATTGTTGCTGGGCTAGAAGAGAAGAATCCAAAAAGGATAGCTGCCCTTGAAAAGGGGGTACCGAGCGGTTACAGCACCTAAATTAATTGTAGATCAGCAATATTCTATTTTAAATTTTAATTATTTTTATTGTATTTTATTTCATTTTATTAATTTTATTAATTAGTGCTGTGTTAAAATGTCAGGGTGTATGTGTGCTATTTATAATTGTAACAATTGCAGTATTACAAATTGCTCCAAATCGTACTTTCGATTTCCGACAGTTCATAAAACGTGAATCAACAAAATTCGTTATTAGGTCTAATGCCTTTGTCTCTGTATTGATAGAAGAATAAAAATTAGCTCTTTTATTTAGGCCTAATAAATGAATAGAAGTTAAAACATATTGGAAATTTTAAGGTTTTAGCAAATTAAGTTTTATTGTTGTCTACATACCTTTACTAATAATTATTACAAGCATCAGAATACTACCATTTTTATTTTTGCAGTTGTCAGCAATGGGTATATAAAGCATTATTGTAAGACCATTCCTAATGTCAGAACTGATTTTGTCTCACTAAAGGAAAGAAAAAATATGTAACAATTAATAATTACGGAAAGTAATATGAAGTATCCAATATTCTCATAATATGCAGCTCTGATACAAGGTAATAATTTTACATTAAATACTATTCAACATTTCTTAAGTGTTTCATATATAATTCCACATTAGTAACTCATGTTTTAAACAATAGTCCGAATCCCGCTATGTTAATATTTGCATATGTGGACGTAATTCCATCCCCCTCCGCTAGATGTCAGGTCCGCGATATTTCGCATTCACGCCAATGATACTAGTATACAGCTGTCAGGTATTATTATACTAAGGTATTTGATTATATCTTGATCGAAATTTAAGAGTTTGTACGCGTTATTGCAATGACTGTTTTATCCTCCTGAGTCTTGAGACATTTGTTGTGTTATTTTTAAAGTTCAATATAACTCTACACTTCAAAAAAGTCACTGAAATGAGAAAAAATGCTGAAAAAATCTGCAGGTTACAGTTAGAGTACAAATGCAGGTATATTATACTATACTTCAGGTTTCTGCACATATATCTTATATCATAATCATATATGAAGTATAGTATAGTAGGCCTATACTGTACTCTTTGCACTCAGGAGACTATACACTGTTTCAAGACATCATGATGTTCATCGTGGTGCGAGATTTCTTCGGTTTCGCACCTTGCACAGTTACACACATCCAGGATTCTTTAACGCTATAGAACAGCGTTTCTCAAACTTTTTTGAAGTGGGGACCACTTTTTAAAGTCAGAACAGTTCCGCGGACCACCTCACTCTTGTTCCCTTCGAAAGTAAATTTATCATTTTCGTAGCATATTTTAATGCCAGTATGCTTACATTAACACAGAATAAATACGGGAAATGCCTGTTATTATTCGGTTGAGAAGCTTTTATCATCTAGTCTGCTGTCAAAAAATCTGAGAGTTAAAATTTATAAAACAGTTATATTACCGGTTATTCTTTATAGTTGTGAAACTTGGACTCTCACTTTGAGAGAGGAACAGAGATTAAGGGTGTTTGAGAATAAGGTGCTTAGGAAAATATTTGGGTCTAAGAGGGATGAAGTTACACGAGAATGGAGAAAGTTACACCACACAGAATTGCACGCATTGTATTCTTCACCTGACATAATTAGGAACATTAAATCCGGACGTTTGAATTAGGCAGGGCATGTAGCACGTATGGGCGAATCCAGAAATGCATATAGAGTGTTAGTTGGGAGGCCGGAGGGAAAAAGACCTTTGAGGAGGCCGAGACGTAGATGGGAGGATAATATTAAAATGGATTTGAGGGAGGTGGGATATGATGGTAGAGACTGGATTAATCTTGCTCAGGATAGGGACCAATGGCGGCAATAAACCTTCGGGTTCCTTAAAAGCAGTAAGTAAGTTAAGTAAGTAACAAGTAAGTGTACTTATATTTTAAAATTTAATTAAGGTTCTGTACTTTGGTCCTCTGTTATGAATTCGGGTGGTGCCTGGCTGGGTTACAGGCGCGGCGCCAGATGTGCAGGGAAAAGATGTCGAGAAACACCACGTATATAGCGCTTTAAATCCCTCTTTTGTTGTTGAGAGTAAAGTGGGAAGTCGATAGATGAATAGGGTAATAAATTTCATAAAATGCAGTTCTGGGAGATAAAAGTGAAATTCGATTACCATGTGTCATTTCCAAACTCTGAGATTTTAAGCTATAGTGTGATACGCAATTCGTTTGAATTTTATTTTTTCTTCTGTCTTTTTTGAAGGACCACAAGGGCAGACCTCGAGAACCACAGGTGGTCCGCAGACCATAGTTTGAGAAACGCTGGTATAGAGAATTGGAATATGATCTTGTTAACGGATTTCTTTTCCCTTGTCTTCCCTGGTTATAAGGCTGATATAGAATTATGAAATTTTAAATGTTTTTTTTATGTATAACGCGGTGAAAATACCCCAAAAACTTGTACCATAATATCTTTTGTTTTTGAGTCTCAACTACACAACATTTGGAATAATTATGTTTTCGTCTACTTATGTTTCCTACTTTATCCATGAAAGAGCTATTCCGAATTTGCAGACAGTCGAGACGTTAGTCCATATAAAAGATAAGATTCTTTATGGAGCTGGAATGGCTGATACTTTTGCCAAGATCTACCTCATTCAAGAACCGAGTATTCTTATGTGCTGTAAATCTGACTCAAAACTCCAAATATACAGTATTTGTCTTCCGAAGAAAGGATTCTAATAGTACCCTGAAATCTGAAAACCTTCACCTGTTTCTGAACTCTCAAACCCAGGAACCAATGGTATTGTATTTATTAACATTCCATGGTATTCATCCATTGCTCACAGCTAGAATATGGAACAAGTCAAAAAACTTAATACTATTATAAAGTCTTAATTTATAGTCACAGTCTACATGAAATATATAAAGACGAGATTTACAATATAGTCTCCTAGTACAACATAAAGTTTTAGTATCAATTTCATGAAGTGTTATTGAATGTCATGAATTCACTTACAGAATAGAAGACGTGAGAAATTAGGTACTTCTTTAATTTGGCCCTAACTAATCTTATGTTTTGAGTTTCATTTTTTATATCGATAGGGAGGCTATTAAAAATTTTTACTGCCATACAACGCACTCCTTTTTGATAGCACGATAGACTTGCCGATGGAGTATGAAAGTCATTTTTTGACGTGTATTTATGCTACAAAGTTACAAAGTTTTCACTATCACATACGAGGACGATTATTAATGAAAAGATATACTGACAAGCCATTGGCATTATTTGTAGTTTTTTTTAAATAGTCCTACACGATTCCCTACATTTTGTACCTTCTATTATTCTAATTACTCTTTTTTGTAATAGAAATATACTGTTACTATCTGTGGAATTTCCCCAGAATATTATTCCAAAACTCATTACCGAGTGGAAGTATGCAAAGTATATTGTTTTTAAGGTATTGATATTTACTATCTTTTGCATAGATCTAATAGCAAAACAAGCTGAATTTAGTTTGGGGGTAATTTCTTTAATATGATTTTCCCAATTTAAAACATTATCTATTTTTAAGCCAAGAAATTTGGTTGTTGTTGTTTCTATTGTTGTTGTTGTTGTTGTTGATCTATTGTTAATTATTGCGCTAGAATTAGCGAGGTTGAATTTGGACAGGATTTAAATTCAATTATGTTGGTTTTGTTACAATTTAATACCAATTTATTGACTGAGAACCAGTCACATATTTTGAAGAGAATTTCCTCTTTTGAAGATTGGAATGTGTTGGAGTTATTGGCTGTAATTACTATACTTGTGTCATCTGCAAATAATATGGGATAACCTACATCTTTTATTAGGGAAGTAAGATCATTTATAGAAGAAGTAGAGGACCTAATATTGATCCTTGAGGAATTCCATTATTAATAGTTCTCCCATGTCGATGCAGATTTCATAGTTGTATTGATTTCAACTTTCTGTTTCCTATCTGTAAGATATGAGTGAAACCATTGGTGTGCAACACCTTTAATTCCATAATAATCTAATTTATCTAGCATCATTTTATGATTTATACAGTCAAATGCTTTGAATAAATCACAGAATAACCCTCCAACTTGTAATTTTTTATTAACTGCCTCCAGAATTTTGTCAGTTAAACTAAATGTTGCATTTTCTGTGCCTTTAATTTTCCTAATTCCAAATTCTTCTGGGACTAAAATGTTGTATCTTTCTAGATGATGATATAATCTTTTATACATTACTTTTTCAAAGACTTTGGAGAAGACTGATATAAATGATATGGGTGTGTAATTTTCTGGAGACGTTGTTTCTCCCTTTTTGAAGATAGGAATAACCAGGTAACGGACAGACGACGACTTCTGAATAACTCAATGTTAGCTCGATAAGGGCATAAAGTTGTTCAGAGACCATTATTTACTTTGGAGGTTTGATTCCTTGTTCATTTGATGTGCTTTTTACGTAAATTTAAAATACCGTCACGAAGTTCAGTTCCTGAAACGAACATCCAATTCGGACGTTACATGCAGGATGCCTTCATCGCCCACATGATTCCTTTAATGAAATCTTTACGGCCACGACAGTAAACTCGTGCAGAGTTGGATTTCTTGATTGCTCAGATTGTTAGTAAGGTGGATCTTTAATTGAGAAATCTATTGAAATACATTTTCAGATCATTTAAATTCTAAACTGTTGCACGATATTTCTTTGCCTGAGGCAGATTCGGACATATTATGTCAAATACCCTGTTAGACGGTAACTTAACAGATATTCAGGCATTTATGTGTTATTAAATTTAAAAAAAAAAATATAGGCATACAGGATTTAAATGGACATAAAATTGTCGCGCACAATTTATTTACCAAAATTGATTGAAGTAGCAATTTTTTTTATTTACTGTGAGGAATGTATAATAGAATGTATGTGATATTTCACATGGCATTGTCTATTTGTCTAAGTGCTTTAACGTTATTTTGTTTCTATTTTAGATAGGCCAATATATTTTTTAATTAGTTTGAATTTTTATTACTCCTCTGCTTCTTTAAGAAGAATTTATTTATTTATTTATTTATTTATTTATTTATTTATTTATTTATTTATTTATTTATTTATTTATTTATTTATTTATTTATTTATTTTATTGCTAGTAAGTTTGAACTGAATACAAGTTAATAAATACAATGAAAGATAAACTAGCCCGCTCCTGAATGAGTAAGACTCCTGCTTAGGAGAGGATTCCAATACAGACAAAAATAAAATTAAAATTGAGAGTGAATACAGATTAAATAGTGTTTAATATGTTTAAACCCAAACTATAACTCCAATACAGTTTTTTTTTTTTATTAATTTCGAGAAGATTCGTGGTTAAAATAATATTGGAATAAAATTTGTTTAATAATCTGGAACCTTGACTCATGCTATGAAAAAGCTGCATTGGTTTCACATTTTGGTTCACACAAAGGCAGAGAATTCAGAGAATTGTTTCAAATGACAAAATTTTAATTCACATTTTGCTTAAATCGTTGAGTTTGCAGAGTTAAATAAAGTAAATATGTGAATATAAATAAATATACGGATAAGTAAATAAATGATGCAGGCATACAAATCTTTCAACACCAAGAAGCGAACAAAAACATGTAAGATTTATTCTCTTAACGGACACAAGCATTTGTGAATTTATTCATTGAAATAACATAGATGAGAAAGTGGTTGAAGTTGAAAAGCATTTAGTTATTTAAGTACTTGGGTTTTAGTGAAGTAAAGTATATACATACATGAATATACACTAATATATACATACATACATACATACATACATACATACATACATACATACATACATACATACATACATACATACATACATACATACATACATACATACATACATACATACATACATACATACATACAGTCGAAAATGCTATTTCATTAAAATAGAACCACACTGCATACTTTTTTCCCTTGACCTGGCCATGCATTAGACACGTGGTTTCTACAAAGCTCCTGAAAACAGAAACCACATTCCATTCTCATAGCTGAAGGCAGACAAGGGAGTAGAGCTTGGTTTCCTTCGTTCCAAATTGATGCTCACGTTTCAGTATTTGACGTCACATTAATGTAACATTCGCAATGCATAACAGTGTCAATATCTGATGAATGAAAGCGAAAGAAAAGCTGCGACGATGCCTTACACAATATGAACATCAGTCAAGAAGTAATTATCATAAGTAGAATACGAGTATAACGAAACTCCTCCTTACCAGTTTTACGCGGTTCGCAAAAATTCAGTTGCTATATCACATTGTGAATGACATTAGTTTTTATGCTCGACCATGACGAAATGTAGTAATTATACACCTGGTAGCAGCCATTCAATGGACCTCATTAAAGTAAACCTATTCATTAAAGTTCAGGTGTTCCACCAATCAGAAAACACCATTGTAGCAATATGAAAGCGCAAGTATCGATTATTTATTCTCGGATATGCAATCGAAAGGAAACTAGCGAAACGCCACGGAGGCTGGAAATCCAATACTGTCGCAGAAGGTTATGTTCTGTTACTATAATAATTAGCGTTAATTGTAAATAATATTCAAATAAATTCAATTTGTCATCTCGTTTTTCAATGTCTAAATCAATTACAAGGTTATATCAAAATTCATGTTTATTTATTCCCTAGATTATATCAAGGTCAATGACATTTGTTTCTCGGAAAAAAATCAATACTTTCGCGTCTGCGCACATCTCACAATTTACGAGATATTGCACAAGGTCAGTTCCGCTCCTCAGTCAAATAAGAATAACATGAATACTTATGAATAGTTTCAAGTTAGAAATATGGTCGAGCATAAAAAGTCGTATGAAACTTGCCTACAATGGTAATTAAGACGCTCGTATGAATATTATGAAAATCGCTTGCGCTCGTTTCATAAATATACTCACGTCTTAATTACTACCATTATAGGCTCGTTGCATAATGTACTATTACAAAATCACTTTCTTGAAGTATTATTCAAAAGGCATACGTACGTCCACGATATCATTTCATATAACTAAAATGCAACACTGCTACAGTATTTAATCATAGTTGTAATTTAGGCCCAAGAATATATAACAAATTTATATTTAAATATTCTAATCTTGTCAATTCTAATAATTTTAGTATTAAATTTAAAAAGTTATGTATGGATTTTATAAAAACTGAAAAATTGTATATTTAAATTTATATATTCTTATTGTGTAGTAGATATAAGACAAATTGTATTATATACTTCTTAATTTAAATTCAGGAATCCGCCACTGAGCACGAGTTCTACTCTTTCAGGGAGAGCTAAAGTTTTTCTGTTTATATTACATTTTATGTTACAATTATTAGCAAAATAAATAAATAAATATACATCTAAATAATAAGGCAACTTTTTTTTTTCTATTTCTTACATAAAAGGTATTGTTTATGATTAAAAAAATATGACATTAAGTGTAATATACCTATACATGACGATCAATATGAGGCATAATGCTGTTATATACTTCAGAAAGAAGGGATGGAAGATTGTAGAAGAAATAACAGATGTTATAGAAGGAGGTTTCATTGGAAGATCAGACATATTAATGTACATCTTGATTACACAACTTTTAACACTGTATCACTTCGGAATATGTATGATAAGAACTTTCTTGTGTTAAATTTTAACGTACCTTGTTAACATGTTTCGACCTATTTTCGGTCATCTTCGGAACTGGTCGTTGTTGGTCTTGGCGCCTCTTGTTTCCTGTGTGGGTACGTTCGTTGTGTAGAGTCAAAGAGTGTGTGCGTTTTGAAATTGAGTTGTATGTTGAGAATATCATTGGGGTATGTTTTCGTGTGTCTGTAAATTTCATATTGTTCTAGTGTGTTGAGTAGAAGTTGTTGCAGGTGTTACATTTGAGTTTGTATACGCTCTATGATTAAATACTGTAGCAGTGTAGCATTTTGGTTATATGAAATGATATCGTGGATGTACGTATGCCTTTTGAATAATACTTCAAGAAAGTAAATTTATAAAAACACCTGCAACAACTTCTACATAGGACAGACAGGCAGATCATTTCAAACACGTTACAAACAACACATCACAGCCATAACAAAATTACAAAACACCTCCACAAATGCAGGACATATCACAAATGCCAACCACATCTACAGAGACATCAACACAGACATGGAAATACTGCACATCCAACCAAAAAGCCAGAAACTCAACACATTAGAACAATATGAAATATACAGACACACGAAAACACACCCCAACGATATTCTCAACACACAACTCAATTTCAAAACACAGACACTTTTTGACTCTACACTACGAACGCACCGCACAGGTAACAAGAGGCGCCAAGACCAACAACGACCAGTTCCGAAGATGACCGAAAATAGGTCGAAACATGTTAACAAGGTACGTTAAAATTTAACACAAGAAAGTTCTTATTCTACATATTCCGATATTAAAGTACTCCAATATAACGAAACAAGGAGTTATTGTTGACTTAACCATTCTCTTTGAACGGAGTCCTCTCAGGCTCAAGAAGTAGATGAAAAAAAATATATATATATATATATATATATATATATATATATATATATACACACACACACACACACACACACACAAGTTAATAACTGTAAGTATCCCTTCATGTGTAAACAATGGCTTACAATGTGCATCAGATGCCGAGCTTTTTCTGTAAAATCCCATCTCCACACACGATTGTGAGTTCTTTCATTCCCATACTACATCGCTCTTACAAAAGAGTTAACTGAGATGCAAAAATTATGATAGAGCACGGAAACAACCATGTTTTCAACTATACAAAAATCGAATACATACCGGAAATAAAAGAATAAAACCACACATCACCCATGAAAAGGCCGGTACTCGTGGCAGAGACGTATGGATCATACGAAGACTCATCTGAGCTGAAATGAAGTTGTTTAGACAAACCGCAGACTATACACTACTCGACCGGAAGAAGCGTAATGACATAACTGCAGGATTTAAAATAAAGTCAATAATAGTTGGACAGAATAGAAAAATATTGTAGAGGCATGTTAACAGTTAGCCTATGATCAGACAGAGAATACTAAAGGAGAATCTTTGATGCCATTGTGGAGGAAAGAGGGCCATAAAAATGGTCTGAAAATGATGGGAGACAGTAATGGACTATATGGTCAAATACTGGAAAGGAAACTAACGATTACAGTGATATATTAGTGACTATTTCATTTATATGACGTCATTCCATTTTTGACCAATGAAGTGTAATGAAATTTTGAATTCCAACCAATCACAATCACATTTGCGATAATTTTTGCAGCTAGATTTATCGATATCAATTTATCGCATGGTCGTTCTTTTGTTTAGTTGTCGTCGCCAACTGTTTCCCCGTAAATTGATGATCATCAATACATTAAGATGAAACTATACGGTTAAACTTTTCTTTCAAATTTAAAGTAATGAATGCAAGATTGATATTTAATTTTAATTAATATATTTACGCAGTGAAGACGACGTTCAAAACGGCGCTCCATATAGACACAAAATCTTCATGCATCTTAATTGAACGTACCTTTTAAACTTGATTCTTTCAATATCCTTCCCAGATTACACGCATACGCGATTGGAATATTGAACTGTGTAGATGCAGCTTTAGTTCCGTTACACACTACAGCGAGAATGCGTTTGTCGAGCAATAAAAAATGCTTTGGTGTAGCACTGATTGTTTGTAACGGTCAAAATAAGGCACAGCTGACATTCATCCTGCTACCACAGGTAATTTAACCTATAATAAGTAGCCTATAAAATTTGTATTTCGTGAATGAAATTAAACAATTAATAGAAAGTCAGATGTTCAAATTTATGTAACATCATCACATATCAAACCCAAAGACCTTGCATAGTAATAATGTCTTTAATGAAACTGCCTTCCGTATGGCGTAATAAAATTTGTGTTTTAATTAGGCCTGTCTATACACAGATGGCTTCACTGTGTAGCAAAATGTCTCGCTGTGAATACATAAGCATTGGTATATAGCTGTCCCCATTGTTACTGTTAAATAAAATTATGATTTCAGCAGATAATGGAAATGTATTTATGTTATAATAGTAAGAGAAAAAGTGCAGTACTTGTAATTAACATTGTTAAACCTGTATTTCGCTTTTCGCAATTGGCATTACTGAATAATAACATCGAATTACTTTATTGCAGTAATCGATATTCATCTACGAGTATTTCAACTTCACAATGTCTGAATGGGTTAAGTATTCGTTAATATACAATTATTAACATTTTGTGATCGAATTTTAGGAATATATTATTTACATTTTTATTTTATTCACGAAATAGTCCTAATGAATGTCACTCGAGGTCTGAGATTTCCCAGATAAATCCACTCTCTTCGCTCGTGGATTTATCGGCAAATGTCAAACCTCTCGTGACATTATACAGAACAAATTATTCAAATATAAAGAAATAAATACAAAATGCTTTTGGATTCTACAAGCAATGACAAAATAATGAACATCATCTGAAATTAAACGTGAAATTGGCCACCGGCATAGCTCAGGCGGTAGAGCGTTTGCCTGCTGATCCGGGGTTGCGCTCGGGCGTGAGTTCGATTCCCGCTTGGGCTGATTACCTGCTTGGATTTTTTCCGAGGTTTTTCCTAACTGTAAGCCCAATGCCAGGTAATCTATGGCGAATACTGGGCCTTATCTCGCTAAATATCATCTCGCAATTATCAATTTCATCGACGCTAAATAACCAGTTGATATAGCGTTGTTAAATAACCAAGTGAAAAAAAAAAAACAATATTAAGAACATTGAATATAACCTCTCCCCATGCCGGTAAATCTCGTGTGGTTTCTGAGAAATTCACAAATTCGAGTAACTTAAATAGCAGATACATTGTTAAGGGAAGGAGTAGAATGCCCATTTATTAGAGTAGAATCTGTCCCTGTCGATTATTGCGACGTTTTGTTCAGTGATCTCAGGATTGATTCCGCTCACAAACTACAGCGTTTTCATAACGCGTGCGTCCGCTTCATTTGTAATGTTCGATACTATGATCATATCTCACCTTCTTTCGAGAAGTTATCATGGCTTAGGTTACATGAGAGGAGAAATCTGCACTCACTTTCTCTCTTATATCGAATTATGCACACTTCATCCCCCTATTATTTATTCGCTCGTTTTCATACTTTCTCTCGCTATCATAATATTAATACTCGGTCACAACGCGATAACACGCTAAAAATTCCACTTCATACATCATCTCTGTATTCCTCATCTTTCAGTGTTGCTACTTCTCGTCACTGGAACTCTCTGCCGTCTGAAGTCAAGGGGTGCCGATCATTGAAATCTTTCAAAGTTAGAAAATCATCTTATGACGAGTTGTCAAACTAACTTACTATTATGCATGTTTCCACGTATTTGCATTTTTTATGTTCTAGTGATATTTAACTTATTTTATATTTTTGTTTTCATATTTTCCGATAATGGTAGGGGAGAGTTGGGTAGTATCGGACATCGGGTAATATCGGACAGTGCGTTTCTTTCATCTACAATAGATGGTAGTACCTGAATGACGTGGTTACGTAACTGTATGCGACATCACAGAAAAGTAATCATATCATTCAGGTACTATCATCTGGTTGTTGACGAAAGAAACTCACTGTCCGATATTACCCGATGTCCGATAGTACCCAACTCTCCCCTATATCTATAATGTGATAAGTTGAGCTACATATAATAATAATTTTCCTTACTGTGTTTCCCTAAAAATATTGTATTCATTGTACTACACTATTTTATTACTTCTATTATTATTATTATTATTATTATTATTAGTGTTATTATTATTATTATTATTATTATTATTATTATTATTATTATTATTCCGAAAAGACTAAGTATATGATTATGTCGCGTGATCAGAATATTATACGAATTAGAACTATAAAAGTTGGAGATTTATCCTTCGAAGAGGTGGAAAAATACAAATGTCTTGGAGCAACAGTAACAAATATAAAAGACACTCGGGAGGAAATTGAATGCAGAATAAATATGAGAAATGCCTGTTAGGCTATTATTCGGTTGAGAAGCTTTTGTCATCTAGTCTGCCGTCAAAAAATCAGAAAGTGTGAATTTATAAAACAGTTATATTACCGGTTGTTCTGTATGGCTGTGAAACTTGGACTCTCACTTTGAGAGAGGAACAGAGATTAAGGGTTATTGAGAATAAGGTTCTTAGGAAAATATTTGAGGCTAAGAGGGATGAAGTTACAGGAGAATGGAGAAAGTTACGCAACGCAGAGCTGCACGCATTGTATTCTTCACATGACATAATTAGGAACATTAAATCCAGACGTTTGAGATGGGCAGGGCATGTAGCACGTATGGGAGAATCCAGAAATGCATATAGAGTGTTAGTTGGGAGGCCAGAGGGGAAAAGACCTTTGGGGAGGCCGAGATGTAGATGGGAAGATAATATTAAAATGGATTTGAGGGAGGTGGGATATGATGGTAGAGACTGGATTAATCTTACTCAGGATAGGGACCAGTGGCGGGCTTATGTGAGAGCGGCAATGAACCTCCGGGCTCCTTAAAAGCCAGTAAGTAAGTAATTAAGTATTATTATTATTATTATTATTTTCTATTATTATTAATATTATTATTATTATTATTATTATTATTATTATTATTATTTTCTATTATTATTATTATTATTATTATTATTATTATTTCCTATTATTATTATTATTATTATTATTATTATTATTATTATTATTATTATTTCCTATTATTATTATTATTATTTCCTATTATTATTATTGTTTTATTTTTTTATACTTTGTATGTCTCATTTATTTTGACTTGCTGTTCACATTTTATTATGCTTTTTCCTTTCTTTCTGTATGTTATATATTATGTCTGATTTCTACTTACTTGTTGTTTACATTTTATTATTATTATCTTATACAGTTTTGTGTGTAAAATTGTAGTGTACTTTGTAAATTTGCAGTGTTTTTTGTAAGGCAGTTTTACTCCTGGTTGAGTGTTAGAGAAGGCCGTACGGCCTTAACTCTGCCAGGTTAAATAAATTATTATTATTATTATTATTATTATTATTATTATTATTATTATTATTATTATTATTATAAATCCTTACAGACAGTGATATTGAGTAAATATTACAATTATGGTTATATTCTTTCTGCCTTTTAATAGGTTCGTATGTTAGTAGGAAAAAATTAATAAAGAACTGCAATAGTTACAGTTATTAGCGTTCTTTTTTGAAACAGAATAATTATTATTTATTATTATTTATTTTACCATGTGTGAACGGTCTTAGAGGTTGACCAGAGTTTGTAAGTAAAGAATTACAATATTTGGCCTCGTATATGATATCATTGCTTCAGAAATGGATGTACTTCACCTTGCGAGAGGAGAGCAGCTGTCGTTTAACATGGGCTTCTTGCACGGAGAGACTAGGAAGGCTCTATCTTCTCGGTGTTTGTTCTTGACCTCGCTTCCATTTTGCTCCTTTCCCGGCGCAGACAGCTTCTTTTGGTCGATTTCATGGAACTCGTGACAAGTCCGAATGGTTCATAATCGCGTAAACATGATCTCGGCTCTAAACCGCACAATACTCAGGCGAGCCGCGGCGCTACTAGAGTTGAGCGACGAGGGAAACTGTCTTGAAGGTACCAACAAGAGAACAACACTTCTTCACCTTAAGGAGTAGCCAGACTAAGATACGAAGAAGAAAACTTGTAAAAGTAAAGAAACGCGAAGTAGAAGAGCATAGGAAGGAAATAACCAAGAAAACTCAATAAATATGCGAAGAAAAAATCGAAATGGGGGGAAATATTTAAAACATAAGAATATGTGAAGTTAGCGAGGAAGGAGAAAAGACGAATAAGATGAGAAGTAAAATCTGATGGCGAAGGAAATGCGAAGAAGAAGAAAGAGAAAAAGAAATAAAGAAATACTTTATGATTGTATCTACTCGTAGAAAGAAAACAAGAAAAGTAAGAAAATATGTGAAACATGATGTCAAAAAAAAAAAAAAAAAAGATGGAAACATGGAGGAGAAAGGAATGCGTGAGAAGTCATGAGAAACGAGAAAGTACGATGGTAAAGAAGAAAATACACATAGAAAAAAGGAACACAAAGTGAAACATGAAAGGAGGTAAGATTCCGCGAATAGAAATAAAAACAATGAAGTGAAAGATAACGCTAGACAACAAGCAAATTAGAAGAGAGAGAAAATATAACGAAGTGAAATATGATGGTAAAGAAGAGAAATGGAAGAAAATCCAACGAAATGAAATATGATGAAAAGAGGAAGAAAACTAGAAGAGGAAGAAAATACAATGAAATGAAATATTATTGTAACGAAGAAAATTAGAAGAGGAAGAAAATACAACGAAATGAAATATTATTGTAACGAAGAAAATTAGAAGAGGAAGAAAATACAACGAAATGAAATATTATTGTAACGAAGAAAATTAAAAGAGGAAGAAAATACAACGAAATGAAATATTATTGTAACGAAGAAAATTAAAAGAGGAAGAAAATACAACGAAATGAAATATTATTGTAACGAAGAAAATTAGAAGAGGAAGAAAATACAACGAAATGAAATATTATTGTAACGAAGAAAATTAAAAGAGGAAGAAAATACAACGAAATGAAATATTATTGTAACGAAGAAAATTAGAAGAGGAAGAAAATACAACGAAATGACATATTATTGTAACGAAGAAAATTAGAAGAGGAAGAAAATACAACGAAATGAAATATTATTGTAACGAAGAAAATTTGAAGGGGAAGAAAATACAACGAAATGAAATATTGTTGTAACGAAGAAAATTAGAAGAGGAAGAAAATACAACGAAATGAAATATTATTGTAACGAAGAAAATTAGAAGAAGAAGAAGAAGAAGAAAATACAACGAAATGAAATTGATGGCAGAGAAGAAGAAAACTGGAAAAGGAAAAGCATACGAGGTAAAACACGATAGAAAAGATAGAAAAATCTGGAAGACAAAGAAAATAAAACAAAGTGAAATATGGTGGAAAAGAAGAAGAAAAGAAGAGGAAGAAGGAAGTGAAATATTATGGAAAAGAAGAAGAGAACTATAAGTATTAGGAAAAAAATAAGAAGTGAGATTTAATGTAAAATAAGAAGAAAATTGGAATAGGAAGAATATAATGAAGTAAAATATGAAATGGACAAAGAAATCTGGAAGTAGAACAAAATGCAACGAAGTGAAATATGATGGAAAAGAAGAAGAAAACTGGAAAAAGAAGAAAATAGAACTAATTGGAATATAATGGTAAAGGAGAACTGGAAGAGGAAGAGGATACAACGAAGTGAAATATGATGGAAAACGAGATAAGTGGAAGAAAACAATATAATAAAAAAGTGTGATAGAAAAGAAGAAGAAAACTGGAAGAGGAAGAAAATAGAACGAATTGAAATATAATAGAAAAAGAGACCTGGAAGAAGAAGAAGAAGAAGAAGAAGAAGAAAATACATCGAAGTGAAATATGATGAAAAAGGAGATAAATGGAAGAAAACAATAAAACGAAGGGAAACAGGATGGAAAAGAAACAGAAAAGTGAAAAAGGAAGTACTACAACGAGGTGAATATGTTTGAAAAAAGAAGGAACTGAAAGTAGAAGAAAACATTAAAGTGAATATGATAGAAAAAAGAGAACTGCAAGTAGAAGAAAATATAGAATCGAACTGAAAGTTGAAGGTAAAGAAGAAAACACGTAGAGAAAGGAAGACTATCAATCGGAAGGTGATGTTAAAGAGGAAAAGACACAGGAAAAAGAAAGTAAAGTAAAACATGATAGGTAGTAAGGATACACAAATAGAAAGAGATTTCTTCTTTTTCTACTACTTTTCTTAGGGTATTAGTCTGTGTTCTCCATCTTTTTTTGGTGTCTTCCAGGACTCCTGTGTTCGATAGGATAGTTGTCTTTTGCCACTTTCACAATTCTGTCAGAGTCCATTCTTGATATTTGTGCGCTCCATTCCACTCTTCTCCTTGAGAATCATTTTTCTATCTCCTGTGTTTCACATTGTTGTCTGATTTTCTGACTTCTGTTGCGGTCGAGCTTCTTTCTTTCACTGTTTTCCTTGAAGTTCTCATTTTAGTTGTTTCCATTAGTTTCTTTTGTCTTCGAGATATCCAATCTTGTTTCTAATGCATATGTTCATAGGCCTCTGGTGAAGATATTTTTCGTCATCTTACTGCATATCGTTGTTTATCAGATAATTTGTCTGCCTTGTTTGCTTGATGTTTTATTTCATTTTGAAGTGACCCAGTGCTTGCTATTTCAACTTCTAAATATTTAAAACTCATACCTTCTGAATTACAGTATTCTGGATTACTAATTTGCACCGTAGGTGTGTTTCACTTATTGTCATTGATTTAGTTTTGCTTGCGAATATTTTCGACCTTTTTAACAGGACTGACGCATGTTTAAAGAAGTGGTTAAAAGCTACGATCGTCTAATGTAGTGGTGAGAGAGGAGGGGTTAGCGACAGGAAGAACTTGGCTGTGAGCTCAAACTGCGCATGCGCGGACTTCTCATGCAGTGCCAGCGTGATGCTTGGTTGGATTTATTTTCGCGTGCACATTCCAGATCAAATAAAGAAGTTCCCTTCGTATTCCGGTTACAGATCTTGCATATAGGAAGGTTAGGTTTGGTTAGTTTAGGTTTTTGTTAACCAAGTCCGCGCATGCGCAGTTTGATCTCACAGCAAGTTCCTGTCATGAGCCGCACGTGTGAGTAGACCATCATTTGATTATTTCTATTAAGCTGAATTAAATTCAGTAGACTAAATCTGTAAAGTAATTTACTAAAATAATAGCTAACATCTAAGCGATGGCAAAACACCAATCTGCCTGATGGACACGTATTATGCTATATTTGTCAAATAACCAACAAACCGTCGAAGGTCTGAATCTATACAGGGTGTTAAAAATCCAATATTTTAACCCACAAAAAATTATATTTCGCTAAAGAAAAAATCCTCTGTATTTATCTCCTTTTGATGTCTGTCATACTAATTTAGATGTATTTATATCAACAGCCACAGAAACCAATGAAAATAAATCACGACAGAAAATAAATATCTGACAAACATGTGCCAACTGCTACAAATTTCGCATCAATATGTTAATCGGCAGTAAACTTTAACGAGAAGGTAATAAGAACGACGCAGTGTTCAATGCAAGTTTACTCTGACAGTAAAATTATCTGTAGGTAGCTTTACTCCTACGTAACTGGACATTATAAGAATGGTCCTTAATTGGTTAAATTCCATATGAATTATTCCTGCTTCGATAGTGTACAGAAAATCCGCTCAATACATTAGGAGGAATCTTCATGAATATTCAAGGCGTAAGTCAAAAATGAAGTAATTCTTCTTCCGGTATCAATGATGCTGAAAACATATTTCCGTAGGCCTAAAAAAACTCGAAATCGATATTTATTTATTTACTTATTTATTTATTTATTTGCTTATTTATTTATTTATCTTTTATTCATTTATTTACTTATTTATTTACTTATTTATTTACATATTTATTTATTTACTTACTTATTTACTTACCTATTTATTTACTTATTTATTTATTTACTTATTTATTTATTTATTTATTTATTACATATTTATTTACTTATTTAGTTAGTTATTTATTTATTTATTTATTACATATTTATTTACTTATTTAGTTATTTATTTACTTATTTATTTATTTATTTGCTTATTTATTTATTTATCTTTTATTCATTTATTTACTTATTTATTTACTTATTTATTTACATATTTATTTATTTACTTACTTATTTACTTACCTATTTATTTACTTATTTATTTATTTACTTATTTATTTAATTATTTATTTATTTATTTATTACATATTTATTTACTTATTTAGTTATTTATTTATTTATTTATTTATTTATTTATTTATTTATTACATATTTATTTACTTATTTAGTTATTTATTTACTTATTTATTTATTTGCTTATTTATTTATTTATCTTTTATTCATTTATTTACTTATTTATTTACATATTTATTTACTTACTTATTTACTTACCTATTTATTTACTTATTTATTTATTTACTTATTTATTTAATTATTTATTTATTTATTTATTACATATTTATTTACTTATTTAGTTATTTATTTATTTATTTATTTATTTATTTATTTATTACATATATATTTACTTATTTAGTTATTTATTTACTTATTTATTTATTTATTTGCTTATTTATTTATTTATCTTTTATTCATTTATTTACTTATTTATTTACTTATTTATTTACATATTTATTTATTTACTTACTTATTTACTTACCTATTTATTTACTTATTTATTTAATTATTTATTTATTTATATACATATTTATTTACTTATTTATTTATTTATTTATTTACTTATTTATTTATTTATTTATTTATTTATTTATTTATTTATTTATTTATTTATTTATTTATTTATTTATTTTCAAAATCACAATATTTGTTTCTTTATATTCTGTAAGGGAAACTAGTTTCTGACAAGGAAGTAAAATGAAAATAGGCGTCTTTCCACAAGATACACAGTCTTGAAAGATACTATAAAAAGCGCATGACTCAGTTGTGGCAGCAGCAGCTAATGGTTTAAATCAACGAAGAAGGAGTAGTTTACGGGGAATTGCAGGCTGTGAGTCGTGATGTGACGAGTCCTCGTGCAGAAAATTGCCTGCATTCGGCATCTGAATACACTTTTAACACGGCTCTTTAAGTCGTATCCGTCTCGAACCAAATCAATTGAAATTACAAGCTTCTTTTTATTGTCTCCGCCCATCCTCCGGCTACGGTCCGAAATGCTTACAGCCATTCTCCAATATTGTGTTCAAGGCTGTCGTATGTTCGTTAGAAATAAAAAAATCAATCTTTCCTAACATTTTACTCGATCACGTTAGAAATTATAACTTACGCTTAGACCAACTTTGCCTTCATCATTATGGCCTAATCAATGTGTTGGCCTGAGTGGCGCAGTCGGTAGAGTGCTGGCCTTCTGTGCCCGAGGTTGCGGGTTCAATCCCGGCCCAGGTCGGTGGGGTTTAAATGTGCTTAAATGCGACAGACTCATGTCAGTAGATTTACTGACATGTAAAAGAACTCCTGCGGGACAAAATTCCGACATACCGGCTACGATGATATAGCCTCGGCAGTTCCGAGCGTCAAATAAAAGTATTTTAAATTTTTAACAAGCAATCCGAGTTATTTTTCAGTGTCATGTTACATTGTTCAATTTTTTCAATTTAAGTTTTAAATGTATTATTATTATTATTATTATTATTATTATTATTATTATTATTATTATTATTATTATTATTATTATTATTAGTCTATTATTTCCTTAAATAACTTGCTTTATGTACTGTATATTTTTCTAAATAAAATATATGTTCCTAAGAATAAATAATATGTTAATATTATGTTTTATTTAACGACGCTCGCAACTGCCGAGGTTATATCAGCGTCGCAGGATGTGCCGGAATTTTGTCCCGCAGGAGTTTTTACATGCCAGAAAATCTACTGACATGAGCCTGTCGCATTTAAGCACACTTAAATGCCATCGACCTGGCCCGGGATCGAACCCGCATAGAAGGCCAGCGCTATACCAACTTGCCAACCAGATCGACACTAAGAATAAATTCCTTGTACACATGCAGATAGGTTTATTTATACTACGAACACTACGATACTGAAAATAAATCAGATAGTTTATTTATTGGAATTCATTCAATAACGTTATTCGCCACACTTGTTCAACCCTCGCTCAATACATTCATCCCTCCATCGTCCTCGGTATGAGATAAGCAGAAGCAGTCCTTGCCGGTAGTAGACCTACGCATCGAGAGGTTGCTCGTGTGCGCTAGAGTCTATCCCGCTCCTGATCTAGTAGAGCAGCCGTGGCGAAAATGTGACTCGCGAGCACATTGTGGCTCGCAATGATAGCTGTGTATTTCTCTTGCTTCCTACCTCCCACAACCCCCATCCTCTCACTCACTGGAGTCAAACTCCGTTCCATTTGTATTTGTCTCTGATCTGCGAGTGGCGTATCGTCGCAATGTCTCTCTCGAAGCCATGTACCTTTACAAAGACGAAAGTTTCAAGTAGGATGGGAGGACGCATCTTTTTCCTGCCAATATGATGAGAATATTAAATGCATGATTTGTTCACAAGTATTACGAGGAAAACGGTTGTATAACATAAAACGACATTATACTACATGTTACTCATGAAACATTAAAAGCTTAAGTGTTATTATTATTATTATTATTATTATTATTATTATTATTATTATTATTATTATCTCTGTACGTCGATCCTTTTTCATCAGATGTACGAATAATGCGGTTAGATCTTCAATTAAACTCACAGATTTACAATGTGATGTTAAATGAAAGCTAGATGTAAGGACTTGACAAATGTTCAAATTTTCAAATTTTTGCCAAGAAATAAATATCCGAAGTTTCGTTCTTTCACTTGCTCTGTTGAAGCCATGTTCGCTACAACTTACGTTTGTGAAAAATTATTTTCAATAATGAAAACAGTAAAAACCAAATTTGGATCACGACTGATAGACAAATATCTTCGTGATCAACTACGACTGGCAGTAAGTGACATAATTCCTGATTTTGAAACTCTGTCGCAGAGACATTCTGAAGACTGTTAATTTTAAGTTGTGATAATGTGTCCTGTATTTTCTTGTTCATTTCTTTCTTCGTTACGCGTACTAAACATTAGTTTGTAGCATTGTACTGTATATAATTTTATTTAAGCGCTTGACGTAAGGAAAATGAAAAACCGTTAATAAGTCAGACAGTTGCTTCACTTCCCCTTCGAGTGTCCTCCTCCCTCCATAGGTGTTATGCACGTTGCAGGTTACACAGTGGCTCGGCGCACGATCACATTTTCGCCACCGCTGTAGTAGAGCATCCAGCCCTGAGTCTCAAGAGGAAAATTTAAATTTCCTACTTTCCTTCCTTTCCTTTCCTTTCCTTTCCTTTCCTTTCCTTTCCTTTCCTTTCCTTTCCTCTCTCTCTCTCTCTCTCTCTCTCTCTCTCTCTCTCTCTCCCTCCCTCCCTCCCTCCCGCCCTTCCTTTCTTTCTTTAAGAAATGAGTATGTGTTGCTAATCTATGTTTTCCTGCGCTCTCTTGAAAATAAGCTTTACGCAATAACAAGTGCAAACTACAGTATTAATAAAATGACGTGTTCGTGGTCAACAATCTGAATCAACAGCAGCACAAAGTCTCAATGCATTGTAACACATTCCTAATGAAGTAATCCATGCTTTTTCAAATGTATAGATATTTCATAAGTGAGGCGATAATGGAGCAATGGTGCAGTGATAATGAAAAGTCAGATTTGTCACTCTGAGTGGAATGGAAGCTACCGGGGATCGAGCACTTGACCTGACTTTCCGCCATGATAGTCATGTGAACAGCAAGTTCCGCTACATGAGAAAATCTACTTGGTCAAGACTGTGAAGAAGCACGTTCATCATCAAAAAACTTCAACGACTTGTAACAGCTTTCTAGTAAGAACTATGCTGTATAAAGTCTATTGTCAAACGTAGAGAACTCTCGGATGGATGGGGATAAGGATACAGTGACAATGAAGCAATGGTGGGTTGGTGATGGCAGAAAAAATGGAGGCACCGGCAGAGAACACGGCCTATGTTCACAGTATTTGACGGGATTTGAACTCCTTTACTTAGGAGGCGTCTGCTAACTAAACTACTGTTTCAATACGCATAAATGTTTTTCCTATTGAGTTTCTTGTGCTAGATATACAACACAGTAATTCCTCGAGTCACCTTTACTCTTTGTTTTAGGCATATAACACTTTTCCTCTTGAGTTAGCTACACTCTTTGTTGTAATGGTTATTAGAGGAGAAAAATTCGCTCTGGTGCCGGGGATCGAACACGGGTCCTTGGTTCTACGTACCAAGCGCTTTAACCACTGAGCTACGTCGAAGTTCAATCACAGCATCGGATCGAATCCCCCTCCTCTAGTGTTTTTGCCTTTGTGGCTTTATTCCACGTTCGACATATATATGTTGACATATCTATATATGTAATTTGAACTGGTAATAGAAATTACGGGAAAACGGCTGAACGGATTTTTATAAATGACCCCTCATTTTGAAGCTTGGAACCCAAAGTTTTTCAGAAAAAATAGTAGTTTTTAGTGAAATATCAATTTTCCTACATTATTTTCCTATTTTCCAAAATCCATCTTTCTTCAGTTTTGAGAACTAATTACATGTCAGCACGGCCGTGATTTCAGAATAAAACAAAACACACACTACAATAAACAATAGCTATTACAAGAACGCCATGATCTGCAGGATTGCTGACATATTTAGAGTTCAAATTCAATTGGTTATTAAAACTTCAAGAATCACTAAAAGTAATTTACAGGTCTGATTCTGCGGTGTGTAATTTTCTGAGTACAGCTGTGTATTGGATATTGAAATCTACAAAACTTGAGGTGGTTTGATGACATTATTACCATTAGCAATGAAATTTCATTATAGTTAATGCCATGATGTGACTATTTTTCATTAATTATACATATTATTGCTATACTGATGATATGAAAGTGAAATATTTTGGGGTTATGTAAGTAGATATAGAGAATATGTTAAATTAGATCTTCATTTCCATAATTTACTGAGTGGCGGCTATTATATATATGGAACTACAAAACTTACGTAAGATAATAATATTGTTATTAAAAATCAAATATTTTTATAGTTATTAATCAAGTGGGGTTGGGTCTTCTTCATATACTTAATGGCGGTGTGGTGTAGATATTTACATGCGTCATTCTCTTCGGTATTGACTCGAGACAGCGCAAAAATTACAGTTCCTAAGGAAAGACCAAAAGGCATTACTTACTGATAAAATAAGAGACCTACAAAATTGTAGAGTATCTCGATCATTTCAGCAAGATCTCTTAGCAGGATAAAATGATTTTACCCTCTACATTTCAAGCTCTGCATGCAGCAGCTATACCAAAATGCTATGTCTATTGTTCGAAAGCACAGCAAACCTGACTTTACTATCCACAATGACCTGAAATAGCTATTGCTTTACTCCCACATGAAAAACCCACTGATCGCCCTGACATTGTTACTTGCGTTTTCGCACTGAAATTCAAGATACATCTAGGATACATAGGTTCAAGAAAAAGTATTTGGCATAAAAACCATTCAGAGGGAGTATGTTTCATTATTACAGAAGCAAATAACTTTCAAAATGTCTGGTATTCTTCATTGAAAATAAATCTGAAAAATTTTTTATTTGAACGTCTAATGAACTTAGTTTGCAGCATTTGCTGCACAAGCCACTAGTACTGTATAAAGTCAACTGCCATTATACAAAGAGCGCACTCAATTGAGTGACTTGGTGGCCGGGATTCTACAGTATATGTGCATGTTAAAAAAAAGTATCCAATATTTTAAGAGGTGATATAGTGAATCAAAACAAGAAAATAATATCTAATAAACATGGGTCCTACAACACATGCTTTCTGAGATCTGAACACGAGTTCATAAGAGATGCTCAATGTGACGTCCATGAGTCCAGGGCCCAGCGCCGAAAGTTACCAGCATTTGCTCTTGATAGGTTGAGGGAAAACCCTGAAAAAACCTCAACCAGGTAACTTGTCCCAAACGGGATTTGAACCCGGGCCCTCTCGGTTCGCGTTCAGACACGCTAACTGTTACTCCACAACGGTGGACTAGAAATATTTAGGCTAATAAAGGATAATTTGCCGTATCTTTTTCTTCATTCTCAACATCTGTGTTCATAAAGCACAAAGGACTCCAATAGGCGGTTGGGGAGGATGTGGTGCATTCGAATATCAAAACCAAAAATATGGTGATGAAAAGAGAAACTTTACCAGAATAATTTACCATCGCTGTTTCAAGACAACCACTAGAGAAATGAATACATGCCGAAGGGACCAACAACCTCTATATTCCTAGGGATGAAATGTAAACCCGGAATCGAATCTGAGACCAGTGGATTAGAAGCAGGACACGCTGTCACTTGCACCACAGCGAAGGACGGATGCTAAATAAAGAATTACCAATTACCACTGCATGGTTTACATGAATCATTTTCTGCTTCAGTCTGTCATAGAAGCAAAAGTGGAAGCCGTTTTCGACGTCCTATGCAGCACATATATCATAAAGTCAGGCACATTTTACGTAATAATTCATTCTTGACTCACACATAATACTGACGCCCTAGTAGTCAATTAGCTTTAATTATTTTGCGTACTATCAATTTAACAAGTTGGTAGTGAAGCCGGTAGAAGCTGAATATGTGTGTATAACTTGTATATTCGGCCAGTAGATGGGGCAGAGGCCCTCGAGCCAGCAATTTAAATGATTACAAGCCTCGAATTCCTCGCATCCAGTGGCGTCATTTTACGTGGTGACTAGACCCCTAAATTACGCCACGAGGCCAAGCCAGCTAGCTGCCGACCGCTAACTGTGCCACACTGAAAAAAAGAATGCGTGTAATGGAACCATTGGCCAATTCGTCCCATACTCTCAGCAAATTGGATCGATATCTGATGCCTGAAATTTACCAATTTGTGACGATACTGTCGAGAAAATATTACTGAACGTTATTCATGTATACATGTCTATGTGACTAAGTATGTCATTATTTATTGAAGTAGGTGTTTAATGTATGTATGTATTTATTTACACTGCAAGTGGGCAAGCACCGGGTGGCAGTGGTATACACAATAAAATTACAATACACAATACAATTATACAATACAAATTACAATTATATACACAATACAATAAGAATACACAATACAATTTAACACAATAATTACAATTAATAATAAAACATAAAATAACCTAATTTTACAATACAACCTACATATGTATAGGCCCTACGTAAGTTTCAATAGTCTTTCACTTTACTCTCATCTCACTCACTGTAGTGGTACTATGACGCATTTCACTGACACTTTAGGACACATTTCACTGACACTCTATAACACATTTCATTGACACTATAGAACATATTTCATTGACGCTATAAATTATCACTGATCGGAACTATTCACTGCACTGTAAACCATAACTTCACTGACTCAACTCGCTTCACTGATACAACAGTTCAAATAAGACAAATAATTACACCCTTATGCATACTTATAAACAGAACTACATTTAAGCTAAACATTTATAGTTTAAGACCCTCTTACACGCAATTTTTAAATAATTTACAATTCAAACCAAGGGAGTAACTCGTCAGGCTAAATAAATACATGTCACCTTAAAAAATTGAATGTTAAATGTCAACTTGATTTTAATTTTCACTTTATACAGAACTTTTTAAGTCATTCTTGAATCTCCTTAAGAAAGAACAGGTAGGTAATTCCAATAATTTATAGTTCTATTTAAAAATGAGAATTTACATCGTTTTCTGTTTCCTACATTTGATTTTAAAATCATGATCGTTCCTACCATAGTACGTTGGCTTTTCTAACCGAGCCGTTATGTCTACCCATGCTTTCTGAACCTAGATGTGCTCTATACAATGATGTTATTCTTGTTTTCCTACGTCTGTTTTCCAAAGTTTCCCATTTAAGTTCTTTTATCGAATCGTTTCCATCTTCTCTTTTACCTTTAACAAATTTAGCTGCCCTATACTGGATTCTTCCTAAGGAATTTACCTGATATATTCTATAGGGATCCCAACATGTAGTTTCGTATTCCATTAACGGTCGCACTAACGTTAGATATGCTATTTCCCTCGATTTGGGGCTAGCCTTTCTCAAGATTCTCATAATAAAGTGAAGTGCTCTCCATGCTTTACCCGTAACATTATAAAACGTACTACGTACAATAGATGTATGTATACATGCATGTATGCATATATGTATGTATTTTTTATTATTGAGAATATAAACTGCATACTCCATTACATAGTAATATTACATGTATTATGCTGAATAATTTACATTTTTAATTACAATATTATGCTACAATTTGCTTCTATCAGTTATACATGATGGCTATCTTACGTGCTTTCATAATATGAAAGTTGAAGTTATACATCACCTTAACTAATTTTACACCTTGTATTGGGTAATTTACATTTAAAATTACAATATTGTGTCATAGTTTGCTTATAATAACTATTCGTGATGATTATCTTACGTGTTTTCATAATAATATGAAAATGAAGTACACCTTATCTTAGCCAATTTTTATCATATCCTATCTATAAACTTAAAATGTCTGTATTATATCTGAAGTAAACCATATGTACAGTTTTGTTATTCTTTTACGGTACATTATATTGTTAGTAAGACTATCAGAATTTTATATCTATTCTATACCTTCTGTTTTCTTATATTCTATATTTACAATTTATCATATTGTTATTTTATAATTGATTCCATTATTGTGTACCTACAAGCTAATTTATTTATTTATGTAATTTATTTATTTAACTAGCTAGCTAATGAGTACAAATTACATTTATAAAACAAAAATGTTTCTAGCCACTACCGTAAGATCCAGGCTCGTGTACGGTGTGGTCTTAGTCAATAATGTAACATAACATTTACAAGGACAGTTTACTAAATACAGTAAGGGCCGGTATTATAAACGCCGTTTAAACCCTACGTTCAGATTAAACTGAAGTTTTTCGTTCTGCTTCGTATTATAAACGTTAACTACCAGTTAATCTTGAGTTAACTTGAGTTTAACTTGATCGAAAGTTCTCTGCCGTTTAAACTGCAGTTCAAGGCTCAACAGTACAAGATGGCGGTTCCCGCAATACACATGGATATTGCAAATGTTTTCCACGAACTTATGAGTGACGATAAGTGAGTGATCAGTATTACTGAACGACCACGGCGGCCAAGAATTTTTCGAAATAGAGTGCACCACTTTGAAATATACATAAATGAACATAAGTTTTAAAACAGATTGAAGCTTTCGAAGGAGACAGTCCTAACCTTCAGAATTATGCTTATAGACCTAACCTTGTTTCGAAAAATTGAAACTCGGATACAACATGCAACAGAAAAACGAGAAAGTGCAAAAATATGTGTTTTAGGGTTTGAATTTAAAGATTATTTGAAAAGAACGATGGAAGATTCTGTATGGAGTTACGTCGCGGATGGTCATGCAAGGTTTAGTTTGGTTGCATTGTGTTTGGGAGTATAACGTTGGTATCCTGCGTTAAGAAACTATTTGAGGTTAAGTCTGACAAGCATACTGAAGTACGCGGTATTGGTCCTCTTTAGGTTTTTTTTAGGATACTCTCTCTGATATCGAAGAACAAAGATGTTTCTTAATGAAGATTCTCCACGAGCGTCGGTTATTTTAAATCAACAATATAATTAAATAGTTGCGATGTTCTTCTTTTCTTTCCTAGCAGTAATACCAATCGTATTTCACTACGGTTTAACTTAACCGAGATTCTGTAATACGGCACGTTGAGTTAAACTCATGGTTAGGTTTAACTTAGGTTTAACATAATCTTTAGATTAATCGTCTTTATAAAACCGGCCTTAGTAACTTAATTCAAACCAATAAATACAACACAAGAGCAAGAATAAAGAAGAAAGAGAAAAAGAGAGAAAAATACACATTTAATATAAATTGACAATCAGACAGAAGCCAGTTATATTCAATAAAAACATGAATACTCGTATAGTCGACAGAAATAAAAGGCAAAAAAATACATTTGTTAAAATTATATATCATGGATAATTTTACAAATTTATATTTTAAAAGCTTCAATTTTAAAATATTTCAAATTTGGAAAATGGTTTGTAATTTTATTATAAAGTCTTGGACCGTAACTATCACCATGTTTAAGAGCTGCACTTGTATGACATTTAGGCTCAATTAATGGGAAAGTAGACTTTTGTCCTCGAGTACGATATTCCTGTCGATTAGATTTATGTTTTATTTTATTTCTGTGGTAGTAAGTTAGTAAACTATATTTATAAATTTCTTCAATAGGCAATACATTAAAATCTGTATAAATTAAATTTGTTGGGTAATCCATATCTTTGGTCAGACAAATTTTTATTAATCTTCTGTGTAATAAAATTAATGGAATAAGTACAGATGATGCTACTCCACCCCAATTTATTATACCATATTGTATTAATGATTGTACCAAAGCTAAAAATATTATTCTCAATGCCTCCTTAGTGATAAAATTTCGAAGTATTATAAATTTATAAATTGTCTTTCTTATACTTGTACACATAAAATCAATTTGTTTATCCCAACGTAAATGCTGGTCTATAATAATTCCTAAATATTTAACTTGTGTGGAAGGTAGTATATACTGCATATTTACAGAATACTTTCAAATGAAATGTTATTAGCTGTCGGTTGCTAACTAACCAAGTTCCTCCATTTTTATGTAGGCCTAGCCTATATCCGCTATTAAAACTGATCTCTGCTGTCGTGTGTCCCGATATATTCATAGGTTAGGTTAGATGGTTTACAGTTTGTTGAGTGTTATTGCATGTACATCTAGTATGTATGTATGTATGTATGTATGTATGTATGTATGTATGTATGTATGTATGTATGTATGTATGTATGTATGTATGTATGTATGTATGTATGTATGTATGTATGTATGTATGTAGGCCTATGTATGTATGTACGTATGTAGCCTATGTATGCTATGTTTGGATATAAATTATTTAATGTATTGTCCCTATTTAATCTACAAAGAAGAACTTTACGCGTGACGTTTGAAGTGTTGGCCCTGTACCATGGTAACCGTTGATAAGTTATCTGAAGAAACGTTTTGATATGCAATAGATCTCAATAACTCTTAACATATTAATAGTAACTGGATTGAATATTTAGGTAGTCCACCGCTGTGGAATAACGATTAGCACGTCTGACTGTGAAACGAGCGGGCCTGGATTCAAATCCTGACTGGGACAAGTTACCTGCTTGGGGTTTTTTCTGGGGTTTTCCCCCAACCAATTGAAGAAGAATTGCTGCGTAACTTTCGGCGTTGGACCTCGGACTCATTTCGCCATAATTAATTCACATATCATCATCATCATCATCATTATCATCATTATCATCATCATCATCCATTCCATAGCCTGGATTAAGTTAACGGTGCGCATGCTATACTTGTACAAGAGCGCGGCCGTTCGGCTACCCAGCCATTCACAGAACAGGAGTGGTAACTACAATAAGCCTCAGGCTGCAGTGTAAGCCTTCGGGTCCTTCCTTCGTACAAGAGGCAGAATATCTAGGTATCTAGCCGTAAAGGAAGGCACTCAGGTTTGGTTCTCAGCAACGAATTAACATGTTTATATATTTAAGGAAAGTATGTATGTAGCCTGTATTTTTCTGCATATCATGATATCTTGCAGAGTAGCTTACGAAATTATATCAAACCAAGGACGTCTGTACTTGTGAGCATCTAGTAATCATTCACAATCCCCATATAAGTAGGCCTAAGGACGGAAGAATCAATGGGCCTAATCCTTGAGGCATATCAGTACAACATTAATAATAATGCACATTCACGAATAATTGAGCCTTTTCTACTCCTGACGTCCTTCCTTTTGAGATATTTTTAATACCTAGGCTTAATACACAAATTCACATTATTAGTGCCGGTTCATGTCATATGGTAAGCACGGCAAAAAATCGCAACTCTACAACATGTACGAGAGATCTCTATGGAAGTAATTACGCATATCGCGGTACATCTTGAGAGCTAGGATTTTAGAATTAATGTAAGAACGGGCACTCGTATACAGGAAACTACAAAATATTAATCACTAGGCTTCGGCCTAGGGATACAGAGTAACCAGTATGAGGTTTAGAGTACACGGAGTATAAATGACGTCATGACCCGTGTGCAGTCACCCTGCTGGAACAGCACAGGTGGGTCCGTAATGTGCATTACCGTTGTGTGTAGGCCTATTGCTGCTTGGCTGCGGTACGTGTAACAGGCTTCGGCGTAGGGACACCTGATTGAAGGTTACAACTCACGTTAATATTTTAATGGTAGACATTTATTGTCTACACTAGGAATGTACTGTGTATACTGTAACTGTTCACGATGAAATATATTTAGTGCCGTACTGTGACGGACTGTTTACATGTTGGGATACGAAGTAACGGCGCTCTTCATCTCCCACTCCACTCGACCAACAGAACACTATCGTACGTGCGTTTTGAACTTCATGCGTTTCTGTGTCCAGGACCGAAGCCTTAATAGATTATATGATACAACTGATGTGTTGTAGCTAGAGTGTAGAAATGAGTGTAACACATGCTCAGTACGTACCGACCACTTCCAATCTAACGTGCGCTATCGCTCAAGATAAACCGCACAATTTGTAGCAGTGGTCTAGCAATCTAGTATATCAGAAAAGAATATTTTACATCTCGTAAACCTACAATAGAAACAGACGGAAGCATGATATGCTAAGGATTTTTATCGTCCTTCAAAATTTATTATTCTCGACCGGGTTTTAATACAATAACCTTGGATCTAACGGTTAGCATTGTGACTACTGGATCTCCGATGACGGCAATGAGTATATAATAATAATAATAATAATAATAATAATAATAATAATAATACTTACCTACTGGCTTTTAAGGAACCCGGAGGTTCATTGCCGCCCTCACATAAGCCCGCCATTGGTCCCTATCCTGAGCAAGATTAATCCAGTCTCTACCATCATATCCCACCTCCCTCAAATCCATTTTAATACTATCTTCCCATCTACGTCTCGGCCTCTCCAAAGGTCTTTTTCCTTCCGGCCTCCCAACTAACACTCTATATGGATTTCTGGATTTGCCCATACGTGCTACATGCCCTGCCCATCTCAAGCGTTTGGATTTAATGTTCCTAATTATGCCATGTGAAGAATACAATGCGTGCAGTTCTGTGTTGTGTAACTTTCTCCATTCTCCTGTAACTTCATCCCTATTAGCCCCAAATATTTTCCTAAGAATCTTATTCTCAAACACCCTTAATCTCTGTCCCTCTCTCAAAGTGAGAGTCCAAGTTTCACAACCATAAAGAACAACCGGTAATATAACTGTTTTATAAATTCTAACTTTTAGATTTTTTGACAACAGACTGGATGATAAAAGCTTCCCAACCGAATAATAACAGGCATTTTCCATATTTATTCTGTGTTTAATTTCCTCCCGAGTATCATTTATATTTGTTACTGTTGCTCCCAGGTATTTGAATTTTTCCACCCCTTCAAAGGATAAATCTCCAATTTTTATATTTCCGTTTCGTACAATATTCTCGTCACGAGACATAATCATATACTTTGTCTTTTCGGGATTTACTTCCAAACATATTTCTTTACTTGCTTCAAGTAAAATTCCCGTATTTTCCCTAATCGTTTGTGGATTTTCTCCTAACATATTCACGTCATCATAGTAATAATAATAATAATAATAATAATAACAATAATAGTAATAATAATAATAATAATAATAATAATAATAATAATAATAATAATAAATTTTGGCCACTGAGATAGTCGATCAACACGAATATCAAGAATGAATAAAGAGAAAAATATTATAATAAAGTAAAAATGGATGGAAAGAAAACTGTAGACTCACTCCAAGAAATAGAAGAACAACTGAGATAGTATGAACTCATAATGCGAAGAGAGGATACTAAAGGAAATAAATAAGCAACTCCTTCTCTGGATACCAATTAGAAAAAGGAAACGACGAAGACCACCACATAGCCTACGAGTATATAGAAGTATGCAATAAGGGACATTATGAAGGAATGGAAAAGAATATCTGAATCGCGACTCTTATAGAGAGGAAGAAGAGTATCTTTTGGTTGAGTATAGATTTGCCCCCAGTCTTGGTAATGTGTCGTAATATAAAACCACACGCTTTGAATCTACTTCTGAGGAAGCTGAATGTAACCTAGATGTAACCTCGAGTGGATCTTCAATACAGAATCAACTAGTTAAACTTGTGGGGAATAAGAGGCTGTAATAATAATAATAATAATAATAATAATAATAATAATAATAATAATAATAATAATAATAGTAATAATAATGTTACCATTGAGTAGACTAGCAGGCATAAACGAATTCGGGAAATCGTTTAACAGTATTTTTATTGGAAAAGTTATTTTACACTAGCCGTACCCGTGCGCTCCGCTGCACCCGTTAGAAATAAATATAAAGTAATTACATAATTAAAATAGGACATTTGATCCAGGGAACATTCATGTTTGATAGAAGGATAAATCGTTTAATATGTTACTTAATTTAAATTGTATTTAAAATATTAAAATGCAGTCGACCTGGTTGGCAAGTTGGTATAGCACTGGCCTTCTATGCCCAAGGTTGCGGGTTCGATCCCGGGCCAGGTCGATGGCATTTAAGTGTGCTTAAATGCGACAGGCTCATGTCAGTAGATTTACTGGCATGTAAAAGAACTCCTGCGGGACAAAATTCCGGCACATCCGGCGACGCTGATATAACCTCTGCAGTTGCGAGCGTCGTTAAATAAAACATAACATTTAACATTTATTAAAATGCGATCATTTTGATCCAGAGACCACTCATTTGGTGCAATGACAATTCCTTTAACATGTTTCTTAATTGTTATTACCAATTATTTTTGGAAAAGCGAAAATTAACAGAAAAAATTTGGCTACAGATTTATTATTATGTTTATATTATATTATATTATATTATATTATATTATATTATATTATATTATATTATATTATATTATATTATATTATATTTTATTATATCATATTATATTATATTATGTAAAAAGTGTGTTGATAACGGATGTACTCGAATTAGAAAGTTTTTAATTTGTTGTGGGAGCTCTTGAATCTCAGGGGGAACAGCTTTTACAACAGCGCAACATAATCTGCTTGGCTCATTACCCAATTTTTTTGCATTGCATTTATTGCATATATATTTTATGTATTTTAACACGATTCAATTGAGCATAGTTAAAATTTGAATTATAAAATAATAGATTGCTAACGTACTATTACTGCATACTAAATCAATACACTCTCGTTGTTCGTTAATTCTCTGAGATAAAAATGAATATGTTCATAAACATTATTTTAAGAAATACAGGAAATGAATATACAGAATAACCTATCAAGTTTTCTGTGCATAAGAAGCTATTTTAATCTTACCTGTCCTCAATTCACTCATAGATTACTGTAATAACATTATAGCATTATGTCCATCTAGAGAAACTACACTTTCAAATGATGAAATAATAATTAATTATACAAATCGGTTAATTTAGCTTCCGATATTACTTCATACAAACACAGAAACATTGTCTGTAGGCTATGTTCCATAGCTTTCGATTGTCGTGTCCAAGGCCCCATATAGACGAAGTCATTTATTTTTTATTTCAATACACCACCTTAGATGGCAGTTATTTTAATTTTAAAACTCATTTATCTCATTAAATATCAGTCCTATCAACATTTTTTAAAGAATAAAACTTATCAGAAATAATTTTTGAAGAAACGTTTGTTATGTAACATTTTTCACAAAAATCAATAATAAGCGAGGTATTTCGATTTATTTAATTCAGGCCCCCTTATAACCCCCCTTTTAAATAACGTATTTTGAATGCCATATAGCCTAAAATCTAAGTTACAACGAACTTAATTTATATTCCTATTTTCATCGAAATCCGTTCAGCCATTATCGCGTGAAAAGGTAACAAACAACCAGAGAGACAGACAGACAGACATACAAACAAAAATGTCAAAAAAGCGATTTTCGGTTTCAGGATGGTTAATTATACATGTTAACACCAATTATTTTTGGAAAATCGAAAATTACCAGAAAAATTTTGGCTACAGATTTATTATTAGTACAGATTATTATTCTCCGCTTATTGAAAACAGCACATACTGTTTTGAGGCAAACAAATAATGTCGGACCAAACGATAGAAAACAACATGTGAGACACTGTTTTGACGTTTCCCTCTCTTATTCCACAACACTTTGCCCTCATTTGATCAATCATCTGCAGTATGAAAATAGACTGGGGTGAAGTCTGGGGGTAGTACGGGTTTCCGATGCTGATATACAGTAGGAAGGATTTGGGACTCAGGGCCACTAGGGCTTATCAGGCTACGGGACCTGGCTCTATAAGGACCTGAGACAGGATGGCCCACATGTCAGCGTCGGAATGTCACCCAGCCTCACTTGGACAGTCATCGCATATCTATATAGGGCCCACAATGAGCCAAAGAGTTTGTGAATTCATTTTTGAGTTCCAGTAAGTCAAGTATATGCAAATGTTCAGTCTTTTGACTTATTTTAATATAAAATACTACAATAGTTATTTTACAATTACAGTATTAGTGTTAACGTTTTTGCTCAATTGTAGGAATCTTCAGACATAAAATTCGATACCTATGTGAAAAATAAGCAATAGATATTAACTAGTCACAAATATGAAGGCATGTCCAAGGTTAAAATATTGAAAAATGATAAAAGTTTAAAAATAGGACAAATGGCATCATTAAATGTGGTGTATATAATCATGCATATTTAAATAAAACGGTATATGAAAAATAATGCGTGTAATTACTATTAATTGTTGAAAAAGTGAACAGGAATAGAATCAACTGATTTGTAGGAATGACACCGTTATGAATAAAAAAAACTTGTTAAATATGCATATTTTTACATGTGTACTAGGTTAACTTGTGTAAAAAACTAAGATATACTGTATGAAACAGTTCTTATAGTTGAAGAATATGATATAAATGAAATAAAGAATAAATATACATAAAACAATAAACATAATATATAAATGAACTAGAAAAATATGACTTTTTTAACTGGAATACAAAATCTAAAACTAAAAATCAATATGGTAGAAAAACTGAATGTGGATTAGATATTAGATTAATAAATATTGAATGAATGTGTGTTGGCGTAAATGACTAATATTCCAATTCAATTGTACTTGAAAAAAGCATCCGTTGGATTATATTAGAAATGAAATTAAAATGAAGCTAAAATAAAACATTATAATATACAAAAAGAATGTGGAGAAAACAATCTTACTGGCCACATGAAATAAAAGTAATTGTATGTGGATTATTAATTATCTTCATTTGAGCGAAAGAGTGCCTAAGTATACCACGAGTGCAATCCTCGTAAAGCCAAGTGAAGGAACACTGTGTAGTGAACAAATCCGTAAAGGGAACGCAACACAGAAGCTGCTGTTTTTACAGCCCTAATTTGAACACGAGATAAGTCATGGAATAGACTCCAGAACAGTCATGTCAATTGATGCCCGTAGGAACAAGCGCGCGCTTTAGAGATCAGGAGAGCCTGAGCGCTTTACAGTGGAAAGGAAAGAGACAGACGAGTGAGGTACTATATGTCGCTTGGTCGAGCTATATTCAGGGATGGCCAGCACTGATTCAATGGATAAAGGGAAAAGAACTTATTAAAACTGCATGCATGTTAATTTTTATATTTGCCTGAGAAGTATAAGTGCATTATAAGAATCTAAGCTTTAATGCTCATTTTTCACAAATTTGTTTTTTTTATACGAAAGGAATATTTTCTCATCCTTTTCAAAAGAAAAGTGAAATTTTCAGTTATGTTTATTTAGTAGCCTTACAGCTACTGAAACAACGTTTTCGTAAATCAAATATAGGCTACCGTAAATACGTATTACTGAAGATAGTGTATTACAAATTTTGAATATTCACAGGAAAAATGTTTGTAAGGAAATGAATTAACAAAACAACTACTGTTACATCATAAGCAAAGGATACTTGCCCATGTGTTGTAAAATGGCAGTTCCATACTTCAGCAGGTTTCGAGAAAATAATTTAATATTCTGGTGATAGGAAGTTGCTCACCAATATGATCTTAAAAGCATAATGCGATAAGGATTTTGTTATTGATTATTAGTTACATTTAAAACATATACAGTACCTAGGTAACTTTGCTCTGTACTATAATATTGTTTTGATTAGTTTATTGATTACTTGAATAGGGCTAAAGATACCATCAATATCAATTCCAACTTATCATGTCATATTCAATCTTTTTTTTTTATGAATGATGTGTTTCGTCCACTTAGTACAGTATAGTTATACTACTAAGGAATTTATGTGAATATTCCTTCTTAACTCTATTTATCATGTTATTAATGTTTAAAACACAACTGCAATATTAAGAAATTGGTGTTAGTACTTTCGTTTTATACACAATATAGATAATATTAAACAGAAAGAAGCCATATAAAAATAACGACATAAAATTTCACGTTCGATCTGAGGTTTGTGCACCACTGTTTTCTTAATCCAACAGGCTGCTTATTTCTCCTTCCATACCTAGCGCTAGATGTCCGCGCACGACGTCAAGGTCAGAAAAATACGCTTGCTTTGACATCACTGCTCTAGAAGAAACTAAATTTAGATAATGCAGAGGTAGAACAAAATTGCAGTAGTAGCTTTCATTTTGTTTGTTCCAGAAGTAATAAATTCACTTAAACAGTTATAAAAATTACTCTTAATAATGAATAATAATGTACTGGAAATATAAAAATTAACGTTGAACGTAACATATAGTCTAAAGCATTACAAGGAACTTCCTTAGTCGGTTGAAAAACTACGAATCTTGTCATAGGGAGTCTATTGGCGAGAAAAAATCGAAGGAAATAATAACAATAATAATGTAATTTGCATTATTGGAGCTAAGAAAATAAAGCATGAATTGTAAATAATTAAGTAGGTAATGTAGTGTGCAGAAGTGATAAATGCTCTCTTTCAAGATTATACGTTGGAAGTGCATGTAAGCAGTAAGAACTAAGCTAAAATTAGTCATTATAGCCCATCGGGTCGTTGGCTAAAGTCATTAAAAGAGGACTGTAATTATTTTCTAGATGTTCACTGAGACATGCTTCATTTGGCGCGTGAGTGGTTGTCTACGATCGCGCTTCGTTGCTTTTATGTGTAAAGCCGATTTCGAATCAATTCCACTGTCTAGAATACTAATAGCAATAACTTCCGCAGCTATGGGGTATCTTAAATGGTGGGAAGTGCCTTGTTTAATCCGCTACGATGTGCATTAACGTGACGTTTGAGTTATTGGCTCGTTACTTCGTGCCTCAGCAATATGAACAACATCACACAGGCCACTCATTCATTCATCCGCTTCAGTGTTTCGGTTGCTTTTGTTCATTAAGTCATTCACTGATTTCACTTCATTCATTTATTTATCGTTATTTCATTTAAGTACTACTTAAATTTCATTCATTCACTTGTTACAGCTTCGTCTACGGCTACATTTCATTCGCTCTCTCATTGATACAGTCTTTCAGGGTTATATCTTAATTTCATTAATAAAGATCATCGCTTGTTCACTTTATGGCTTCTATTTCATTTCATTCGTATTTTGATTGATAAATTATTTGATTCAAAATTTAAGAAGAACCGATTTCATTCATTTAGACTTTGATATTTACTTAATTACTTACTTACTTACTTGCTGGCTTTTAAGCAACCCGGAGGTTCATTGCCGCCCTCACATAAGCCCGCCATTGCTACCTATCTTGAGCAAGATTAATTCAGTCTCTACCATCATATCCCACCTCCCTCAAATCCATTTTAATATTATCCCCCCATCTTCGTCTCGGCCTCCCTAAAGGTCTTTTCCCCTCTGGCCTCCCAACTAACACTCTATATGCATTTGTGGATTCGCTCATACGTGCTACATGCCCTGCCCATCTCAAACGTCTGGATTTAATGTTCCTAATTATGTCAGGTGAAGGATGCAATGCGTGCAGCTCTGCATTCTATAACTTTCTCCATTCTCCTGTAACTTCATCCCTCTTAGCCCCAAAATATTTTCCTAAGAACCTTATTCTCAAAAACCCTCAATCTCTGTTCCTCTCTCAAAGTGAGAGTCAAAGTTTCACAGCCATACAGAACAACCGGTAATATAACTGTTTTATAAATTCTAACTTTCAGATTTTTTGACAGCAGACTAGATGACAAAAGCTTCTCAACCGAATAATAACAGGCATTTCCCATATTTATTCTGCGTTTAATTTCCTCCCGAGTGTCATTTAAAATTGTTACTGTTCCTCCAAGATATTTGAATTTTTCCACCTCTTCGAAGGATAAATCTCCCACTTTTATAGTTCTAATTCGTATAATATTCTGATCACGCGACATAATCATATACTTAGACTTTTCGGGCTTTACTTCCAACCCTATCTCTTTACTTGCTTCAAGTAGAATTTCCGCGTTTTCCCTTATCGTTTGTGGATTTTCTCCTAACATATTCACGTCATACGCATAGACAAGAAGCTGATGTATCCCGTTCAATTCCAAACCATCTGTGTTATCCTTAACTTTCCTAATGGCATATTCTAGAGCGAAGTTAAAAAGTAAAGGTGATAGTGCATCTCCCTGCTTTAGCCCGCAGTGATTTGGAAAAGCATCAGATAGAAACTGACCTATACGGACTCTGCTGTAAGTTTCACTAAGATACATTTTAATTAATCGAACTAGTTTCTTCGGAATATCAAATTCAATAGGAATATTATATGAAACTTCTCTCTTAACCGAGTCAAACGCCTTTTTGAAATCTATGAGTAACTGATGCACTGTACCCTTATATTGCCATTTCTCTCCAATATCTGTCGAATACAAAAAATCTGATCAATAGTCGATCTATTACGCCTAAAACCACACTGATGATCTCCAATAACTTCATTTACATATGGAGTTAATCTTCTCAAAAGGATATTCGACAAAATTTTGTACGACGTCAACAAAAGTGATATTCCTCGAAAGTTACTACAGTTAGTCTTGTCCCCCTTCTTAAAAATAGGTACGATTATGGACTCCTTCCATTGTTCTGATACAATTTTCTTTTCCCAAATTGCAAGTACAAGTTTATAAATTTCGTTAGATAATACGCTTGCAACCTCTTGTATTAATTCTGCTGGAATTTGATCAATACCTGGAGACTTGTACTTTTTCAGATTTTCTATCGCAATTTCGACTTCAGAGAGTGTGGGTTCCAGTATAAATGGCTCAGCAGTTTGTATTTCAATTTCGTCCCAATCATTTCTACTTGGCCTATGTATATTTAATAGTTGCCCAAAATAGTTTTTCCATCTGTTAAGGATTGAATGAGAGTCTGCAAGCAAATCACCTTTCTCATCCTTGATTACGTTTACCCTTGCCTGATATCCATTTTTGAATTCCTTTATACCCTTATATAAATCTCGAATGTTTTTATTCTTACTATTTGTTTCTACCTCATTCAGTTTTTCCTTCAAGTAATCTCTCTTTTTATTCCTAAGTGTACGACTTGCATCCCGTCTTTCATTGAAATAATTATCTCTATTCTCCTCAATTGGATCCTGTAAGAATTTCAATTTTGCCTGTTTCCTTTTATCTACTGCAATGGAACAATCTTCATCAAACCATGGTTTCTTTTTCTTACTTTCATGATAACCTATGCTCTGCTCAGCTGCAATTTTGATATTATCTCGGATATTGTCCCAAACGCTATTAACATCTAACTCTTTCTCAGCTTCGTCGGAAGTTGCTAAAGCAGCAAACCTATTTGAAATTTCAACCTAGACTTTGATACATACAATCATTAATTCATTTATTTCATTAAAAAACTTAAGTTGATTTACGATTGTATAAGTTTTATAATAACTCCTGTTCTTTCATTTTGAGTTCACACTGCTTTCATTTATTAATTTAGGTTTAGTTGTATAAACCATCAGTGTGGTTTTAGGCGTACCTAATAGATCAACTATTGACCAGATATTTCGTATTCGACAGATAATGGAGAAAAAATGGGAGTATAAGGGTACAGTGCATCAGTTATTCATGAATTTCAAAAAGTTATATGACTCGGTTAAGAGAGAAGTTTTATATGATTTTTTTTTTTTTTCCATTTGGTATTCCCAAGAAACTAGTTCGATTAATTAAAATGTGTCTCAATGAAACGTCCAGCAGAGTTCGTATAGGTCAGTTTCTGTCAGATACGTTTCCAATTCACTGTGGGCTAATGCAAGGAGATGCACTATCACCTTTACTTTGTAACTTCGCTCTAGAGTATGCCATTAGGAAAGTCCAGGTTAACAGGGAGGGTTTGGAATTGAATGGGTTACATCAGCTGTTTGTCTATGCGGATGACGTGAATATGTTAGGAGAAAGTCCACAAACGATTAGGGAAAACATGGGAATTTTACTGGAAGCAAGTAAAGAGATAGGTTGGAAAGTAAAATTCCGAAAAGACAAAGTATATGATTATGTTTCGTGACGAGAATATTGTACGAAATGGAAATATAAAAATTGGAAATTTATCTTTTGAAGAAGTGTAGAAGTTCAAATATCTTGGAGCAACAGTAACAAATATAAATGATACTCGGGAGGAAATTAAACACAGAATAAATATGGGAAATGCCTGTTATTATTTGGTTGAGAAGCTTTTATCATCCAGTCTGCTGTCAAAAAATCTGAAAGTTAGAATTTATAAAACAGTTACATTACCGGTTGTTCTTTATGGTTGTGAAACTTTGACTCTCACTTTGAGAGAGGAACATAGGTTAAGGTGCTTAGGAAAATATCTGGGGCTAAGAGGGATGAAGTTACAGGAAAATAGAGAAAAATACACAACACAGAACTGCACGCATTGTATTCTTCACCTGACATAATTAGGAATATTAAATCTAAACGTTTGAGATGGGCAGGGCATGTAGCACGTATGGGCGAATCCAGAAATGCATATAGAGTGTTAGTTGGGAAGCCGGAGGGAAAAAGACCTTTGGGTAGGCCGAGACGTAGATGGGAAAGTATTAAAATGGATTTGAGGGAGGTGGGATATGATGGTAGAGACTGGATTAATCTTGCTCAGGATAGGGACCAATGGCGGGCTTATGTGAGGGCGGCAATGAACCTCCGGGTTCCTTAAAAGCCAGTAAGTGAGTAAGTAAGTAAGTACATAGGCTACAATCATTAATTCATTTAGTCCATTAAAATACAAGTTGATTTACAAGTTTATAAGATTTATAATAACTCCTGTTCTTTCATTTTGAGTTCACAGTGCTTTCATTAATTAACTTAGGTTTAGTTGTATAAACTCTTAAATCAGATTAAGATATGAAATTATTCTTCAATTACAACAGAGTACTGCGAATTTTTGGTTGTATAAATACTAGTGCTGTCGATCGATCAAAATATTTAATAGATTATCGATTTGTATTTAATCGATTCATCGATAGATTAATCGAGTTTTGATCGATTTGAAAGAAATTTTAATATGCTATAGTACACATTATTGTTAAATTTAACGTGTTCGTTGATAATCAAAAGTATAAAATGTATATCTACATATACTGTATCGTTATATTACAAAACAATACTATTTTAGTTATTTATTATGTAGGCTTATAGTTTATTGTGTCAATTTCTCCAGGGATTTTTTAAAGAAACATGAATAAAAAAAGTATGAAGACTCACCTAGTTAATACTGCTTCATCCATGATTTTAAACATTTGAGTGCATTCACAAGCTCCGAATTAAGTGCCGCTCTACTTTTAGTAATAATGTTTCTTGCATCACTAAACATGGAAAAACTTTTTTTTTCTGTCAAACACTTCTCCACGATCGTTCAATTTAAATCCAGACGTTTCACCGAGTTTACCTCTCAAATTCTCATATGACATAATGGAGTTTTCACGTTTTTCACAGACCACAGAAATCTGATTTTTTTTCATTAGCAAACTTATCACACAAGCGTCATCTATAAACTCAGTAAAGAAATTGCAACAGAACAGCAAACTGGCCCCTATATTAATGATATTGCTGGTAAAAACAAAAAATAATTTCATTCAATATTTATTACCCAAAAAAAGAACAAGAGAAAAATATTCAAGAAATTAAACTTATTGTATACGAGATTTATTGGCTTACGCCTTACAACAAAAGATGTGAGTTATTAATGAGAAACTTGAATTTGTCGCTTCTTGTACAAAAGTTCAATTCGTGGTGGGATTCTAGGCATCAGCTCAAAATTTCTGTTGCTAAATGAATACGAGTGAGGTCTTTTGTAGCTATCAACATGTCTTTTGATTCTGCTATGAAGTACCACTGCTGTACAGCTTTCGTCGAATTAACGCTTTCAGGGATGGTGCTTTCATGTTGCACATCATTGCATATAGAATTTGAATAGGTACATTCTTATGAGATTGACCAAACTGAAACTTCTTTCTCATGAAGCTGGAAAGACTATAAACACAGTATGAAAATAATGGAGAGTAACTCTTCTGAAACTCGAATATTGAATAAAATAATATAATATTGCAACTTAAAACACAAGTGCCACTTTTTTAAGTTATAATACGTCCAAGTGTTACATACGTGTTCAAATCATTCTCTAAGTTTGTGACACTGGAATGTCATCTATTGCAATGGCAATACATACCACAATTATTCCTGCATAAAACTAGTCTTTGCACAAAATATCTGACATCACGAATTCCAACATGAATGGAAGGGAAGTTCCTTAAATTCAAGCCATGTAGAGGGTGACGGAGAAATCTGAAACAGCTGACGACCACGTCTTACCATGACACTCACTACTCGGGAGTTAACAGACATATCATTGTTAACTAGGATTTTTAAACGAGGAATCAACGTAGTCTACATTTCCTAAGCGCTGTGAAACCCTGGAGCCCAGTATTTAGTCTACCTTGTATTTCCATACTTTGTTAGAATTTATTATATTTTAATCCAGCGTTTCTCAAACTATGGTTCGCGGATCACCTGTGATCCTCGAGGTCTACCCTTGTGGTCCTTCAAAAAAGGCAGAAGAAAAAATATAATTCAAACGAATTGCATATCACTCTACAGCTGAAAATCTCAGAGTTTGAAAATGACACATGGCAATCGCCTTTCACTTTTTCTCTCAGTAAGTTACTGACATTTTATTAAATTTATTACCCTATTCGTCTACTGACTTCCCACTCTACTCTCAATAACAAAAGAGGGATCTAAAACACTATGAACGTGGTGTTTCTCGCCATCTTTTCCCTGCACATCTGGTGCCGCCCCTGTAACCCAGCCAGGGACCACCCGAATTCATAACAGAGGACCCAACCTTTTCAATCTTTCTTAATAATTTTCAAACGACACCCAGTCTGCACATTGAAATGGTCACGTACTGTACGTCGTACACCAATAATACATCTCTGAGGTCACAATTTGAAACTTATTTTCCAAGTAAATATGACGAATTTTCATGCGTTCGTGATCACTTATATTGCGATATTGAAACTAACAAACTTTCATTGAATGAAAGAGAACATTTAATTGAACTCTCGAATGAGACCGGACTTAAAATGAAATTCCAAGCGGAAGGTATGGTTAATTTCTGGACTGCATCACAAGTGAAAAGAGAATACATTGAACTGTACAATGGTGGTTTAGAGATTATAATTCAGTTTGCTTCTACGTATCTCTATGAGAAAGGGTTTTCATCACTAACTCTAATAAAAACAAAGTAGGCTACCGAAATCGATTCGATGTATGTGATGATCTCCGACTTAAGCTTACCAGCATACGTCCAAATATACAGGGACAGGGGGAAACCGGGATGCGACGTAAGCAAACGGACGACAGTACCTGTGCGAAAATATTATTCAATATTGTAAGCACTTTCGTCACAGGAAAACGCGAATATATTTCTAGAACGTACTATACTCACAACTCAGTACTGCATACGCGGCCTCGGTTCTGTGTGGAGAACGGTTGGAAGTTTAGTAGTAGAGGGGGTGGGAGTGAAGTACATTCAAAAACTCAGGTACAATAAAAATTGAAGTAAAAATAAAATTATGTCCCTGTAGAACTGTGCAAGAATCAGCAGGCTCATCCATCTCATTAATATGAGTAGCAACATTTATTTATTTATTTATTTATTTATTTATTTATTTATTTATTTACTTATTTATTCATTTATTGATTTATTCATTTATTGATTCATTTATTCATTCATTCATTTATTCATTGATTGATTGATTGATTCATTCATTAATTCATTCATTCATTTATTTATTTTAGTTAATAAGTTAAAGATTATCCAAACACTAATAGCCTTGAATTATTAAAGAAACAAAAATGAATTTTCGTCTATTAACATTAGCTTAATTAGTTACTACTAATATAACATTAATTTAAATTAATTAATTTAATTAATTGATTCTATTTTAAAATATAAGTATATTGATATTACAATATACTACAAAAATGATACATTTGCTTTCGAAGGGAACAAAAGTAAGGTGGTCCGCGGAACTGTTCTGACTTAAAAAAGTGTTCCCCACTCCAAAAAAGTTTGAGAAACGCTGTATTTAATCCATATGCTATTAAGAATATTTTCGTTCCTCATCCAGTGTTTAAGATGCTTTCATTCATTTAAACTTATGAGTTGTTATATTTTCACTCAGTTTAGCAAATGATCACTTCACAAGAATTTTCGGCAACGTAAATCTCAAAAGAGGCATGGGAGAAGAGTGACAGTGAAACATTTGTAGCTGCGGGTTAGGTGTGAGACTGAGAGCGACTGAATGGAGCACCGAGACCATGTTACACCACGCGGAAGTCATCATTCATCACATCCGATATTCGCCTCTTTATTTTTCATCGCTGTCAACCGACCTGCACCTGGGGTCTGACACGACGCAATATGCGCCTTAACTGTTTCCAGCTCCACAATTAATTTCCTGCGCTTGTTTCTACAGGAAGAATCTCACTTGGGTAGTGCATGTGTAGGCCTATGTTGTTGATATGTAAAAGTTTGGTTTGCGAAATAATCAGCTGTGGAAATCTGGGTTCGCATGCTGTTTTTCAGACTATTACAATAGAAATTGATTCAGTAACTTCAATTTCTTACACGAAATATTATTATTATTATTATTATTATTATTATTATTATTAATATTATTGTTATTGTTATTATTATTATTATTATTATTATTATTATTATTATTATTATTACTACTACTATTACCTGACCTTAAATTAAATGAAGAGCTTATTTTGAAAGTTCCATAAATCCAAAATTAATTATTTTTAATTTTTTGCTTTCATAAAATAGTTTATACAGAGTGTCTCATTTATCTTGTGCACCTATTAATAATAATAATAATAATAATAATAATAATAATAATAATTTATTTAACCTGGCACAGTTAAGGTCACACGGCCTTCTCTAACACTCAACCAGGAGTAAAACTGCGTTACAAAAAAAACTACAAATTTACAAAGTACACTACAATTTTACACACAAAACTGAATAAGATAATAATGATAAAATGTAAACAACAAGTAAGTAGAAATCAGACATAATATATAACATACAGAAAGAAAGGAAAAAGCATAATAAAATGTGAACAGCAAGTCAAAATAAATGAGACATACAAAGTATAAAAAAATGAGACAATTATTGATGATAATAATAATAATGATAAAAAATAAGAATAGTAATAATAAATAATAATAATAATAATAATAATAATAATAATAATAATAATAATAGTAATAAAATAGTGCAGTACAAAGCATACAATGAATACAATATTTTTAAGTACACACAGGAAGGAAAATTATGATTATTTATAGCTCAACTTATCACATTATAGGTATACCATTATTGGAAAATATGAAAACAAAAATGTAAAATAAGTTAAATATGACTAGAACATAAAAAAATGTGAATATGTGGAAACATGCATAATAGTAAGTTAGTTTGGCAACTCGTCATAAGATGATTTTCTAACTTTGAAAGATTTCAATGTTCGGCAGCCCTTGACTTCAGACGGCAGAGAGTTCCAGTGACGAGAGGTAGCAACACTGAAAGATCAGGAATACAGAGATGATGTGTGAAGTGGAATTTTTAGCGTGCTATCGCGTTGTGACCGAGTATTAATATTATGATAGCGAGAGAGAGTATGAAAACGAGCGAATAAATAATAGGGGGATGAAGTGTGCATAATTCGATATAAGAGAGAAAGTGAGTGCAGATTTCTCCTCTCATGTAACCTAAGCCATGGTAACTTCTCGAAAGAAGATGAGATATGATCATAGTATCGAACATTACAAATGAAGCGGACGCACGCGTTATGAACACGCTGTAGGTTCTGAGCGGAATCAATTCTGAGATCACTGAACAAAACGTCGCAATAATCGAAGTGAGGTAGAATGAATATTGAGAATATAACTTTTATATAGAGAATATAACATGTATATAGAGAATATAACTTTAATATAGAGAATATAACTTTTTTGTTGGATAGGTATTGGAATTTTTATTTTTGACCGTTATGGTAGAACGAGGGGCTAACATGAGTGTGGAGATTTGGTGCATGTAACTACATTATGATACAAGATACACTTGACGTCATCAATTTTTGAAATAGCACTATATACTTTAATCATGTTACATTGATTACACACATTAAGACGAGTTCAAAAATGTATCACAATGTCACCTTCCTAATCAATAACAACAAAACGAAACAAAAACGTACTTCCAATGTGATAATGTTATGCTTTGAGAGTCACAGAAGATGTTCCAAATGGTGGCCATTCACATTAATGCACATTCAAACGCGTTCCCCGAAAGATCGTATGACTGCCCGGCATGTTGCTGGCTGAATGGACAAACAACACTGACGAATGCGTTGCTGCATGTCATCTGGTGTTGTCAGAATTTTCTGGTACACACTGTCCTTTACAGTTCCCCACCAGGAAGACGTCGAGTGGCGACAGGTTCGGAGAACGTGCAGGCCACTGTACGTGGATTGTGGCGTCGACAGTTGTTGTGATTTGTTTACATGTTAAGACAGCAAACACACAACATACGACGTGTATGGACGTCAGTCGTCTTTCGTTTTGTGTAAGTTAATGCACAAGTTGAATGGAGCACACAACAAACAGCACATTCTGATGGCATTCATTCTGCATTTTGTTGCTGTTATTGATTGGAAAGGTGGAATTGTGGTACATGTTTGAACTCGTCTTAATGTGTGTAATCAATGTAACATGATTAAAGTGTGTAGTGCTATTTGAAAAATTTATGACGTCACGTGTATCTTGTGCCAAAACGTAGTTATATGCACCAAATCTCTACACTCATGTTAGCCCCTCGTTCTAACATAACTCTCAAAAACAAAAATTCCAATATCTATCAAAACAAAAAAGTTATAATAGGTGCACAAGATAAATGGGACACCCTGTATATTTCTTCGCCTTACAATAAAAGTATGTCTCAACACATGTTACATCCTATGTTAATTGATACCTGAAAACTGCTCCCTTTGTAAAGTGACGTAATTCCAATGTATATTTGGTTTCAATGTGTCTTATATCCGTTTTGAGCAATCCGCTAGATCTCTGGACGTCATGGGTGCTTACAGCTGGTAGTGGAATAATGTTTGGACCTTATTTTGTGCTTTGTAGTGGTAAATCAAGGCCATGGCTAACAAAATCTATTTTGTCATGGATTCAAAAATTGCATTACGCTAACAATGCTTAGCAAAGGTGTTGATCAGTTTGCCACTACTATAAACATAACAATCTCTGTACCGGGGCATAGTCACTTGCCTGCAAATCACTCAACTACGTACAAGGATCGAAAAGATGCTACTGAAAACCGAAAGTGCCTTTATGCCTACCGAGTGCAACAATATTTTTGGAAATGTTGGCACTGTAGGACCTACAGGTTCTTGGTAAGGACTGGCATCTCTACGCACATAGGGCAAAGTGTTCTGCAAACGCACATATTCAGAGATATCAGGATATTTTCACACATTGTTGAAGAAAGTAAAAATGGTCGTCTTTCAAGCCCCGACAGGAACAGTTAGCCACCAAGTGAAACAGGGGAAGATAAAGACATAAAGATAAACTCGGCATAACTGAGAACCATCCTGCAATGCAATTTTATCAAGTGTTCTTTCTAGCTGGTAATATTCATAATGATAGTGAGAGTGATGGCGATGATTGAAGACTGTGTAATGTAGGTCTATTTCATGTCTCGAACATCTATTTTAAAACGTATTTCGCTCATAAAGTGCTGTAATAAGTTAACTGATAACTAGGGCCGTGACATCGGTATATTTGTATTAGTTTGAAGGTTGACATACGACACCGGACAGAATGTAGTCGACGTGTTTCAAGTACAGGCAGCGGAAGCGAATTTGACACACCTAAGCAAGCACGTTCCGTGTTTTGTATACGATTATTGCGTATTATAAAATCAAGATAATACAATCATAACACAGTCTACTATATACAGTCACGAAGCTTGGGATGATTTTTTGCCAACGAGTTGCAATTCTCGCGATAGTTGCTAGCCGCTTGGAGCGCTGTGAGTACTAGGAATAATAGACTGTGTCACTGCCATCATGATCTATTAATAATACAGGCCGTAAGGCAGGCCATGTGACTCGCTTAACCCGATCACGAAGGGCGGCGTTTCAACCATATAAATTAATTGGAATGCATAAAAAGTAACATATATTTCTCTAAAATGTAGTGTAATTGCATTAATAAAATTTAAAACAATGATTAGGGGACACCTCAGACATAATTCCTTGCGAGTTAAGGTGTAATATTACTTTTGGTGTGAAAATTACGTCGTTCGTATGTGTAATACCTGCCTTTATTTCGATTAAATATTGCGAAATTCTTGTACATTCCTTTATGCACGATTCAATAATTTTCAATTGCACCGCACGAATATTTAGATATGTTGAAATTATAGGTTATGTTTACTGTACCAGTTGCCCCTTTCTGTCTAATTTTAGTGGTCTCCAATGCCCTGTTTACTATATTTAACTTATATTCCTGTATTCGCAATTATACATTATAATTAAACATAATGTCATGTATGACACCCGTCACATACTATTTCTCTGTATTTTAATACTGCAATTGAGTACTGAATTATTATATTTATCTACTACCTAAGAGACGAAGTAATACAATCGTACGTACACTAATTTCATAGGAGTGGTATGGTAAATTTTTTGTCTACAATTAAGGAATGTAGAAGTGCTAAATTAAAATCACAATATAAATTCGTTTTTATTGAACCTCAAAATAGCTTCCATTCTAAACTTGAAATGTTGACGCGAACAGATTATGTTAACATGTAAAATTCTCTTCACATTAAAATAACACAGTTTTATAATTATTTCTGCAACATATAATTGCAACAAGAAGTAAACGGAACTTATGGACAAATTACACTAAATAAAGCTTAGCAATGATAAGCAATAAAGTTATAATATAATATTTCACTGAACTCCATACACTGAAATAGAAAACCCGAACAAACATTACGGCCTGGTCTAGATCGAAAAAGCATTGACTGTGCCGTATTTCGCATTTTTGTGAAAAGCTATGTAAACTGTGAAATATTCGTTATCTGTTGTAATAACTGTAAATGGCTAAAATACAATAATTTGAATAATAATATGGGACAAGGAGACGTTTGTAGTACTATAAATTGTAAGAAAAATAGGTTAGAGTTATCCTTCTTCCGAAAGATCCAGGAAGGTGAGTTTATAGAATATAATATATATTTTATGAAAATAATATATAAACCTTATGTATTTCATATTTCAATAGTGGAAGGAAGGTGTTATTTTTTTCAAAAGAACACGATATCGAAAGTACAATACATTTTATGGTCTGCTAGGGAAAGAGTCTGTGATGAGGCGATAGTAGCGATCCTGGTGTGAGCAACTATCTGTGGATGCATATTTCAACTGTCTATGTTTGCATATTTAGTAAGTATTAAGCTTCGTGACTGTGTATAGTAGACTGTGATCAACTATATAAGAGCTAAGATCGGAAAGATCTAAAATGTTGAGAATAATTGTTGGAAATCATACTTAAATTGCCAGAAATGTGGTAAAACGTAAGTCAGAAAAGTTTTTTTTTGTTTTTTTATTTATTTTTTTGGAGTTTTCCATCACAGTTCTGAAATGCCAAAAAAATGTATATGACGTATGATGATATAAGCAACTGTTGTTTCAATGCATTATGCAAAACTGCAAGAGTTTTGTCAGATGACAAGTGCGATTGTTATAAACTTGATGTATAAATGGATGATGTGAAATATTTTACATATGTCCTTGGTTTCAGCCAATGTAGAACGCAGTTTTCCGCATACAAGGTTATAATTTTTTTAATTGGTTATTTAACGACGTTGTATCAACTACTAGGTTATTTAGCGTCGATGAGTTTGGTGAAAGCGAGATGGTATTTGGCGAGATGAGGCCGAGAATTCGCCATAGATTACCTGGCATTCACCTTACGATTGGGGAAAACCTCGGAAAAAAACCCAACCATGTAATAAGCCCAAGCGGAGATCGAACCTGCGCCCGAGCGCAACTTCAGACCGGCAGGCAAGCGTCTTAACCGACTGAGCCACGCCGGTGGCCTGCAAGGTTATACTATCCGACCCTCGGCGGTCATTTTCATTTGAAACTTTGAAAATGAATGTTGTTGTTTATTGCAGCAGGAACCGAAACCAGGCAAACAACATACATGAAAAGTAAGGTACGAAATTGATGTGATAAATAAATTAGTATAACAGTTAAATATAGAGAATGCAAAATTGTAGCCATATACCTTTTCGGCATTCTAAAACTGTAATGCAAAACTCTAAATATTAAAAAAAAAAAAAAATCTTTTCAGACGTATGTTTTACCACATTTGTGGCAATTGAAGTATTATTTCTCAACTTCATCAGCATTTCAGACCTTTCCGATATTAACCCTTATATACAATGATTGTATTGTCTTGATTTTATAATACGCAACAATCGTATACAAAACACGGAACGTGCTTACTTAGGCGTGTGTCAAATTCGCTTCCGCTGCCTGTACTTGAAACGTCTACTACATTCTGTCCGGCGTCGTATGTTCACCTCAGACTAATACAAATATACCGATATCACGGTCCTAGTGATAACTTCATTTATAATCAATATTTGAAATATAGATATAGACTATTGTATTTAAAACATTTAAATGTTCGCAAAAATCACTCGTAACACATGTCACATGAGGAAATTATCACCAATTCCGATGACGCGAGATTTTTAAAACACACTGTCACGATGTGTAATGAATGAAACTACATTACATTCATAATAATATCTGAATTTATAGTCGCGACGCTATTATTGCCGGCATGACTCCTCCTCTTTGCTTACGTCTTAGGAAGTGAAGGCTCTATAAAGTCTATGTAGGTAGTATCGTTCGCCATTTTTGTTCTTTCGTTGCCGAGCTACCAGACGAGGAATCTATTTGCCGTACCGTTAAACATTATCATGTCGTAGCTCCTATGATAATAAATCAAACGCACTGTAATTCAGCAAAAATTTGTGCGGCAAATAACGTCCTCGTGTGCTTTCTGCGAACGCCAACGAAAGAGCCAAAATGGCGGGCGATTATATTAAGTATTTATAGAGCCTTAGGAAATGCATAATGTCTTCATCAGCGAATCACAAGACGCACACGTTTAAATGTAGCCGACCTGCAACGTGATTGGCTGCCGGAAATTAGAGCGACGGGACTATAGTTATAAGAAAATTAAAAAAATGTGATTTCTAAGATTTTGTTTTACGTCACTTTGGAAAGAAGCTCTTCATGTATATGGTAGCGAAATCTAGCCCAGCAGAATAACAGATGCAAACAGATTGCATGTAGCAGAAGTAAAGTTTCTGAGATATGTAAGGGGTATTCAATTTTAGATAACGAATGAAAATTTAAAACAAGAGAAGAATTGAGAAGAATTAAATATGAAGACGCTACATAAACAAATAATAACATAGGTTCAATATTCTTTTTAATGTGTTATTTAATTATGCTGATTAAATTACAAGGATGTGTAACATTGGTGGAATAATTGATGATAAAGGCGAAACAGCTGACGAGTTGAGTCAGGAATCGCCTGGGGTCATCTGACATTCTCCTTATAGTTGGGGGAAAAACCTAACAGAGATCCGAATCTCTCCTCGTCGCAGTGTCGAATTACGAATCCCATACTTTATCTCTAGATCACACCAATAGCAATAATTATGTACGCCTCTTTAGTTCAAGTGGGAACTACTAATTAACATCCATCGGCCACTGATTCCATTCAGTAGGAAAAGTGAAGTATATCTCCGATATGGACTGACAAGAAGAGGACGCCAGACGAAACGCGATATTTTATAGAAATCTATACCGAATTGTAAGGTTTTAAGGGAGACTCTAACACATCCATTTCTTATTTTTATTTTTAAATGGTGTTACCTTCAGATTTCATAACTACACATCGATTTCAGTGTGTCAGCAATCAGCAATTACGTAAACTGGTATTCGTAAGGACCCGAGTTCCATTCTTCACAAACCTACTTCCATTGTACAATGTCAAATCACGAGACCTTCTGGTAAGAAGCGTCCGTGTTTAACTAATATGTATTTTGTTGACATGTTGAGCAAGTGGTTATGCGGGTGGATTCCATTCCGGCAGTATTTCGATAGTCCTCACAGCCTCGGAAAACTTATCCTAACATATTATCACAGGACTTTGGCTTGAAACTTCAGAATTCTTATAGCAGTGTTAATGAAATCATTAATGTTTTAACCTTTAAATTCGCAAAGTATATATTTATATTATATTTTGGGTTTGCCCTGCGACACAGAATAGCTCACAATAAAATTTAAAATGAAAAATTATGTAAACAGGTTTCAGACAAAAGTGATTAAGACATAAGAAAAAAATAGAACCAAGTATAATTTAAATTGAATGTACGCCATAAAGATGCTGACGAAATATAGCTACAGAAAATTTTATAATGGTGGTGACGATGGCATTTTGAAGATCTCTCGTCAGCTTGTATTTTTCCCTCCACTTTACAAAGGCTTTCGGAATGGTGCCTCTCGCTCCGAAGAAGAGACCGGTAACTGTGATTTTTTCAATGTTCTATTTCGCTTATAGGTACTGAATCGTGGGCTCGTAGATTTTCTTTTTCTCTTCGTTCACTTCAGATGGTTGAGTGGCTGAGATTTCAAATCTGATCGTAGGATAAATTATTTCGGCTGTCTGTTTATTCCTATTTATAGCTATGATATCTATCCTATGATTGCTCCCACCATCAGCAATACAATGAACTTCCTCGTGAACGTCTAGATTTTTTGATCGAAGTGCATCTGCGATCATAGAACGTATGATGTTGTGACGTTTTATTCTGAGCACTTCTCCCTGTGGGCAAATCCCAAGCACATGTGGTAAAGTTTCATACTCACTGCAGTGCCTAGAGTAGGTTGTGCCTGTAGAGCGACCAGGGAGAGAACGTACTGGTGCCACCATCGCAGTCATTTTTGGCATATCTCTCCACTCAGAACTTGATAATCCTTCATGCTTGATGATCCACGAGTTGGCTGCAGGTACTTCTTCAAACAATACAACTCCTTTTCCTTTCTGGGGGTATGAACACCAGGTTTTAAATTCACGGTGCCGAAGATGTTGCCTTAATTGCTTCACGGATCCTGTAGCCTCATCTCTGCTCACTTGCAATTCCGACAAGCAACGGGTTCTTATAATTTCATAGTCTCGTACAGCATTAACGTGCTGGTCATTTAGGTTTTCTAGCTTGATATTGAAGTTGAGTTGCTGCGGATAGGCTTCCCATGTAGCGCGCATCACTGACAATCCTTTATATTTGGTACTTGTATATATCATGCTATTAGGAGTGTCACCTGGTAATTGTAATATTTCCTTTACTGCGCTTTTAATCATATTGTCAGCTTTAGTGAGGAATTTTTTGGGGATCGATCCACAGATGCAGTTTGAAATGGATATTTTAAAGTTGGGCCGATGAATTGGTTTAAGACGACTAATTTTTGTTGTGGCTGAAGCAAATGACTTGATGTTAGTTTGTTGAGGTGCGTCTTTAGTTTATCCAATACTTGGTTTTCATTGAATGTTAGTGTTTGTTTAAATGTAGCGCCTAGATATTTAATTTCTTCGTCTACACCGATGCTATTGATATGACCAGGGAACGGATTTATATGGACTAAAAATATATGAAATATGTAAATATATATGTAGTTATTTTTACCAAAATATGGAATTAAATATGGATTTTTACCAAAATATGGAATTAAATATGGACTTAAAATTATAAAAAAATGACTATGTACGTTAAATATTGGTACATTTTAATCAAACTAAACAAAAAATATAATGGACGTACCTTATCTTCCAATGTAGTTTCAACAAAACACAATTTTTATTGTCTGTTACCATAACAATAGGTTACAAACATTTCTTTCAAGTGCTGAAAAGTGAATCTTCTTCTATTGTCTCTGAGGATAGATTTATACTGACTAAAAGAGCGTTCGACGTCACAAGAAGTAACTGGTACATAATTCAATTTCACAATGTCTGCTGGGGATAAGTCCAAGTTAATCTTCACTGTTGATTCACCACTCATCACAGCAACAACCTTTTGTAGTTCTTCATATCCAGGGTTTTTTGAAAGTACAGTGTCCACCTTAGCTCTTACTGCATCTGCAACTTTACCTCTACCACGATTCAGTTGTTCCACAGTACTATTTATAATTTCAAAACTTTCAGATAGTGAAAGGTGCCTATTTTGGAGACTTTTGAGCGTTTTTATGATGCATGAAAATGTATGCTGAATGTGAGCTAAGTCATTCTTCACACTTATGTCACAGGTAACTGTTTTCGCAGTATCAATTGAGACTGCATCTTCAGAGTCCAATGCAAGGAGAACATTGTTAATAGAGTCTATATGTTCGGCATAATATTCAACTGCTTCTAGCCATGTACCCCATCTAGTTAAAATTGGCTTTGGTGGCAATGGAATTTCAGGGTACATTTCTTTCAACACGTTAACTCTACTGGGAGCTTTGAGAAATACTTTTTTCACTGATGAAATCAACAAATCTACTTTAGGGAAATTGTCTCTGACCACTTCTGCCACACGATGAAATGCATGCGCCACACAAGTAAAATGAGTCAATTTAGGATATACAACAGATAATGCTTGTCCAGCTTTGACCATATAAGGGGCAGCATCGCTAATAAAGAATAACACATTATCGTACATAATACCCTTTGGCCACAGGATACCCATAGCTTCGTTGAACAGTTTAACTATAGTTTTGTTATTGCACTTTTCTAGAACATCACAATGTAAAAGAATTCGTTCAGAATATTGTTCACTTAACAAACCGATAACTACATTACCAACAAGTCTACCTTCTTTGTCGGGAGTCTCATCAATGGAAACCCAAATTGAACTATCTTTAATTTCATCTCTTATCTTCTGTATTGTCTCATCGTAGATGGATGGAGCATACGTCTTCCTAAGTGTTGACTCATCCGGGATTGTATGTTGAGTATATTTTTCAAGGAATTCCCTGAAGACCTTATTCTTTAGTTTGTAGAGAGGAATATCAGCAGAGATGAGAGAACGGCACAGGTCGATGTTAAACTCAGATCTTACATTCGATGTTGTTGGTTGTGTTAAAAACAATTGTCTCTGCTTGGAATTTAGTTGTTTGTTGGCCTGATGTTTACTAGTTGTAATGTGTTGTTGCACCAGGAACTTTTGTGTAGATGATACTGCACACTGACACAAATTACAAAATAATATTTTATTGTCAGTTGATAAACCATCTTCTTTAAATTCTGAAATGTAACTTGTTAGTTTTGATTTTAAATTGACTGAATGACGTACTTTTGGCATATTTACCGTCTTTATAGTATGATTTACAAAACTGAACCTATGTGTACTCTGACTGGCATTGAACTGTTGAGCTGCACAACTGAAGTCTGTTAAAAATTTTAAATTAAATTAATACAGTTTTGTAACTTACTTTCCCATTGTTGATAGGACTGCTAATTTTCAAATAACTCTGATGTTAAAGGGATTACTGAACATGTGTTTAAATCTCTATTGTTGAAATGTATTTTTAAAAGTTAATGGAATTTTGTTTTGTTTTATTGTTAAACCTAATATAATATGGACTGTTTTATATGAAATATGGAAAATATATGGAAATTAACGAAAATATGTACTAAACTCTAAAATATGGAAAAATATGGAAAATAAAAGTAGGATTTTTCAACCCTACACATTGTGAAACATAAAGATAATGCAAAATATAAATTATATTAGCTTTATAAGTAAATATGTATTTACATATAAATCCTTTCCCTGGATATGACCCACAACAGTTGAAATTTGATCTTGCTCAAGTTTTCCATTGTTGATAATGATGGCGCTTGATTTTTCTGTATTGATATTCAAACCTATTTCTTGCAATAGTAGTATTGCATTCGTAATAAGAATAGAAGCAGCTTCTTTGTCTTTCCCAACAATTACAATATCATCGGCAAAGCAGAGTAATGTAAGGGGATCAGTGTCTGAGGTTAACTGGAAACTATAGTTTTTAGAGACATTCCTTTCTGTCAATTCATTAAGTGGTTTATGCCCCAATTGAATAGAAGAGGTGAAATAGGGTCGCCCTGCATTACACCACAGTTTAAGCTCATTTTTCTTGTGTAACCATTGCTAGTTCGTATTTGCGTGGTGTTACCTACAAGCAAGTTGATCAATAGTCTTTTTGCCGCTTCTGATAAGACAGAATTATCAATCGTATTTATTAGATGAGCGTGTCCAATGCTATCGAAGGCTCTACTAACATCAAGAAATACCAGGCAAGCTGAAGATGTTTTATTACCTCCTGTGTGTAGGATTCCATCTAATATGTTTACATCCATAAAGGTGCCAGGCGTCATGACAAACCCACGTTGACGGTGATTTAATTCTATATATTCTCTGACAATTCTATCTAATGCTTTAACTATGACTCTTCTAACGACAGAGCAGATAGTGATCGGCCTCCACTTTCTTAAATCGTTCTCGTCTCCACCTTTGAATATTAATATTGTTCTAGCATTTTTTAACACTTCGGGGACTATACCAGTTTTCAACATCTTATTAGCTATTTCTGCTATCACATGACCTGCAATTGGATCTCTGATTGCCTTCGCTAATACTCTATCTGGACCCGGACTAGTATCTACTGCTATACTCTTGATAACAGACAAGATTAAATCTTGGGAAAATGTAATGTTTTGAACCAAATCTTCTTTATTTGATACTTCATAAAACATTCTTACCTTAGGATTGGAACAATTAGACGACTCCTGTATCCCAGGTAGATTATGAGCTACTGTGCAGACAGACAAAGAGGAAAATATTTCTATCAATAGAGAGGTTCGACAGTAAAACGTGGTAAGTGACGTTTTAGTGTTTTGAAGTTATTAGGTAGGTAAACATGCATTAATAAAATTTACAATAATTACAGCAATAAAAAACAAAATAAACGTAATTTTAATTCTAACTATAATTAAATAGATGCAATAAACCTAGGACTATAAATAAAAACTATGCTATAGTAACGCCTACGATAAGCAAAAGTAAACCTAACTTCTAAGTACTTCTATTAAACCCAACTATTACCTACTTAAGTAATTACATATCACCTTAATTAATTACATATCAACTTAATTACATATAATCTTAATTAATTAAATATCGACTTAATTAATTACATGAAACAACTTAGATAATTACACTGCACCTACAGTTACATTTTTAATCTAATCTTCTCAACCTTTCCTTAAATGTATTGATTTTGAGAGGACCACCCTGAAAGATTGCCGCAGATAAGCTGTTCCAGTCTACTATTGTGCGGTTAACAAAGGAAAATTTTGCCACGTACGTTCTGTGCAACAGTTCGTGCAGTTACCAGGAAAGTAAAATCTGTATACTTCTGCCATCTGTTGAGATGTTGGAAAACTAACTACTGCATTAGACGCAGAATGTAAGATACCATATTACACACTATATAACTCATTTTTACTAAAATGTCAGTTACCATGTTTTACGTCCGAGCCCCTCAATTCATACTTTATGTACCGGTGTATGACTTACAAAATTAGGCTTAATCCTAGTTGATAATTAGCTTATACAGGCTGGAAGCGATATAATTGTGCAGGTTGAAGATGGCAATAGAATACATTAAAATAGATGAAAACAACCCATTATGTGTTTTTGAATGAAGTGCATAGTTATTAGAATATTACTTATTTACTTACTTACTTACTTACTTACTTTCTTACTGGCTTTTAAGGAATCCAGAGGTTCATTGCCGCCCTCACATAAGCCCGCCATTGGTCCCTATCCTGAGCAAGATTAATCCAGTCTCTGTCATCATATCCCACTTCCCTCAAATCCATTTTAATATTATCTTCCCATCTACATCTCGGCCTCCCTAAAGGTCCTTTTCCCTCCGGCCTTCCAACTAACACTCTATATGCATTTCTGGATTCGCCCATACGTCCTAAATGCCCTGCCCATCTCAAAAGTCTGGATTTAATGTTCCTAATTATGTCAGGTGAAGAATACAATGCGTGCAGTTCTGTGTTGTGTAACTTTCTCCATTCTCCTGTAACGTCATCCCTCTTAACCCCAAATAATTTCCTAAGCACCTTATTCTCAAACACCCTTAACCTATGTTCCTCTCTCAAAGTGGGAGTCCAAGTTTCACAACCATAAAGAACAACCGGTAATAGGCCTATAACAGTTTTATAAATTCTAACTTTCAGATTTTTTGACAGCAGACTGGATGATAAAAGCTTCTCAACCGAATAATAACACGCATTTCTCATATTTATTCTGTGTTTAATTTCCTCCCGAGTGTTATTTATATTTGTTACTCTTACTCCCAGGTATTTGAATATTTCCACCTCTTCAAAAGATAAATTTCCAATTTTTATATTTCCATTTCTTACAATATTCTCGTCACCAGACATAATCATATACTTTGTCTTTTCGGGATTTACTTCCAAACCTATGTCTTTACTTGCTTCAAGTAAAATTCCCATGTTTTCCCTAATCTTTTGTGGATTTTCTCCTAATATATTCACGTCATGCGCATAGACAAACAACTGATGTAACCCGTTCAATTCCAAACCCTCTCTGTTAGCCTGTTATTAGAAAATTAGGCTGAAAAAGTCTGCATAGTTTGGTAACAGCGCGTTGGCGACTCTCGTAAGAAAGCACACACGCGCTGAAAATAAAATATCATGAGCATGAATGGAACCCAGCAGAACGATAGTAAGGTAAGGGATATTAGTGCTTATAAAATAATGTCTAATGCTTTGCCAAACGTTAAATTATCGTCCACAAGAAAAAAAAAGCACCTTTGGGACGTCTGCTGAAACGTGGAATGAGACCCTGACTGGCCATTGGGTTTAATAATTGAAAGGGAGAAGGAAATGAAGGATATCTGACATTTAATTGTAAACTACAAGAAAATGTCTTCTTAGGATATAATTCCTAAAATTGATATATATTGGGAAAAGGGTATTTCAGAGAAAAAAAGACATCAAACAACAGTAAAATGTTGGAAAGATTGAAGAATACTTATGTCACAGCTGAAGGTATGAATGGAACAAATATGTAGCAAAATAAAAACAACACGATATTGTAAAATTAGAGATAACTATCCAGAGATAATAGACAGTCTTGGAAAAAAAAAAGAGACTCATTTCCGGCAACTACATAATAGACGCCCAACAAGTAATAAAAAGGAGGGAAATAGGAATGTGAGATACTCTTGACATGGTGGGTTAAGTATCTGAAAAGTCAGTTATTTAAGATTAAAATTAAAGATGAGGAGAGGAAGATGACGACGATGACAATAGCTTCTTTCTATAGGTACATAATAAGAACTTTACTTATGACGTAATCTCTTAAGATATAGATGAAACAACTATGTAGATTAACAGACTCTCGTATGCAAATCCAGCTGCAATTGCCGTGCATACTTTAATAAGTAACCGGAGGCCACACGTATGCATAATAAAGCTAATGAAACCAAGTGTGTTATTTTGTGTGTTGAAACATGTGTTTTGGAAAGCAGTATTGTATTCATGCACCATTATTTGTATGCTTACGTTGTTGACTTGAAAGATGAACATTTGATGAGTGTGTAACTTTCTGCTCTATTCACCAATGAGAATAACATTTTAAATAACCTAAAACCATTCTGACTGTACGTACACTCAGGCGTATCCTCATCAGTTTGCTGAAAGCAAGCACAGTTCGATCTTGAGCAAATTTTAAGGGATTTGATGTTCGTCTTTGTATATTTTATTTTATATACCCGATATCCTATGTAACTGTGATTCCATCATTGCGTTATCTCGATGTCTCTGAATAGTCTCACAGGGGCCTTAAATAAATATTTATCATCAACACCTCTCTTCTTCCGAAATTTCTATTGTTACTACTCCTCAACTGACAGAACATTACCTTTGAATAGTCTCTAACTTTGAGAAAGGATTGTTAATCCGAAATATATATTAAAATCACACTTAAAGAAAGATCGGTCTAGGAGACAGGACAAATTTCATTATTGTTTCCAGAAGTAATTTGTACACATTTAATCCTAGATAATATATTTTTAATAATAAACACATATTTTACAATGAACATAATTTATCAACAGTAAACTCACTAGAGGTTTTGATTTATCTAGAGAAAATCAAAACTCGAGTGGGATTTAATTGACTATTACACGATTAGAAGAAAGTATATAAAGATTAGAAGTAACAAAGTACTCCAATACAATAAAATATTAATTGAATTACGAAAATACAACTGTCTTCAAATGTATTATTGTACCATCTCAATATTACGCTAGATGGCAGTAGTGTGTTATAATTAGCTGTTTTCTTGTTATCAGTTGTGCCAACTATGGAATCTTCATTGAACTCTGTGGACGGTTACTAGTCAAGAAGGCTTTGTTGATTCAGTTTCATTTTTATTAAAACAGTAGCTGAAAGTACCCGGGGTTGCCCGAGTTTTCCTTTCTGCTTCTGTTTTCAAATGAACTGTTTGTTAAATTTTCGAAAATTTCGGAAACCCAACTATAGACAACCAAAACGAATTGTTTTACTAAGCGTTCCTCGCACATAAAGATGAATCTTTACTTAACTTCACTTATATGAATTAATACTACTTAGCCAAATGCCTGCCAGGTTTAACTAAATTTAAAACAATTGTAGATCAGGCACAGAAAAGAAAATATTTCATCATGTGCCTGACGTTCAACTTTGTTTTAAATTTATATATTTATTTGTTTTGTTTATTTATCTCTGCCGGTCAGTTACCGCTAAAATTTCAAGTGCTTTATCTTAGTCGTGGCTGTCAGCGTATTAAACGCCATTAATTTTTCTGCTGTCTCCTTTCCTCCCCGCCACAAATGTGACGTTGTACAGAGGTGGAGAAAAAATAATTATAAGATCTGTACATTTAACTGAAACTGTGATGACATACATTTCACGTAATGTCATGTCTATGTGTGCTTTCACTTGAACTTCAGAGACAGTTGATGGTAATTAGAGGATTCTCTTTTTCCCAGTCTGAATAGTTGGGGTGTCATCGTGAGCCTAAATTTATCTATCGGTCGTACCAAAGAATCAATATATATGTATGCAATTCAATTTATATTGCAATATGTTTTACTCCTTGACAGCTGTATGCCCGCTTTACCACACCCGGCCTTTTTTTTTAAATATTACTTGAGATGACATATCTAACATATTAAAAATATTACTTTTTATTTTATATACAGAATGCAGATAGAGTATAATTTTGCAAGAAGTCATTGTTCAGCATAAATAATAATATTCTGAAAGACATCCTATGTTATAGAAAATAAAGTGGCCGTTCTTTCCACAATGCTTGACATACTACACTGGCAACCTGAATACACAGATAAAATTTCGCAATAACACATTATTGGAACATGGGCAATAATAGTTTGACAGATATATATTTTAGAATTAAGTAGTATATCGAAATGATAGCCGTCCAAATCTTGGATTTAAAATATCGGCATCCCAATCAATTCAAATGGACAAAAATAAAGAAAATGTAAATTAATGTCTTATTTTCAGTGTGCTTACGTATATTCACATACTACATTAGGAACATGCCAAAAGTATCATTGATGTGCCTACAATTCGTTTTCCCGTCTTTCGTATAAATGTGTATATATGTTTAGGTGTGTTCACTTGAAAGCAAGTTACGCATTATTGACAATGTGAAAAACACGGAGATTTAAATGAATGTCTGCAACTTTGAGCGACTATCCTTGAGCTTTATTTTACTACGGTCATTACCAGGGAAAGGATTTATATGTAAATACATATTTACTTATAAAGCTAATATAATTTATATTTTGCATTATCTTTATGTTTCACAATGTGTAGGGTTGAAAAATCCTACTTTTATTTTCCATATTTTTCCATATTTTAGAGTTTAGTACATATTTTCGTTAATTTCCATATATTTTCCATATTTCATATAAAACAGTCCATATTATATTAGGTTTAACAATAAAACAAAACAAAATTCCATTAACTTTTAAAAATACATTTCAACAATAGAGATTTAAACACATGTTCAGTAATCCCTTTAACATCAGAGTTATTTGAAAATTAGCAGTCCTATCAACAATGGGAAAGTAAGTTACAAAACTGTATTAATTTAATTTAAAATTTTTAACAGACTTCAGTTGTGCAGCTCAACAGTTCAATGCCAGTCAGAGTACACATAGGTTCAGTTTTGTAAATCATACTATAAAGACGGTAAATATGCCAAAAGTACGTCATTCAGTCAATTTAAAATCAAAACTAACAAGTTACATTTCAGAATTTAAAGAAGATGGTTTATCAACTGACAATAAAATATTATTTTGTAATTTGTGTCAGTGTGCAGTATCATCTACACAAAAGTTCCTGGTGCAACAACACATTACAACTAGTAAACATCAGGCCAACAAACAACTAAATTCCAAGCAGAGACAATTGTTTTTAACACAACCAACAACATCGAATGTAAGATCTGAGTTTAACATCGACCTGTGCCGTTCTCTCATCTCTGCTGATATTCCTCTCTACAAACTAAAGAATAAGGTCTTCAGGGAATTCCTTGAAAAATATACTCAACATACAATCCCGGATGAGTCAACACTTAGGAAGACGTATGCTCCATCCATCTACGATGAGACAATACAGAAGATAAGAGATGAAATTAAAGATAGTTCAATTTGGGTTTCCATTGATGAGACTCCCGACAAAGAAGGTAGACTTGTTGGTAATGTAGTTATCGGTTTGTTAAGTGAACAATATTCTGAACGAATTCTTTTACATTGTGATGTTCTAGAAAAGTGCAATAACAAAACTATAGTTAAACTGTTCAACGAAGCTATGGGTATCCTGTGGCCAAAGGGTATTATGTACGATAATGTGTTATTCTTTATTAGCGATGCTGCCCCTTATATGGTCAAAGCTGGACAAGCATTATCTGTTGTATATCCTAAATTGACTCATTTTACTTGTGTGGCGCATGCATTTCATCGTGTGGCAGAAGTGGTCAGAGACAATTTCCCTAAAGTAGATTTGTTGATTTCATCAGTGAAAAAAGTATTTCTCAAAGCTCCCAGTAGAGTTAACGTGTTGAAAGAAATGTACCCTGAAATTCCATTGCCACCAAAGCCAATTTTAACTAGATGGGGTACATGGCTAGAAGCAGTTGAATATTATGCCGAACATATAGACTCTATTAACAATGTTCTCCTTGCATTGGACTCTGAAGATGCAGTCTCAATTGATACTGCGAAAACAGTTACCTGTGACATAAGTGTGAAGAATGACTTAGCTCACATTCAGCATACATTTTCATGCATCATAAAAACGCTCAAAAGTCTCCAAAATAGGCACCTTTCACTATCTGAAAGTTTTGAAATTATAAATAGTACTGTGGAACAACTGAATCGTGGTAGAGGTAAAGTTGCAGATGCAGTAAGAGCTAAGGTGGACACTGTACTTTCAAAAAACCCTGGATATGAAGAACTACAAAAGGTTGTTGCTGTGATGAGTGGTGAATCAACAGTGAAGATTAACTTGGACTTATCCCCAGCAGACATTGTGAAATTGAATTATGTACCAGTTACTTCTTGTGACGTCGAACGCTCTTTTAGTCAGTATAAATCTATCCTCAGAGACAATAGAAGAAGATTCACTTTTCAGCACTTGAAAGAAATGTTTGTAACCTATTGTTATGGTAACAGACAATAAAAATTGTGTTTTGTTGAAACTACATTGGAAGATAAGGTACGTCCATTATATTTTTTGTTTAGTTTGATTAAAATGTACCAATATTTAACGTACATAGTCATTTTTTTTATAATTTTAAGTCCATATTTAATTCCATATTTTGGTAAAAATCCATATTTAATTCCATATTTTGGTAAAAATAACTACATATATATTTACATATTTCATATATTTTTAGTCCATATAAATCCGTTCCCTGGTCATTACGAATGCTAGTTGCACTGAAATGGCAGTTGCTTAAAATCGAATGGCATGTTACTGGCTATCATAAGAATATGTGGGATAAAAACATCTTTTCCTTTCGTTTTGCCAGTTAATACTGTCACTTCTATTAAGTTTGGCATGAGTTTTTTCACACCAATTCCTGTTCCATTGCATAATTCTTGTGGATCAATATTTCGCAATAGTACTATTGATGATTCAATATTAAGTATTAAATTATGTGTTGGCAATCTTTGTGATTTCAAAGAATTTAAGAATTCAGTTTGATAAAACACAGTCTGCTCACTATCTACAACTCTGCATCGAGGAATTCATAATACGGTCCTGGACTGCGTAAAGATACTTATTGCATGAATTATCTAGTTTTAGCCTTCATGATGTGTAACAACAATGTAATTTAATTTCGTGTTAAAATTTCCAAGACCTCGTGAAAGTCTATGTTGAATACAACAGACAATAATAAAGAACAATTGACTGTAGAAGAGTTTGCATTTTAATATAATACATGAATATTTGATCAATTTGTTTTTATTTTTTATATATTTAATTAATTTAACTTCCATTTGCACAATTTTAATGTAGCCTATGTTCTTCTCCCGGTTATGAAGGTTAAATGTGCAAACTTTGGCACATATCGGTCAAAGCGTGTAGATTTTTATAGAGAACATACACACACATACATACATACATACATACATACATACATACATACATACATACATACATACATACATACATACATACATACATACATACATACATACATACATACATACATACATACATACATACATACATACATACATACATACATACATACCCACATTCAATTTTATATATTAAGATTTGCATTCCACTTCAATCATCCGGATCCCAGTAATCAACGTCATCTGACAGATGATTTTCAATAAATCTTAGAATTAAACAATCTCTGATACGTGACTATCCATAATATCATATAGCAGAAGCTATAACAAACATAACCCAAATAATATAAACAAGTATTAGAAAAGTTTTAATTAGGGATGATGAAATAAACAAGAAACGTTTTAATTAACGATGATGAAATAAAAACTAAACATGAATAATTTTAAAAGAAACATTTATTGAAAATACGATTTTCAAATTTGAATGTTTTAGTGGTTGGTGGTTCAGTTCATGTTATATTGGACGTGTGCGTAAAAGAAGTGAACTCGTTGATGTACATGGTGTATTCCTCAACTTATTCAGGATTTCCGAATGGTGCTCTTCATTTATTTGTAGATAGGGTTTCAGGGAAGATGCATAGCTATGACCAGTGATCTTTATTAATTCTTGTTCTTGAATGCCAATGCGAGTCATATTTGAAAGTGCTGTGTATCGATTGGAGCGGTTTGTAATTTTCTGTTTTTTTTTTTTTTTTTTTTTTTTTTTTGCGTCCAGGCCAATGCAGTTTGAAATGTTGGCAAACAAAGAAACAAATGCTAGGGTAGTGATAAAAATAAACAAATGCTAGGGACGCGATAAAATTAAACAAATGCTAGGGACGCGATAAAATTGTGCGATAAGCAGCCATGATTGGTTGAAAGACGTCCTTTCGTACCGTTTTATTGGTCACAAGTAGTGTGACGTAGTATTTACTCGTATGTCATGGGTTAAGTCGAAGTTGCGCAACCTGACAGATGTTCAATAAACAATTCCATGAACTAGAATGTAATTTTTTAATTTAAATTTGAATTTTGATATTTTCCGACAGTCTCTGACATGGTCAGGGAGAGAATTCCAGAGGCGTGGAATCGATATGCTGAAAGATGATGAGTAGAAGGATGTTCTGTGCAGAGGAATAGAGAGAAGGTACATGTTCCGAGTTCGAGGTAGTGAAGGATAAAGAAAACGAGATGCTAAGTAAGAGGGTGTGGAGGTGTGGATGATTTTAAAGAGTAATAAGAGGGAGTTGAAGAATCTTCTTTCTTTAAGTGGATTCCAAGACAATAATTCTATTAAATCATGTTATGAATTGTACACTCTGTCATATTAGGCAACCTACAAATTGTAGTAAGTTTTAATAATAAAAATATAATCTCCTTATCGTAGCTAAAGAGTTTATACGATTTACAGAAGAAGTTAAAGACTTATTGTTAAAATTGTCATCCCATAACCTAAACAGTTTGTGCAGCTTAAAAAGATAAGTAAAATAATATAACTTTATTATAATTTAATAATCTTATTGCCTGTAAAGAGACGGTATAGTGCGAAAGGTATGTTAAATGGTTAATTACAGTTAATTTAGCCACCGGCGTAGCTCAGTCTGTTAAGGTGTTCACCTGCCGGTCTGAAGTTGCGCTCGGGCGCGGGTTCGATCCCTGCTTAGTCTGATTACCTGGTTGGGTTTTTTCCGAGGTTTCCCCAACCGTACGATGAATGCCAGATAATCTATGGCGAATCCTCGGCAAATACCATCTTGCTATCACCAATTTCATCGACGCTAAATGACCTAGTATTTGATAGCGTCGTTAAATACAATTATTTCTATAAATAATTGATTAAATGGCAATTTTACTCGTGTTAATTATGTAAGCATGTGCCGCTTACAGCTGTTTCGGTGTTACTTCACACCATCCTCAGAGCCTACTAGATCTCGGCGCTATCTCAACTTCGCTGCCTCTTGTGTGGGTGCATTCGTGTGATGAAGAGTTGTGTCAAATAGTGTGTGTGTTCTGAAATTGATCTGTGTGTTGGGAATTTGATTAGGGTGTGTTTTAGTGTGTCTGTATATTTCATATTGTTCTAATGTGTTGAGTTTTTGGTTTTTGGGTTGTTTGTGTAGGATTTCCATGTCTGTATTTATGTCATTGTATGTGTGGTTAGCATTGGTTATGTGTTCGGCATATGTAGATGTATTGTGTCCTCTGGTTATTGCTTTAATGCGTTCTTTGTATCGAGTTTGGAATGATCTGCCTGTCTGTCCGATGTAGAGACTGTCGCAACTATTGCATGTGAGTTTGTATACGCCTGTGTGGTTGTATTTATTTGTCTGTGTTGTTTGTGTGTTGAGATGTCATTGTAGTGTGTTTTCTGTTCTGTATGCTATGTTGTATTTCTGTTTTCTGAATGAGGATGCGATCTTGTGTGTGTTTTTGTTTTCGTATGTTAGTGTGATGTATTTCTTGTTATTTCTATCATCATATTTTAGTATTAGTATTTATTTAGTATTTATTTTATTTAACCTGGTAGAGATAAGGCCGTCAGCCCTTCTCTTACCCTCTACCAGAGGATTACAACTATAATATGAAGCATAAAATTACAATTAATATTAAATATTTTCTCTAATAGATTGTGTAATTTAAAGTTGGCATTACTGTAGGTAAAAATAGTAATAGAATTATAAATACTAGGCCTATATCATATTTATACAGCTTTCTCAAGAGGAATTTTAAGTCAAGAATTTAAATTACCTTTATTACAATATTTGTGTCTGAATATTTCCTATATTTTAAAAGAAGCATTAAATAAAGTATCGTCTTTACCATTACTTCGATTACGTCAGACATTTTAGTACCGCTGTTGTTTCATTACAGCAATGCACTGCCTTTGAGTATTCTTTGCAGTTTGAACAATCTTTATATGAAATTATATACCTACCTACCTTCCTACTTCATTTCAGAGATGAATGAACTAAGCCCGAAACAGAATCCTCTCCGTTATAGATGCTAACTGAAGTAACACAAATGGCGTCATAGTCGATAGTTCGGGTGATTCGGCTGTAAAGTTGTATACTTGATGCCTTAATTCTAGCATAACTTAAAAAATAAATGACAGAAAACAACTCCTTAAAGGACAGAGGTAAAGGTCCGTTAGGTTACGGACGTTCATTCAATTCATACCTTCCAAAGGTATGTCGATCGTAAATTTTTAGCTATATTGACACTTAGGAATAACCTCTGACTCCTCTTAATGTAACTTACAAAGCTCCGATATTTTCAGGCTCGGATTTCTTGCTATAGCTTGGCCGCTGAAAGCGGTTTATGTCATCTTCAATTAGCAGTACTTCCAAGAGCTCAGAGACATCAGAATTGTATGTACCTGTTTTAAAATACATTTCTTTTAGATTTTTAAAACCAGGTTTGGGCTTGATGCCACACTAAGGCCCGGTTTCTTCAACCTTTGTTAAAATGCAACTAACATAGCGTTAATTAACTGTAAGTTAAAAGTATGAATTGCTGTTAAAAATATTGCGTTTCTTCGACTTTACATTTCACATTTTAACATTCTGTTTGTTAACTCTCTGTTAGGACCAGAGATTCTAGAGTTTAACCATAACCTATAACCAAGTATAGGCTCACTTCTGTTTTCTGAACTCTGACAATTGCGATTCTCGCTTGTTTCCGTTGTTTGATTCAGAGAGGATAGAAGTCTTTCTATTCTCTCAGATTTGATTTCTGCTTCTTTCCTCGTGGAGTGGCGTATTGGTATTGCTATTATGAAATGGAAAACACTGGAACAAAAAGAAATCGTGAGACTAATTTCTCTTCGTTCGAAAGAAACCTTCTGCTGGAAATTATTGCGCAGTATAAACCAATTATTGAGAATGAACAAACAAACGGATCTAAGTTGGAAGCGAAAAGTGAAGTTTGGCAGAAAATAGCCTATACCTTTGTACATCTGTCAAATCACAGAAATCATCCCCTCTGTGTATGTATTCACGGATATCATTTTCTAAATAATCCAGATATATAAGTTCAGCATCTAACGCACCAGCCATATTGGATACTTCGATGCTAACAGAGAGTTAAATAATTTAACTGCATGAAATTGGGCAGTTAAATTAACATAGGTTTTAACAGCCTGTTAATACTAACAGTAGTTCAAGAAATGCTTCAACTGTTAAGTTTACAGTTAAAATGGAATAACACACTGTTATAATTTAACAAAGGTTGAAGAAACCGGGTCTACATCTAAAAATACATATAATGAAAGTTAATTCTTTAACATCAATTTGATGAACAGAAGATACTATAGAAAAAACTACAATTGTGAATCCTATACGGTTATTTAAATTAAAGATTACTAACAAAGAGTGGGACAACAGTTCTGACTCTATTTAATCCTTTATAGAGGATTCGGAAAAATAAATAAAGATAATCTGAGAGTAAATAGGGAGTATTGTACTAAGTAGGCTACGTATTTTCAGAATGGGACATGGGTTCGCAGATACTTTATTACGGCACTACATGCGGCGGCATACGTCAATTTCTAAAATGCAATTGAAAATATGTTTGTGATTAGTCAAGTGCAAATAAAACTCAGTCACTTTAGCAAATGTTTGTGTTTAATGCACTACATGCTTTTATAAATAATTAAAAATTTATCCGCCGACATAATGGTAAGCACCGCATAATTTCTACTGCAACAATAATATACTGAACTAAGGTTCCTTTATCTTCACCTGCTGTGTTGTTAACAGCACCCTTCATGGCACCCCACAGGAGGAAATCAGCCGGTGTAGAGTCATGTGAACGTGGAGGTCAGTGCGTGACTAGTGGTTAGGATGATGTGCAGCATGATTATGACTATGTGTACAAGTGAGTTTTTTTTACATTTGACTACGCAGAAACACTTCCCACAATTGCAGCTTTGAAGAATTATTCTTAAAATTTGTATGTAGGTCTACCGTACCCGGTGTAAAACATAATTTTAAACTACAGAGATTGTAGAATGATAGTCCGAATTTAACGCCGTGACTAAATTAAAAATAATACGTGTCGACTGTATCGTGTTACATAGAACTGAAGTGCTTATTAATCGCTCTCGGAAACTACACGGAATAGAATATAGAAATATATGATGAGATAAATAAATTTATCGTCAATTTTCAATTATAGAGGCTATTCATATACCCACGATTGAAATAAATAAATAAATAAGTAAAAACACAAGAATAATGATTATGAAACAAATATATTTAACGCTTATGTTTTGTGTTATAGATGTAAAATTTTGCATAGAAGAAAGTAGCAAGTGTTGCTGTATGGAGAAATGCGTTGAAAGCCAGCCTCTCTTAATAATGAACAAATACACTGAAAATAAAATACCGGAGAAGATTGCTAAAGTAAAAAATAAAAGGATGGAATTATTAAAGGAAAGTAAAGTTACTGAGCTGACAAATAAATTCAATTTTGGCAAGTTTGCATTTTCTAGACTCACCGATAATAACATTTTTGACTTGGTTAGAAACTACTTAACTATATTTTTTATTTCTAAATTTAATAGTTTCGAAAGTACGACAAAAGAATACTATGAAATAAAATGAAGAAATGAAGGCTTACCAACGAGAGAGCTTGTACGAACTATATAAGTATTTCTGTAGCGAAAGAGGGATGGAAAATACTAGAATAAGAGAAGATTTAGATATGCTAGCTGCACATTGCAGATTGAAACGTGAAGTACAACTTAGGAAGATGAACAAATACTGATAGTAACTACATACTAGAATGAGTTGAGTCTTGCACAAAACTAAACGCAAGTGCAAGATAAAACAAAACTTTTTTGTATATTAAATATTTAAATTGTAGAAATTGGATTTAAATAATAGTATATATTTGTGTAAAATTATAAGGTGTGTATTGTAAAGGTTTAAATGATTACTTGTATGTACTTCGTCTGTGAACTATAATATAATAAATATCATATCATATCATATCATATATCATATCATATCATATCATATCATATCATATCATATCATATCATATCATATCATATCATATCATATCATATCGTATCATATCACATATCATATCATATCATATCATATCATATCATATCATATCATATCATATATCATATCATATACCATATCATATCATATCATATACCGACGATTGAAAACCAGACTGTACCAAATCCATTTTACTATTTTTTCAAGAGAGCTATTTTAATAATAATAATAATAATTATTATTATTATTATTATTATTATTATTATTATTATTATTATTATTATTATTATTATTTGCTTTATTTAACCTGGCAGACTTAAGGCCGTAAGACCTTCTCTTACACTCAACCAGGAAGTTTCTGACTTTGAAAGCTGAACATGGAACAGTTTAGAGTAGCTGCGTGGCAAGCTTATAGGGAGGAATATTTACTACAATTTTATTCGATTTATTATTTCAGACAAGGTTATGGAAAACAATGAAACACAAATCTTCTTTTTCTAAAATGTACTTAGAACAGTCTGGTTCTCAGCCATCGATATGCAATTGTAATTTCATATTTAACTCCTTTTAAACTGTGGAAAATATTAAATTCTTAAAAGATTGATTGCTCAATATTCGTTTTGAAATACAGAAGCTATGCTGAAATGATAAAATGGTGATAGTAGTGGCGTAACTAGAATGTTTCACAATATGCAAGACATAGACTGAAGTTAACGAGTATTAAGTTGTCAGAAAAGTCTACAAATCTCTCGCTCTTTATGCTGTACTATATGTTACAGCACATGAAGGGCTAAAACATGTCTTTTACAACTGAAACCACTAACGCACCTGAACTTTACAATTTTCGAATCTGGGAATGAAGTAGATCGTTTCAATTTGGTAAGTTAATTGTTTGTGCACTATTAGACAAACGGTTGAACTGTCAGATTTCTAATAAAAAAAATCATTTATAATTCTGAGAAGTTTAATATGCGTGTGTAATGGATAGAGGCTTTATTGAAGAAGGTTTTCCTGTTTACTGTGTCATTAATCATTAAAGTAACAGAACTACATTTCCAAGAAACCCGTATAGTAAATTTTACTCATATTTTAACTCTCTCTTCATCAATGAGGACTGTTAAATGACGTTTACGCTATAGACTTCTGACTCGAACCGCTGAACTAAATTTATATGACACTCTTTAAGACTCGTGCTTACTTATGCGTCTGAGACCTGGTCGTTAACAAGGAACAACGCACAAATACTAGAAATCTTCGAGAGGAACACTCTTCCAAAAATATAACTTTTACCTGTGATTAAGAATGATGGAGAATTAAATATATAACTTTGAGCTGTATTCTATTAATGGAGAGTCATCAGTCACTAAAATTATAAAGTCCTCAAGATTACCATGGACTGGATACATAGCAATAATTACCGATATGAAGATTCCTATAAAACTTTTAGAAGGAGATCCAGGTGGGTAAAAATGACGGGGACAACAGGAGACCAGATAGATACACGGAGTCGAGGAAGATTTAAGAAGGATGGGATCCCGGAGATGTAAAATAGACCTACTGGCAAGACATCGAGATAATTGGCGATATATAGATCTAGTTGAAGTAGCCGAGGTCGATACCGGATTGTAGAGCGACAAAAGTTAAATATAATGATGTTAAGCTGAATATTACACTTTTACTACGTCATAATACTTTTGACCAATAAAACGGTACGAAAGGACGTCTTTCAACCAATCATGACTGCTTATCGCACAATTTTATCGCGTCCCTAGCATTTGTTTAATTTTATCGCGCCCCTAGCATTTGTTTCTTTGTTTGCCAACATTTCAAACTGCATTGATCTGGACATAAAAAAAAAAAAACCAGAAAATTACAAACCACTCCAGTCGATGCACAGCAGTTTCAAGTATGACTCGCATTGGCATTCAAGAACAAGAATTAATAAAGATCACTGGTCATAGCTATGCATCTTCCTTGAAATCCTATTTACAAATAAATGAAGAGCACCACTCGGAAATCCTGAAGAAGTTGCGGGATACACCATGTACATCAACGAGTTCCACTTCTTTTACGCACACGTCCAATGTAACATCAACTGAACCACCAACCACTAAAACATTCAAATTTGAAAATTGTACTTTCAATAATTGTTCCTTTTAAAATTATTCATGTTTATTTTTTATATCGTTAATTAAAACTTTTCTAACACTTGTATATATTATTTAGGTTATGTTATAGCTTCTGCTGTGTGATATTATGGATAGTCACGTATCAGAGATTGTTTAATGCTAAGATTTATTGAAAATCATCTGCCAAGTGAGGTAGATTACTGGGATCCGGATAATTGAAGTGGAATGCAACTGTTTTAATAAAAATGAATCTGAATCAACAAAGCCTTCTTGACTAGTACACTCCACAGAGTTCAATGAAGATTCTATAGTTGGCACAACTGATAACAAGAAAACAGCTAATCATAACACACTACTGCCATCTAGCGGAATACAATGGTACAATAATACATTTGAAGACAGTTCAGTATTTTCGTAAGTCAATATTTTATTGTATTAGAGTAGTTTTTTCCTTCTATTCGTGTAATAGGCAATTAAATCCCACTCGAGTTTTGATTTTCTCTAGATAAATTAAAACTTGTAGTGAGATTACTGTTGATAATATTTGTAATAGTAGATAATCTTTGTTTAACATTCAATTTAACCTAGAGGATATTCAGAGAAAATAAAATATTTTCTTAAATTATTTAAAGAGACTATATTAATTGTCCTTTTATCTGACGTCGGAGGAATTGAGAATATCTCTGGCGTTACTTGATCTTCGCCTTACAGTCGGGGAAAACTTCGGAGAAAGTCCAAACCAAGTAAAGAGCCCAAGCGCACACTCAAACTGCGTACAACCTGGCATCACGAGTGTCGTGTCATTTTAAAAATAACTCTCATTACGATTTTTTTTGCTTACAATGCAACAATTGACAGGTTCCAAATATTTCTGCCACTCTTAGCTCGTTTTAGTTATTTGTCATTAATTACAGCAGTATCACCTCCAGGTACAGGACTAAGTACCTCCATCACATTGTAGAATTCTATAACATACTCAAATAAAATGCAATAAGCAAGTGACAGTGAGGAGCCTATGGATTGAGGTTATGTCATACAGCCAAAGGCGGCTCTACAATAAGAACTGCAGAGCTGCAGAACCGCCATTTATATAGACCTGAAAAAAATTAAAAATATAAAACGTGCTTTTATGTAATCTAGTTCATTGTTTCATTTATTTTTCCAATTCATTCTCCTTCGATTCGAGATCTTACTGTCTGTAGTAGCCTTGAACTGCTCGAAAATTTTATCTGTAGTGTACTTTTCGGAGCTGTGATCGGCAGTTCCTGAAGCTCAACGTAGAGTAGTCGGCAGCAGAAAACTGGTTTTCTTCACCGTCCCATAAGACTGCATTCGAGCTGCAACCGAAGCAGCTCTCTCCGAATATACAAAAGAACCGTCAACACCCTCATCTTTTTATGACCTGCGTTAGAACACATAGGCTTCTGGACTACTGTATATCATAACACTTTCAGTGTGTTATAGTACTGTGGGTGGTGTGACGTGATTGATTAGTCAGTGTGTCTAAGGAAATATTTTATATTAAAAATGAATGAAATGAAAACCTAATCGACCAACCCTTTTCGAAGTTAAAAGAGAAATTGCATGTTAATTTAAGAAATTAGGACGTCCTACACAAAATTTAAATGACAATAATAATTTATTTATTTAATCTGGCAGAGCTAAGGCCAGTAGGTCTTCTCTTCCGCCCAGCCAGACTCTAATTCTAATTGAATACAAATGGTTACATAGTTATTACATTAATACCTAGACCATAAAACAACATGAAAGTAAATAATTAAATTTGGATAAGTAATGTTAGTGTGACAATAATAAACATTGGTAAGAAATAGTTATAATAATAATAATAATAATAATAATAATAATAATAATAATAATAATAATGAGATAATTTAGATATTTATCTGTGATATATATATATAACCATTAAACATTGAGAAACCTGAAACAGCTATTATTGTTAACAAGAATTGTTAGAAAAATATTTCCTTACTCTATTCTTAAATTGGTTTGATGTCTGACAGTACCTGACATTACTCGGTAGGGAATTCCAAAGCCGAGGAACAGCCACAGTGAAAGAAGATGAATATGAGGATGTTCGGTGAGAGGGAATGGATATTGAAATTTCTGGGAAAAGTCGAGGAAATCATGTAGTCTACTAGTCATTTTAATACCGAAATGTGTAATGGAAACGATTGGTTTTTTGCTGCTCTCATGAAAACGCTTTCTCCTCCACCCGTCTAGGCCTATTCTGTTTAGAGGAGAAAATAAATGGACAAACACCGGAGTGAAGGATTTAGTTAATTTGACTTAAAAAACAAGAAAAGCATGTGGGGCACATCTCCACTACGTGACTAGTTGTACCAGGCGGGAGAGGTGTAGCGCACGGATGGAGTACAATTTCGGGTGCACAGTCAACTTCGAGAAGGGGCTGTAATTACACGCGTCATCCGATTATATGCAATAAACAGTTTGCGTTTGCTAAATACACTATTTTTCATGCAGAACTGCCAACCTTTGTAACCGCGGGCCGCTACTGCATGTTTTTGGTAATGCAAAAGCATTTTCTAGGCCATAACAAACTAATGCTGTGGTTTGATCTCCTGTCTTAAAATCCTCTTTATCCCTATCGTTTTCTCTCTTCCCTTCATTTTTTCCAAAAACATGGTATGTGTTACATTTTACTTCATCATCAGTAGGTTTTACATTACATTTAAATGCCTCACAATGATCACACCTATCTTTTTTATGCTTAAAGAAACTGAGGTTAAACTCTGTACAAAAACCTTTCTATAAATATTAGCTTTAACAGGTTGGCTTGAATACTCTTTGTACAAGGAATACATGCGTGATATATTCAAATTTGAATCCAGATAATGACGAATTGATGAGGCTCGACAATAATGAGAATCAATTACTGGAAATGACTTTATGTATATGCTCTCGAACTTTATCAAGTTGTTCTTGTGAAATACCTCTGTTAGTGTGTTTTCCTTTGATGGGGGAACGAGTACATCAGCTTCTGCGTTTATTACATTATCAAAACTATGATAAAGCCTTTTCTGGCCAATATCAAGGGTGCTTAGGATATATTCTTTACACACTCTCAGTAACTCATCGTTAAATTCAAAATAATACAAGTTATAGTATCGTCCTTTTCTTCCAGCGTTACGCTCTTGTTCATCTCCATTGCAGCCATTTTGTTTACATAATCACATGACTGTATACTGTACTATGATTGGCGTTTGGAGATGCACCCATTAAGAATTCAAATTACTCTTACTTTGGGAGTTAGAACTAAAACGAATTGTAAATTTAAACTTTGTTTCACTACATTTTCATGCTTTTATGAAAAATTTATATTATTTATGTCCATAAGTCTCGCACGGATACAATAACTCATTTTTTTTTTAATTGGACTTAGAACCATTAAGAACTCGAGCGACGAACTGAAAGTGAGGAACCTATGGATTGAGGTTATGTCAGCAGCGTTTAACATGTTCTTTTAACCATTCAACAACTTGGGGATTTGTGGAGACTTGTATAGTATCCAAGACTGCAGCTGCAACTGTTGCAGACCGTTTTCATACTGATGGCGAACCGGATACTCTCGTTTTTCTTGCAATTCCAGGAAAAGAAGAGTTTCTGCTGTCATCGCCCTGTCAGCCTGTCTACGTTTCTCTGACTTGGAGAGAGAGAGAGAGGTTCAACAATAACAAGATGCTTGACTACGTCTACACATTCAATATCCTGCTACTGCATTCCCAACGGCCAGACTTCTCGTGTATTGGATCGGACTATCGACGACCGCAGTACAGAGATGTTACATTCTTCTGACATTCTTTTCAGTTTCCATCCTTAACGGTGAAAGCTGGGAAAGTTATCCGGGGCTTGTTACTGCCGAGGTTACAACAAGAGACCACTGCAAGACCGTACTAGATGGAGTAGGAAATGTGTGACCCAACGACATCGAAGAACGATCTTGAATACGAACGAGACTGTGTGGCAATATCCTTCTCTTCTGATTCTCACTTCATCTGTTTTCTACTCAGTAACTAACGAGATATGTTTTCAATTCTGCGCGTGATGGAAATAAAATAATAACAATAATAAAATAATAATAATAATCATTACCATCAACTTACTTCCACAGCGAACTTCAAGAAAAAATATATTATCGAGCATTTAAAAATCAACCTCATAATATTTTGAATATCATTTCATCATACACAGGAATACTGTGAAAACCTCTTGAAGACTATCGAAACTACCGCCAGAAATACCTTCCACCTGCTATGTAAAACACTGCAGACATGCCTTCGCTAATATTGACTGAAAATATCCAAAATTTGGCACAGGGAGTTCACCAAAGAAAAATATAGAGCAACAAATAAAAACTAAACGCAAATAATGGTAGTAATCACAAATGTAGACATTATGGTAGTTCTGATTAGAGGACTAATAATCTAAGCAGCTTTGTGTACGTCATCAGAATTTTAGGTTCCTTTCTGGTTTAAATTAATAGTAATTTTTAGAGCCACTTTTCATACGTATAATTCATCACTGGCAAAAGTTCTAATAAAACTTATGAAAACAGACAATGAATGGTAGTAATTTATGTAACGAGAAACTTTCCACTCATGAATAAAATCTATTAAGTATCGTGCTACATACAGTATCTTTTCCGAGTATTGTACGAAATGGAAATACTGTATAAAAATTGGACATTTACCCTTCGAAGAGGTGGAAAAATTCAAATATCTTGGAGCAACAGTAACAAATATAAATGATACTTGGGAGAAAATTAAACGCAAAGTAAATATGGGAAATGCGTGTTATTATTCGGTTGAGAAGCTTTTATCATCCGGTCTGCTCTCAAAAAAGCTTACAGAATTTATAAAAATAATTAGACTATATTACCAGTTGTTCTGTATGATTGTGAAACTTGAACTCTCACTTTGAGAGAGGAACATAGGTTAAGGGTGTTTGAGAATAAGGTGTTAAGAAAATATTTGATGCTAAGAGGAGTGAAGTTACAGGAGAATGGAGAAAGTTACACAACACAGAACTGCACGAATTGTATTCTTCACCTGACATAATTAGGAACATTAAATCCAGACGTTTGAGATGGGCAGGGCATGTAGCACGTATGGGCGAATCCAGAAATGCATATAGAGTGTTAGTTGGGAGGCCGGAGGGAAAAAGACCTTTAGGGAGGCCGAGACGTAGATGGGGAGATAATATTAAAATGGATTTGAGGGAGGTGGGATATGATGATAGAGTATGGATTAATCTTGCTAAGGATAGGGACCAATGGCGGGCTTATGTGAGGGCGGCAATGAACTTCCGGGTTCCTTAAAAGCCACTAAGTAAATAAGCAGAAGGACAGTGTTTTACACATACCAATTTTCATTACTGCACAAGATACAAAAATATTGGAAGAAAAAACGTTGAATATTTCCAAAAATTTTACTGCTGTCAGCTGTACCTAATCCCTTAATAAATGATACAGAGTGGATTCGGAATAACTGATTCGGGAAAATGTCCATTCGGGAATGTAGTTCGTGGTAACCGATTCGGGAAAATGTCCATTCTGCAAAATAAACCTTCGGCATTTACGGTTCGGGAAAATGAATTCGGGAATTTGGTCGGGAACGCATGAAGATATATGGATGGTGTGCGGAGACGAAGAGGAAGGCGAAAAAGAGGGAATGTTGGAGAATGCTGGATTTGTAGTGAAAGACCTGTCATTGGGCAGACAACTAAGAATGGATGAATGGATGTTGTTATTTGTACATTGTTTTAACTTTCTTTCTGCAAAATCAATTATGAGCAGGTAGTTAAATTACCTGTAGGGTACTCTAATGAAGAAGTTTGGCGCACTATGATGCATTTATCTGTTAAGACCTCTCAGTCACATAACGAATTAGCTACCACGTGTTTTATTATCCAATTCTGTAGGTGGTGTACAGTACATTTGTACCATGTTATGCCTGACGGACAATTTTTACGAAGTAGGTACATCTGCAATGTGAATATGTGTATGAATGTAATATATTTTTCACATCTTGCATTTTTCTCAGTGAAGTGCAGTTTTCTTCAGATATAATCTTAGGCAGTTTTTGTATAACGAGTCTTCATTTACTGTATTCATTTATACTTAATTCATTGGTGTGAAACCTGCCACATCATCATCATCATCATCATCATCATCATCATCATCATCATCATCATCATCATCATCGTCTTCATCATAATCATAATCATCGTCATCACTATTTTCATCATCATAATCACTATCATCACCACAACAATACGGGTAACTTGATTCAATGATCCCTTTATCGTACTCTCAATCATTCAATATTTCTTCTTTCTCTGGAAGTGTAATTGAACTTTGTGTGGAATTCGATTTTCTGTCTTACCATTTATGTGTTCTTTCCAGTCCTTCTAGAGATCATTTATTATTTTCTTATTTAAATTATTCACACTAAGCTTTCTTTTAGAGTGACAATAGTTCGAAGTTTCTTTTATCTATGATTACTTGATACGGTACTTTATAATAATAATAATAATAATAATAATAATAATAATAATAATAATAATAATCATAATAATAATATTCTTGATATAATTATTAATAATAATAATTTATTATTATTATTGTTATTATTATTATCAGTAGGCCTATTGCTATTATTACAATATTATTATTATTATTATTAACAATAGGCCTATTATTATTAGTAATAATGTTGTTTTCTAATGCCAGACGTTTGACAATAAAGTCATTTGACCTCTTGCACTCCAATATTTTTCAAAGATATTATCATGGTCAGCCACTGATGCATAAATTTTGAGGTGCTCCGAATTCTTGGTTTGAGGTGCACAATGGGCAGTTAGGGGACTGATATATTCCAATTCTAAGAAGGTGTTTGGCCAAACAATCATGGCCTGTTGCCAATCTAATTGCAGCTACAGACGATTTTCGTGGTAAATCGGGAATTAACTGTGGATTATGATGCAGAGAGTTAGTAATAATGTTATTATTGATATTATCATTATTATTATTATTATTATTATTATTATTATTATTATTATTAAGTTATTATTCGTTCATGAGACGATTCGCAAGGAGGTTCGCTGCTGTCGGATTGTTATGATCATTTTACAGTTATATTATAGATCTATTGTCGGCCTGGATGGCGCAGTTGGCAGAGTGCTAGCCTTCTGTGCTCGAGTTTGCGGGTTCGATCCCGGCCCAGGTCGATGGCATTTAAGTGTGCTTAAATGCGACAGGCTCATGGCATGTAAAAGAACTCCTGCGGGACAAATTTCCGACATACCGGCGAACCTGATATAACTTCTGCAGTTGTGAGCGTCATTAAATAAAACATAATTTATAATGTTTATAGATCTGTCAACATCCCTGCAAAATGCATGTTTAACCTGCAATTACCCCACGGCTTCCATTCCCCCACATTGACTCGATTATCTCCCACATTTAAAGATGATCGCATAGCTTTCATTGCTGGTATTATGTCCCCGTCTCATTGATGATGATGATATTATTATTATTATTATTATTATTATTATTATTATTATTATTATTATTATTATTATTATTATTATTGTCCTGTTTATCAGCAGTATTTTGTTGATTAGTTGTTTAATTGAACTCAATAAAATTAAATAAAATAAATCGCATTTCAAAGCATTATATGTCTCTAATTGAAGTAGAAGCGAGTTGAATGGATGAATGTCCCAGCATGTACCGTACGTGGTCTGGCATATCTGCATTGCTGGCAATGTTAATGATACAAACACCTCGCGTACTGCGGCTTGTAAGCCAGAGAGCTTCCATAAACAAAGGACTGCCGCCGAGCAGTTTCTGGTATTGTCAAGAGTCGAAGATGTTTCGCATGGAACTATTCCAACCAGCCCTGCAACACTAGTGTGCCTAATCACAGCTATGACTGTTTGTCCAGAAGTCTTTCTTTCTTATTTTGCAATTCTCTCATTACTCGAGGTACAAAGAAAAATTTTAGTGATATTAAAAATTTATTTAGATATCACGGAAATAACTCGGGCAGGGCATAGTTGCGCCCCGATGAAATAGGTTGAGAAAAAGACACTACAGAAACTCGAGCCTCGTAATCAACCAATCTTATTGATTTCTTGTTGATTTAATATTTATTAAAATGAACACCATGAAGTTGGCAGTACTTTATTAACTGTTTTTATACTGTTCATGCCGCGATTATCGATAGCCTACCGTAAAAATGAAGAAGATCATGAAGTTGGCAGTACTCTATTAACTGTTTTTCTACTGCTTATACAGCGATTATCGAAAGCCTACAGTAAAAATGAACATCATGAAGTTGGCAGTACTTTATTAACTGTTTTTATGCTGTTCATGCCGCGATTATCGATAGCCTACCATAAAAATGAACACCATGAAGTTGGCAGTACTTTATTAACTGTTTTTATACTGTTCATGCCGCGATTATCGATAGCCTACCGTAAAAATGAACATCATGAAGTCGGCAGTACTTTATTAACTGTTTTTCTACTGTTTATGCAGCGATTATCGATAGCCTACCGTAAAAATGAACACCATGAAGTTGGCAGTACTTTACTAACTGACATATTCAAATGAGTGAGCCGTTGGAATATGGGGCCTTAGCAGTCTTGACATTTTATTAGTGATTTTCACACCGTCTGTGGCGTATAGTGAGGTTAATTTAAAATGAATGTTAAGTTTAATGAAAAGGGTAAAGAGTTAACAATTTACAATGGTTCCAAGTTTCAATTTTCGAAACCCTGTACCGTAGGGTTAAGATATCGGTGTACAAACAAAAAATGCAGTTCATTTATTGTGTGATCGATAAAAAATGTGTTATTTTAAATAGCAAAATTGATCATATGCTAGGCCTACCTGATTTCAATGCAGCTACAATTATAATATTTTTAAGTAATGTATTTATTTTGTGTACTATGTCCATCGGGGCGCAACTATGCCATGTCCATTCTACTACCTGATTTCTTCGGGGCGCAACTATGCCATGTCCATTCTGCTACCTGATTTCTTCGGGGCGCAACTATGCCATGTGCATTCTGCTACCTGATGTCTTCGGGGCGCAACTATGCCATGTCCATTCTGCTACCTGATTTCTTTGGGGCGCAACTATGCCATGTCCATTCTGCTACCTGATTTCTTCGGGGCGCAACTATGCCATGTCCATTCTGCTACCTGATTTCTTCGGGGCGCAACTATGCCATGTGCATTCTGCTACCTGATTTCTTTGGGGCGCAACTATGCCATGTGCATTCTACTACCTGATTTCTTCGGGGCTCAAATATGCCATGTGCATTCTGCTACCTGATTTCATCGGGGCGCAACTATGCCATGTGCATTCTGCTACCCGAATCCTTCGGGGCGCAACTATGCCATGTGGATTCTGCTACACCGATTTCTTCGGGGCGCAACTAGGCCATGCCTAGGCCTCCCGATTGACCGCGGGGCGCAACTATACCATACCGAATAAATCTGTGGTATTTGGTCAGAACATGATAACTCCAGAAACCTGTTTTGAGATACAAGCATTTTTATTTGCACTTTTCCTTTCTAAATCATAATTCTACTTTACATACAAATATGAATGAAAATATCATAGATTAGGTCACTGTTTGATTATATGCACATGCTCATTTGATTGATTGATTGATTTATTTATTTATTTATTTACTAGCAGTACCCGTGCGCTCCGCTGCACCTGTTAGAAATAAATATAAAGTAATTACGTAATTAAAATAGGACGTTTGATCCAAGGAACATTCGTGTTTGTTAGAAGGATAAATCGTTTAATATGTTACTTAATTGAAATTGTATTTAAATAATTAAATTGCGATCATTTTGGTCCAGAGACCACTCATTTGGTGCAATGACAATTCCTTTAACATGTTTCTTATTTGTTATTACATGCAACTATAGTTTAATGAAGATTGACATATCATTTAGTTTTATTGTGTATACTTTATATTACTTGCTATATGGTTCCATTGAATTATAACTTAATTTTAACCCTTGTTTTCTACGTCTTCAGTAAATGGCGCTTGGCCCACTATGGTTCTGAAACCTTCAAATAACTTAAATAGTGATACAGCATAAACAGTGATATGTAATTATATTTCTTTCTTTCGAAAATATAAGAATTCACAATCTCCTATGTACCATTGCCATGGAATGAATAAATGTGTTTTTTCTTCCTACTCAAAAATTTTATATTTTGCACATGGGAATTACTGCAGGAACAACGCTACAATCTGAGGCGGCGGTGAAAACGTATTGTATCATTATTTTAAAAGTCTATCAGACCTACCAAATTTTGCATAGAATAAAACTTATCGGAAATCATTTGTAAAGAAACTTTTGTTATGTAACATTTTTCACAAAAAAAAAACAATAATAAGCGAGATATTTCGATTTAAATCAGGCCCCGTTAAATGAAGTATTTTGAATGCCATATAGCCTGAAATCTAAATTACAACGAACTTAACTTATATTTCAATTTTTATCGAAATCCGTTCAGCCATTATCGCGTGAAAAGGTAACAAACAGACAGACAGACAGACATACAAACAAAAATTTCAAAAAAACGATTTTCGGTCTCAGGATGAATAATTATACATGTTAACACCAATTATTTTTGGAAAAGGGAAAATTACCAGAAAATTTTCGGCTACATATTTATTATTATATTATATTATATTATATTATATTATATTATATTATATTATATTATATTATATTATATTATATTATATTATATTATATTATATTATATTATATTATATTATATTATATTATAATATATTATATTATATAAAAAGTGCGTTGATAACGGATGTACTCCGATAAGAAAGTTTTTAATTTGTTGTGGGAGCTCGTGAATCTCAGAAGCAACAACCTTTACAACAGCGCAACATAATCTGCTTGGCTCATTAACCAATTTTTTTTGCATTGCATTTATTGCATATATAGTCTATTTTATGTATTTTAACACGATTGAATTGAGCATAGTTAAAATTTGAATTATAAAATAATGGATTGCTAAGCTAACGTACTATTACTGCATACTAAATCAATACACTCTCGTTGTTCATTAATTCTCTGAGATTAAAATGAGTGTGTACATAAATATTATTTTAAGAAATACAGAAAACGTATGTACAAAAAAGCCTATCAAATTTTCTGTGCATAGGAATAGTTTAATAGCTTTAGATTGTTGCTGTCCAAGGCCCCTTTTTCGATTGTTGTTGCCCAAGGCCCCTTATAGACGAAGTCATTTGTTATTTCATTGCACCGTCTTAGACGGCGTTATTTTAATTTTAAAACTCATTTATCTCATTAAATATCAGTCCTATCAAAATTTTGTAAAGAATAAAACGTATCGGAAATCATTTTTAAAGAAACCTTTGTTATGTAACATTTTTCATAAAAATCAATAATAAGGGAGATATTTCGATTTATTTAATTCAGGCCCCCTTATAACCCCACTTTTAAATAAAGTATTTTGAATGCCATATAGCCTAAAATCTAAGTTGCAACAAACTTAATTTATATTCCAATTTTCATATAAATCGGTTCAGCCATTACCGCGTGAAAAGGTAACACACATACAGACAAACAAACAAAAATTTCGAAAATGAGATTTTTGGTTTCAAGGTGGTTAATTATATATGTTAGGACCAATTATTTTTGAAAAATCGAAAATTACCAGAAAAATTTCGGCTATAGATTTATTATTAGTATAGATTTATTTATTTATTTATTTATTTATTTATTTATTTATTTATTTATTTATTTATTTATTTATTTATTTATTTATTTATTTATTTATTTATTTATTTAGTTATTTATTTATTTATTTATTCATTTTCATTATTTAAATTTAAATATACAGAATACAGAATATAATTACAACAAGAGAAAAAGAAATAATATAATACAGTCAATATAAAAAGGAGATACAGTAATATTAGCAAAATTTGAGGACCAAATGAACAGCGCTCGTGTTCGGTCGCAGTTCAGATATATTATTTATAGCCCTATAAGAGAATATACAAAGCAAAATAAAATAGGAACTAAAATTAAAATTACAGCTACAGTGAAATTATATAATATATATTAATATAAGAGCAATACTTACTTACTTACTTAATTACTTACTGGCTTTTAAGGAACCCGGAGGTTCATTGCCGCCCTCACATAAGCTCGTCATTGGTCCCTATCCTGAGCAAGATTTATCCATTCTCTATCATCATGTCCCACCTCCCTCAAATCCATTTTAATATTATCTTCCCATCTACGTCTCGGCCTCCCCAAAGGTCTTTTTCCCTTCGGCCTCCCAACTAACACTCTATATGCTTTTCTGGATTCGCTACATGCCCTGCCCATCTCAAACGTCTGGATTTAATGTTCCTAATTATGTCAGGTGAAGAATACAATGCGTGCAGTTCTCTGTTCTGTAACTTTCTCCATTCTCCTGTAACTTCATTCCCCTTAGCCCCAAATATTTTCCTAAATACCTTATTCTCAAACACCCTTAACCTATATTCCTCTCTCAAAGTTAGAGTCCAAGTTTCACAACCGTAAAGAACAACCGGTAATATAACTGTTTTATAAATTCTAACTTTCTGATTTTTTGACAGCAGACTTGATGATAAAAGCTTCTCAATCAAATAATAACACGCATTTCCCATATTTATTCTGTGTTTAATTTCCTCCCGAGTATCATTTATATTTGTTACTGTTGCTCCAAAATATTTGAACTTCTCCACCTCTTCAAAAGATAAATTTCCAATTCTTATATTTCCATTTCATATATAATCATAATCATATACTTTGTCTTTTCGGGATTTACTTCCAAACCTATCTCTTTACTTGCTTCAAGTAAAATTCCCGTGTTTTCCCTAATCGTTTGTGGATTTTCTCCTAACATATTCACGTCATCCGCATAGACAAGCAGCTGATGTAATCCGTTCAATTCCAAACCCTCTCTGTTATCCTGGACTTTCCTAATGGCATATTCTAGAGCAAAGTTAAAAAGTAAAGGTGATAGTGCATCTCCTTGCTTTAGCCCACAGTGAATTGGAAACGCATCTGACAGAAACTGTTCTATACGAACTCTGCTGTACATTTCACTGAGACACATTTTAATTGATCGAACTAGTTTCTTGGGAATACCAAATTCAATAAGAATATCACATAAAACTTCTCTCTTAACCGATAAATCTATGAATAACTGATGCACTGTACCCTTATACTCCCATTTTTTCTCCATTATTTGTCGAATACAAAATATCTGATCAGTAGTTGATCTAATTACGCCTAAAACCACACTAATGATCTCCAATAATTTCATCTACATATGGAGTTAATCTTCTCAAAAGAATATTGGATAACATTTTGTACGACGTCAACAAAAGTGATATTCCTCGAAAGTTACTACAGTTAGTCTTGTTCCCCTTCTTAAAGATAGGTACGATTATGGACTCCTTCCATTGTTCTGGAATATAGAAAATAAAATAAAAAAGGAACAAAAATTAAAATTACAGCAGCAATGAAATCATATAATATAATATTAACATAGAGAAGAATAATATCGTACGTGAATAAAGTACGACAATTTATGAAAAAATATATACTCCAAAATTATAGAATACAAATTATAATATAGGCTGATTAGTTCATACACATAGGCTATAAAGTGATTTAATCAAATTGAAGACATTAACACGTTTCTAATTTTCTTGTTATATGTTAATGGGTTACATGTTAGAAGTTCTGGGTGTAATTTAGCTTTTATATGGCTTCTAAGTAACCTACCGGTAAGTGTAGAGATCAATAAATGTCCATTTTGGAGTTATCATTTCCTGACCAAACATCACAGATATATTATCAGCAACTCCGATAACGAAAAATTATTTTTGAGTCTTTCTGTCGGTCCTTTTACAACGATCTAATGCTATTGGTCGTGTTTTATTCATACTTATTATTTCCGAGACAATTATCCTGAATTACACACCAGCTCTAGCAGCCTTACAATAGAGTACGATGGCGTGGTTTCATCAAGGCCCTATGTTTCCCTGCGGAGTGACTACGACTACTACGAGTACTACTACTATTACTACTATTCTAGCAGCCTTAGTAGTTGACAGAGCATTTGATTACGACGATAGCGGGCCAGAGTTCAAATCCGGATGATGGCGGAACTGTACTTGTGGTGGATAAAACCAAATTTGTAAAGGTTTGTTTGGTGTTTTCCCCTTTTCCGCCTCTTCATTCCAACAACATTCTCCACAATTCGTACTTCATTATCATCTCAGTTTCGAAAAATAGGATAGCCCTACATACTTGTGTTTCTTCGGCGTCGGCACGACCGTCCGTCCTGACGGAGCAGAGGTCTGCATCGGACGTTTTCGCTCGAGCGCCAAGTAGTTCATAGCATAACCCGGTAGGTAGCGCGCATGCATGATGGGTAGAATTGTAGCGAGCGATAAATCCTCGAACGGTATAAGCCGAGCGTTAGACATTCGTTCTTGTTACAGTGATGAACTGTGCAGTAACATCATAGATGTTTATCATTTCAAAACTTTGCAGTGTTTAACTAACGTCTCCATAGTACAACTACAAAACTTGCTTTAAAATGTAATATAAATGTTGTAAGTAAGTGTCCCCCCCCCCACACAGGAGTGATTTTGTTTTTGCCACTTCTGATAGATGTTATTGGATGTAAATGTAATTATTATAAAAGGAGAACACAATCACGATAATGCAAGAAATGTATCAAGTTTTCTAGTAATAATAGTAATAATAATAATAATAATAATAATAATAATAATAATAATCTGTAATAATTAGTGTGTCAATCTTTGCGTCTGTGACAGTTGTGCAGCATGATTATTCGTTTTATTATATTTTCTGTGATGTTATCTCTGTACTAATATTGTTATTAATCTACTGCTATATCAATCATATTTTGTAAAACGTTTCTACGTTGTCTCAGTATATAGGCGGAACACTATGTATGGAACACTATATATTTGGTAAATCAAGTATTGAATAATTATTAATTAGGAATAATAACTGTATATCGAAGTTTCTCATACTATTTTATTTATAACTTCATGTTACTGTTTTGGTACGTTCCATTAGACGTTTGTCATAAACGCAGAAAATAAAGCCTTATTTTTACCGTGTGAGCAAAACATATGTGTATCTTATCTGTCGGCTTCCATACAAGATAAGACATGTCGGTGAGATGACCTTGTACTCTGCTTCTATTTATTACGAGCGCATCACGACCGATCATATCTCACTCGAGGGTGCGACATTCGACCGAGTTAAAGCGAGCGATTTAACTCCAATGCAGCACTCTGGTAGTTATATTTAACTTGTTGGTTGGAGAGGAATCGTGGAGCGGAGGGTGGTGTGTTTTTAGGTGTACCCTCTCGAAAGCAAGCTACATAGTTTACAATGTGGAAAACATATATTCAAAGTTAATGCGATTGTCCTTTAGCTTTATTTTAACATGGACAATAGGAATGATAGTCGCACTGAAAATTGCAGTTGCTTCAAATGAAATGGCATGATAGTGGCTGTGATAGAAATGCGTGACATAAAATATCTTTCCGTTCTTTTTCCGATTAAAATTGTAGTTTCTATTACTTTTTGCATTACTTTTTCATACCAACTCTTGTTCCATTGTATAATTTTGGAGGGTCAGTATTTCGCATAGTAGGCCTGTTATTAGTTATTCAAGAGGCTTATTTGGTATTAAATTATGTGGTGGCATTTCTTGTGGTTTCAAAGAATTCAAGAATTGAATAGGATATATCAATCGGCCGACTTACAAGCAAACATTCTGATGGGGGCAGATAAAAAAGTTAAATTTTTTCTTCCACCATGTTAATAATGTCAGAAGAAGTGCTTATACTCGACCGCAATTACGAGGGGGTCCAGAAAGTATTTTCCCTTGGATCATTTACAGAAAAAAGCACAATTGCATGGAAAGATTTATTGGAACAGATACAGCAATTGTTGCGCTATTTGTCAACATATCCCCCACTGGAACTGAGACATTTGTCATGCAACGGGATCAATTTTTGTATCCTTGTGTCGTAAAAGTCAGCCGCCTGGGATCGGAACCAGCGTTTGACAGCCGTCTGCACCTCTCTGTCGATCCCATGATATGACAAATGTCTCAATTCCTGTGGGGAATATGTTGAAAAATAGCTCAACAATTGCTGTATCTGTTCCAATAATTTTTTCCATTGAAATTGTGTTTTCGTTCTGATAACGGCCCCTGGCGAACTTATTTTTTACGACCCTCGTAATTGCGGTCGAATGACCAAAATTTTTATAAGCACTTCTTTTGAAATTATTAACATGGTGAAAGAAAGAGATTTAACTTTTTTATCTGCCCCCATCAGAATGTTTGCTTGTTAGTCGAGCAGCAAAATAGGCTTGCAATTCATTCTATAGCGAATGGACAAAAATCCTACTTGGAATAGGGCGCAAAGGTAGATCCAGTACTGCCGGCAACTACCAATGTCAATGCCAATAATTAGCGTTACTAAAATTTACTATGTAGGCTACAGTATTTATTTATTTTTTTTAATATCACACACCTAATGGCGATTTACTCAAAACCGAGTGTAGGCCTATGATTCATCTAGAATTTTCTTGTTCTTATATAATATCATACTATAACAAAGGAAATTTCACAAACAGTATGTCCCTAAAAACTTATGTTAGAATTAATAATAGTTATTTACTAAATTAAAAACTCGTTTGAGGTAAAAATTTGTAAGGTTTAAAGACCTCGACACGAATTTCAGAATGAATATGCTTTATCCGGTACGGAAACAGTGTAAGAAAAGAAGCCTAATTTGAATGTAAAAATGTTTACTTGCAGATTTGTGCCTTCAATTGAGAACTTCATAACAATTTATACAGAGTGTGTAAAAAGTTAAGCGCGAAAGAAATATTATATTGTTTATTTCAACACTATGGTTACCAGAAAAGAACCATATCCATATCATGACACAGTAATTCTACACACTTAACAGCTCCACAATATAATAATAATAATAATAATAATAATAATAATAATAATAATAATAATAATAATACTTACTTATTGGATTTTAAGGAACACGGAGGTTCGTTGCCGCCCTCACATAAGCCCGCCATTGGTCTCTATCCTGAGCAAGATTAATCCAGTCTCTAACATCATATCCCACCTCCCTCAAATCCATTTTAATATTATCTTCCCATCTACGTCTCGGCCTCCCTAAAAGTCTTTTTCCCTCCGGCCTCCCAACTAACACTATATGTGCATTTCTGGATTCGCCATACGTGCTACATGTCCTGCCCATCTCAAACGTCAGGATTTAATGTGCCTAATGTCAGGTGAAGAATACAATGCGTGCAGTTCTGTGTTGTGTAACTTTCTCCATTCTCCTGTAACTTCATTCCTCTTAGCCCTAAATATTTTTCTAAGCACCTTATTCTCAAACACCCTTAACCTATGTTCCTCTCTCAAAGTGAGAGTCCAAGTTTCACAACCGTAAAGAATAAACGGCAATATAACTGTTTTATAAATTCTTTCACATTTTTTGACAGCAAACTGGATGATAAAAGCTTCTCAACCGAATAATAGCAGGCATTTCCCATATTTATTCTGTGTTTAATTTCCTCCCGAGTATCATTTATATTTGTTACTGTTGCTCCCAGGTATTTCAATTTTTCTACCAATTCAATGGATAAATTTTCAATTTTTATATTTTCATTTCGTACAATATTCTCGTCACGAGACATAATAATAATAATAATAATAATAATAATAATAATAATAATAATAATAATAATAATAATAATAATAATAATAAGATATTGGAGGTTTTAAATATTAAGAAGTGAATATAGAAGATTTAAAAGGAAAATGAAGTTAAAGTGGTCCCAATATTTCTTTATTACGGAAATAATACCAAAATATCTTGGAAAAAAAAACAGTAAAATTGTTCTTAATAAAATTGTCAAAAAAAAAAAGAACATTGATACTGCAGACATGACACATTACAGGAGTGTTCTTCAATCGTGATTAAGGATCTACATGGCTTAATATAAATACCGACAGAGCCAAGAAACTGAAATAATAGTGCTAGTAATACGAGCAATATTGATAATAAGGATTATTCCCTTCTTGGTATGCAGACCAACGAATGAGACGATTTTCAACTGGGCACTAGAACGTGCTGACCTCTGTGATATGGTTGCGTGGGTCGAAGTGCCAACAAGTGACTGATTGATGAAGACACGTAACAATACTTTCACACTGCAACCAGCTATTTACTGCAGAACATAGACTGCAAACCCTACAATCATAAAATAGTAACTCAGAGTACAGGGGCTTCCAGAAGGCAATGTAATCAGCTGACAACAGGCGCTGAATATAAATGAATTGAGCTGACAAGCTGTGTCTGTAAAATATTGTGTGTAGCAGACTGCCTCTGTCGAAAAGGGACTTGGACTACGGAAACCAAATGTAACTTGAGTGTAATTTAGATATGATAAGTTATTTAAATTAAAAGTAGCCTCTTACTTTAACTGTATTGTAAAGAATATTTTGAGTTTTTGAGCTGTATTTTTAGTTTTGATATTTAGTAACTACAGTAAAACCTGTATTAAACGATTACTGATAGTTCCATGTAAAATTAGCCTTTTAGAGGGGTATTTAATGACCTAGTATAGGAAAAGTTCACTTTACACATCCATTCATTCATAGTGTTCTGCCCAAGGGCAGGTCTTTCACTGCAAACCCAGCATTCTTCAGTCTTTCCTATTCTCTGCCGTCCTCTTTCTCTCCGCATATGATCCATATATCTTAGTGTCGTCTATCATCTGATATCTTCTCCTGCCCCGAACTCTTCTCCCGTTTACCATTCCTTCCAGTGCATCTTTCAGTAGACGGTTTCTTCTCAGCCAGTGACCCAACCAATTCCTTTTTATCTGCCTGATCAGTTTCAGCATCATTCTTTCTTCATGCACTCTTTTCAACACAGCTTCGTTTCTTACTCTGTCCATTTCACACACTCCATCCTTCTCCATATTCACATTTCAAATGCTTTTATTCGTTTCTCTTCACTTCGTCGTGATGCCCATGTTTCTGCCTCGTACAATGCACAAAGCACTTCACTAGTCTCTTCCTTAGTTTTTTTTTTTTTTCCCAGATATCCGTAGAAGACGCTCCTTTTTCTATTAAAAGCTTCCTTTGCCATTGATATTCTTCTTTTGACTTTCTGGCAGCAGCTCATGTTACTGCTTATAGTACACCCCCAGTATTTGAAGCTGTCCACTTGTTCTACTGCCTCATTTAGAATCAGCAATTTTACCTTTTTTACTTTTATTCCTATGACCAAAGTCTTTGTCTTGTTTGCATTTATCTTCATTCCATTCTGCTCACAGCTGTCATTTAGCTTCAGTAATATATCTCTTAGTATCATCTCCTCTTCTGCTAACAACGCCATATCATCAGAAAATCGGCATTTCATTTTCATTTAGTGTTCTATCCAAGGACAGGTATTTCACTGCAAACCCAGCATTCTCCAATCTATCCTATTTTCTGCCTTCCTCTTTGTCTCCTCATATGATGCTTATATCTTAATGTCGTCTGTCATCTGATATCTTATTCTGCTCCGAACTCTTCTCCCGTTCACCATTCCTTCCAGTGCATCCTTCAGTAGACAGTTTCTTCTCAGCCAGTAGCCCAGCCAATTCCCTTTCCTCTTCCTGACCAGTTTCAGCATCATTCTTTCTTCACTCAATCTTCCCAACACAGTTTCATTTCTTATTATGACTGTCCACTTCACACGTTCCATTCTTCTCCATATGAGCTACAATGCTTTGTGCAAAGTTTGAGGCATCAGAACTTCATAGTGTTTAAATTAAAATATTTAAATTTATCATATTTTCATAAAATTAGCAACTTTAAACTGTTGTAGCTCCGAAACCCTTTCACCCAATGATCAAAATCATGGATTATTTTGATGCTGAGAAATTAAAGTTTATATTGACATATAAACAGATTTTCTTACTTTTTATGGAAATGGAGAAATTTAGATTTTTCCTCATTAAGACGCCTTTGGCTAGGAAAAAATATTTTAAAAATATATGGTTAGATTCCACACTGAAAGTACAAATAAACACATATTTTTTATTGATGATATGTTGATAAGAAAGTATTGAAAATATCAAATAAATCTGCAGTAAATGGTTCCAGAGTTCTGAGAACTGAAAGAGGCTTGTTTTTATAAAATACGCTAAATTTGTCCCTCAATAATACGAAAACCGTTCGACTTTCGATAGTATATTTTTGAAAATGCACTCCCCTCAGCACCTTGTATAAGTAGGGAAAAAATTAGAGTATAAAAAATGCGAGGTTTTTTACTGATCGATTTCATATGGAATAGCCCATCTCTACATTTCAAACGGTATTTTGAACGAATTATTGTAGCTTAACGATATTGATTAGAGCAGCGATAAAATAGTAGTCACAAATATAATTTCGTTCGCACTTAAGGAGAACTGTTTGTGGCATAATCCGCTGTACCTACTTAAACAGGGTTGTTGACGGTGGTAGTATCTACAAAAAATGCTCTACAGGAAGTCAACAAAATTATGACGAGCAGCAAAGAAACTACAGGAGGAAATGACGGTCAACAATGTGGCGTAGAGTCGATTTATGTGTCCGCCTAGATGCATTTTGTTTAATCTTGTCACATGCCACTCTGTGTGGAGCATGACAAATAGCTGCTTTAATTAAATTTGTGGAGCGAACTCCATGAAGTCCAGTGCCCCTTCTGTCACGTACTTAATCTCCTCAAAACGCCAGCTACCCACTCAACGTGACATGGCGAAAATTAGCGTAATGTCCAAACAACAGTTTTGGAAACCGTATAAACTGACACAACATCGCTATTAGGTTAACAGTAACACACCAGTGCCAGTGCCCCAATTGCTCTGTGCAATAAATGTACAGGAATACTTTAAGACGAACCAAGACTGCGTTGGCTATGAGACTTGACTTATTCAGACTGCAGAATCTGTTCAGATATGATTAGACGATGATAGGCAATTATTGTGCTATGGTGGAATAAAATGGTAATAGAAGCAGAAATACAAAAAAAAAGTTTGCCCTATTACGTTTTGTGCGCTATTCCGAGTGTGGAAAAAAAAACTACTTTTAAGCAATTGCGACACTGAGCACCAAAAAACGGGACTGGTCATGCAGAGCTCATTTTGAGACAAAAAAAATTCACAAACTGCATTGTATGTTAGTTTATCATATTGTTTTTCGTATTGGTACCTTGCACTTGACAACATCTACTTGTGCCACAAGGAATTAATACAGTACTATTCAACATTGCAGCTAGCTTCTATCAAGAGTCGCTACTGAACGGGAGATAGGGTTGCATAATGCCGAGCACGAGGTAATGCACGCTTGCCCCGCACGGAAGCAGTGCCGAGCGCCCTTGCCCGTTTTCAGTCGAGTTGACGATCACTGGGCTACAGAATCCTTTTATATTCCCACATACTCATCACCGCAGTCCCTCAACCCCGGTTCCACGAGTTATCATGAGTCCAAAGGAGAGCCCATGGACATAACACTACCACCAGCAACTGATGACCACATACTACGGGATCAATTTCAGTGGTGGCCTGCAGCCGACTCACATCGGAACAAGCGAAATGAGTGCGAGGTCTAATGCCGAAATTCTCCTTCAATTAGTTGAAGGAAAACCTCAGAAATAACCTCAACCAGGTAACTTATCCCAACCAGGATGTGAACCTGAGAACATTCGTTTCACGATCAGACATTTAATCGTTACTCTACAGCGGTGGCTCGTCTGTAGCCACAATTCGCTTATATTCTTCGGAATTTGAATTCCAGTGTGGAAAGTCGAAGACATCACTCGATTAATGGTATTCAGTTAATCTTACATTAGTGTCTTTGAGTACTAGAAGGAATCATAGCCGGAGTTTCTTTGCTAAAGAAGCAATTTATGATAAGTGGCAACACGTAAAGAGAAGAAGGCTGTGAATTATTGCGTGATAATTGTTAAACCGTGAGACATTGTTAACCATCGACAATTGTGCCCGCAACGTCTTAGCGCTCCGTTCTGGCAGTACGAGGTCAGTAATCTACATATCAAAGAGCATACCAAAACCTTGAAGACATGAATGTTATGCAAATATGAAACCTGTTGGCTCACCAATGAAGCACCTGTTATGTGTTGTCTGTAGTTTGTGGTTCCCGTGTTCTGTTGTATGTAAGGAACGGTTTCTTTATTTGCCTGATTAAAATATAAAGAAAAAAATCTTAGTGCCTATTATTGTAATAATAAGTGGAATATACTGTACGTCTATACCTCATTAGGCCGCAATTTTATTTAATAGATTTTTAAAAAAGTATTTAATACAATTCGCTGCTTGTCTATGCGGATGACGTGAATATGTTAGGAGAAAATCCACAAACGATTAGGGAAAACACGGAAATTTTACTGGCACCAAGTAAAGAGATAGGTTTGGAAGTAAATCCCGAAAAGTCAGGTAAATTCTATTCGATCTTGATCAGAGATAAACTATATTACTGAGCTCTAATGAAAGTTTAAAATGCCCACCACAATGTATGTGCTATTTGCAGAAATACTGATATTTTAATTTCATCATCATCATCATCATCATCATCATCATCATCGGCATTATCACTTTCATTTCATTCAGACGCTAAATAACCTAGATGTTGATACAGCGTCGTAAAATAACCCAATAAAGTAAATAAATCATCATCATCATTATAATTTCTGCTATTCACTTAGTAATTTTTCCGACTACAAATTCAGATCGAAACCAGATTTGATTTCAGCTAGGGAAATTGATATTTTCACTCTTCCATAAGGACTTGATGTACACGTGTTAAATTAATTCGTTTACAGCTGCTCAGAATGTTGGACAAGTTTTCGTAGGTGACAACAGTCCGGCAGATGCGCCATTCTCCTCTAAGGACACTTACGGATTGAGTCGAAACTGCACACTGCCATCGATGCCAGGTAATTTCTAAGTGCAATATTCCTAGATCGTGGATTGGTAATGGGGGACCTGTACTTTGGCCACCTCGATCGCCCGACCTCACATGTATGGATTGTTTTTTGTGACATGAAACGTCTGGACCCTAAGAGATAATGTAGGAAAACTGACTAGTCGAGTAGCTGGAGTTGCAGTCATTACTGGCGAGATGCCTGATAATATTAGGAATACCAGAGCATCAATGGTAAATTACAGGTTCAACTTCAACAAAATCTGTGACGCGTATACGACCCAAAATGTAAGCGCATATGCCGGACTGTTGTCATATATGAAATGTGTTCCTCTTTACTTCCTCCATCATCCCTAAGCCGTTGTAAACGAATTAATTTAATACTCTATACATGCATGCTTTTCTAGTTTTATTGTTTTAGGCGACAATCTTGCGCCTTAGTAACCACACCGCTAATGAGTTGCAATACTAAAAAAGTATAGTGTTGATTCAGAAATGTGAACAAGAATGAAGACGAAACACGCGAAATGTCAGTCTTGAAAGTTACGTAATAATGACTATTATTATTATTATTATTATTATTATTATTATTATTATTATTATTATTATTATTATTATTATTGCTGTGGTCGTGCCAGAGAATCAGTCCCATTCTGAGGCTTATTTGAAGGATTCGTAACAAGCTGTTTTTTACGGTGATGGATTGTTAGCCCTTCGCCCAACCCCCAGGCTGGAGGACCAACCCTAATCGGCTGTCCGCGACTGCTTATTCAATATATTCACAGTTACCCTCCGATAGGTTTGGAAGTAAATCCAGAAAAGACAAAGTATATGATTATGTCTCGTGACGAGAATATTGTACGAAATGGAAATATAAAAATTGGAAATTTATCTTTTGAAGAGGTGGAGAAGTTCAAATATCTGGGAGCAACAATAACAAATATAAATGATACTCGGGAGGAAATTAAACACAGAATAAATATGGGAAATGCCTGTTATTATTCGGTTGAGAAATTTTTATCATCCAGTCTGCTGTCGAAAAATCTGAAAGTTAGAATTTATAAAACAGTTATATTACCGGTTGTTCTTTATGGTTGTGAAACTTGGACTCTCACTTTTAAAGAGGAACATAGGTTAAGGGTGTTTGAGAATAAGATACTTAGGAAAATATTTGGGGCTAAGAGGGATGAAGTTACAGGAGAATGGACAAAGTTACAGAACAGAGAACTGCACGCATTTTATTCTTCACCTGACATAATTAGGAACATTAAATCCAGACGTTTGAGATGGGCAGGGCATGTAGCATGTATGGGCGAATCCAGAAATGCATATAGAGTGTTAGTTGTGAGGCCGGAGGGAAAAAGACCTTTAGGGAGGCCGAGACGTAGATGGGAAGATAATATTAAAATGGATTTGAGGGAGGTGGGATATGATGATGGAGAATGGATTGATCTTGCTCAGGATAGGGACCAATGGTGGGCTTATGTGAGGGCGGCAATGAATCTCCGGGTTCCTTAAAAGCCAATAAGTAAGTAAGTATTATTATTGCTACCTAATTATCGCAAATTACGATAAGAAACTGATCAATGTAGATAAAATAAAATTATATTCGAACAAAACACTAATGATAAATAGAAGTAAATAAATTTGAAAACATCTTTCCAAACTTAAAGACGAGAGATTAGAAATCCTTTCCTGTTTTGTCCACACATTTGCTTCACCTTGGGTTGTACCTTCCCAGATCGCATACATGCAATCCGTTACCATAAGCTTCTTGTCGTCGAGTGGCACTAACTTAAGTATAAACAGTATAACCACTTCATATAAGGAAACATACGTATAACTACACATTTTATACTTGACTTTGCTATACAGTTTTCGAGTGAGAGACTAGCGGTCATTTGTTGGAAGTCTGTAGCAAAACAGATAATGGTTACGTGTGTGCTTACCATCATGCCAATAATGTATCGAACTGTCAGTAATGCTACATTCAAAGAGTAAACATTACACAGTTTATTACGTAGACAGCTGGCGAACAAATAATGAGACTTTTTGAGGTATGATCGTCACATTTAACTGCTGAAAATATCATCATAAGAAGCCGTCTTACATATCTTATTACATACAAAATTACCATTGACCTGTGGTGCGCATGTCTTTGGTTTCTGAAAAGAAAACAACATTAAGTATTCTAATTTGTTGTTGTCACAAAATCAAAAGATCCATTTTGAATCTTTCGTACACTACTTTTAACACTTGAATGTAAATACTTGATTAAATGGCGAACTTACTCGTGTTAATTATATAAGCATAAAAGACAATGCAAACACAAAACACAAGAAATACATCACACTAACATGCGAAAACAAAAAAACACACAAGATCGCATCCTCATTCAGAAAACAGAAATACAACATAGCATACGGAACAGAAAACACACTACAAAGACATCTCAACACACAAACAACACAAATAAATACAACCACACAGGCGTATACAAACTCACATGCAATAATTGCGACAGTTTCTACATTGGACAGACAGGCAGATCATTCCAAACTCGATACAAAGAACACATTAAAGCAATAACCAGAGGACACAATACATCTACATATGCCGAACACATAACTAATGCTAACCACACATACAATAACATAAATACAGACATGGAAATCCTACAGATACAACCCAAAAACCAAAAACTCAACACACTAGAACAATATGAAATATACAGACACACTAAAACACACCCTAATCAAATTCTCAACACACAGATCAATTTCAGAACACACACACTATTTGACACAACTCTTCATCACACGAATGCACCCACACAAGAGGCAGCGAAGTTGAGATAGCGCCGAGATCTAGTAGGCTCTGAGGATGGTGTGAAGTAACACCGAAACAGCTGGAAGCCGCACATGCTTACATGATTAACACGAGTAAGTTCGCCATTTAATCAAGTATTTAAAATCAAAAGAATCATAGAGATAACATTACATTCTGTGTAAAAATCGGCGACGGTGAAACTGAGGTAACAAGCTCATAGGCCAGGGCTTGGCTTTTTGAGGGTTGGACCCGGAATGGTTTCCTTCACTTAGCTCTGAACCTTCGTGCGTCACGTAGGGGACAACGGGGTTAGTTGACAACAGGTTTTGATTGGCACGCGCAGTGTAATTCTGTAGTAAATCAGAAGGTGACAGCATTATCTAGACTAGGAGACTCATTTACATTTGGTCAACCTACCCATTCAATTTATTTCACGTGAATGCCGTTGTTAGAAGTGCGTCAGGAGCTATTTGTAAGAAAGGTAAATTGGTTAATATTTTGTAGAAATTTCTATAACGAAAAGGCAACTAGGTCGTCCTGGAATGAGATTTCACGGTAATTTGCAAAAAGACATTACATTTTTTTAAATTTAAATCATTGTAAAGATATTTCATTATATTTGTATTAATAGGATATGCTGACATCATGCTGTAAACACGTTTAACGACAAAGAACCTACAATCCTACATGGTATATGAAGATTAATAATAATAATAATAATAATAATAATAATAATAATAATAATAATAATAATAAAAAGAACAGAAGCATTTGAAATGTGAATGTTAAATGTTATGTTTTATTTAACGACGCTCGCAACTGCAAGAGGTTATATCAGCGTCGCCGGATGTGCCGGAATTTTGTCCCGCAGGAATTCTTTTACATGCCAGTAAATCTACTGACATGAGGCTGTCGTATTTAAGCACACTTAAATGCCATCGACCTAGCCCGGGATCGAACCCGCAACCTTGGGCATAGAAAGCCAGCGCTGTACCAACTCGCCAACCAGATCAACTGAAATGTGGATTTGAAGAAGAATGTAACGTGTGAAGTGGACGGACAGAATAAGAAATGAAGCTGTGCTGAGAAGAGTGGGTGAAGAAAGAATGATGCTGAAACTGATCAGGGAGAGGGAAATGAATTGGTTGGGTCACTAGTTGAGAAGAAACTGCCTACTGAAGGATGCACTGAAAGGAATTGTGAACGGGAGAAGAGTTCGGGGCAGAAGAAGATATCAGATGATAGACGATATTAAGATATATGGATCATATGAGGAGAGGTAAAAGAGGAAAGAAGAAAATAGGAAAGATTGGAGAAAGCTTGGTTTGTAGTGAAAGACCTGCCCTTGGACAGAACACTAAGTGAATGAAATAATAATAATAATAATAATAATAATAATAATAATAATAATAATAATAATAATAGTAATAATAATAATAATAATAATAATAATAATAATAATAAGTGGATAGCAGTGCCACTCGTGTGAAACAAAGAGGAATGTATACTTTCAAGGAAAAATTGTTCCGGGGCCGGGAATGGAATCCGGGACCTTTGGTTGAGCGCGCCAACACTCTACCGACTAGCTACTCAGGAACTCTACTAGTAGCTCAGCCGGTAAAGCATTGGCACTCTTAGTCAAAGGTTCCGGGTTCGTGCCCGGCATCGGAACAATTTCTCCCTTGAAATTATTCAAGTCAGCTTTACAGGAAAAGCCAGATTTGTATAATACACGTTACTGTTCGTTAACAGAAAGCCACTAATTTAAGCCACACAGAAAGTGTGCACTCAATTCTGGGTCTGTGAGGTCTTGTCAACCCACTTGAGGTATGTGGATGTAAAGGAATAATTGAGCCGGGGTTCGGTAGAGTTCCTGAGTAGCCCAGTCGATAGAGCGTTGGCGTGTTCAGCCATAGGTCCCGGGTTCGATGCCTTGGAACAATTTTTTCCTCGAAATTATTGAAGCAAACTTTACTATACCTAAAAAGCCAGATTGATATAAAAGATGAATGTATTTCGAATATGGCAAAGTGAGTTTGAATATAGCTGTCTTTAAAATGTATCAATTTCATTATTTATTCACTGGAGGATATATCTAGGTATACAGTTTCAAAGAACTAGATCAGAGGTCTCCAAAAAGCGTATCGTCATTCGATGCTCCCCGACGAACACAGTGTGCTGTAAGGCTAGAGAAGGGGAAGAGACTCGTACCTCAACAGATGGGAGCGATCAGTGGGGGATCGCGGCAACGGTCTGCTTAAGTTTACAAATAATAACATCAAAAGAATAAGAAATATCCTACGTTTGTATATTTTTTTTGACATACTATGAAGCTGCAGCCCCGTCTGTTGCTATTGACACAAGCTATTGCAAATTCAACCTCTTCTGTTCTATGGTGCCTTTTAGTGCCTGGAAAAGATCTCCCCTAGTTGTATTTTGTAATTACATCTAGAAGACATTCAGATACAGTAACACGTTCATTAACTCCTCGGATGAAAATGGCTAGGTGAGTTTTGTCATTTCTATTTGTGATTTTGTCCAATGCAAGTGAGTAAGCTACAAACTGGTTAATTGTGGTTTCGACCTTATATTCAATTACATTTACAGTCTTGAAATTCCTTCTCTGAACTGTAATTGGAAACAATTAAATTTTCTTCAACTTTGACTTTGTTCTGGACACAATATTTTAGTAACGTACTGTATGCACGACTTTACAAATGATGCTTCTGTAGAGGGCTTCATTGATTTTCCAATATTCTAAGCTAGAACATAGCTAGCAAAAAGGACACGTGGTGATTTGTGTTTGTATTTTCTTGTTTTATATTTATCAAAATATTTTTAGGCCTATACATTTCACCTAAAATTAAACGAAAAACTGTATGTTTGTCATGCGGAACTGAGTGTAAATTTATTGTAATATACTGATTATTATGTATAACCAACAGTTCCTACAGATAGCCCCAAAATAAATTATTTTCACATGTCCAACATGCCTGTAATTGTATGATATTCTTTGTGAAGAGTCGAGTATTGTCGTCGCATGTTGAATTTTAACACAATCTACAGAATTTTCGGACGAATTAAGCATTTCCACTAACACAAAAAAAAAATCTCTTCCTATTCATCCTTGAATGTACTACGTCCATGATCAGAAGATACTGTATTGTGAAACGGTGGAACACTCCGACCAACACAATGATAATGGCAGTTCGCCACTGCTCTTCCTTTACGCATAAACATTGCGTACAGTACAGGTGAAGATGGGTGAGGCGGATCTCACTCTTTACGTACTGGCTTCGGTTCCGTTCAGGGGCTTACTCGCGAGAAGGCTTTTGGAGAAGTCTGAACTAGATCTAGAAATTTTCTTATCAAGAAAAGACAATAAAATGAATGAAATCACATGTATTTGGCATATCTGGGCGTGTTCTTACGTATTGCATAACTCCATGTTTTACTCTTTTACATCATATCGAGGGCATCACACCAGAAAGATGTATTAACAAATGCAGCGGTACTGAAATATTGTAATGAAATTGAAAACAATCGTTTGAGAATTACGATAGGTATGAGAAAGAATCAAAGAAAGTCTCCTGTTAAGTAGACAATGATAGGAAAAAATATTCCATATTTAAATGGCTCTAATGTAAAATTTTATTTTTGTTGATACGCTCTTCTGAGATGATGCTCTCGATGTGGTATCTTCTTTATTTTACGAAACAGTTCCGATATAGAGATAGTTGATGACCTCTGATTTATGTACAGAACTACTCAAGCATCTGTTTTTTATGAATACTTTCCCTTCAAAAGGCCAGAAGTGTAGGCTTGCAGGGTACTAAAAGTGTTGTCCAATCTCATTTAAAATAGTCCATAGTGATTCCCAAATAGCTTGAATAGTCTAAAGTGAATCCCGTCTATTTAATAGAAGGTATAATATTTATATTTTATGTTGGTACTACCTTTCAGACTAGTACGTTATCAGATTCAGGTGTTAAGTTCACTTCTAGTTCTACTGCTGTGGTGTTCTAGTTCTCCCGTGGCTTTGAGGTTGGGTACAGTCGAAAGGGTAAGAAACTTTTATTACTTGATAGTTTTAGGTGCTTTTTTTGTTTTACTAATAATGTGGAACGTTGGATATGCACTAGGATGTGTTGCGTTTCTTAAAATTCCATTAATAATGTCACGAAAAGGAACGTTGATCATAAACAAGTAAGAGACGTGCTTTACTCAATCAACCGTCAATATTTTAGTAACGCGCTCAAGAGGAAAGTTGGAGAAACCTTGTATGAGGGGCCCATCGAGCAAGATACTGAAATAGTAAGTAAAAACATTCATGAATAGGATTCTAAGATTGACTAGAACTATAAAAGAAACTACATATGGCAATAAAATATTTTAATGTAATGAAACATAAATGAGAATTCATTTTCAATTTTAATTATAAACAAAAATATTGTATGTTGAATCTTTCGTACACTAATTTTAACACTTGAATATAAATAATTGATTAAATGGCGATCTTACTCGTGTTAATTATGTAAGCATGTGCAGTTTACAGCTGTTTCGGTGCTATTCGACACCATCCTCAGAGCTTACTAGATCTCGGCGCTATCTCAACTTTTCTGCCTGTTGTGTGGGTGCGTTCGTGTGATGAAGAGTTGTGTCAAATAGTGTGTGTGTTCTGAAATTGATCTGTGTGCTGAGAATTTGATTGCGGTGTGTTGTAGTGTGTCTGTATATTTCATATTGTTCTTTTTTGATTTTTGGGTTGTATGTGTAGGATTTACATGCCTGTATTTATGTTATTGTATGTGTGATTAGCATTAGTTATGTGTTCGGCATATGTAGATGTATTGTGTCCTCTGGTTATTGCTTTAATGTGTTCTTTGTATCGAGTTTGGAATGATCTGCCTGTCTGTCCAATGTAGAAACTGTCGCAACTGTTGCATGTGAGTTTGTATACGCCTGTGTGGTTGTATTTATTTGTGTTGTTTGTGTGTTGAGATGTCTTTGTAGTGTGTTTTCTGTTCCGTATGCTATGTTGTATTTCTGTTTTCTGAATGAGGATGCGATCTTGTGTGTGTTTTTGTTTTCGTATGTTAGTGTGATGTATTTCTTGTGTTCTTGTGTTTGTGTTTGTTGAGTTTTTGTTTTGTCTTCCTTATGATGTTGTCTATTATGTTTGGGTTGTAACCATTTTCTTGTGCTATGTAAAAACAGACACCGAAACAGCTGTAAGCCGCACATGCTTACATAATTAAACGAGTAAGATCGCCATTTAATCAATTATTTAAAAATACTGTATTTACTTAAAATCGCCAGAATACTTTGACAAGAAAAGTGAAAACTGTGTTTGTTGATGATACTTTTGGTAATTCCTTACGAACTGTCGATGTTTCGTATATTGCACATACTTAAGTCGTTTCCCACAAACTTAACCTCACTGGAAGTACTACTCATCTGGTAGATATGGTGGGGACCTCCCCTCGAAAAAAAAAAACACAAAATTGCATTCCAAATTAGGCTGAGATATAGCTAATACGAAAGATTTTCCACTCAACTTAGTTGTTTCAGGAAGGGCATTTAATCTGCCTCCATTTATTGATGTGTATGTACAGTCCCCCCCCCCCCGCCAAACACAAAATTATATGTGACTAGTTTCAGGAAATGGAACCTAAGTTGGATGAAAAACTGAGCATTTAAAAAAAAATCATGGTTCTAGGTGTATAGTTTTTAGGGTGCTGTTCATAGACATCTCGCTAGCCCGCGCTACGACCGTGCTAAACTAGCCCGGCTATCGACTGGTTATTTGTACAGAATTCATATCATATCATATATCATATTATTAGCAAGATAATAAATAAATATATATATCATATCATATCATATATCATATCATATCATATCGTATCATATATCATATTATTAGCAAGATAATAAATAAATAAATAAATAAATATATCATATCATATATCATATCATATCACATCATATATGATACCATATATCATATCATATCATATATCATATTATTAGTAAGATAAATAAATAAATATATCATATCATATATCATTTCATATATCATACCATATATCATATCATGTCATAGCTCTATATCATATTATTAGCAAGATAATAAATAAATAAATATATCATCATAATTCATATCATATCATATCATATCATATCATATCATATATCATAACATATATCATATATCTCATATCATATATCATAACATATCTCATATCATATATCATAACATATATCATATCATATATCATATATCATATCATATCATATCATATCATACGAACTCATTTCACCGGCATTATCACCTTCATCTCATTCAGACGCTAAATTACCTAAGATGTTGATAAAGCGTCGTAAAATAACCTACTAAAATAAAATAAAAATATCATATGAAGAGTTGGCGGGAAAAACGATGAATGTCACAGTTTTCTTAAGGTTGATGTCATTATTTAATTCAATGGATTACTGCGAAATTTAATGTTGTTCTTATGAAAAATGGTAAAAAGGAGAATTATCACCACGAATACAGTAATCCTTTCCTTTATTTTCTATAGAAACAGCACTACATCTTGCAGTTATAGACTCAATTAGATCATTATGTAATCCTTAATAGAAATGTGACATTCATCGTTTTTCCCGGAAGCTCATCATGCCATATATCATATCATATCATATCATATCATATCATATCATATCATATCATATCATATCGTATCATATCATATCATTATATCTTATATCATATCATATTGCTAACACACTATCGTTATGAATACGAAAAAACGTTAGTTCGCTGATCATCCACCGGAAGCCAGCGCTAATAATGTCTATGAATATGGCCCTAATATATTACTTATTGAATATTGATATTACATTATGTGCTTTTCGGTAAAAATGCAAATTAAAGTTTTCACTTTTCTTAGTAACTAAAAGAAAGATTTAGGCATTTAAGAAGCACTCTGTAAAACTACGTCCTAGTTTAGTATGTAAAAAAGCCTACAGATAGCCCAAGATGTCAAAACATAGAAATGCAGTTTTTACACCGCAAATTCGTTATTTTGTTCTCCTGTAAAATTTCCTTTCACGACTTTAGGTTCCTTTTCGCGCAACGGATCACATATTGTAATTTCTTACGAAGAATAAGTGCAAAAGCGACTTAGGTTCTATATAACGAACATAAGAAATTACCGTAATTCTAAATAATTTAATAAGGTTTTTACAGTTTATGGATTAAATAATAATCACTACATTCCATATTGTTTTTGTTGTCAACCAAGAAGTTAATCGAGAATTATAAGAACGCTTTCTCACGTTGAAGTCAACTCGTCTGTATGGTTGAAATAAGAGAATGAGGAACAGATTTTAAGTTTCACACTTTTCAGCAAAATTCAGTTATTCCACTGTAGTAAATTAATCATAAAGAAATGTGAATTATTTCAAGGGAAATTATTCACGTTTATACAAACTCTTCCTTAACAGAAAACCACATTTCAAGTCACATAGAGTTTGTGTGCACTCAGTGTTGGGTTCTGGCGTCTTGTCAGAAAAGATAAAGGGAAAAACTGAGCCGCTGCGGGTTACAGTTTCCGGGTAGCTCAGTTGGTAGAGCGTAGGCGCGCTCAGCCAAAGGTCCCGGGTTCGATATCCGACTCGGAAAATTTTTTCCCTTGAAATTATTAAAGACCGAGCGGGCTAGCGGCGTGGTAAAGGGGTGGCCTTGCATTCGGGAGATCCGGGGTTCGATCCCAGGGGCCGGCAATCCTAACTGAGGTTTTTCATGGTTTCCTCAGTTATTTCCAGGCAAAGACCTGGCTAGTACCCCTTGAAAGTTCGGCCACGGACGGCGATCCTTCCCTTAATCCTTTCATATGTGTCAGTGAATGCTGTGTAATTTCTAAGGGTCATATTCACAGACATTCTTAGCACGGGCTTCCGGTGGATGATCAGCGAACTAACGTTTTTTGTATTCATAAACCAGTGTTAGCGATATGATATGATATGAATCCTGTACAAGTAATCAGTCGATAGCCGGGGCTAGTTTAGCACGCTCGTAGCGCGGGTTAGCGAAATGTCTATGCATAGCACACTTAAATGTTTGTGTTGCATCGGAGGTGGCCCTGACATTGAGCTGATCCCTCATCCGTGGAGGCCCTCCATGTCCTTGTGTGGTCAAAAAAGTTTGTATGTGATCCATAGATTAATTCCTTTCCCGACAGGTCGCGGCCCTCTAAGGCCCGGGTGGCGTGGGTCGTGTAAAACGAACCTAAAAGGGAGAGGTTAAATTAAGGGAAAGAAGAAGAAGACATTATTAAAGTTGGCTTCACAGGGAGCTATAACTTACCTGAAAGCCAGACTTGCAAAATAAACGTGTAATAGATATTTCCTCATGTTCCTGGGAGTTCGCAGCAGCTTCACAGAAAATGAGGAAAGCTGTGTGGAACCCTCTGTAACGTTATGTCGTTTTAAGAAAACTGTTATAAAATAAAATACTAATTTTCCTATTTAATAGGTACCTAAAACTAAATGTGTATATATTTAGTAATGTTTAGGAACAATACTTAACATATGAAGGGTACACGGGAAAAACGATCAAGGTCCATCAAAAATCGAAATTGAGTTAATAATGCCATCTTATAGTGGAAAGGAAGTACTATCATGTGGTCTAGCTAGTAATAAGGAATAATCGTTCTTGATATTCCACTACGTCAATTTCTAGTAAATATAGGCCTACATCTAACAAAGTATTAAGTGCTTAAACTTTAAAATTCGTTTTTCTCGAAACTTTCTAAAATGGACCTTGATCGTTATTCCCGTGTACTCTTCATATTTTAGGCATGCGGAAAGCATAAAACGGAGGTTTATTGTACCTAAAAGTCAGAACCCTACTGGTGTGTAACATGGCATTTCAGTATTATGTTGTTACCTGAATTCATTATAATTAAAACTATACTTATTTTGTACATAATTTTACAGTTCTATTCTCAACTGAAGTGATTTGGATATAGTCACAATTATTGCCCTGCTATGTCCTGCTAACTTAATGATACGATCATGGACGTAAGAAATTATAGACGCGAACTCAATAGTGAAGCACGAACTCTGATTTAGACGTTATGAATCGATAAACACAAAACAATAATTTGTGATTTTGATTGTTTGTAACTAATATTTTCATTTTGTTCCACTTAACGTAGAATCAAACGAGCGTTTTCAAATAAATGGGAGCTCAAACGAAGGTTGTTCTGTTGTAACAGAGTCCTATATTGTTTTTTTTTCTTTTTATATGATTTCGTTGATAAAGTCAAGAGTAGCAATAGAATAAAATACGAAAAATATAATATAAGAAGGAGAAGAACAAAAAACAAAGTACCTAGGCCTATAGGAATAAAACAGTACTAAAAGAATAAAATGTAAAAATAATAAAGAAGAAAATGCAGTAAAAATAAAATAAGAAACGAAACCTAGGTCAAAAAGTGCAGAAATAGAAGAAAAGAAAACAGAGATAATAAAATAAGATGGAGAAAAATAAAGGCAATAAAATTGAAAATTAGACGAGAGAGACGGAAAGAGGAAAATGAAGATGTCCGCGTAACTTTCCTGGGCGAAAGTAATTACAGACATAATATTTACAGTATATAAGTGGCAGCTCTTTAGAAAAGAAAAGTTATAGAAAACCCCCACAAATGTAGTCCATATTCAGAATTTCAGAACGAATCACACATCTACGTACGAGAATGTGATAGAATTGGGCAGATGTTAATGAATCTTATTTGTGCAAATAAAATGGATTCAAAAGTAAAGAAATATTTGGTCACTTTCCAATAAAATTATGAAGGAAATCGAAAACTGCACACCTGTGAAAGAAAATGTCTTAAAATGTGGCAACTTAAAAAATTAGTAAGAGGAAATAGCAGTATTGGAAATAATTTAGATTAATTTATTTCTATTGACTATTAAATTTCTAGTTCGACTAAGTATACAGAAAGTACTGTGATCCTAAAATACATAATTTTAATAACTTTATAAAAATACGTGTTTTCAGTATATTTCATATCGAGAAGTAATTTTTGACATGCAGTACATCTGTCTATCTATGTATAGGCCTATTTCAATCCACATATTTGTATATTCTTGTAGAGCCTTTTCTCCTAATTCACTGGCCAACAATGAAAATGTTTCGGGCTCAAAAATAGCTAATTCTTATGTATTTCCACCTGCTGAATTCAAAAATCACCATAAAACGACAGATTAGCTCTTGCTTTGGAGATAAAGTGACATTTCAGTTTTAGAGTCAACATTTTCAGTTTGGGGGAAATTTGGGGGAAATTTTGTTTTGGGAGTTGGCACACCTGTCAAATAACAAAACACAAATGTTCTTCAGCTGTTTGTAAGTTACAAACATAGATATTGTTGCTGTGATTGTGAATTTCATATTGTTTCTGCTGTAATTAATGCAGAATTTCTGGTTTGGAAGTGTTTTTAAAGTGTAAAATTTGTAAAAATGCCACGAAAATTGTGTGTTTGAAGTAGAAAATGAAGACAGTGTGGAACAAGAAGAACCCAACAAGCGTTCCACATCCCATGACCCTGATTTTGAGGAAAAAAGATAATAAACCGCACAGACTGAGTCAAGCGGAATTGAGTTATCTCATTAGAGACCTTGACCTGTCAAAGGAGAAGGCAGAAATTCTAGGGTCTAGACTACAGCAATGGAATCTTCTCGAACGTGATGTCAGGGTCTCACAGTACAGACAACGTCACAGGGATCTGCTTCCCTTTTTTTTTTAAAGAAAAACAATCTTGTTTGCTGCGACATTAATGGCTTTATGAAATGTTTCAATTTGAACCATGATCCAACTGAATGGAGGCTATCCTCCAAGCTTAGTTTGAAAACTGTATTACTTCACAATGGTAACCGTCTTCCTTCTATTCCTGTTGGTCATGGAGTTCACATGAAGGAGACTTATGCAAATATGACAACCCTCTTCGACTCAATCAAATATCATGAACACAAGTGGAAAATCTGTGGTGATCTATAAGTCATTGCTGTATTCTTAGGAATGCAACTGGAATACACAAAATATTGCTGCGTTTTATGTGTGTGGGATAGCAGGGATAGGAAATCACATTATATTCAAGCAGACTGGCCTGCAAGAAATCATAACCCTAGCGAGAAAAATGTTGTTGCCAAGCCTCTCGTGGACCCAAAAGATGTTCTTCTTCCACCCCTGCATATTAATCTGGGTTTGATAAAACATTTTGTCACAGGTATGAACCAAAGGACAGGCCTTTTAAGTACGTAAGAGAGAAATTTCAGAAATTAAGTGATACCAAAGTTAAGGAAGGTATTTTTGTCGGGCCACAAATTCGAGAACTTGTAAAGGATCCTGCATTTGACCAAGTTTTGGAGGGGAAAGGAAAGGAAGTTTGGGAAGCCTTCAAGGGAGTTATTCATGGATTTTTAGGCAACAAAAGAGATTATAACTACACTCAGTTGGTGACAGTGCTCCTGCAAAAATATCAACTCGGATGCAACATGTCCCTTAAATTCCATTTTCTCCACTCCCACCTAGACTTTTTCCCCCCTAGTTGTGGAGCTTTCAGTGATGAACACGGAGGAAGGTTCCATCACGATATTTCTGTTATGGAACAAAGATATCAGGACCATTGGAATGAAACAATGCTTGCGGATTACTGCTGGTCTTTGCGTAGGGATGCTCCGGAACTCACAAGAGGCAAGCTAAAAGACGACGATCTTATGAAGTCACACATGATTCTCTTCAGACCCAACCATCTGCCAGGTATTCTTCCATCAATTTAGAACTCATAGAATGTAACTTCCATTTTAAAAAATTCAAATGCACTTTCAGTGCTGTTGGCATATATAATTAAAATGTATCGTTTTCTCTTAATCCGTTAAACTAAAATACTTCCACCTATTGTGTATCACAGAAACTAGAGCTAAGAAAAATTTTTCATTGTCATATTCGTTTTTTTCAACCCAAAATTAGTAAGAATTGTCTCATGAAGTGCAGGAAGCATTCAATTTCCCCCCCCCCCAGTGATTATAGGATGAGAATTGCTAATTCTCCGTGGCTTCGTGGTCTAAGGCATCCTGCCTAGAACTCGTGTCACGGAATGCGCGCTGGTTCGAGTCTTCATGGGGGAAGAAATTTTCTCATGAAATTTCGGTCAGTGTATGGGACCGGTGCCCACCCAGCATCGTGATGCACTTGGGAAGCTAGCGAAATCCGGTTACGCAAACCAGCTATAACGGCTGGGGGGCTCATCGTGCTAACCACATGATACCTCTATTCTGGTTGGATGATCGTCCACCTCTGCTTCGGCATGTGGCCGTGAGGCCAGCAGCCGGCTGGTCGGTCTTGGCCCCTTCATGGTCTGTAGAGCTACGGATTATTTAATTGTTAATTCTAAATACAATCCGGGTAGCACGAGCATGAATTACATGTAATAAATAATTTTACTTCCACGAGAACAAGAAATTATATAAAGTCCTCTTGCCAGAATTGCATAAAGCGGTAATTTATTGAAAATTATCTCTAATGATCATGATTTTATTATAGGCTATGTGAAACATTGTCAAATAAAAATGTATACTTCAGCGGATTCAGAATATTTGGTTTAAAATAATTATATGTTTTCTTGGAGCATTTATATGCCGGCTAGGAGACAAGATTCCCTACATAAGTTAGTTTTTATTTTTCACCGTCTTTAATATAGAAATGACATTCTTATTTTCGTTAAAACAATCACACATTCTCTTGAAGAAATGAAGAGTCTATTTAATCTAACTTGAATATTTTTACGTGCATGCGAGTTGCGAAGCCCGCCTCTCACCAATCCGGACTACACGAGAGATAGTGAATGGATTTCTATAACTGCGAGATGCGAGGGTTAACCCTACCTCAGTGGTAGGCATTTCCCGACTCGCGAGTCAACTCCTTGATACACAAGCATGGTGGAGGGGTAAGGCATTATCTCTCCAGAGTCCATCACAGGCGGTGGTTCTACATTTCACTCATAGTGAATGAATTAATAATGAATTGTTTGGATGTACAGGGAAACCAGAGTACCCGGAGAAAACTCCTGTAGTCTGGGCCAAGGTCTTGCCCAAAACAAGTTATAAATTCATAGTGAATGTACGGGGATTTGAACCCTGCACACTAGCACTGAATCACCATAGCGATATGACATTATGTTATAGTCATGATACACAGAGTGTAGGTGATTCCTCAAACAGCCTGAAATGGCGGCCGATTGACCTAGACTGTATTATAACTAGGGCCGTGACATCGGTGTATTTGTATTAGTCTGAGGTGAACATACGAAGCTCCGGACAGAATGTAGTCGACGTGTTTCAAGTACAGGCAGCGGAAGCGAATTTGACACACCTAAGCAAACACGTTCCGTGTTTTGTATACGATTATAAAATCAAGACAATACAATTATTGTATGTAAGGGTTAATATAGGAAAGGTCTAAAATGCTGGTGAGGTTGAGAAATCATACTTAAATTGTCACAAATGTGATAAAACATAAGTCAAAGTAAAGTATATAAGTAAGTAAATAAGTAAAACATAAGATTTTTTTTTATAATTAGAGTTTTGCATTACGGTTTTAGAAAGCCGAAAAGTATATGGCGTAGGCCCTACAATTTTGCTTTCTCTATATTTAACTGTTACATTAATTTATTTATCACATCAATTTCGTATCTTACTTTTCTTGCATGTTGTTTGCCTGGTTTCTATTCCTGCTGCATTCATATCTATATCACACAGTAATACAAAAACAAAAAAAACCGTGGTTTCAATTCATTATGCAAAATTGCAAAAGTTTCATCAGATGACAAGTGCGATTGTTATAAACTTGAGCCAACGGCGTGGCTCAGTCGGTTAAGGAGCTTGCCTGCCGGTCTGAAGTTTTGCTCGGGCCTGGGTTCGATCCCCGATTGGGCTAATTACCTGGTTGGTTTTTTCCGAGGTTTTCTCCAACCGTAAGGTGAATGCCAGGTAATCTATGGCGAATCCTCGGCCTCATCTCGCCAAATACCATCTCGCTATCTTCAATCTCATCGGCGGTAAATAACTTCGTATAGTTGATATAGCGTCGTTAAATAACCAACTAAATAAAATGTTATGAACTTGATGTAGAAATGAAATTGATGATGTGAAATATTTTACATATGCGCCCTTGATTTCAGCCGATGTTGAACGCAGTTTTCCGCATACAAGATTATACTATCCGGCACTCGGCGGTAATTTTCATTTGAAACTTTGAAAATGAATGTTGTTGATTATTGCAGCAGGAACCGAAACCAGGCAAACAACATGCAATAAAAGTAAGGCACGGAATAGATGTGATAAATAAATTAATGTAACAGTTAAATATAGGGAAAACAAAATTGTACGCCATATACTTTTTTGGCATTCTAAAATTGTAATGCAAAACTCTAAATATAATGAAAAACATCTTTTCAGACTTATGCTTTACCACTTTGTGACAATTTAAGTATGATTTCCAACAATTATTCGGCCACCGGCGTGGCTCAGTCGGTTAAGGCGCTTGCCTGCCGGTCTGAAGTTGCGTTCGGGCGCGGGTTCGATTCCCGCTCGGGCTGATTACCTGGTTGGGTTTTTTCCGAGGTTTTTCCCAGCCGTAATGTGAATACAAGGTAATCTATGGCGAATCCTCGGCCTCATCTCGCCAAATATCATCTCGCTATCACCAATCTCATCGACGCTAAATGACCTAGTAGTTGATACAGCGTCGTTAAATAACCAACTAAAAAAAAAAAACAACAATTATTCTCAACCTCACCAGCATTTTTTACCTTTCCGATATTAACCCTTATATACAATAATTGCATTGTCTTGATTTTATAACACGCAATAATCGTATACAAAACACGGAACGTGCTTGCTTAGGCGTGTGTCAAATTCGCTTCCGCTGCCTGTACTTGAAACATCGACTACATTCTGTCCGGCGTCGTATGTTCACCTAAGACTAATACAAACATACCGATGTCACGCCCCTAATTATAACTCAAAAAGCACAGGTTCTGAAAGAAACTTTCTCCACAATAGACCTACTAGTAGCATGACGGTAAACTAGACTGACATTTCAGTGACCTTATTTCCTGACCTAATACCGAAGACAATTCTTCAATACACCACACTTTGGTTCTCATTTTGTCAACAGAGAGCAGTGCAAATGTTATGAAGTAGATAAATTATTTATCTACATGTTCAATTATGTAAGGCGTCCACGAAGGTATGGCAGTTATTATGTTGGACGTTGGATTAGAGTTTCGCGCGTTCAAGCGCAGTTAAGAGCGATTACTTTTGAAAGGCTATTAAGTGCTCAGCATGACTAACTTCGGGAGGGAAGTGAATTCGGTACGCCGTGTCGTAGATTTATGTGATGTAAAGGAATCTCTTCTGATAAAAGACTTTGAGCAAGATTTGTCTGCACTCACCCACTTCGAAATTCGGAAGTAACACATGCATTTAGTCCTACTCTGTGTTCTTACATTCAATTTTTTAAACTGTAAATTACTTAAAAATTATCATTTCATATAAATTATCTTAAGTTTGCATTTACCTTGTGCTTTTTCATTTAATTTTTCTTGGCTGTAAATTACTTAAGAGATTAGGTACAGCTTACAGCAGTAAAAGTTTTGGAAATGTTAAACATTTTCCCCTCCATTACTGTATCTTGTACAATAATGAAAATTGGTATGTGTAAAACACTGTCCTTCTGCTATAAAATATATATTTTTTACGATTTAAAAAAAATTATATTTATATATTTTTTCAAGATTCAAAATGGTGGCAGTTTACTGTGCAGTAATGAAGGTTTCCCTCATAACTCATAAACTTGTTAACTTTTTCATGTTCTCTCGCTTTCATTTTATTGCTGAAACTCATGTTTACAATATCATGTTTTTCAACTACATTCCTTAATAAATAATATTTTTTTTTATTTTGCGTTAGAAGAAAATACTGATATCTGACCATTTTTTAAAATGAATTTATTTTGTCAGACAATCTATTAAAGATAGAGAAGTGATCTTGCATCATATTGTAGATATGACATGCATAAATAGACACAAAACATTTTATCACAGAATGTTAGATAGTTTTTGAATTATGTGGAAAACACTTCGTCACTGCACAGGGAACTGAATTTTGAAAATAATAATAATAATAATAATAATAATAATAATAATAATAATAATAATAATAATAATGATGATTTATTTAACCTGGCAGAGTTAAGGCCATACGGCCTTCTCTAACAATGCAATACCAGCTACTGAGTTTATCGTCAAATAGAAGTTGTAACCATCAATGTCAATATATGTAGACTATACATTTTTATGGTATTTATGTACTTTTTGACACTTTATGTACAAATAAAGTAAGAAAACAACATACTATAATTTAATGATAACAGTCAATTATCAGATCACACTTTCCACAATTTACAAATTCAAAGCAATAAGCTGCAAAGCTCTGACTAATACATAAGTTAATTTATTTTAACCTTTAACTTTTATTGTTTTTTAAGATATACATTTCAAATTTATTTATTTACTAGTAATGTAGTCAATTTATAAATACAATATGGACCTGATGATTCTAATTGTAGCGAAATCATTTGTCCAAAAAGTATGCAATACATTAAGGTGCAATACTGATATGTAAGACTGAGATGCTTAATAACAAGTTTTATTCCAACAGTACTTATCACAACGAAAAATGACTTCGAGAATGATTTCTATTACAGTAGTGGGAGTGCGATCTCGTAGAAGTAACAAGTTGTCAGTAAAAGGTATAATGTAGGCTAAATCTAATTTCTCATTATATTAGTGGCTTTAATGTCTGGCTTTCGCACGGTTTAGAAAGACTCGAGTGCCGCTTACAGGTTGTTCAAGTTGCGAAAGTATGTATTAAGCTGTTAACGCCATCTCCTTTATTACTACTAGGCCATATTACGATCTAGATACTACACCATTACCACTTGTTCCTCGTTCCTTGAATTCAACTCTTAATTATTATAGAATATTAATATAAATTGATAGTATCATTCTTCTTAACGATGCAATAATAATTCATTACTGGGAGTGAAAATGCTCGTATTAACGCAGAGATAGAGCAGCGATATTTTCGATACATCCATATTACCGATACTTAACGCAATTGAGTACATTGGGTTATAATATAAATAATATACAGGCTGTTTCCGAGGTAGTGTTACAAACTTTCAGGGATGATGGCGAAGGGCACATGTATCAATTTGAGACAAGGAACCATGTCCTAAATGACCGAGTCGAAAGTTATAAGCAAAAATAGTTGTGTGGAAATTGAATTGTAATTTGGCACCACGTGCCCTCCTTCCCTTAACTTTTGGAACAGTCGTGGAAAAATAGTATGGACCGGATATCTTCTACGTGGGTACTTGTCCGATACAATCTATGAGCTTGTCTACTATTCCCATTGGCTCATCCGTATTCGAAAATCAGGTCTGCTTATTCCGCTCTCGTGTACTCCTCCATTTCACTAGAACTGATCGACTGGACACTGCAATTTGTACACATACACTGCTGTCTACAGACCTGCATATCAGGACCGACCATGTCCGTTACACATTACGCTATCTGCATTGCTTTAGTGTAGTTTCCTGTCCCCATCCCTCAGACAGCGCACTGAATGGAATACTGTAAGTAGACAACGTAAACAACGTCAGATGATTACAGTATGTGTAATATGTACAGATAAATACACATAAATAAGGTGTACAGAGGAATAAAATTATTTCATTTCCACAGAACTATTTTTGCTTGTAACTTTCGACTCGGTCATTTCCGGACCAGGGTTCCTTATCTCAAATTAATACATGTGCCCTTCGCCATCATCCCTGAAAGTTTGTAACACCACCTCGGAAACAGCCTGTATAATCCCTACATGTGGTGGTGATGGTAGTGATGGAGAAGCGAGTGGGCAAATCCGGTACCTGAATAGCATGTAGATCATTACTTTTTCATTAATCTGAAGGAAAAAAGAAACATTTTTGAACGAGAAAAGCTTCTTTGTTGGTTGCTATTTAGCTTACAGTGAAGAAACTACCAAATATTGAAAGCATCGACCTACATTATGAAGATGTTAACCGAAAATACTGTTAATCTAAAAATCGGGAAGCTACCAAAATGTTGGCAAACCATGAACAAAATGGCAAAACATATTTACAGGAGGATACAAATGGCCAAAAGGTCTACTTGTGAAGAAGGAAGAAGACTTTGAAGATGACACGATATAGGGGAAGGGCGTAACTTAAATTTTATTATATCAGCTAGCTAATCACACTACAATCATAACACGCATCAAAGTGCAGTGACATAAAAAAATGGCTAACCGATCGGGGGGGGGGGGGACAGAAAATTAATATAATTTCAAGTGGAAAGCTTTGTGGAGTTAAATAATTTGTTTCTTATTTATGAATGATTTGAATATTAAGTTCCTAACTAGAACGTTTTGTTGTTGCATTATAGACAGTACAAATTAAATATTATTTTTGCTATCTGTATATGAGGTAGGTCAGTTTAAGCCAAGGTCTCAAGGTCAACTGCAGTTGGTAGGTCGAAATCATCGTTCATACGATTCTTTACCATCCGAAGGTCCAAATATATCTTCAATTTAATGATTTCATATTATAACAACTTTCAACAGTGTCATTTAAACTCTTGGATAACGACAAAATAGAGAGTTAGGTTATTATATCTGTTTAAACCTGTTGATATATGACGTCACAGGAACACTAACAAACCCGAAGCATGCAAGGGTGGTGGTGGTGGTGGTGGTGGTGGTGATGGTGGTGGTGGTGGTGGTGGTAAACTGAACTGATGTAAAGTAAGATCTTGTTTTTGATATTGTACGTATTCAATGTATTATTTTAAGCGGTTTGCTTATTATTTATATATCTTGCTTATTAATGTTATTCAAGTGGTTCAACAGTTTGGGACCATAATTTCTGAAAATACTGTAACCAATTTTCTAACGGAAAAGCATTTCCTTGACATTTTCTCTCAGTTCGCTGTTTAAAATCTTAAGGATTTTGTATGTTTGTGGTTGAGGTCTGTACAAATCATTCTCTAAACAAACTACAAATTCGTTCCAATTATGTTTATGGTTTTTCCGTACTTCTCTTTTAGCGATAGCTCTTTTTCTATGATATTCTATTTTATCCTCTTCTGCTTTAGTAGACAAATAAGTTATTTCTTACAGGTATGGTTTTTTTTTTCTTTTAAACACAATCAGCGGGAGAGCCTATTCTAACACCAGAATACTTACTAAAATCAGAACATGTAAACAGGCCTGAATCCTATATATACTGAACGAGAACAAGTGAGCTAAACTAGATCAGTATTTCAACTGGGAAGTGTTATTCCGGATGTAACAATTGGACTTTACGTATAGTGAAAGTAAGACAAAAAGAAATAGAAGCTTGTAGGATTATGAGGGCGATGTTATGAGGGTACTTCCTATTGTACCACCGTTGTGTAATTAACGTTAAACCGTATTTCCGCGACAGTAAAATAACACAAAACTAAAATTTCTCTCCCTCCCATATATGATGTAAATAATTGCATAATGTTGTAATGTTAACATTTTTTCACGTTTTTAGAACGGATGGGCGTCATCACATATTCCGAAGCATGCCATTCTTCCTTTGGTTATTTTCTTCCTAACAGTTGTCGTAGTATTGTTAGTTTAAGAATTTGTTTTAAAAACCAGCGATTCCTAATGAGCGACAAGCGGCCCACATCCATATGATGATGTTATGCGAAATAAAGTTGTTTATAAACATACGAAATTAGGTGGAAATCTTAAGATATTTTTGCAGTATAATTTAACGGCAGATATTTCAGCGCTCTCACAGATAAATAATATTCCTGAAGAAGTAAAAGTAATACCACAGTCTAGTACATACACTCACGAAGCTCAATACTTAATAAATATGTATCCATAGATAGTTGCTAACCACTAGGATCGCTACTATTGCCTCACCACAGATCCTTTTCCTAGCAGACGATAAAATGTATTGTACTTCGATATCGTGTTTTTGGAAAAAAAAAATCAACACCTTCCTTCCACTATTGAAATATGAAATACGTAAGGTTTATATATTATGTTGTTAAAATATATACTGTATTATATTATAGTATATTATATTATATTATATTATATTATATTATATTATATTATATTATATTATATTATATTATATTATATCATATATCATATCATATCATATCATATCATATCATATTATATTATATTATATTATATTATATTATATTATATTATATTATATAAACTCACTTTCCTGGATCTTTCGGAAGAAGGATAATTATGACCTCTTTTTTTTTTACAATTTATGGTACTAAAAACGTCTCTTTGTCTCATATTATTATTCAAATTATTGTATTTTGTTCAATTACAGTTATTACAAATGTTAACGAACATTTCACAGTTTACACAACTTTTCATAACAGTGAAAATACGGCACGGTCAATGCCTTTTCGATCTAGACCAGGCCGTAATGTATGTTCGGGTTTTCTATTTCAGTGTATGGAGCTCAGTGAAATATTATATTATAACTTTATTGCGTATCATAGCTAAGTTTTATTTAGTGCAATGTGTCCATAAGTTCCGTTTACTTCTTGTTGCATAATATGTTGGAGAAATAATTACAAAACTGTGTTATTTTAATGTAAAGAGAAATTTACATGTTAACATAATCTGTTCGCATCAACATTTTAAGTTTAGAAAGGAAGCTATTTTGAGGTTTAATAAAAAAGAATATAAGTTAAATATAGTAAACATAACCTATAATTTCTATATGACATAACATATGTAATGGCAGGGCATTGGAGACCAATAAAATTAGACAGAATGGGGCAACTGGTACGGTAAACATACCGATAACCTATAATTTCAACATATCTAAATATCCGTGCGGTGCAACTGAAAATTATTGAATTGCGCATAAATGAATATACAAGAATTTCGCAATATTTAATCAAAATAAAGGCAGGTATTACACATACGAACAACATAATTTTCACACTAAATATAATATTACACCTTAACTCGCAAGTGAATTATGTCTGAAAGTTCTTATAATCATTATTTTAAATTTTAGTAATGCAATAGCACTAAAATTTAGAGATATATATGTTATTCTTTATGCATTCCAACTAATTTATATGGTTGAAACGCCGCCCTTCGTGATCGGGTTAAGTGAGTCACATGGTCTGCCTTACAGCCTGTATTAGATCACAATGGTAGTGGTACAGTCTATTGTTTCTAGCACTCACAGCGCTCCGAGCGGCTAGCAACTATCGCGAGAAATGCAAAAGATCATCCCAAGCTTCGTGACTGTATATACTAGACTGTGATAGTACCATCCGATACAGAAGGAGATAGCTTCCAATTACAAACATATGGTATTCAAGAACTGAGTCACTTAATGATGTCACTGTTTTTGGAAATATATATGGACAAGTTTCCAAATTGTAAGAAACTTCCGTTGTACGTTTCGCCAATATTTACAGCAACCTACATGTTCGAATCAAACTCTCTAAGTAGCATAAATTTTTATTGGAATAGATTGCTCAAAGTCATCTTCAAGATTCTTTGAAATCATCCGTCACCTCTTATACCAACAACGTAGGGTAGAAAAAATCTCCAGTGTATATCATACTAATAATTTCAATTCTCATTTTCTTGAGTCTGATCAGAGAAATATGAAAATGTTTGCTAAGAAAGATATTGCAAATTCAAGTTAATACTGTATTAATATACAGTATATTAGGCATGATGGAAAACAATAATTAATTCGTTTTTTTTTTTTTTTTTTTCAATTTTTAAGCATTAAATAATTATTTCTGTCTTCTAGCCCTCGTAGGCACTAAAAATTCTACGTGGCCCTTGTAGAAAAGTAATTCGGAATAGCTGATATAAATAATTATATCTTGTCGTGTAACGTCTATAATAATAGAAGGAATGAAAGGATGCTGTGGAACGGAAATTACACTGACGTCATTCGGATTCGTTTGCCAAGGATATGCTTACGTCATAGTCCCATAAACTTAATAATGTGAGTTCATTCCTATTTACGAGGGAAGTCCGCATATAGACCTATAAGATCTACATGTTAACCTACTTGGAAAAGTTTAGTGGGTTGTAGTATATTAAAAAAATAATGTTATTCAGTATGATATACTCTGACATGTACACGAGAAAAGCACGTGCAGAATACATGCATAATTATAGAAAGTTAACACAAGTTTTCATTAATCAAATACAGATTTTTACGAGATATTTTTATGTACTTATATAGTACATACATTTTATCTTTCCACGCTCGCATGTGGACAGTTGCCTCTGTGTATTGCCGCTTCCGATTTACTTTCGCGAGTGTGGAAAGATAAAATGTATGCACTGTATAAATACAGTATACCTATTGAATTGAATTCAATTTAACGGAGGGGGGCTTTATGGCCCAGCACTGTGACCTGCTAAGATCTATTGCGCTGAACCTTTGGTGACGCATTCCCAAACCCACACCGGCTGACCACACTAAGGTTTTCTATATGCATAGGTTTGGACCAGCCAACCCCACTCGTCCCTAGGCCAACACCCTCCGTGCATCGCCAGTCGGCGTTCGGGGAATGCTACGGAATGATAACGAAATGGTAATGGAATGGTGTAAATGCCTAATTTTGGGGAAAACGGGAGAACCCCGGAAAAAAACCCCAACTGCGACTTTGTTCGCCAAAAGTGTCACTATGGATTTATGTTTCAATGAAAAAATCCCAGGCCTGACCGGAAATCGAACCCGAGCCGCCTGCGTGACTGTCTGAAGGTTGACCATTCAGCCACCGCAGAGGTTATAGTAGTTGATTGTTAATTTTCTGTGGCCAAAACGGTCCTTTATTTTGTCCTCTTAATAGTACAACATATTTTAATACGTTATTAATATATTAATAAGCTACTTACTTATTTACTGGATTTTAAGGAACCTGAAGGTTCATTGCCGCCCTCACATAAGCCCGCCATCGGTTCCTATCCTGAGCAAGATTAATCCAGTCTCTATTATCATATCTCACCTCCCTCAAATCCATTTTAATATTATCTTCCCATCTAGGTCTCGGTCTCCCTAAAGGTCTTTTTCCCTCCGGCCTCCCAACCAACACTCTATATGCATTTCTGGATTCGCCCGTACGTGCTACATGCCCTGCCCATCTCAAACGTTTGGATTTAATGTTCCTAATTATGTGACGTGAAGAATACGATGCATGTAATTCTGTGTTGTATAATTTTCTCCATTCTCCTGTAACTTCATCCCTCTTAACCCCAAATATTTTCCTAAGCACCTTATTCTCAAACACGTGAGAGTCCAAGTTTCACAATCATACAGAACAACCGGTAATATAACTGTTTTATAAATTCTAACTTTCAGATTTTTTGACAACAGACTGGATGATAAAAGCTTCTCAACCGAATAATAACACGCATTTCCCATATTTATTCTGTGTTTAATTTCCTCCCGAGTATCATTTATATTTGTTACTGTTGTTCCAAGATATTTGAATTTTTCCACCACTTCAAAGGATAAATTTCCAATTTTTATATTTCCATTTCGTACAATATTCTCGTCACGAGACATAATCATATACTTTGTCTTTTCGGGATTTACTTCCAAACCTATCTCTTTACTTGCTTCCAGTAAAATTCCCGTGTTTTCCCTAATCGTTTGTGGATTTTCTCCTAACATATTCACGTCATCCGCATAGACAAGAAGCTGATGTAACCCGTTCAATTCCAAACCCTCTCTGTTATCCTGGACTTTTACTAATGGCATACTCTAGAGCAAAGTTAAAAAGTAAAGGTGATAGTGCATCTCCTTGCTTTAGCCCACAGTGAATTGGAAACGCATCTGATACAAACTGACCTATACGAACTCTGCTGTACGTTTCACTGAGACACATTTTAATTAATCGAACTAGTTTCTTGGGAATACCAAATTGAATAATCTCTTAACCGAGTCATATGCCTTTTTTAAATCTATGAATAACTGATGCACTGTACCCTTATACTCCCATTTTTTCTCCATTATCTGCACATTATATCCATTATATTACTATTATTGCACATTAATTATAACATTGTGATTGGTATTAATGTCTTTCATATACAGTAGTTGTATAAATCAAAAAGAGCGATATTTTAATTGTTCACTAAAAGAACAGCCTATAAGAGTCCATTATATTTGGGGTGTCGGCAACACCCCGCGTAACTATTATCGTTACAAAGTTAGGCGCGACTGCTTAGGGATTAAATTCGTATCAGTTCAAAATTTAAGATATTTATCACGTATTGTTTGCGTTAATTCTTTCATTCTTCTTTTCAATTCTCTCTCTTTCCTCATTACTTTTTCACTTTCACGCTTTCCTTCTTCTTTTCTCTCTTGCATTCCGTCTTTTTTTTTTTTCCTCTTTTAAATGTTCTAATTTTTGTTCCTTCTTTAATTTTACCTTTCGTTCCATTTTCTATTCCTTCCGGTCTTTTGTAATCCTGAATATATTTTTGTGCGAGATCGTGCGTATTTGCTTGCTTTCCGCACAAAACCAATACGCGGTTAGTGTGAAATACCACATTCAGTATTCCCAACGTAACACACATAACAATTTCCCTCTTCTTACCACTTAAGCGCGACATTCATTTTACTGCTTTAGGCTTTTGACATATTATTTTTAGAGACGTTTAACATAGTAATAACTATAAATTGGAAACTTACCACTGCAATTTCACCTAAACTGCAATGTTAATTATTGTTTTTAAATATTTGCAAAAATTAAGTAAAGTCTACTACTCCACGAAACTTATTGCATTCCTGATACAAGTAACATTAAGGAAGCCGTGAAAAAATCAACAAGATTTCAGATGCCGATGTTATTACTGCAATATGTTATATAAATAATATTGTTAAAATATTAAAATGAAAAATAAATCATTACATAACCTTACTGTTTGTTTTAAGTTCGCATTTATAGACTGGGGGCGAAAAAAGAAAGACGTATATCACGGCCTGCTGGAGTATAGTAAACACAGAAAACATTTTATAGCAACAATGTTGAAGAAAGATATTTTGGTGTTCCGAAGTTGCCGTCATTAAACGGAAACCAACATGGAGATTTCATTGCAACTAATTAGAAATTCGTCTTTCAGGTATGTAATAAACGATCTTCGCACAAAATAATTTGCGATACACGAGCGGTATGTTTGTTTTCATGTTCTCGGAAATTAAAAAAGCTCAACTACGTTTCGCTTTTTCAATCTTTTCCTCGAACATGAAAACATCAACATACCGCTCTTGTAACGCATATTACTATTCTCTTTAATCTGTGCCAGTCTATTTTTACACGACGTCCACTTTTTGGGCAGAGAGGCACACTATAATGGGAGGCGGGTCGTCTCTTCCAACGCATTAAGTCGTGATATCAGCAGCGGCATTCATAGTCTCCCTCGTACAATCCCATTGAAGGAACTCTTCATTAAGTTGTTTTGTCGGTTTATTGTCTCGGGTACGTCGTGTTCATTAGCGGGACACCTGAAGCTGTTAACTCCGAGCCGACATGCCTTCTTTATTGTACACTCGTCAGACTCGGCGTTCTGCTTCCTTTTCTCGTGCGGCACTCCCTAATTTGCCAAAGACATATTACAACATATCACAAGTACCGAAACGTGCATTGCTCCCACTCCTCGCCTGGTCCAACCGTAACTCAACTGACGGTTTCTAGCAAATAAGACCGCTCATCTATTCAGGATTAATTTTACGATTTCTGTTGCAAAAAATCGTTTAAGAAACGGATCTTTCCTAGGAACATAATTTCTGACTGCCATTATATCGATATTTTCCTATTATTGTCATATTATGATCACATCATTGTTTTTGAATGACCTTTAGGTCTACAATAGCAAAGAACCGTAAAAAATCAATGTCATTTATTATTGTTACCATTATTATTAAGATCATTGTCATCATCATTTTTATAGGTATCATCATCCTTCACGAATTAGGCCTTTGTAGGCATGTTTCAGCCCCATCCAATAATCGTTTAAGAGGTCTGTCTGGTTTTTCCTCATTGCCATTATATCGATATTTTCCTATTATTGTCATATTATGACCACATCATCGTCTTTGAATGACCTTTAGGTCTACAATAGCAAAGAACCGTACAATAATCAATGTCATTTATTATTGTTACCATTATTATTAAGATCATTGTCATCACCATGTTTATAGGTATCATTATCCTTCACGAATTAGACCTTTGTAGACATTTTTCAGCCCCATCCAATAATCGTTTAAGAGGTCTGTCTGGTTTTTCCTCATTGCCATTATATCGATATTTTCCTATTATTGTCATATTATGACCACATCATCGGCTTTGAATGACCTTTAGGTCTACAATAGCAAAGAACCGTACAATAATCAATTCATTTATTATTGTTGTCATTATTATTAAGATCATTGGCATCACCATGTTTATAGGTATCATCATCCTTCACGAATTAGGCCTTTGTAGACATGTTTCAGCCCCGTCCAATAGTCGTTTAAGAAGTTTGTCTGGTTTTTTCTCATTGCCTTGACAGTTACAGAAGAAACAATATTTTACCTCTGCTTAAGTTATTTATGCTTACCTCCAGTATATACACTACCGGTCAAAAGTTTTCGATCACCTATCACAACTATGGATTTGTGGTTAAAACAGGGATTTCGTTTTGAATATTCTTTCATATCATAATGATAGAAATATATATTTGCAAATTACATCGTTTACACTCTGTATGGTTCCGAAACAATGCAGATATTAAGTTGCTGTACACGGTGAAATATCCAAAAGTCTACTTCTAAACATAATGCCCTTTTTAAACTATAGGGGAAAGTCGGGTAGTATCGGACATCGGGTAATATCGGACAGTGCGTTTCTTTCATCTACAACCATATGGTAGTACCTGAATGACATGGTTACCTTTCTCTATGCAACATCACAGAAACGCAACCATGTCAATCAGGTACTATCATCGTGTGGTAGATGAAAGAAACTCACTGTCCGATATTACCCGCTGTCCGATACTACCCGACTCTCCCCTACAGGTTATTCATAAACGATAAAATAATTGTAATTCCTTATTCAATTCCTTTAAGCTACAGAGACTTTTGCAAAACAAACACATAGTTTATGAAATAAAAAGGAGTAAATATTGAACGGCTGCTAAGTTCACTGATCTTAATTGAATCTGAATTATGTGAAAGAATATTTGTGAAAGCGCTATGTGAATTAAATCGATTAAAATCATAAGTATCGATGATGATTCGCTTGAAAAATAATGCAGAAAAATATTCCCCGTGTACATATTGTATAGAATAAAATATAGTGTGCAAGATAAAGTGATTTCTAGAATGATTCAGAGTAATTCTGAAAGATTTAAATATCTTTGAACGAAAATCACATTTTGTAGTTACAAAATTTCACGGTAGATCGGAATTTACTGTTACCATACAAACGTGCGAGAAAGCAGTGGTAAGGACAATGAAAGGATACCAGTTTTTTCCATAGTTTTGTGGATAGCCTTTTGAAATTTTATCTAGATTTACACAAAATTAGTTGCAAGGGGAAGACCTTGCACTTTAGTAATAAGTCACCCTATATGCTACACGAATTTTATTGCCTTCTCTCATATGTACACTCAAGTCGAAAAGTCTTTAATCCCAATAAGGAGTAGTTTTAATTACACTCCGTATACCGGCAAATAAATTTAATGATCAGACTTTACGCAGCAATAAAGAGTAAATGGATTCGGTTACCCCAGGCCTTGGTCTGTAACAGCGATGACCAGGAAAAAAAGGGGATTAGAAAACAATAAAGAATATTCTGTCAAGAATATCATGATTTAAAAAAAATAAAATAGTTTCAATAGGCCTTAAAATCGCAACAATGATATTTATTTTTTGTATAAAATCCTGTGTTGAAAATGCCATTTTATTTATTTTCACGTTCAATTTAGAACTATAAATTAAGGCGGGTTCACAATAAACCGGGAACGGAAACCACAACGGGAACGAGAACGGAAATATTGTTAAAATAAATGTATTTAAATGTGCGCATTCAGAACTAACGAGAAGCTTACCGGAGCCAGGGAACTGGAACGTGAAATTTAATTGTGAATGCTCACATTTAAATATATTTATTTTACCAATATTTCCGTTCTCGTTGTCGTTTCCGTTCCCGGTTTATTGTGAACCAGCCTTTACACTCAACTGGGAGTGCGTGTGGCTTTAAATTCGGCAGAATATGGTTTTCAATTCCGGCAGGGAAGCACAATACAGGTTGTCTCCAATCTCTGAAAACGAATTTGAATGACATCATGTGCGTCTGGAATCACACGACAGCTGAACTGTGGCGCGAGGTGACAGGCCAGTAGTGAGTGATCTCATAGTCAGAGTGCACGGCGACTCACAGCAGAAATTCCCAAGAAAATCGAGCCTTTTTGGGAGGGGTACATTACGACCCTTTCCAATGCCAAGTACAGTTAAGTGAAGATAAAAGAAGCCTGCAATAAACGAGGTTTTGTTATTTCCAAGAAAGGCATCTTCTGTGTACTTAATAAGATTGGTAAAACCCCAATGTAATTAATTTGTACTAACTCGTGGAGTGCGGCGACTTGTGACGGGGGATGGATTTGCTTGCTTTTTCCACTCTGGAATGAATCCCATCCGAGCTTTGTCAGTCTTATTAGGTACACACAAGATGCCTTTCTTGGAAATAACGAAACTATGTTTTTTGCAGGCTCCTATGATGTTCACGTAATTGTACTCGGCATCAGAAAGGATTGTCATGTACCCCTCCCAAAAAGGCTCGATTTTCTTGGGCATTGCTGCTGTGATATACCGTGCACTTTGATTATGAAATCACTCACTACTGGTCCGTCACCTCTCACCGCAATTCAGCTGTCGGTGTGTCAATAACTAAAGTTTGAACAAAATCCTTATATGAATAAGAATGGAACTTAGTAAACATTAAAATATAATTATGTAATTACAGGAAATAAAACGTAAATATTGTGATGCTTTTGTAATTGTGCAAGTTAAAAACTTATCATAATGAAAAAGATGCAAATTAACTACACTGAATGACTGACAGAAGTCTAATGTGTGTATACATGTTGTAATCGCGTTGGTAATATTTGTTATTCTAGAAAGATTGCAATGTTTATTTAGCGTCATAAACTTGGATTATTTTCTGAGACTTAAGAATACACGAGTTGTTGCCGTAACACTTTCTCCTCCACCTCTAGACATTAATCTCTGAACGATATAGATTTTATCTCCAATTTTTACTCCTTGAGCGGAAAATATGGTGAATTTTTATTACTGTATTGCCAGTATAGGAAATTAAAAACAAACACTGAAAATACCTTAGTTTTGTAGTGTGGAGCAGTAGAAACTGGATGTGATCACTGGGAGAGCTGTGGTCCACCCAACCCGCCCTAAATAGATTCCTTACTTATATAGGAAAATCGTCGTACTTGAAGGAAGAAGGCGGCCATATTTCGTCGTTGTGACGTTATTTCAGGTGGAGTAGGAGAATGATTGCAGTGTCGCCAACTGTGGTAACCATTCATATTATCTTACACACCTAACAAAACCTAATCTAACCTAAAGTGCTACACACCTATTGTTAACATTCCTAACGTTTAGCACACCTGTTGTAACATTCCTCACAGTTTCATTTCGTTTGCCGATATTGGCATCCCTGCTACGCCTATAGCCCGGAACTCAAGAGTCATCTAGTGGAAGTGAAGTGAAACTGCGACTCTATTAATTACGTTTCTGAAGTTGTTTCTGTGTTATCTGCAAGAATTATTGTGTCATTGTAGTGATAATTGCATTTATATTGTACAATAAAAATTGAAATGTGTCGTGGCTGTGATAACAATGTTCCAAATTGATTTCCAGCGCCACAATCCCAGTGATAAACATGTGAATATTCGTTAGGAGTCCGTTTAGCACACCTGTTGTAACATTCCTCACAGTGTCATTTCGTTTGCCGATATTGGCATCCCTGCTACGCCTATAGCCCGGAACTCGAGTCATCTAGTGGAAGTGAAGTGAAACTGCGACTCTATTAATTACGTTTCTGAAGTTGTTTCTGTGTTATCTGCAAGACTTATTGTGTCATTGTAGTGATAATTGCATTTATATTGTACAATAAAAATTGAAATGTGTCGTGGCTGTGATAACAATGTTCCAAATTGATTTCTAGCGCCACAATCCCAGTGATAAACATGTGAATATTCGTTAGGAGTCCGTTGGAAGGGCAGTAGAGTAATAAAATTTGACCGAAAATATTTTATAAAGAATTATTTGTCCATTAAACCAGATTAATAAAATGATGCAGAAAAACTCAGTCCCAGTCATTTTAGTGGCCAACTCTCGTAGCTTATCTTTCTCGAACTGTGTCACATTTCCTTTTCCCTTCTCTTCTTCTTCTACAACTTTTTTCATAGATAATTTTAAATAGGCCTGCTTCTATTGAATTTTGCATGTTTTATTAATTTACAAAAGCAATTTGTTTCTTTCTATATAACATTATCAAGCCACGTGCATAATTTAGACAAGCCCCGTGTATAAAGGGGAAGGCCATGTCCTTTTCGCTTACACTGCTTCAGAAACAAACACACAGTAGGGCACTGTGCTCCAGTGGTGGATTTCAGGCGACCAGCGAGAGCCGAAAGCTATGATGGTGCCTTATATCAGCCGTGGCGAAAATATGACTCGCAAGCACATTGTGACTCGCAATGATAGCTATGCATTTCTCTTGCTTCCTACCTCCCATAACCACCCTCTCACTCACTGGAGTCAAACTCCGTTCCATTTGTATTTGTCTCTGACCTGCGAGTGGCGTATCGTCGCAATGTCTCTCTCGAAACCATGTACCTCTACAAAAACGAAAGTTTCAAGTAGGATGGGAGACGCATTTTTTTGCTGACAATATGATGAAAATATTAAATGTATGATTTGTTCACAAGTATTACGAGGAAAACGGTTATATAACATAAAACTGCATTATACTACATGTTACTCATGAAACATTAAAAGGCTGTGTTGTTATTATTATTATTATTATTATTATTATTATTATTATTATTATTACTATTATTATTATCATTATTATCATCATCATCATCATCATATCTGTACGTCGATCCTTTTTCAGCAGATGTACGAATAATGCGGTTAGATCTTCAATTTAAACTCACAGATTTACAATGTGATGTTAAATGAAAGCTAGATGTAAGGACTTGACAAATGTTGAACTTTTCAAATCTTTGGCAAAAAATAAATATCCGAAGCTTCGTTCTTTCGCTTGCTCTGCTGAAGCCATTTTCGCTACAACTTACGTTTGTGAAAAATTATTTTGGACAATGAAAATAGTAAAAACCAAATTTATATCACTGACAGACAAACACTTTCGTGATCAACTACGACTGGCAGTAAGTGACATAATTCCTGATTTTGAAATTCTGTCGCAGACACATTCTGAAGACAGTTAATAGGTTGTGGTAATGTGTCCTATTTTTTCTTATTTATTTCTTTCTTCGTTACACATACTAAACATTAGTTTGTAACCTTATTCTGTATAAAATTATATTTAAGTGCTTGACGTAAGAAAAATGAAAATCCGTTAATAAGTCAGACAGTTGCTTCACTTCCCCTTCCGGTGTCCGTCACCCTCCATAAGTGTTATGCACGTTGCAGGTTACACAGTGACTGGGCGCACGATCACATTTTCGTTAAGGCTGCCTTACATAATCCGTCACTCAGCAATACATGCCTTTAGGTCTATTCGTACCGGTCCAAAACATAACCGTCTCTGCCGGGGAAGATGGAGTAGAAATTTAAGGGATAACACTGGGTAACAACGAAAATGTTTCGATATTTTAATTGTTTCTGATTCAATTTTTTGCGATGATTTCAAATCTGTAATTACTTTTTCTGAAATGATAACGGTTCTAGAATTATAACGATATTCTTAATTACGTTTGTTCTACGTTGAAGCATGACTTCTAGAGGTGATTGCAGGAATTCACCGGACTCTTTCTGTTACGTTTGTGGATACTACATCAGTACAAAGCAGAAGAAGCATAACATAAGACCTGGCACCAAATATTATACAGCTTACAATGCTTACTTTGAAGTACCAATACGAGACCAAGACAATTCATGGGCACAACATGTGTGCTGTGGTTCCTATAATATAACTTTGGAAGGATGACTACGAGGATCTCGGAAATGTATGCCTTTCGCTGTTACCAGAGTTTGGAAGGAACGAACCAACCACCATGACAATTGCTACTTTTGCATGGTCGATATGTCATCTTTGAAAAATTTAAAGCAACGAGGGAGATTGCAGTATCCGGATATCTCATCTTCTATTGCTCCTATCCCGCATGGTCAAGATTTACCAGTTTTTGAACCACCAGCCGTTGACTCAAAACGAATTTGTATCGCCATATACCCGTCCCCGGAAGTGACTCAGACTTTAGTGACAGTGACCGTTCCAGTCAGAATCATTATTTTCGAAATCAGAAGGAACTAGATGATCTTGTACGTGATCTTGAATTAATAAAATCGAAAGCAGAGCTCCTAGCATCCGGTCTACAAGTATGGAATTTGCTTGATGGAAGCAGGATCACAAAATATAGGAAGCGGCATCAAACTTTCGCACAATATTACGGGATACAGCCATGATTGGAGACTATGTGTGGGGTTTGGTCAGGGATTAGTAATCAGCGACACAAAAGGAAAGCACGATTACATCTGCATTTCTAACGTACTTAATTCAAGACTGTCATTGTATAAATACATATTGTCCATCGTAAATATTATATTATATAGTCATTATTCTTTCTGGTAGGCCTAATAAATATGCATATTACTTAAACATATACAGTTAATTTCCCAAAGAACTATTGATGCTACATTGAAAATACTGATATTTCTGAACTCAGCGTGTGTGATTTATTGATATGAAACCAAAAAATCAGAAGAAACAAAAAGTTGCCCAAAATTTGTTACCCAGTGTAATCAGCAGTATCTCGATTGAGCTATTAACGCCCAGGCCTGGTTTAGACGGTAGGCGCATTTACCTGATAATCCTGGTGTGTTCGAGTCCCGCTTGGGCTGATGAACTGCTTGGGTTTTTTTGATGCTTTCTTCAGCTCTAAGGCGAATGTTAGGTAATTTCATTAAGAATTGTCGGCCTCAAATACTATCTCGATATCACCAATTCCATCTACTCTAAAATAACTTAGTAGTTGATACAACATCGTTAAATAACAGACTAAAAGTATTACATACAATGTTATCGTTAATGATGAGATTCTTTAATTTGTTTTGATTGCTGGCGGGTCACATCATTTCATTAATTCTATGGGCGATATATTTTCTTCTTTCTCCAGAATTGTACACCGTACTTCAAATAAACTACGTGTAGTATTTTTACGGTTCTAAGGTCTAGTAACATATAGGCTACATCTAGCAGAGTTGCGTGTCACAATTGTGTCCCAGGTACTTGAGCAGCATTTAATTCTTTTCTGTTATTCTCATATTTATTCTGAGAAAGGTCATTGTGTAACTGCTTTGCACACCACAAATCTCACAGGAATTGGCAGGGATTGAATATCTGCGATGAGAAGCCATCAAATCCTTTTTCTTACATTATAAGTAGGGACCGGATTTTTATGTAATTACATATTATATTCCTTTCAACCTAACCGTATATAAAGAACAAATCATTGAGAATCTTGTAATTACCATTAATATATTAAAATTTGATACTACATATTTTTACATATTTACCCCACATTACATATTATGGCTTGGTATTACATAAATCTACATATTTAGGGGTTTTATTCATTTTTACTTCTCTAAAGGGAAAAAAAAAACTTCTGCTGGGAAAGTTTACAATTTAAAATACACAGATTTAAACAGCCTTTTTACCTACCAAAGAAAGGATATATTTCCGAACGAAACATAACGTCTTAGCGCCAGGATCAGAAAGTAGCGTTGCCTTCATGCGGTGGAGTGGAACGAGAAGACATGATTTGTCTCGAACTATAATTGTTCTGCACACGTCTTAACAGGCCGTTCCCATGCAATTTGCAACCTTACCAACCCTCGGAAAACCCGTGTCAAGTCTGACATGAGCCGTAATAAAGTAGCCGACTTTGGAAAAGAAGCTGGAGTAAAGGAACGAATTGGAAATATGTTGAAAGATTAAAATAAATAGCTTTTCAGGTTATTGATTGAACTCATAACTTTAAATTTAGTAGACCTATACGGAAATGGAATTTTCAGAGCAATAAATTAGAAAATATGGTTCTCGGCTGGAATAATCCAACCCTTCTGAATGAGACAGGAATGTCATTTTTCAAACAACAGTTTGTAAATGCCTATAATTTGAGGTTTTTGTAGGTACTTTGTTTCTTACAGGGAGCAGCTAAAATGCATGTGTCCCACATCTTTTCTTATTTTCTCCTAATCCAGTAAAGCGAAGCAGTGCTTGCAGTACTGTTATGTCATTGATTTCACTCAGTTCTCCAGTTTTAGTACTTACAGTATAAAGTGCAAGTGAGTTTATCTACTGCTTTTAACTAACTAAAATGGACCCTGTATCTTCAACTCTAACGACAAAAATAAAATCATGGATTGCGATGGACGAAGCTTTCACTACAGATGGAAAAATAGTAATGTGTCAAGTGTGCGGTAAAAAAAGTCGGGTGCTCTATGAAATCACAATGGGAGAGTCTTGCCTATGTTATACCTGCCAGATATTGATATTAAATATTTTCATGACTTTACATATTTTGGTATATATTCAGCTTATTTTTCTTACATAAATATGTACATATTTCACACCTTGATATTACATAAAAATCCGGTCTCTAATTATAAGATAAAATAAGATCAACAATACAGGAAAGAAAACAGAAGTACTTAAAAGAAACTGTCTCACAGCCTCTTTTTCAACAATGAAGTACAACAGGATCTATAGGAGGTAAAGTGAAGATGTGAAGAATGTCTTGAAATTATAGTAGACCTATAAAATGCATACAATTTACCGTTAATATATTGCGTACTAGCGGAACGCCATGTAACAACAGTTGAAGAACTATCATAACTTAATTAACTTTGTCATTAGTGAGACGTAGGGAGGGACGGTCGGAGATACAAAGCTGTATTATCATATATGTACTTGATGGTGGAAGAAGCACTGTTGCTGGGTTCCTATGTGCTTGTTTTTTATGTAACTTGATGCTTTATCTTCTTGCACGGAGCAAAACAAAGACAGAATACTATTGCCCTGTGCAGTAATTAAGACAGACGGGAAACCGATGATGAGTACGCGAATTGTAAGCCATTAAATGACCACAAGGAATGAGAAGTAACAAGTTCCTCAGTCGCCATATTGTTTCTCAAGTTCTCATTATTATTATTATTATTATTATTATTATTATTATTATTATTATTATTATTATTATTATGTACATGTCATTGCTTATACAGAGAGAACTGTAAGTAAAATCATTCATTTCAGGGGGTTATTCTTTGAGATATTTCAAACAAAAAGTATAATACATTCTGCTTGTTTTTGCTTTCTTTTCGAGATAAAAATTGTTTTATACGAAACATTTCATAGTGTGTTTTCGGAAAAGCAATTGGTTTAATTCCAAATATGCTTATGCTTAGTGAATTTAAGAAAGCAGTGTATTATGATGATTATTTCACTTTCATGCATATGAGAAAATTCTCGGAATTTGAACTTACATTTAAAAGAATTTTCTGGATGACTTCTGTTTATAACTAGATCCGGGACTGTCTTTTACAAGGAACCAACAATAGTCTGCAAGCATGCTGGATAATGGTCCTCCTTTATATCGCCTTTCCATTTCAGGTATTTCTTAATGAAATCTTTTCCCATGCTCGTCGCTTACCGCTCCAAGGTTAGGAGGAAAGAAATCCAAATCAGAATGTAAAAAGTGTATTTTGAGAGACATATTACATCCCATTTTCTCATATGCACTTGACATGGTTTCCACAGCAAGTTCTGTGTAGTTGTCTGCCCTAGAATTTCCAAGGAAATTGAGCAAATATCTTTGAAAGCGCTCCATGCCACTTTTTCTCTAACGGAAAGTTTTTCCTCAAACAAAGAGTCGGCCATAACTTGTGAATTTGTGGACCGATGAAAATGCCCTCTTTTAGTTTGCCTTCACTCAAAAGGTAAACTTTTCTTTTAAAAACTGAAAACTACACCCTTGTTTGTTCATTGCGTAGATTTCACTTTGAACTGTTCTGAAATTTACTGAATAGAAGGGACCAATACCTGTTTATTTATTAGAAGTACAAACGAGCATGCCAACAATCATAAGAAACCGGAAATTAGTTATAAAGTCATAAAATGTATTAGCTTTTCTTTTAGTTTACAACCCCCAACCCGCGCCAGATGTTTCCTGGGAAAGTGCTTATCGAAAAGTGAAATCATAGTATATCTTAAAACTCTTAGGTGATACGAAGAAAAGAGATGCATTTTCGGATTCAGCGCACATCAAACCATAAGGGACACATTGTTTTAAATCGGAGCAAAATTCTTGTTGTTCAGTGTAATTATTTTAATGTACATATTTTTTTGCACGTTATCAACTTCTGTTTTTCTACTATCTCTGTAACATTTACCTAATTAATTACTATTATTATACATACGATAGTTATTGTAATAATAATAATAATAATAATAATAATAATAATAATAATAATATATTTTGCATACTACATCAATCATAGTCTTTTGTTATTTCATACATAATGTCAATGCAGTTTTAGGGGGTATGAAAATAAATAAAATGTATTTTGGGGGTGCGCTAGCAAAAAAAGATTGACTACCACTGATATAAAACATGGGCTAGAATAGTCTTCTACGAAATCATAAAGAAAGTTACCTCAACAGGTTGGTGTATTCAAGATATCCACTTAGAAAGCGACGAAATTGTTAAAACTAAGCCTTATAGGGCAACGGTCGTGCATAAACTGAATGAAACGGACCATGTGCCTAGTGGGCAATAATTCTATTCATAGAGACGAAATCCAGCGTGTCTAGAAATATGTTCAAAGGTAATGAATGTTCATTGCAGAATATGGTTGTTAGTTCAAGCATTTATTATAGGGTGAGCCAATAAATTAAATTTGTAAATAACGTATAGACCTAAGTCAACACATTTATAGTGCCGGAAGCTACAAGCTAAGTAAGCTGTTACTTGCCCATGTCACTTTCCGAACGACTCCGTACTAAGCGAAATTTGTTTCCAGGCGTAAACTAGTTATAAATGCACGAGAACACATAAGGAACGATAAAAAAACTATCCGTACAAACATTTTAGGGTGACTATTACACTCTTACTACGTCATACTACTTTTGACCAATAAAACGGTACGAAAGGACGTATTTCAACCAATCATGGCTGCTTATCGCAAAATTTTATCGCGTCCCTAGCATTTGTTTAATTTTATCGCGTCCCTAGCATTTGTTTAATTTTATCGCGTCCCTAGCATTTGTTTCTTTGTTTGCCAACATTTGAAACTGCGCTGGTCTGGACGTCAAAAAAAATATATATATATATATATATATATATATATATATATATATATATATATATAATTACAAACCACTCCAGTCGATGCACAGCAGTTTCAAATATGACTCGCATTGGCATTCAAGAACAAGAATTAATAAAAATCACTGATCATACCTATGCATCTTCTGAAATCCTATTTACAAATAAATGAAGAGCACCATTCGGAAATCCTGAATAGGTTGAATACACCATGTAGGCCTAAATCAATGAGTTCCACTTCTATTACGCACAAGTCCAATATAACATGAATTGAACCACTAACCACATTCAAATTTGAAAATTGTACATTCAATAATTATTCCTTTTAAAATTACTCATGTTTATTTTTTATGTCATCGTCGTTAATTAAAACTTTTCTAACACTTGTGTAAAGTATATTAGTTAGGTTATGTTATAGCTTCTGCTGTATGATATTATGGATAGTCACGTATCAGAGATTGTTTAATACTGAGATTTATTGAAAATCATCTGTCAAGTGACGTTGATTACTGGGATCCGGATGATTGAAGTGGAATGCAAATGTTTTAATAAAAACGAAACTGAATCAACAAAGCCTTCTTGACTAGTAACCGTCTACAGAGTTCAATGAAGATTCCATAGTTGGCACAACTGCCATCTAGCATAATGGTGCAATAATACATTTGAAGACAGGTTTATTTTCGTAAGTCAATTAATATTTTATTGTACTGGAGTACTTTGTTACTTATAATCTCTATATACTTTCTTCTAATCGTGTGATAGTCAATTAAATCACACTCGAGTTTTGATTTTCTCTAGATAAATCAAAACCTCTAGTGAGATTACTGTTGATAATATGAAGACAAACGTACTTATTTGGCCAAAGCAACGAGGGGTCGGAAGTACTGTACTTACTTATGAAGCTATAATTACGTTAAACTGAAGCTTTGCCCTGTCTCCAAAATAACCGGGTTTGATAGAGTTTTATTTCTTTTTGTGATTCATTAAAAATAATTTTCGATACATCAGTGCAATAAATAAATATGTCGCACTTTCCTAGCGAATAAATAATCCCTATTTCGTAGTCAACAGAAGTAGCCTACATCGTACGTAGGTAATGGTCGTTCCTTAGAAATATTCTCTACTGAATTAGAAATTGAAACACATTATTAGTACTGTTTTAGTCATTATTCCAAACTTCACCGTAAAGTACATTCACATCAATATGCTGCGTCACAAAGAAGCACTTTCGACTTACGGCACTTGATACCACTTATCACCGAAAAACGTTTAGCGAGAGAGTTTTACTTCAGATAAAATAAACAAAATAACTCTAAAATTGAGCACTGAAAACTGAACGGATTCATATTGTCTACAAACGCAAACCAAAACTTTCCTTTCCACCGATTATAGCTGATAATAACAAAATTAGACAATTTATTGAAAGTTCTGTATAAATGTATGCATAAAAAGCAACAAACTTTCACAATGATGAAAGATGAGTGAAACAGAGAAAAATTCTCTCCGGCACCGAGATTTGAACCCGGGTTCTCATCTCTATGTGTGATGCTCTATCCACTAAGCCACACCGGATTCTCTTCCCGATGTCGGATTGAATCCTCTCAGTTTAAGTTCCACGTCTTGGGTTCCCTCTAGTGGCCTACCATCATGCACTGCGTTTTAGATGTATGACAGCGGCACAAAAATATAACATATGATATGCGAAAAATAATCACTTAGTGATTTAAGACTGCGCTTACTCCGTCGGATCCCGGCCACTTAGTCACTTATAACGAATGCACCTCTGCACATGTATGTACATTGTGCACATCTATGACGCAGTGCATGAGGGTAGGCCACTAGAGGGAACCCAAGAGGTGGGACTTAAACTGAAAGGATTCAATCTGACATCGGGATGGGAATCCGGTGTGGCTTAGTGGATAGAGCGTCAGCACGTAGAGCTGAAAACCAGAGTTCAAATCCCGGTGCCGGAGAGAATTTTTCTCTGTTCCACTCTTCCTTTCATTATAATATGATAACGCAGAATTTCTGCACGGAAATATCATATGTACTTCGGAACATCATAACAATATATAATAGGGCCTACTTAATTTTCACAAGTTAATAGTTTTGGCAATTTAAACTAACAAAATCCTGCCATTACTCTATTGAAATTAAAACAATGAAATATTATATATATATATATATATATATATATATATATAATTAATGAACTAAACTATACAGGATGCAAAATTTACTATGACAAGGAAGAAAGATAAAATGGGCATGTTTTTCACAGATCACTGGAACCATCGATCCAATAGGCCTATTGAAGTTCCCTATAGTTAAGAAATATGTTGCGAAGTATGTATATATAAGAAAAATGAGTTCTATATATCGCGAAAACAAGATAACTTTACGTAAATAGCTCACGCATGAAGTTCATGAGAACAAAGTCAAATACAAGACAAGATCGCGACAGATATCGGGGGATTATATACAATTTCAAAATCATTCGATCTCACACAATGGATATCGATTTAACATAATCCAAATGGATAGAATCGGAGATAAGAGAATCACTCTACATTTTACAAAAGTTAGTTCTATGTATTACGACAACAAGATAACTCCAGGTAAGTAAATCACGCGTGAAGTTCATGAGAACAAAGTCAAATACAAGACAAGATCGCAATAGAAATCAAGGGTTTATACACAACTTCAAAATGATTAAATTGCACACAAATGAATATCTATGTAACAAGGCAGAAACTAGGAAATATTGGAGGTAGCTGGATTTGCAGTGAAACACCTGCCTTTGGGCAGAAAACTATAAGGTCCCTGAGACAAATAACGCCATGTATACCTTTAACGCCACTCTATTAATTCTTGTTAACGACAACAGATTTCGGTAGTGCACTACTGTAGCCTGCATTAGCTTGCCATGTAGTGACGAAATGAGTTACTGCTGTTCGCTGATATTTACCAGTCACATGATATTCCATCATTTTGCTGTTGTGTGTTGATAGTGAGAGGCTGTTTTTATATAAAGATAAGAGGCAATATTTTATTTTGTATGTTGAGCAAATAATAACTACATTAAACTAGATATTTTCGTGATCCTTAAACATTCTTTTATGCAGGGAAAATATTTGCTATCTATAACATTTGAAAATGTTAGAGAAACAGACGTGTAATGTTATCAAGTACTCAGTAGCGCTTTAACGCCACGTGAAGTTGAAGGTCTACAGATAAAATTTTAGGTTATGTTAGTATGGTAATCACTTGTTTAACGACAGTCTTTAATAGTATTTTCATTGTTGTTATATTAATATTATGTGAGGAATTTACATGATTAGTGTGGAAACATCAGGAAAAACATTAACCTTTCAACTTACAAATGTCCAGAATGTGCACAGTGATGATATTGGTTCAATAGCTTATCAAACTCTTAATTTTTATTTTACTCTTGGGAAACATTCATATTTAACTAAGGTTAATGCTTTTGTGTTCATAACTTTCTTCTGTGTCTCGTCTCTTTTTTGAAAGTAAGAAGTTGCGGAAAACATAGTTTCAGCTTCAGATCAAGAATATTTCATTCATATTGAGTGATTTTGTACCTTTTATTAACAGAAACTCAAATTTAGTTGCTTAGTTCAATTTGTGTTACTTAGGAGAAGTAATTCATTAATAACTATAAGTGTATAGGTTACTAAAAAATAGGTGGCGTTAATTGGATAAACTGTTCCTAGTAACGCCAGTATATAAAGTTTTCCTATTTGAGCTATAATTCTTCTCCAGCATATAATATCACCATTTTCATTGTGCTATTTTCTAAAGATGAAATTAAAGTGTCTTTGTCATAATTTTTGTGTTTATACATAACTTATTTCCAGAGCAACAGTGACTTAAGTGTTAAGGTGGCGTTATTTGGTACGTGTATCTTAAATCAAAAATCCACATGATTAGAATCGGACATCAGACTTCAGCCTTCACAAAGAAGCCGAAGACGTCCACTTAGCCTATCGAGATTTCTATACTGAAGCTTGTGATCGTAAAGGTCTACCTCGGTGTCTGTTTTACGATGGTTATTCTCATCATTATTATAATCATCATAATCATCGTAAATTCTTATACCTTTTGGTCTGCTTTTACACTTTGACTGTTAATGTAATTTCCTTGTATTTTATAGTCCCTGTCTCTTATAATAATATCGATATGCTCTTTTTGCGAAGCAATATCGCTTGAGTGTATCCCAATAGAGTACAGTACTTTCATTTTATGAGCTCTGTTTAGCCTAGTGACGTATACGCAGTACGTTTAATTTCAGTTGATTCAATTCATCACTTCCTATTCAGATACAACTTTCCAGTTTTCGTATCTATACAGAAGTTTCAGTAGCGCAATACTTTTCAATAATGTTTCCTTTGTAATTTTGTGTTTCAATGTACGCTGTATTTTTCTACACGAATGCTAGAATCCACTAATTTAAAAAAATCTTATGAGTTGTTGATCTCCACTGATATAATTTGTTATTATTTTCTGCTGCGATAATTAGCTTATACCAGTGATGTCAAAGCAAGCGCATTTTTCTGACGACGTCGTGAGCGGGCAGCAAGCGCTAACTATGGAAAGAGGAAGGGTTGTGTATATGAATAAGCAACCTGTTGGATTAAGAAAACAGTGGTACACAAACTTCAAACGGAACGTGAAATTTTATGTCGTTATTTTTATATGGCTTCTTTCTATTTAATATTATCTATATTGTCTGTAAAACAAAAGTACTAACACTGATTTCTTAATATTGCACTTGTGTTTTAAATCTTAATAACATAATAGAGAGTTAAGAAGGAATATTCACTTAAATTTCATAGTAGTATAATATTATACTGTATTAAGTGGATGAAACACATCATTCGTAAAGAAAGTGATATTCCAAAGAAAGAGTTGAGTATGACATGATAAGTTGGAATTTATATTGATGGTATCTTTAGCCTTACAAAAGTAATCAATAAACTAATCAAAACAATATTACAGTACAAAGCAAAGTTACCTAGGTACTGTATCTGTTTTAAGTGTAACTGATATTACATAACAAAATTCTTATCGCATTATGCTTTTAAGGTGATATTGGTGAGCAACTTCCTATCATCAGAATATTAATTATTTTCTCGAAATGTGTTGAAGCTATGGAGTTGACATCTTTACAACACATGGGCACGTATCTTTTGCTTATGATGTAACAGTAGTTGCTTTGTTAATATATTCCCTTACAAACAATTTCCATGCGAATATTTTCAAAATTTTCAATACACTATCTTCAGTAATACGTATGTACGGTATATTACATTTACGAAAACATTCTGTAAGGCTATTAAATAAATAGGCCTATACCTGAAAATTTTACTTTTCTATAAAAAAAAGTTGAGAAAATATTTATTTGAATAAAAAAAATCAAAGTTGTGAAAAATGAGCATTAAAATTAAAACTTACATTCTTATAATACACTTATATTTCTCAGACAAATCTAAAAATTAATATGGATACAGTTTTAATAAGTTCTCTTCCCTTTATCCATTGAATCAATGCTGGCCATCCCTGTATATAGCTCGACCAAGCGGCATATACTACCTCTTTCGTCTGTCTCCTTCCTTTCCTCTGTAAAGCGCTCAGGCTCTCCTGAGCTCTAAAGCGCGCGCTTGCTTCTGTGGCATCAATTGACATGCCTGATCTAGAGGAACCGATTGCAATCTACAGTAGTAGCCTATCTGTTGCTGTACTGTTTGTAGTTTTTTTTTAAATACGGTAACAATAACAAATACTACTGGCATGACTTTGTTTTATGCTCAACGTTCTTAGAATTTCTTTGCTATAGTGTTTTTTTAATCATTTTTCGTATTCACAATCCTGCCTTCAGGATTAGATACATATTAAATTTTGTACGTGTTTTACTACATTTTTTTTTTAAAGATTACATCGTGTTTTCTGTTATTCTTGTGCCCGTGACTATTTTGTATTATAATAATAGTTTATTGCAAAACAACCTTCTGAATTTACAGGTTCCCAAAATGACAAGGTAGAACAATATTTTTTATTTATTTAACTAGCTAGCTAGTGAGTACAAATTACATTTATAAAACAAAAATGTTTCTAGCCACTACCGTAAGAGCCAGGCTCGTGTACTGTGTGGTCTTAGCCAATAATATAACATAACATTTACAAGGACAGTTTACTAAATACAGCAAGTAACTTCATTCAAACCAATAAATACAACACACGGGCAAGAATAAAGAAGAAAGAGAAAAAAGACAGAAAAATACACATTTAATATAAATTGACAATCCGACAGAAGCCAGTGATATTCAATAAAAACATTAATATAGTCGACAGAAATAAAAGGTAAAAAAATACATTTGTTAATATTATATATCATGGATAATTTTGCAAATTTCTTTTTTAAAAGCTTCAATTTTTAAATATTTCAAATTTGGAATATGGTTTCTAATTTTATTATAAAGTCTTGGACCGAAACTAGCACCATGTTTAAAAGCATTGATAGTAATAAAAGACTAACAACTTAAAACTTTAATATATTACTATTATTAGTAGCCTATTATTATTATTATTATTATTATTAGTATTATTATATTTCTATTATATTACTATCGTTTCCATTAATAGAGCTATCTCCACCGTTACGGTTAGCATGCCTGACCGTGAGCGGGCTCGGGTTCAAATCCTGGTTGATGTTTCTCCGGGGTTTTTCCTCGATCTATTGAAAGCAAATGCTGGGTAACTTTATTTTTTTTTTAATTCATTTATTTAACTAGCTAGCTAGTGAGTACAAATTAAATTTATAAAACAAAACTGTTTCTAGCCACTACCGTAAGAGCCAGGCTCGTGTACGGTGTGGTCTTAGCCAATAATATAACATAAAATTTACAAGGACAGTTTACTAAATACAGTAAGTAACTTAATTCAAACTTTCGGCGCTGGACCTATCAACTGCCTATCATTCAGGCACTAGATAACTACAGCAGTTGATAAAAAGTCGTAAAATAATCCAATAAAAAATTAATCTGTACAATCTTTGAAAGATCTCTGTTTCTGATATAAGATTCGAAATCTGATTTCACTTCAAATAAAACTTTAAGAATCGTGATGTTTTATGGTAAGTTCGGTCTTCGTCAAACTCCCTTTCCATCATTCCAGATGTTTCCTTTACATAAGTTTCTGAATTATTATTCTATATGCAAAAATATCTAGCTTAGTTGCCTCATAAGTGATGTCTTGTTGGTATCACTTGTGAGGTTCAGATCTGTCTTCGGATAGTTGACTAAACAAGAATATGCAAAAATAAAAGTACCAACGTTATTTGTAACATAATATTGATATTTACAAAATATTTCTGTCTCTAGATGTTACTTTTTAAACATTTAAACTGTTATTCATCGTAGATATCGCGTGATATAGTCAATTAATTTAAATTCGATGTGATTTTATTACAAGTTTGACTATATATATATATATATATATATATATATATATATATATATTTATTTATTTATTTATTTATTTATTTATTTATTTATTTATATCTCTGTTTTGAAATTAAGCTAATACTGAGAACGGTTTAGTTAAGTAGGATGAAGAATATGTAAACAGTGTGAGAATTCAGAAATAAGTGGCTGACTTATGTCTACAAGCAAGAAAGATAAGTAACAGGAGCTAAATCAGAGGCGTTTGCCTTCCGTTATACTTAAAATGTGTCTTACAACTTTACTTCTTTCAATACTATTTAAATGACACATATTCTCTCTGGACGCTTTGTCCAGTTCCTAACAAACCGTAGTTTCAATTAAACTATTCTTAAATGAACTGTTTGCGACCTTTATATCTAATCTATAATCGTAGCGAAAGGGTGCTTTACATATTAGTATCTGTGGTTTTCAATTGTATTGTTCTAGGAGTAATTGAGGAGATATGTCTCACGTTGAATAGTACATGGCAAGACAGTTCAAAGTCACGGATATTTCGCGTTAATAACTATATTTTACCGGACTTCAGAGAAAAATTAATGACCCATGCCCGACAATACTTCTCCAGACGTAGGGATAGCGAACTCTATCGATGATGTGGGAACTACTATATTTCTTACTTTAAAATAATGATTTTTAGCCAATAATCTCTACATATGATTTATTATTAACTAACATACGAATGATAATTGTAAATATGTTAAAAAATATATTAATAGAAAGACAAACATGAAGAAAAAGCAAGAAATACGAACAGGAGTCCACACCTGTGGAGTAACGGTCAGCGCGTCTGGCCGCGAAACCAGGTGGCCCGGGTTCGAATCCCGGTCGGGGCAAGTTATCTGGTTGAGGTTTTCTCCGGGGTTCTCCCTCAACCCAATACGAGCAAATGCTGGGTAACTTTCGGTGCTGGACCCCGGACTCATTTCATCGGCATTATCACCTTCATATCATTCAGACGCTAAATAACCTAGATGTTGATACAGCGCCGTAAAATAACCCAATAAAATTTAAAAAAAAACGAACAGGAGGAATATTTAAAGATGTTACACTCGTACTTTCCTTGTACCTCAAAATAATTAAAATTTAAATGATGTAGCAATTACAAATAGAAATGATCGGGACGAAACTGAAATACGAACTGCTGAGCCATTTATACCCGAACCCACAATTTCTGAATTCGCAATTGCGATAGAAAATCTGAAAAAGTAGGCCTACGTCTCCAGGTATCGATCAAATTCCAGCAGAAATAATACAAGAGGGTGGACGCGCATTATCTAGCGAAATTTATAAGCTTGTACTTGCTATTTGGGAAATGGAAATTGTACCAGAAGAATGGATGGAGTCTGTATTTGTACCTGTCTTTAAGAAGAGAAAAAAGACTAACTGTAGTAACTTTCGAGGAATATCACTTTTGTTGACGTCGTACAAAAATTTTGTCCAATCTTCTTTCGAGAAGATTAACTCCATATGGAGATGATATTATTTGGGATTATTAGTGCGGTTTTAGGCGTAATGAATCGAATATTGATCAGATTTTTTTTAATATTCTACACATATTTTAGAATAAATGGGAATATAAGAGTATAGTATGTCAGTTATTCATAGATTTCAAAAAGGCATATGACTTGGTTAAGAGAGAAGTTTTATATAAAATTCTTATTGAATTTGGTATTCCCAAGAAACTAGTGCGATTAATTGAAATGTGTCTCAGTGAAACGTACAGCAGAGTCCGTATAGGCTAGCTTCTATCTTATGTTTTTCCAATTCACTGCGGAGTAAAGCAAAGAGATGCACTATCACCTTCACGTTTTTAACTTTGGAGAAATTCCACAAACTATTAGGGAAAACACGGAAATTTTACTTGAAGTAAGTAAAGAGATAGGTTTGGAAGTAAATTCCGAAAAGACAAAGTATATGATTATGTTTTCTGACCAGAACAGAACGAAATGGAAATCTAAACATTAGAAATTTATAATTTGAAAAGATGGAAAAGTTCAAATATCTTGGAGCGACAGTAACAAATATAAATAATACTCAGGAGGAAATTAAACGCAGAATAAATATGGGAAATGCCTGTTATTATTCGGTTGAGAAGTTTTGTCATCTAGTCTGCTCTTAAAAACCTGAAAGTTAGAATTTATAAAACAGTTATATTACCGGTTGTTCTTCATGGTTGTGAAACTTGGACTCTCACTTTGAGAGAGGAACATAGGTTAAGGGTGTTTGAGAATAAGGTGCTTAGGAAAATATTTGGGGCTAAGAGGGATGAAGTTACAGGAGAATGGAGAAAGTTACGCAACACAGAACTGCACGCATTGTATTCTTCACCTGACATAATTAGGAACATTTAATCCAGACGTTTGAGATGAGCAGGGCATGTAGCACGTATGGGCGAATCCAGAAATGCATATAGAGTGTTAGTTGGGAGGCCAGAGGGGAAGAGACCTTTGGGGAGGCCGAGACGTAGATGGGAAGATAATAAAATGGATTTGAGGAAGGTGGGATATGATGATAGAGACTGGATTAATCTCGCTCAGGATAGGGACCAATGGCGGGCTTATGTGAGGGTGGCAATGAACCTCCGGGTTCCTTAAAAGCCAGTAAATAAGTAATTAAGTAAGTAAGTAAGTAAGGAGTTCTTTTACATGCCAGTAAATCTACTGACATGAGCCTGTCGCATTTAAGCACACTTAAATGCCATCGACCTGGCCCGGGATCGAACCCGCAACCTCGAGCACAGAAGGCCAGCGCTATTCCAACTCCGCCAACCAGGCCGACTACACATTTACATAGGTCTAACTTTATTACTTTCAAATATTGGTTTACAAGAAACTATTGCGGCCATAAATTAGATCAATTTCTTAGATAGCTCTTAAAAGAAATTTATGTTCTCAAGAAAGAAATACTTCCTAATTCTGGAATAAACGTAAATTAGAAAATTCCTGTGACGATTTTAGTAATGAACGTAAAGTGTGGAAATATCTATAATAGATTCCAACATACGTTTTAATTATGACTACTACACTTTTACTACGTCACACTACTTTTGACCAATAAAATGGTACGGAACGAAGTGTTTGGACCAATTATGGATGCTTATCTTACAATTTTATCACCTCCCTAGCATTTGTTTTTACCACCTCCCTAGCATTTGTTTTTATCACCTCCTTAGCATTCTTTGTTTGCCAACGTTGTACTTTCAGTAATTGTAACTTTTAAAATGATTCATGTTTATTTCATCAAATTGATACTTTTCTATCATTCATCTTGTTTGTATTAATATTTAAGTTATGTTATAGCTTCTGCTGTATGAGATTATGGATAGTCACGTATCAGAGATTATTTAATATGTATTATGTTGATAATGGAAGTGGAATGCAACTGTTTTAATAAAAATGAAACTGAATCAACAAAGCCTTCTTGACTAGTAATTGTCTATAGAATTCAATGAATATTGTATAGTTGGCACAAATGATAAGAAGAGAACAGCTTATCATAATATACTGCTGCCATCTAGCGGAATATTTGTAATGATGAGCTGGTACAATAATAAATTTTCAAGACAGTTTAGTATTAAATAAGTCAATATTTTAATGTGCAAGAATACTTTATTTCTTTATATACATTCTTCTAATCGTGTAATAGTCAATTAAATCTCACTCGAGTTTCGACTTTCTCTACATAAATCAGAACCTCTAGTGAGAATTGTTGTAGACTATTACACTTTTAGTATGTCACACTACTTTTGACCAATAAAACGGTACGAAAGGACGTCTTTCAACCAATCATGGCTGCTTATCGCACAATTTTATCGCATCCCTAGCATTTGTTTAATTTTATCGCGTCCCTAGCATTTGTTTCTTTGTTTGCCAACATTTCAAACTGCGCTGGTCTGGACGTCAAAAAAAAAAAACAAACAAACAAACAACTTGCAAACCACTCCAGTCGATGCACAGCAGTTTCAAATATCACTCGCATTGGCATTCAGGAACAAGAATTAATAAAGATCACTGGTCATACCTATGCATCTTCCCTGAAATCCTATTTACAAATAAATGAAGAGCACCATTCGGAAATCCTGAATAAGTTGAGGAATACACCAAGTAGGCCTACATCAACGAGTTCCACTTCTTTTACGCACACGTCCAATATAACATCAACTTAACCACCAACCACTAAAACATTCAAATTTGAAAATTGTACTTTCAATAATGATTCCTTTTAAAATTATTCATGTTTGTTTTTTATATCGTTAATTAAAGCTTTTCTAACACTTGTATATATTAATTAGGTTATGTTATAGCTTCTGCTATATGATATTATGGATAGTCACGTATCAGAGATTGTGTAATATTAAGATTTATTGAAAATCATCTGTCAAGTGACGTTGATTACTGGGATCAGGATAATTGAAGTGGAATGCAACTGTTTTAATAAAAATGAAACTAAATCAACAAAGCCTTCTTGACTAGTATCAATGCCATCGTGATCTAGATCGAGAGGGCATTGCTTGTAATCGTATACAGACTTCAATGAAGATTCCATAGTTGGCACAACTGATAGCAAGATAACAGCTAATCATAACACACTACTACCATCTAGCATGCATCTAGCGTAATATTTGTAATGTTGAGATGGTACAATAATACATTTGAAGACAGTTGTATTTCCGTAAGTCAATTAATATTTTATTATATTGGAGTACTTCGTTACTTCTAATCTTTATATACTTTCTTCTAATCGTGTAATAGTCAATTAAATCCCACTCGAGTTTTGATTTTCCCTAGATAAGTCTGCTCGTGTTCCATTCCCAGATTTATCGATAAAATCAAAACCTCTAGTGAGATTACTGTTGACTATTACACTCTTACTACGTCATACTACTTTTGACCAATAAAACGGTACGAAAGGACGTATCTCAACCAATCATGGCTGCTTATCGCACAATTTTATCGCGTCCCAAGCATTTGTTTAATTTTATCGCGTCCCTAGCATTTGTTTAATTTTATCGCGTCCCTAGCATTTGTTTCTTTGTTTGCCAACATTTGAAACTGCGCTGGTCTGGACGTCTATATATATATATATATATATATATATATATATATATATATATATATATATAATTACAAACCACTCCAGTGGATCACAGCAGTTTCAAATATGACTCGCATTGGCATTCAAGAACATGAATTAATAAAAAATCACTGATCATACCTATGCATCTTCTGAAATCCGATTTACAAATAAATGAAGAGCACCATTCGGAAATCCTGAATAAGTTGAATACACCATGTAGGCCTAAATCAACGAGTTCCACTTCTATTACGCACACGTCCAATATAACATCAATTGAACCACCAACCACATTCAAATTTGAAAACTGTACATTCAATAATTATTCCTTTTAAACTTATTCATTCGGAAATCCTGAATAAGTTGAATACACCACGTAGGCCTAAATCAACGAGTTCCACTTCTATTACGCACACGTCCAATATAACATCAATTGAACCACCAACCACATTCAAATTTGAAAATTGTACATTCAATAGTTATTCCTTTTAAAATTATTCATGTTTATTTTTTATGTCATCGTCGTTAATTAAAACTTTTCTAACACTTGTGTATAATAGTTGGGTTATGTTATAGCTTCTGCCATATGATATTATGGATAGCCACGTATCAGAGATTATTTAATATTAAGATTTATTGAAAATCATCTGTCAAGTGACGTTGATTACTGGGATTCGGATAATTGAAGTGGAATGCAACTGTTTTAATAAAAATGAAACTGAATCAACAAAGCCTTCTTGACTAGTAACATTGCCATCGTGTATAGATCGAGAACTTCTCGACGAGAAGGCATTGCTAGTAATCATAACTCACTACTGCCATCTAGCATGCATCTAGAGCAATATTTGTAATGTTGAGATGGCACAATAATACATTTGAAGACAGTTGTATTTTCGTAAGTCATTTAATATTTTATTGTATTGGAGTACTTCGTTACTTCTAATCTTCAAATACTTTCTAATCTTTATATACTTTCTTCTAATCGTGTTCACTCGCAGATTTATCGATAAACTCAAAACCTCTAGTGAGATTACTGTTGATAAAATACCTTTCGAAAGGTGAAAAAATACATGTTCCGATATATGTAGAACTAACAAAATAACATTGAAATAGTAAGTTATAGTGAAAAGTACAAGAATAAAGGGGCGCGCACCAGCATAGAAGTTAAAGGATGCGCTACAAGCCGAACGGTCATGGGTTCGATTCTCTATGGATTCATGATTTTCTCTAGTATTGATCTAATCCTTCGGGTCGCACTATGACCTTGGAGTTTACTCAGCTTTTTACAGAAATGAGTAGGCCTACCATGGGCATTTCCTAGAGGATAAAAGCGACAAACACGTAAAACTGACATCCCTACTGCTATTATAGCCGACTAACTTTTACAAGAATTAAACTGTATCAGGTAATGCCAACAACGACATTGCTTTTAGCAGTGAGTACCAACACAGAAACAAAATATAATTCAATTAGATAGGTTGACATGAAATTTCTTTGAAGTCTAACTCTCTTCACAAAGTTTTATGAAAAAATATATGAAGACATATGTAAAGAAATATACAATCAATAATATATTGAGGAAACTATGACGACAATATAACAGAACTGGAAGACCAGGTCTATATCGTGTACCAGTATACCTACATACTACACTAACGGTCAAAAGTTTTATATTACCTATCACAACTATGGATTTGTGGTTAAAACAAGGATTTCGTTTTGAATATTCTTGCATATCATAATGCTAGAGAGAGAAAATATATATTTTGTTGGTCTATTTAGTTTTTCCGATGTGTTTGTACATTGAAATAAAGTATATAGTTGTTTTCATAGCTGATCGAAAACTTTTGACCGGTAGTGTACGAGTAGGCCTATATTAACTGAAAAGAAGAAGAAAAAGGGACGGAGCCGTAAATCCGGGACAAGCAAAATGTGCTTAATCCTTATAGTGAGAAGATGAAGTAAATGTAACGTGTTTATTTTTCATAAATAACTTACTTTCATCAAATTCAAAAGAAGTACAAATCATATTGTTTTACTCTCATGAATTGACGTCAAAGAACTGTACATCGGTTTGTAACGGTTACTAGAAAACGATAGATTCACTATATGGGAAAACTGCTGAACGGATTTTAATAAATTACCCCTCACTTTGAAGCTTGGAACCCAAAGTGTTTCAGAAAAATAGTAGTTTTCAGTGAAATGTCAATTTTTCTATGTTATTTTCCTATTTTCCAAAATCCATCTTTCGTCAGTTTTGAGAACTAATTGCATTTCAGAATAAAACAAAACACACACTACAATAGACAATAGGCTCTTACACGAAGGCCATGAACTGCAGGATTGCTGACATATTTAGAGTTCAAATTCAATTGTTTATTAAAAACTTCAAGACTTACTAAAAATATTTTACAGGTCTGATTCTGCGGTATGTAATTTTCTGAGTACAGCTGTGTATTGGATATTAAAATCTACAAAACTTGAGGTGGTTTGATGACATTGTTACCATTAGAAATGAAATTTTATTATAGTTAATGCCATGATGTGACTATTTTTCATTAATTATACATATTAATGCGACACTGATGATATGAAAGTGAAATGTTTTTGGGTTATATAAGTAGATGAGAATATCTTAAATTAGATCTTCATTTCTATAATTTACTGAGTGGCGGCTATTATTTACACACAAAACCACAAAACTTACGTAAGATAATAATATTGTTATTAAAAATCAAATATTTTTATAGTTATTAATCAAGTGGGGTTGAAACTTTTTCTAATACTTAATGGCGGTGTGGTGTAGATATTTATATGCGTCATTCACTTCAGCTCGAGAGAGCGCAAAAATTACAGTTCCTAAGGAAAAACCAAAAGGTATTACTTACTGATAAAATAAGAGACCTCTTAGCAGGATCTCTTAGCAGGATAAAATGATTTTACCCTCTACATTTCAAGCTCTTCATAGAGCAGCTATAGCCTACCAAGATGCTATGTCTATTGTTCTAAAGCATAGCAAACTTGATTTTTTTAACTTTCACCTACAATCCACAATGACCTGAAATAGCTATTGCTTTACTCCCACATGAAAAATCCATTGATCGTCTTGACATTGTTACTTGCGTTTACGCGCTGAAACTCAAATATTGAAGGTGGATAGGTTCAAGAAAAAGTATTTGGCATAAAAAAAACATTCAGAGGGAGTATGTTTCATTTTTATGGAAGCAAATAACTTTCAAAATGTCTGGTATTCTTCATTGAAAATAAATCTGAAAAATTTTATATGAACATCTAATGAACTTAGTTGCAGCATTTGCTGCACAGGCCACTGGTAAATTTATAATCCGAGAAACAGTGATATAGAAACAGGCCCGAAGGCCAAAGACATTTTGGTGGTTATAATTGATGTAAATTATGCTGTATATGATGGTGATGGTGATGATAAGATACCGTAACAATAAAATTTCCGTCATACAAACAACAATACGAAATTAGTCAAAACGTTTGTGGAATACCTCAAAATTAGGCTATATTTGTTGATAATTGGAAATAGATATTTAATCATTATACTTTCTCCGCACACATATTATTACAGAGAGAATAAAAAAAAATCTAATTAAAAACGTGACATCGCATGAGGGTATAGTTAGCATCTCGCTGATTGATCTCGGAGGTGTTGCAATTGTTTTGCTCTAATGCACACGAAGAAGGCGTAACTCTCTCAAAGATTAAAACCAGGTCCACGTGTTGGAAGTGTGTTTCGAAAACTGTAACGTCAAACTTAGGCCTACTTTAACATAGAATTTTGCAATCGAAAGCGAATTTCGTTACACTGCACTGGTGTTTTTAAGCTCAAAATAACATTTCTATCTTGATGCATCTATTACTTTGTTTCTTATTGCTGATAAAACAGAGCAATTATTTACCTATATAATTTTCTTTGTCAATCATAAGCACTCAATATTGACAAATTAACTCTTGGGGGAAAAAAAGCATAAAAATAACAACTAAACTCTAAGATGCTAAGATAACTTTATTGTATTTTAGTAGAGCTGTTATACCTTACGTTGGTTATATGAAGGAATAATTTCAATCATCTAACATCGTACAATACATCAAGTAATGTACGCATCATAGAACAAAAATTAAGACAAAATCACAAAAGTAAAACGGAGATAAACTTCAGCATAGTAGGCCTAGATTTATTTATTTATTTATTTATTTATTTATTGATTTATTTATTTTTTTTGTAAATGTGCCGGTACTATTAAGAATGAAACGCACTTTAGCATAAAAGTTCATTGTGACAAAATTGTGGTTATATTTTGATTGTAAAGACTTTAAGAATGGTGGAATATTTTCATTTTTATACTCTTTCAATAGAAATTGTGCCAAATTATTTAATGTTATATAGTGTCTGCAGCAGATAGACACAATAAAGATTACACATTGGGCTAAGTAAGGAAAAATTAACTTTACAAGTTGAAAAATGCACTCCGTTTTAGATATAAAACAAACCAAACGAAATAATTCCATATTGGTGACCTGATATCAAGTTTACATAATCATTAATGTAAGTAATATAATTAATGTAATCATATTAAAGGAACAAACTTAGCATTATTAGTTGAAAGTAAATCCATGTAGTATGGTAGATGTCGAACGAGTCAATTAGAATCATTCTAAACAACTTACTGTCCGATACTGTACTATATTCTTAGTTTTTAATATCGTCATATAGAAAAACAATTGAGAGTAAAATAAATATATTACAAGTTGTCAACTATATTCTTCTGTAGAGAAATGGTGCTCCTTTTCAGAATTGTGTCAACAATGAATCGTGCGTTGTTTCGAATGTCAGCATTTGAATCAAGAATAACTATGTTTTACAGCCCAAATATTTCGACGGCCAACAGATGGTTCTATAATCAACATTCTAAGGATTTAACATTCTGTGTGTAAATGAGGGTATATGATTCCCGAATTATTTTAGAGTATGGATTTCAACATGTCTCTAGACTGATTTTACAGAGTAATATTCTGGGTCACAAAACAACAATTTAATATAATTAATGTCAACATATCCATCTGTAGTGACTAGAATCCAGTATTCTGAATGTCAATACATCTAGAATTACTTTAGAACAGAATGTTTTGATTGTCACCATATGGCTCTAGAATGGTTTCAGAAGCAATATTATGGGTATTCTGATTGAGGTTCTGGCTGATATGTACATCTATTATCAGGCAGTACATCACACTTGACGATATATGTCAGAGGAAGAACAATAAAATTGTTTGTATGCATCTTAAGTCTGACTAGTGTAATATGTAGCTAGTCGTGATGTATGCAATGGAGGGGGGAAAGGAACTGGCCACCCTACACCATTATCTCCTGGCCTAGTTGCCTCATAAGTGGTGCCTTCTTGGTATCACTTGTGAGGTTCAGACCTGTCTTCGGACAATTAACTAAACAAGAACTACCTTTAGAATAGCTTTAGGATATAATACTATGGACATTAAGACATTCCACTCGGTAATGAGTTTTGGAATAATATTCTGGGGAAATTCCACAGATAGTAACAATAAATTTCTATTACAAAAAAGAGTAATTGGAATAATAGTAGGTGCCAAATCTAGGGAATCTTGCAGGACTATTTTCAAAAAACTACAAATAATGCCCATGGTTTGCCAGTATATCTTTTCATTAATAATCTTCCTCGTATGTAATCGTGAAAACTCTGTAACTAATTCAACAGTTCATAGCATAAATACACGTCAAAAAATGACTTTCATACTCCATCGGCAAGTCTATCGTGCTATCAAAAATGAGTGCGTTATATGGCAGTAAAAATTTTTAACAGCCTCCCTATCGATATAAAAAATGAAACTCAAAACATAAAATTATTTAGAGCCAAATTGAAGAAGTACCTCATTTCTCACGCCTTCTATTCTGTAGGTGAATTCATGACATTCAATAACACTTCATGAAATTGATACTAAAAACTTTGTGTTGTGCTAGTAGACTATATTGTAAATCTCATCTGTATAATATATTTCATCTAGACTGTGACTATAAAATTAGGTTTTTATAATAGTATTAAGTTTTTTGACTTGTTCCATATTCTAGCTGTCAGCAATCTATGAATACCATGGAATGTTAATAAATACAATACAATACCTAATGTAGACCGAATATATTGTGGATGTTAAACATGACTGACTCTTATAGATGTTCTGAGCGACAACTAATGGCCCTAGATATTCTGGAACATGCTAGTTATAATCTAAAAACTGAAACTGTTAATATTAAACAATATCTTCAGGTGATATACATACAATTTTATGAGGAAAAGCATTACAAATTGTCAATTGAATCTTTTTATGGAGCCACCTGTTTGTTTTGACAACCGAACCGACAATGAGGCCCTTCTTACCTTGATTGCGTGCAATATTTTGGGTGTCAACACATGGCTCGCCGACAGCTCGGCTGGGGGGGTTGTTTGGTAGCTATCTTCCTCTTGATTCTGGCTGCGGTTGAAGTATAGCTAGCCAGTCACTCGGCGGCCGCCACATAACGGAAAACACCGCGGCATGCCAGAGCCTCTCCGACCCGGTCCGACGACGACCACTGCAACGCTCGTTCGCGAGTTCCTCACCTTCGGATTCCACTTAAAAGCACGGATTCAGGTTACGTTCGTTAAGGGTTGATAGACGTGAAAAAATCACTGAAATTTACCACTAGCCACAGTACGTATACAGAAGTCTTGTCACATCTCGTGGTTGTCGTAACACAAATTTTACGAATCGAATGTCATGTCACAAGTTACTTCAGAGCTCACGTTCCAAGGCTACAGAACTCCTGTAACTAAGTACAAACAGAAGATATTGCGTGTCTGTACTGCGGGCAGGCGAAAATCGCCCGGTTCTCGATTCCCCAAGTTAAAAGTGGTCGGTCAGTTTAGTAGAAGTAGCCTTGACCGCTACAGACTACTGGAGTCGTTGACGTAGAGTTATTCCCCGTAAACTAGAAGACACTTGAACTCTTAGAAATCTTTCAGGACACCACCAAAGTCACCCCTTCCGTATTAGGAGAGAGAGCGATGTAAAATTGTTCTTGTTAGAGTCTTGCAGAGGTGTGAAGAAGCACATGCCACTACCCGCTCGGCACTACGGTGCGCTCTCCGCGGACGACGTTCTTGCTCGGTAGTATTCTTGACTAGTGCGGTAACCTGTCGACCAATCCCCACTCGAGAATTGCGTTCCTGGCAGGTGGATCGAGAGAGAGGTGGAGGAATGGAAGAAGTTAATACGAAGGAGAGAAAACAAGAAGAAGGAGAACACGGGGTGACGGTGGACACGAGAAGCGAGGGGAGAAAAGAGGGAGACAGGCACGGAGAGAGAGGAATGGATGTAGCAGACAGAAAAGGGCAACGACACTGGACGCAGCTATACCCGCTGCATGTCTGCTTGCCTCTTGGCCAGGGCGCTCGCTAGCCGAGCCTGGCTTCTCTTGCGACGGAACAGTCCGGCAGCCCGGCAGGCGGAGAGAGAGAGAAGGGGGAGGGGGAAAGAATTCATAATTATTTCGGCGTGGTAGGTACTCACTTTATATATCGGAATGACCAACGATAGAGGTTACCATGGAAACCAGGAAATCACCAATAACAACACAGATCACAGAGAAAGATAAGCTCTCTTATCATCAGTTCCCTTTCATCTTACGATTGATAAGACAGGTGTACTGATGTCAAGGAGTTCCAGACTTTTGATAGACTAAGGCGCAAGAGATTCCTTTTGAAGAAGAGAAGGAAAATGGAACCAGCGAGCGAGAGAGAGAGATAAGAGGTCTACCCAACCTAACTCAACCCACCAAGGAATAGCATGCATAACTCCCTGGAGCGTTGCAGGGGCAAAAAAGGAAAGCAGTCTTCTTCTCTTGTTGAGAAGATCTCGCCGCCGACTCCCTCCTTGGCTGACGCAGCCGTGAAAAATGTAATCATCGGGTTTCACGATGGGCCCCACTAATACATGCAGCTATCTAAAATGTGCTCACTCATTACTACAAACATTAAAAGTGGCGCCCAAGAGCCCCAAAAAACGATATCCTTAGTTTTAAAGAGACATCATTTTCTTAAGGACTTCATTTTAAAATTATTTAAATTCTAAAACACTGAAATTGTCTGCACAACTGTCAATTGATACTCTGCTTATTCATGGTTCATATTTTAAATTTAGGATATCGGCATCTTGATGTTGTCCCCTATTGTCGTCAATCAGTACTATTTGGCTACAAATTCAAGGCAAATGGGTTCCTTCCCGGCAACGTTGTGAAAATTTATGTTTATACCAGACTGTGCGTCTTGCCTCTGTGTTCTCTCTCAATAAGTGACCTGTGTACACCATACGGCAAGGCAGTCCAATGACTGTTTCATATTTATCTGAAAAGAAAGGACAGAACGGGTGAAAAAGTCAGATACTTGAAGATAGTTTCTGATTAAATTATTTGATTTCACAAATTTATAATAATAATAATAATAATAATAATAATAATAATAATAATAATAATAATAATAATTTATTTAACCTGGCAGAGTTACGGCCGTACGGCCTTCTCTAACACTCAACCAGGAGTAGAACTGCGTTACAAAAAACACTACAAATTTACAAAGTACACTACAATTTTACACACAAAACTGAATAAGATAATAATAATAAAATGTAAACAACAACTAAGTAGAAATCAGACATAATATATAACATACAGAAAGAAAGGAAAAAGCATAATAAAATGTGAACAGCAAGTCAAAATAAATGAGACATACAAAGTATAAAAAAAGAAGACAATTATTGATAATAATAATAATAATAATAATAATAATAATAATAATAATAATAATAATAATAATAATAATAATAATAATAGTAGTAGTAGTAGTAGTACAAAGCAAACAATGAATACAATATTTTTAGGTACACACAGTAAGGAAAATTATATCATATATAGCTCAGCTTATCACATTATAGATATACCATTATCTAAAAATATGAAAACAAAAATATAAAATAAGTTAAATATCACTAGAACATAAAAAATGTGAATACGTGGAAACATGCAATACAACACTTGTCATAATAGTAAGTTAGTTTGGCAACTCGTCATAAGATAATTTTCTAACTTGGATTTGAAAGATTTCAATATTCGGCAGCCCTTGACTTCAGGCTACTAAAGATACTAAAGATTAATATTCTAAATGTTAATAATATATGGATTTCCATCAGAAGGGTAGACTAAGTTGTGGCCAAAATATTAAAGTAAATCATTTTTTTTTTTTTACATTCCATTGACAAAATGAACTTACTACAAATTACAAAAACTAGAACTTCTCAATACCGGTATCGATTTTTGCTTTTATTTTTTTTATTTCAATGGAGATTTTATTATTTTCAGAGTAATATTAATGAGACATTATAATTGTCTCTTTAATTCACTGTTATTACACCAACAAAGAAAAACAAGAAATGTATGAACCATGCCTACCTTTCCTCTCTTGTAGATATAACATACACTGTTAATCAGTGGGTTCTCAGAGGTATGTTATTTGGAGCGAGAGGTTCCCTTCCACAGTTACTTACAAATAATTAGTGACGTTAAAATTCAAAGTCTGTTTGCCCGAAAACCTTAAGAGTAAGGTATGTTCCATGTACACCAAAAATAACAATGTCAATAATAATAATAATAATAATAATAATAATAATAATAATAATAATAATAATAATAGGCCCACATATCTCGCGGTATAACTTGAGCAATAGCGGCCGTTAGACGTGAAGTGTGTGGTACATTACATTACACTCATTTCTACACTCCAGCTGCAATATGTCCATGTATCAGAACCATCAATAGCAATACGAGCGTCCGTCCTTAATTTAGTCCTAACGTACACTGACGTCACCTAGCGCTTAAGAATATACATACTAACATAATTCAATTTAAATCCTGTGCAAATTCAACCTCGCAAATTTCTAGCGCAATAATTAACAATAGATCCCTATTATGAACAACAACAACCAAATTCCTTGGCTTAAAAATCGATAATGTGTTAAATTGGAAAAATAATATTAAAGAAATTACCCCCAAACTAAATTCAGCTTGTTTTGGTCTTAGATATATGGAAAAGATAGTAAATATCAATATCTTAAAAACAATATACCTTGCATACTTCCACTCGGTGATGAGTTTTGGAATAATATTCTGGGGAAATTCCACAGATAGTAACAGTATATTTCTAATACAAAAAAGAGTAATTAGAATAATAGTAGGTGCCAAATCTAGGGAATCGTGTAGGACTATTTAAAAAAACTACAAATAATGCCCATGGCTTGTCAGTATATCTTTTTTTCCTCGTATGTAATCGTGAAAACTTTGTAACTAATTCAACAGTTCATAGCATACAGTAAATACACTTAAAAAAACGACTTTCATACTCCATCGGCAAGTCTATCGTGCTATCAAAAAGGAGTGCATTATATGGCAGTAAAAATGTTTAATAGCCTCCCTATCTATATAAAAAAGGAAACTCAAAACATAAGATTATTTAGGGCCAATTTAAAGAAGTGTTGTACTAGTAGACTATATTGTAAATCTCGTCTGTATATATTCCATCTAGGTTGTGACTGTAAATTAAGACTTCATAATAGTATTAAGTTTTTTGACTTGTTCCATATTCTAGCTGTAAAGCAATATATGAATACTATGGAATGTTAATAAATACAATAAAATACAATACAATACTTATAGCAAAAACATTGCCATATTCTAATACATCTATACATTGAATCGATCGAAATCGCCTACATGTAAGTTAGCATTTTTAATACATCTGGAGATCGGCGAGGAAGATTTAGAATTTCTAATATAGAAGAGTTTGTGATGTCTCATGTCCTTCATAGGAATACGAAGGCTTACACTGTTTAAGAAAGATTGACAATTAATATCACCTATAAGGACCTTACAAAAGAATAAGTAATCGAGATCATGACGTCTAGCATACAGGCGTCGACATTTAAAAGTTATGTTTTATTTAACGACGCTCGCAACTGCAGAGGTTATATCAGCGTCGCCGGATGTGCCGGAATTTTGTCCCGCAGGAGTTCTTTTACATGCCAGTAAATCTACTGACATGAGCCTGTCGCATTTAAGCACACTTAAATGCCATCGACCTGGCCCGGGATCGAACCCGCAACCTTGGGCATAGAAGGCCAGCGCTATACCAACTCGCCAACCAGGTCGACTACACATTTAAAGTGCTCGCATTTTTATCATAGTTATACTCAGAGTTATTAGGCAGGAATCTGTACGAACATAATGAAATAAATTTCCTTTGAATATTTTCCAGTTTTGCCGAATCAGAACTAGTAATAGAGTTCCAAACAACAGATGCATGTTCGAGTTTCGATCTCACTAATGTATAGTATAGTATTAAAAGAGAGTCAGGTGTTGAAAAAGAATAAGTAATTGACCGAATTATTCCTAACATTCTTATTGCATGGTTATAAATATAGTCAATGTGGTTGTGAAAATATAATTTATTGTCATTTAATACATCGAGGTCTCTAATACAATCTTTTCTGTTAATTAATACATTTTTTAGATGATAGTTATATTTTAGTGTAGAGGTTTTCCTTGAAAATGATATTACGTAAGTTTTGGATTCATTAATCATCATCCCGTTATCAACTGACCAATTGGTAATTGAATTAATGTCATCCTGAAGAAATTGACAATCAGCATTACTTTTGATTTTTCGAAAATATTTAAGATCCTCAGCGAATAACAGATAGTCAGAAGTTATTCTTTTTCTAATAATAATAATAATAATAATAATAATAATAATAATAATAATAATAATAATAATAATAATAATAATAATAATAGAATAACCGTGATGGAGATGATACATTGATTATAACAAACCGATAACAGTCATGTGCCCTGAAATACGACTCGAATTTGGGACGCATAACATGTCCCATATACAGAAATAATGATAATAACAATAATAGTTCTTCGTAAAACCCATTCGAAGGTAGTACTATTTACACGAACATAGAGCAAATCTTACTCTTAAAATTTCTGAGCATACAGCTCCTGACTTAATAGGAGTAGTAGTTACTATTGTTAATAACATATTAAATTGATGCATAAATTCGTAATGTTTTTGTTTGACGCCACGTTGTTAGGGGATTGTTTAGGCCTATCGTTTGTCATTTGTATTTGCTATTTAAAGAGTTTTGCTTGTAAATACACTTTGAATTTTGCTGATTTGAAGAAAGTTTGTACCATTCGTTTGTCAAAGAAGATGGAGTATCAAGTGGAAAAGAAAACGAACACTTCCGACATATTCTTTTCTTCGAGTTAATTAGAAGAACAAAGGCAGCGGAGGCGGCTCGAAACATTTGTGCCGTGTACGGGGAGAATGTCATCAGAGAAAGCACTGCAAGAAAATGATTATGTCGTTTCAAAGAGGGCCACTTTGATGTGAGTAATTCACCACGTTCAGAAAGACCATCGGGGTTTGATGAAGACCTTCTGAACGCTTTAATCCATGATGATCCACATCAGTCAACACGAGAATGGATAGATGTGATGAATTAAAAATTCGGGTGTCTGAATACCACATGACTTAAGTGAAAACAATGCAAATCAGCGGGTGGGCATTTGTGAATCTCTGCTTGCTCGTCATTTGCTACCTCTTGAAGAACATCTACCATTCCTATCCAAGATTGTTACTGGTGACGAAAAATTGTGCCTTTATGTCAACATTAAAAAAGGGAAAGAATGTCTAAGCCAGTCATGTCAATTGATGCCCATAGGAGCAAGAGCGCGCTTTAGAGCTCAGGAGAGCCTGAGCACTTTACAGCGGAAAGGAAAGAGACAGACGAAAGAGGTAGTATATGCCGCTTGGTCGAGCTATTTACAGGGATGGCCAGCGCACTGATTCAATAGATAAAGGGAAGAGAACTTATTAAAACCGTATCCATGTTAATTTTTAGATTTGTCTGAGAAGTATAAGTGCATTATAAGAATGTAAGTTTTAATTTTAATGCTCATTTTTCACAAGTTTGCTTTTTTATTCAAAAGAAATATTTTCTCAACTTATTTTATAGAAAAGTGAAATTTTCAGATATAGGCCTATTTATTTAGTAGCCTTACAGAATGTTTTCGTAAATCTAATATATCGTATATACTCGTACGTATTACTGAAGATAGTGTATTGAAAATTTTGAAAATATTAGCATGGAAATTGTTTGTAAGGAAATGAATAATTAACAAAGCAATTACTATTACATCATAAGCAAAGGATATGTGCCCATGTGTTATAAAAATGTCAGCTCTGTAGCTTCAGCACATTTCGAGAAAATAATTTAATATTCTGATGTTAGGAAGTTGCTAACCAATATCACCTTAAAAGCATAATGCGATAATAGTTTTGTTATGGAATATTAGTTACACTTAAAACGTATACAGTACCTAGGTAACTTTGCTTTGTACTGTAATATTGTTTATGTTCGACCATGCCGAAATGTAGTAATTATACACCTGGTAGCAGTCCTTTAATGCATGTCATTAAAGTACACCTACTCATTAAAGTACAGGTGTTCGGCCAATGACAAGTCAGCTTGCAGGTGTTCAGCCAATGACAAGTCAGCTTTTTACCATTATAAAACCGCAAGTATCGATTATTCTCGGATATGCAAACGAAAGAGAATTGGCGAAAAATCACGGAGGCTGGAAATCCAATACTGTCGCAGAAGGTTATGTTCTGTTACTATAATAATTAACGTTAATTGTAAATAATATTCAAATAAATTCAATTTGTCATCTCGTTTTTCAATTCTAAATCAATTTTCAGGTTATACCAGAATAATGTTCATCTTATTCTGTGCCAAGGTCAATGAAATTCGGCCTCGGAAAAAATCAATACTTTCGCGTCTGCGCATATCTCAGAATTCAGGTCAGTTCGTACATAACCATAATTTTGAATACTTTCAAGTTAGAAATATGGTCGAGCATAAAAAGTCGTATGAAACTTGCCTATAATGGTAATTAAGACGCTCGTATGAAAATTATGAAACGAGCGCAAGCGAGTTTCATAAACAATCATACTTGCGTCTTAATTACTACCATTACAGGCTCGTTGCATAATGTACTATTTTATTAGTTTATTTATTACTTTTATAAGGCTAAATGTACCATCAATATTAATTCCAACTTATGATGTCATACTTAATCACTTTTTTGGGGGGGGGGAGGATATCACTTTCTTTATGATTGATGTGTTTCATCCATTTAGTACAGTATAGTTGTACTATTGTGGAATTTATGTGAATATTACTTAACTCTTTATTATGTTATTAACGTTTACAACACAAGTGCAATATTAAGAAATTGGTGTTAGTGCTTTTGTTTTACAGACAATGTAGATAATATCAAACAGAAAGAAGCCATATAAAATAACGACATAAAATTTCACGTTCCATTTGAAGTTTGTGCATCACTGTTTCCTTAATCCAACAGGCTGCTTATTCATATACACAGCCCTTCCTCTTTCCATACTTAGCGCTTGATGCTCGCTCACGACGTCAAGGTCAGAAAAATGCGCTTGCTTTGACATCACTGGTCTAAGCCATAACAAAAAGGCAACACCCCCTACAAAAGTTAGTGTCCATCTACAGATGATGATGTTATGCGTCTGATGTGATAAAGATGGCATCGTATACTAGATATCGCTTCCCAGAAATGTAATTATAACTGCTGATATTATTGCCAACAACTCAAGAAGCCTTGCAACTGCAATTGAAAAAAAAAAACAAGCATTAAGTGCTCATACAACACGTTAATGCACGCCCGCCCTCTGCTCTCATGAAGAAAGCAGCTATCCAGAAGTTTGGTAGGGAAGTGATTCAACAACCCCCAAAGTCTCCCTTGGTCTTGCGCCCTCAGATTTCCAGCTTTCCGATCTTTATCCAACAGCCTTCAAGCTGACTCATTACGAAGATACTTTACAAATTTGGCTTGACGACTTCTTTAACTTCAAACCAGCAGATTTTTTCACATTTGGAATCAAAAATTACCCTCAAATTAGCAGAGAATCATACATAATGTAGAAGAATATATTATTGATTCATTTTTACTTCCATTCATCCCAAAATAAAAAATTTTCTCACAGCGAAAAAGCGCTATGAACTTTTACATTAATTCAATTTTTCACAAAAGCCACAACAAGGTAATAATATGTCTACCAACATAGAATATACTTTCTCTTAAGGTTTCTGAGATTATGTGTCCTAAATTTGCAGGAGTAGTAGTTATTATTGTTATTAACCTATTTCATGAAAGCAATAACAATGTAAAATATTAGTAATTTTTTTTGTTAACGTACCTATAGTAACGTATAATTATACAAGTCTAGTAGAGATGAACAACGATCGAGAAAGCGACAATAACAGCGTCCGCAAAACCGAAAACCCGCACGACAATGTTGTATTACGTCGCGTCCTTGACGTAAAGACTTCCGAGTCATCCGAGACTCGATGTTGTATATACATATATATATATATATATATATATATATATGTACATATATGTATAAACAGTCAAGTAACCTATTTTAAACATTTCTACCTTTCAGTGTATAATAATCCGTTCCCCAGTCTTTAGGCTAGGAATTTTCTTTTCATATATATAAGATCAAGTGTGCAATCTCAAGTAAAAAGATATTAATGTCATGTTTTATTTTTCTTAGAAATGCAAATTTATTTGAGAATTTTTTTTTCTATTTATACAACCGTAGGTAATATCATGTAATAGAACGAGAACATTTTGATAACTAAGATACTGTTCTGTTTTATATTTTTGCCTCATTTAAACATTTATGTTATTTATTTCAATGATGTATGTTATTCAAAGTTACGAAATCTTTCCAAGCCGACCAAATGCTATTTCGAGAATGATGAGCGAGACTCGAAGCGCAGCGAGAATGACGAGCCGAGACTCGAAACACAAATGCAACGAACACAGCGAGCGAAAGCGGCAGTTAGTTTTGTTCATCTCTAAAGTCTAGTTTTTCAGGTAAAGCTCCCTATGAAGCAGACTTGAATAATTTCAAGGGAAAAATTGTTTCGGGGCCGGGTATCGATCCCAGGACTTCTGGTTGAACGTACCAGCGCTCTACCAACTGAGCTACCCACGAACTCCACGCGACATCGCCTCAATGTTTTCGTTTATATCCACACAACTACAACTCGAGTGGGCTGAATTTCCAAGTCAGACAGTTTCTATGCACTCGATGTGGGTCTCTGGCGTCTTGTTATAAACCTATTTCATGAAAGTCATATCAATGTAATATTAATACTATGAACATAAAGCATACCTTGCTGTTAAATTTTCTCAAAATATAAGTCCTGGTTTAGTAGCATATAACACTGATAGTCATTGTCCAATAATGATCGGAAAATCACAGTTAAGCTTTCAGCGCTAAGCATTTCAAACTTTCAATTGCTTCTCCTGTAAAATGTATTCCAAATGACATCCATCATTCTTGCAGTGGACTCTTCATATATGCGCAATGCAATGTTTTTTCCTTTTAATTTAGAAAATGTAGGAGACGTATTGTAAAATCATTGCGAACGAAAGTCATTTACATGTATTTAAGGTATTCTTTGAGTCGGACTGTACCGCGGTGTGTTTATTAATTAATAATAGGGTCATTCCATATCAAATCAACAAGGCGCTCAACCCGACCGACTCAGATTTCTTTCAAAATTTGAGGGTTTGTTTGACCTGCCGCGCTAACTAAAACTGCCGAGTTTCATATGTCCTGTGCTTTTCGTTTTCTGTCAGTGGCGTTTCAAACATGAAGAAAAATCATATTTTTTGTAAGCACGTCGCTTCAATTAAAATTATATATCTCAACAACGTCTCCAGATAAATTTACAAAAATTGAGTGATACATTCTTAATATGTGATAGTTTTTATTGCTTATATTGTTTTCTGCATATATTCAATTACACTAAAAAAACATGGTGAAACAATTTTCATATATTCATATTTAAAAATGCGGGGTTTCTATTTTAAGCAAAAAAAATATATAGAACACCTCAATTAGTGATATAATGAACTGATAAGTTTCAACTTGGAATCATCATAGGTTACAAAGATAAAAATTTTTATGTCACTGCAAGCGTAAGCTAACCGTATAAGTCGCGATAATTATGTTCCACACATTCGTTGTATTTAATTATATTTGATCATATTCTTGAATGTCGCTATGTAATTTGACATGTAGTACATAATTCGAATTTTTTTAATTATTACCTCAAATAAATTATTGTCACATGGATTTTGTTAAACCTGAAGTTCTGTAAGAAATGCTTACCTTTCATTGCTGAGATGAAATAGCCTGATCATCATTCCAGACAGGATACTGCATTGTTTCAGCTGCATCTTAAAACTGCTTAACAAGTATAATACCCATCCTGAACAGCAGGACTGTATGAAACTTGTGTTGCAGGCACTGCGGTGGATTTTGCAAATCAAAGAGCAAGCATTTTTTCCTCTTCAGTATAGCTTTTTTCAGTCACATAAACGGTATTAATGTTTGGGAGATGATGCATTGTCCAGTCGTACAATTCCCTAGGTGTAGTTATTTGTTTATCGGATGGTCTCTGCAAATTAGCACGAGCCGCAAACATTTTTAAGTGTCCCACCTACAACGTCGCATGGTCTTTTGCCATGCGATATGCAAAAATATGCAATTCTGCTGGAAATCCAAAATCTTCTTCCTGTAATGTGAGGTTCAGGAAATTTTTTTCTATTTTTATACTGAGCAGAGAATCCATCACAGAAATACATAATTTTTGTGGTGTTTTAATGACTCCATTAGATATTTTTGAAACAGATGTACAGCTGTAGTGTCATGTTTCGGGCAGTGTGAAATTATTACCAGATTTTTAATAGAGACTGTATCGGATGACGATTCGTTATAATATATTACGAAAGTATGAATGGTTGTCTGCACATGAGTCCTGTGGTATGACTGAATTTCATCTTGGATTACGAAATAATAGTTTTCAGCGAAGTCGCATAACACAATAAGCAGGCATGGCTGTAGAAATGATTTCATATCACGTAGAAACTTACTTTGTTCAGGTGATATAAATGAGTGAGTCAGTAAATCATTTAAGTTTCTCCAAGAGACAGTCGAAAAATTGTCTTTGGGTTTCACTATGATCTCAAGCGTTGATCAGTCAGCCGTCATCCACTGCTTGTAGGTCACTGATTCACTGAAGTTTTATTCGAAACATTTCTCTAAACCCTCTCTTATTTTGAATGGTTGAGGACATTCTGTACATTTCCTGAACAAGCAATTTATATGAGGAGGATTGCACACCATAGTAGCCAAGAAATGTTGATAAGTTGGAGGGTATAAAGAAAAATTTTCTAGAAATCCACGTAGACCTGAAACTTTAATAAATTGCTTCCGGCATGAGTTTTACATTCTGATGAGGACACAAACACAGACAGTATAGTCCCACTAACTCCAGCTAGAATATAATTTCTTGGTCTAAGAGCTAATAATTTGGAGAATATTACCTTCATTTCAGGGTTAGAATTTTTAAACGCTGCATATAATTCATTTCTGCTCATGTGATTTACTCCCTGATTCTTTAATCATAACACATATTTCTTACCAGGCATCATTCTGCTAATCTGTCAGAACAACAGAATTCTTTAACTTTACCGGTAACAGCCGCGGGCAAGGGTTTTCCAGGTTCCGGATTTGGTGAACACAAAATTCCCTTTTCCTTTGCCAGGACTTTGGCTTTCCGAATTATGTATTCGGAAGCTGAAAGAAACTTTTTTATATATATTATTTACGCTCCAGCGTTTAGGTAGTAGTGTTAAAATGGTGATTTTCCCACTTTTACCTGAATTTTGAAAATTTTCCTGCAACTGAGACAAAATTTCAGAATCAGAACTTGATGAAGGTCCTGGTTCCTCGGCGTCTTTAATATCGAAAACTTTATCTTTTAAGACTTTTTCAATATTTTCATATTTTTGGCTCTTATATTTCTCTTGTTGTAGCCTTTTTTGTTTAGTAAGGAACACACCTTGGTCAAAAAGACTTGTATTTAATGAACTTACATTTGCTGTAGAATCGACGTATTCTTCATTACTAGAGTCATTCTGAGGATTCTGCGTAATAGCATCATATTATATTTTTTTTTATATTTCTTTGCGACACATAGCGCACACATTTTGTTCCTGTTTTAAATCAGGAAATACATTAAGCATCCACGATATAACACTTCTTAAATTTTTCCTCTAATTACAATGCCCTGATTTCTCAAAGGGATTGCAGCAAACATATAACTTAAAATGCGACTCCATTACATCGCACAAAACTACCACATTCTAAAAAAAACTAACGAAACTGCACTTGAAACAGATCGCACGTTTTGTATAAATTGAAGACTGTATAAACTGCCACTCATGATGGTCGGACAGATCGACGACGCAGATAGTAATCAGACGAGTACGAACTCGCATGCACGCAGTGTTGGTGTAAGATGGGTTTAAGTGCTACAAACCAAGACATTGATATATTTTTTTTACTGATATTCCTAAAACGTTCCCAAAATGAAACTTACTCCAAGGGGAGAATGCTCTTACCTCTATTACATATATTTTTCGCGAAATAATTAGTGCCCCGCATTTTTAGATATTCAATGTTAAAATGTGATTCACGTGACTATTCAATAAAGAATTCGATACTTCGATGCAAACCTACTTTTATTGAAAATTATGATTCGTTAGCTTTAAAATATGCCCAAGTTTAAGATTCTACCTCAATTAGAAGAGAAGTTATGAATTATTTTTGTTGACATAGTATGCAACATTTTTACATTTTTTCTCATATTGACAGAATTGCTGTATGGATATCGTGCATTATTGAGGGATAAAATTTTACATAATTACTTAACTCAAGGTTCTTTACCATCCCACCAAATTTAATGAAAATCTGAGGTGGTCGGGTTGAAAAGTCCACTTTTTTGTGTTGATTTGACATGGAATGGCCCAATAACGATACGAGAGGCGAGTGTGAACATATAAACAACGACAGACAGCGTTACCGCAATTCATTCTTGCAGTTCTCACAAAACATTGGCTCGCCTACTGGAAATGTCATTGAGGTCATCTGCCAAAATCGGTGCCTCTGACTATGGTAGTAGTAGTAGTAGTAGTAGTAGTAGTAGTAGTAGTAGTAGTAGTAGTAGTAGTAGTAGTAGTAGTAGTAGTAGTAGTAGTAGTAGTTACCATTATTTTAACATCATATGCACATCATTCGACAGTGATGTCAACTGATGCCCATAGGAGCAAGTGCGCGCTTTAGAGCCCAGGAGAGCCTGAGCGCTTTACAGCGGAAAGGAAAGAGACAGACGGTAGAGGTAGTATATGCCGCTTGGTCGAGCTATATACAGAGATGACTAGCACTGATTCAATGGATAAAGGGAAGAGAACTTATTAAAACTGTATCCGTGTTAATTTTTAGATTTGTCTGATAAGTATAAGTGCATTATAAGAATGTAAGTTTTAATTTTAATGTTCATTTTTTAAAAGTTTGCCTTTTTTATTCAAAAGGAATATTTTCTCAACTTTTTTACATAAAAGTGAAATTTCCAGATATGTTTGTTTAGTAGCCTTACAGGTATTAAAACAATGTTTTCGTAAATCTGATATGTCGTAAATACGTATTACTGAAGATAATGTATTAAAATGTTTGAAAATATTCGCATGAAAAATGTTTGTAAGGAAATGAATTAATAAAGCGAATACTGTCACATTATAAACAAAAGAAAAATCTGCCTATGTGTTGGTAAAATGTCAGCTCTATAGCTTCAGCAGATTTCGAGATAATTTAATATTCTGATAACAGAAAGTTGCGCACCAATATCACCTAAAAGCATAATGCGATAAGAGTTTTATTATGTAATATTAGTTACAGTTAAAATATATACCTAGACAACTTTGTTTTGTACTATAATATTATTTTGATTACTTTTATAAGGTTAAAGATGCCATCAATATAAATTTATCATGTCATATTCAGTGTCTTTCTTTGGGATAACACCTTCTTTATGAATGATGTGTTTAATTCACTTAGTACAGTATAGTTCTAGTTATTATGGAATTTGTGTGAATATTCCTTCTTTACTCTTTATTATGTTATTAACGTTTAAAACACAACTGCAATATTACGCTAAGAAATAGGTGTTAGTACTTTTGTTTTACAGACAATATAGAAAATAACAAACAGAAAGAAGCCATATAAAAATAACGACATAAAATTTCACGTTCTGTTTGAAGTTTGTACACCACTGTTTTCTTAATCCAACAGGCTGCTTATTCATATACACAACCCTTCCTCTTTCCATACTTAGCGCTTGCTGCCCGCGCACGACGTCAAGGTCAGAAAAATGCGTTTGCTTTGACATCACTGTCGTACGCACATCATACGAGAACGCTCCTTGTCTTACCGACCAGGACTGTAACTTACCATTTGCTAATTTAGTTGGCATCCAAATCTGAAATTGATTGTGCTTGAACTGAATCCTCTTTCAGTGTTTGAAGCAGTGTAGGCGTAGTCTGTTAAAGTAACATTTGTTAATTAAAACGGACAGGTTAATAGTTGATTTCCATGACAGACTAATAGCTAACATCTTCCAAGATCGCGGAAGAGTTAACGAAAAAGACTTGAGATTCCAACATCTCGTTAAAAGCATCTTAGAGAATATAAAAAAGTAAACCAACACAGCAATCATTCAGTCAATCTTGAGGGACTATTATGCCAATCACAGTAACCGATTTTCCTTTTAACGTTTCAATTTCAGGTATTTTGGTCAATTTTCTCAACGTTCATTCTTAGCAATACGTAAACAAAATTTCTTATATTCTAGCCGTAGTTCAGATTAAGATTTCTTCTCAAAGAGGCTTAGGTTCGATTCCAGAAATTGTTTGAGTTTGTTGTATATGAAGGGGTTATAAAGCACGTTTTCCCAGAGTAATTCGTTTTTTTTCTATCATTCTTGCCGCGCTGTAACGATTTATCAGCTACGAATGTGATCCATCAAAGAAAGTGATAATTTCCAATGAAGCTAAATTTATTCTTCACATTAGAAGCTCCCAAACTTTCATTCGCTCTTCCCTTATTAAACCATAAAAGCTGACTGTAGCCTGAATAAGTTACATATTTGAAAAACTCGTGTTTACTTACATATTTCACTCTTAATATGCAGGGTAAACATTGGTTATTTCGTGATACAAATTATTTGCTCTTTCGTGAACTAACCAATGGTGTTACGAGATTCAAATTTCCGCCAAGAGATTGCATATGTTGTCCGGTTTCCAGAAACATACAGCTACGCTTTGTGTGACTATTGTAGCTCTTCAGTGAGCTTTTATGTTTGGAGAGAGCAAGTTAGCGTCGACTTCTCAGGCGTACAAATTTTGTGGATGTTTGTAATTACATTACAGGCTTATTACTAAAGGTAAGCATATGATATTTGGTACAATGATTTATTATATCTTAATGAAATTTTAGGAAATGTTTTTGGAATTTTAGATACAGCTGTAGTCGCCATATAGGCTTAGCTTTACTGATAGAAATCTTAGCTGTTTGAGGCGAAATTTTGTTGAGCATTAAGCGTTACATTTTATAATATTTTAAAAATTGTATTACAATACGAATTTTAGAAATATGAAGATAAGAAGTGATAACAAGAAAGAAAAGGGGGACGTAATGGGTTCAGAGTAGCTTCTGTTTGATTTGTTATCATGCTAAGTGCCAATGATAAGTGCTAGATGACTTACTTGCAAGAATTATGACAGAAGATGAAACATGGCTCCACCATTTTGGACCATAGACAGAGGCAGATAATGGAGTGGCATCATGCAAATTCACCAAAGAAATAGAAATTCAAAAGTACACCTTCGACAGGAAAAGTTATGGCTACTGTGTTTTCGATTCAGAAGGACTCTTGCTTATGGACATCATGCCACACGGAACCACCATTAATTCTGACTCGTATGTGGCAACTCTCAAGAAACTCCAATCTCGACTGAGTCGTGTTCGACGACATCGGGAGAAGCTGGATGTTCTGCTATTGCACGACAACGTGCAGCTATCAGTCACAAGACTACAGACCAGATCAGAAAATTCGGATAGACAACACTGAAACATCCGCCTTACAGTCTTGTACTGGTACCGTGCGATTACTATCTCTTTGATAAACTGAAGGATCCTTTCGCGGAACGAGATTAGAAGATGACTCCCTTGTGCACGCTGCTAAAGAGTGGCTCAGACGTGTTGGTCCAGACTTTTACCGTGCTGATCTACAGACCCTCGTTCCTAGGTTACGTAAGGTAGTTGAAAGGGACGGGGATTATGTGGAAAAGTGACATTTTGTTCCTAAAAGATGTATCTACATTCTGTGAAAATAACAAAGCTGTAGGATAAAAATATAATTTCTAATAAATATTATGCATTACTTTTGGAGTTACCCTAGTAATATAGTTTATTATAAAGTCCGTAATAAAAGTGTTCAACCTTTCAGGGCAAAGAAGATCCCTTTTCAATTTCAGTTTTTACTTTGATTTCATTCTTATTATGTGTTGATATGTATTTCTATGTTTTCTTGCTATGAATATCAGACGGAATTATTATGTTTGAAGTCTTGTAGCAATAAATGAAAAATTCATTTGACTTCAATGAATTTTTCCACAATTCTTCTACCTCTCACGAAATTATCAATGTAATATCACGAAATTATCTAGGTTATCACGAAATAACCAACTTTTCAGCTTAAGTTGTAAAAGTGGTTTTTGGCACTTGTTCAAGAACGTGTCCAATCTTTTATGTCTCCAGATTTGTACAGCAAATTATCGTCTTTTAGATGAAAAAATCGGAATAAGGATATATTTACACATTTGAATTTTAAATTAATTTTCATGGAATTATCACGAAATTGCCCATGTTTACCCTATAGAAACAACCCTTTCACTTTGGGTATAGAAAGCTATTGAAGACAGACAGTGAGCAAAAATTTTGAATGATTTTAATAATAAAATCCTGTAATAATATGTAAAATATTCATCATGGAATAATAATTATTTTGCAATATAAATATTTTAGACAGCCGTTCGTCCGTGTCGATGTAGAGACAATTCCCTCACTTATCCGCTGCTGTATTCCTCCTCACTGTAATAGTAAAACTTTAACGCATTAAAAGCAAACGGTAGAATAGCTCAGTGGTAGAGCATTCAACGGCAGATCGAGAGGTTTCCGGTTCAATCACGGTTGTCCTTTAATTTTTGTAATTAAATTTGATTCTTAATTGCTTCATATAGATATCAATAGAGCCCAGATGTTAGGCAAAATGCCTCTTTTAAACTGATTGTATGTATGCAAGACCTATTAGAGATAAATGCGTTTCGACACATTTGGGGACGATAGGCCCAATTTTTATTTTGCCTTTTTTGCTTATGTTAGCTCCCGTTGCCTATTTTAAGGTTAAATGTCTTATTTTTAGCCTTTTTACCTCGTTATTGTACATTTTCTATAGTTTTTATGCATTTAAAATAAACCCCACATAAATTATAAAAAAAAAACAGAAAAGAACGGTTGTACAAATTAAAAATAAATATTCATCTCACACAAATATTTTCTGAGAATCTTATTCTTCAGCAATACATATGTTTCCAAGAAGTCGTAAAATTTTCTCCCCTACCGATTCTACTGTATCTTTTATGTTACTTAACAAAGATGTTTGAACAGTATAACCCTCAGTGCTCAGGTCACTTTGGGGTTTACCAGCGAAAGAAAGGGAATGAGGGAAGTATTAAAAGCAAGTCTCCAGGTCCCGTTACTGTTGTCGCTTACACGCACAAGTCACGCGTACTTTGAAGTCTCTAATCCCTTCTCACACCCCTCTTTTTGAGACAATACACAGTCGGTTTTTCCCGATCTCTGGAAAAAAGTAGATACAGTCTTTCTGAAATAGTTGTTTTAAGTTTGCTCCAATGACTTCAGTATAAGTAGAAAGATCTTTTTCCACCATAGAAAACGTTCTCTCTGACAGGCGGCTCACTATGACAGTTGACAACTTAAAAAAGCTCTTGTTGTGACATGTAACCTAGGAAAGTGAGTACCGTATGGGATAGTTTATTAAATATTTGTCTATTTTTTTTTGTCTGTTTCCATGAATAATAAATGCTTATTTACTGCTATTTTTACTATTTTTAGTGCCTATATTCCTGCCTATTTTAGCCAAAATAAATATCTAAATATCCGGGCTCTAGTTATCAGTAAAGAAGTTGTTAAAGCAATTTATTACTTGTGTACGTTTCTTAACCAAAAACTGTCATTTTTTAAAAGTGGACTTGCCACTTTTTTGAACCGCATTATTGATCGGTTGTGATTGGTGTCGTGTGACATCTGGTAGGAAATAACTGACAATCTGTGAAAACAGTTGAATGTCCGTGTTAAAAATACTTTTCACACGCTACCGTATAATAGTCCATTTTAACACGCTTATATAATGTTATAAGATGTAATGGGTGTTAAAAAAATTAATTACAATTACTAGAAATCTCATTATTTACACTTTAATTTACATTGAGGATTATATCTATCTTTTACAGGTACTGAGTTACTAACATTTTTGTGTCTAGCGCAGGCTCGTAGATAAACGTTACTCAACGTTAAAAAACTGAATGTATAGGGCTATTGGAAGTTCCAGAAAAATATTCAAATAAAAATTACACGAAGGAAAAACATAAATATATATTACTTCTCAATCCACGAAATGGTGAAACGAAAGAATAATAATAGTTTCAAGGGACATTGTTGAAGAATAAAACAAGTTGAAACAAAAATAACACAGAGATGAAAGAACACATCAAGTTGACTATGACTTTTTTTCATGGTACGGATTAATACGATAATATCTTGTGGATTTTATAGTTACAATAACAAGTTTTGACTTATATGTGACACATTTCTCTTACTTTATGTTGCAAAATTAAAATATCATTACAGAAACTAGTCATATGACGGTGGGTGCAGTTTATAATTATTCTTCGTGTCACTCTGATATAATGATCGTAAATTTTTTACTGCTTGGATGTGCATGCTTTCATTTATGTCTGACATAAAACTATAAAACATACTAAATATTATAGGCCTTCAAATACGTCATATGAAATTACGTTCTTGTTACTTTGGTAATGAAACAAATTCAGCCTTACACACTATTTGCCTTAAAACTGTAATTGATTATATAATATTATAAAGTGACATCAAAAACATTTTCCTTGCATTTTTAACTATGTCCTGATTGTACCTATGCAGTGTAAAATATTACCATGGCAACTTAAACTTAAACGATTAAGCAAAGCCTGCATGGTATAGACAAAAAACAAGGTTCAGTAAAAATGTAAGGAAAAAGTTTTTGATGTCGCTGTATTTAATAAAACATTCAAGATATACATAACACATGCAATTATTTTTAGGGTACACTTGTCTCTTTGTCTATCTTTCTGTTTCTCTGTCTACCTGTCTACCATTTTGTTCATCCCTCTGTCTCTATCGCTGTTTGTCTATGATACCTATCTGAATTTCTGTTTCTCTGTCTACCTGCCTATCTCTGTCTTCCTGTTTATCTACCTATACCAGTGATATTCAATCTTGTTTGCTAACGTACCTCCAAAATGTATTTTTACCCCCAAACACTGCATTGAAATTATTATAATATAAGAATTAACAAAGGACTATGATTGATGTTATAGCTACTAAAGTTATTGTTGCTGTTATTATTATTATTATTATTATTATTATTATTATTATTATTATTATTATTATTATTATTATTGTTGTTATTACAAGTTCTATATGATATTCTTATTGAATTTGGTATTCCCAAGAAACTAGTTCGATTAATTAAAATGTGTCTCAGTGAAACGTACAGCAGAGTGCGTATAGGTCAGTTTCTGTCAGATTCGTTTCCAATTCACTGCGGGCTAAACCAAGGAGATGCACTATCACCTTTACTTTTTAACCTTGCTCTAGAGTATTCCATTAGGAAAGTCCAGGATAACAGAGAGGGTTTGGAATTGAACGGGTTACATCAGCTGCTTGTCTATGCGGATGACGTGAATATGTTAGGAGAAAATCCACAAACGATTAGGGAAAATACGAGAATTTCACTTGAAGCAGTTAGGTGAGATATGGTCCACTTTTCAATAGGTCCTCTCTACGAAAATGTCCGATGTTAGAAATGTCCGTATAGAAAATTCGTCCACGCCATAAAAATGTCCTTACCTGAAAAGGTCCACTGTCAGCAAGTCCTCTTCTTAAGAATGTCCTACGTTTTAAAATGTCCACAAATAAATTCGTCCATTTTCCTAAAATGTCCGACAAGGAAAACTGCAAGGAATGTGCCGAGAAATTTATTGTCATTTCAATTATGTTACGTAATACAAAAGATACATCTATTGTTCACCTTGAGGGTCACTATATAATTTCAAATTGTATGATATCTCTCTAAGATATCGAAAAATGTCATCCCTATATTCATAATCCTGGTAATTACTGACAATGTTGAAAATTGTCGTTTGATTATTGATATAGACTACCGTTTATTTACTGGCCACTTAATATTTGTATGCCCACCAAGGACCTGGGTTACTAAATGTTCTGTTTCCGATTCTGTTGTTGCAAATGGCTAACGAATCGCGAAATGTTCACGTGATGTGTCACCACAAGTCGTTGCAATTGGGAGTGGAATCCTTCAACCACATTATTCGTACGCTGTTTGCCATTAATTACTAATTCATAGACGTTCCATGTCTCAGGAGAAAATCTAGGGGGAAATGCTCGCCTTCGCCGTCTTGCCGGATGACCAGTAATATATGAGCCGTTCAGAGCAGAAGTGGTGTAAGTCAAAAATGGGTAATGAGGGTTAAAGTAAACATTCTGTAAAATACAGCGCAAAGTAGCAATTAATATTCAATTTATTTAAACTATTAATAGTCAGTGGATAGCACGAAGGACATATTAATTGCTAATTTGCGCTGTATTTTACAGAATCTTTACTTTAAACCTCATTACCCAATTCTGACTTACACCACTTCTGCTCTGAACGGCTCATATGTAATTTCAATGTAATATGCTAAGTCAAATATATTCCACAAATCTTTCATTTAATAAATCCCAAACAAACTGCAAGTCATTTAGCGGAATAAACGACAGTCCCATAATTTCCTGTATTTGGTTCCTTACTTCAGGGTTCTCAATATCCAAATATTATGACCTCAGACCCCTGTTGACTATATTTCTCCGTATTGCTTGACTGAAGTGGTAAAGACACCCATTCACTACTGCCTAATGGAATGCCAGTCGACAAGCATTCATATTGGCGATTTCAAAATCAGACATTGTATAGGTAGGATTAAAAGCGAGATTTAAATGTGCTAAATAATTTTTTATCTCATTATATACAGTTCGGTAAGTATTTTCAGTCTTATTTACAGTTTGGCAATATACTAAAGGAAATACAAAACCTCAAACAATCCCATGCACTGTGAAATGCTGAAAGAATTGATTTCGTATGCTGGACCTTTTCTTATGACGGGCTTTATAATATGGTGGACTACATAGATGTTGGGCTTTTTTACTCCGTGGACAAATTGTATGTAGGACTTTAAATGTTGGACTATTTAGTTTATGGACATTTTCTTGTGGACATTTTGTTATGGACATCGTAACCTGGAAGTACTTGAAGCAAGTAAAGAGATAGGTTTGGAAGTAAATATCGAAAAGACAAGTACAGGAACATCATTTTATTTTTACTTCAATTTTTATTGTACCTGAGTTTTGAATGTACTTCACTCCCACCCCCTCTACTAGTAAACTTCCAACCGTCCACCACACAGAACCGTCCACCACAGTACGTTCCAGAAATATGTTCGCGTTTTCCAGTGACGAAAGTGCTTTCAATATTGAATCATATATTCGCACAGATACTGTCGTCCGTTTGCCTACGTCGCATCCCGGTTTCCCCCACCTGCTTCTGTTCGCCCCTCTGCAAAGTCCAGTAGCTGGGCTGTTTTAGCTCTTTTCTGAAAACATTAATTTCTGTTAGGAATTGGACATCTACGTAATATTATACAACTGTTTAAAATTACTTAAATAAAATGGCCTCGTTAAGTCATTAACTGTCACGTGATTTCCCCCCCCCTTTCTACGACCCTGCGACAAAATCACTTGAACGGACAGTAGATAGCATTTCTGAGTAATTTTATCTTTTTGGATCGGGCAGAAGTGAAGATTAAATTTACAGTACGTAAGGTACTCTTTTATAGAGTAGGTATAGAATTATTTCAACATGAGTTACTCGTACGAAGGACGAAAATGGTAATTGGCATTAGGTACCTTAGTCTATAGTGCGATAATATGCACAAAAGAATTGAAGCCTGTATCGAAATGAACGGCCACCATTTTCAAAAATGTGTTTAAATATCCATATTATGATTATTTTTCAATTTAACTTCATTCTCTATATTATACGCTAATGTCCTGTAACAGTACAATATACACTGCATAATTAATAAGTCCGAATGGATAGCTCAATTCGTCAGTAAAAACACTAAGTGTTAATACAATACTGTATTTTGATTAAACAAAAACAAAATGAAAATTATCAAACTCAAAATTGCTATATTTCCTAGTTTACATTAATGGATGATTTACTTTTCTTCCCTCCTATACCTAGTAAAGTGATTTGTATCATCGAACTCCAGTCTTGGAAGGGGGGAAAAGCGGTGTTTCCGGTTCTAGACTTTTAATCCGAAGATATAGCCAGGTTAATATTAAAAATGTTAGTAAAAATAAAATGATGTCCCTGTATATGATTATGTCTCGTGACGAGAATATTCTACGGAATGGAAATATAAAAATTGGAAATTTATCTTTTGAAGGGGTGGAAAAATTCAAATACCTCGGAGCAACAGTAACAAATATAAATGATACTCGTGAGGAAATTAAATACAGAATAAATATGGGAAATGCCTGTTATTATTCGGTTGAGAAGCTTTTATCCAGTCAGCTGTCAAAAAATCTGAAAGTTAGAATTTATAAAACAGTTATATTACCGGTTGTTCTTTATGGTTGTGAAACTTGGACTCTCACTTTGAGAGAGGAACTTAGGTTACCTTTTTCGGCTCATTTTCCTTGCTTCTTTTCAATTTCATCTTCTTTCACCATCTTCTTTTTTCCGCTTCCTCTTCGACTTCCTCTTATTTCTCTATCTCTTCTTCTCACTATATTCTTTCCTCCCTTTTCATCTCATTTTCCTTGCTTCTTTTCAATTTCATCTTTTTTCACCATCTCTTTTTTTCCGCTTCCTCTTCAACTTCCACTTAATTCTCTACCTCTTCTTCTCACGTATATTCTTCCCTCCCTTTTCATCTCATTTTCCTTGCTTCTTTTCAATTTCATCTTTCATCACCATCTCTTTTTTCCGCTTCCTCTTCAACTTCCACTTAATTCTCTACCTCTTCTTCTCACGTATATTCTTCCCTCCCTTTTCATCTCATTTTCCTTGCTTCTTTTCAATTTCATCTTTCATCACCATCTCTTTTTTCCGCTTCCTCTTCAACTTCCTCTTATTTCTCTATCTTTTCTTCTCACGTATATTTTTTTCTCCCTTTTCACCTCATTTTCCTTGCTTCTTTTCAATTTCATCTTTTTTACCATCTCTTTTTTCCGCTTCCTCTTCAACTTCCTCTTATTTCTCTATCTCTTCTTTTCACGTATATTCTTTCCTCCATTTTCATCTCATTTTCCTTGCTTCTTTTCAATTTCATCTTTTTTCACCATCTCTTTTTTCCGCTTCCTCTTCAACTTCCTCTTATTTCTCTATCTCTTCTTTTCACGTATATTTTTTCTCCTTTTTCATCTCATTTTCCTTGCTTCTTTTCAATTTCATCTTTTTTCACCATCTCTTTTTTCCGCTTCCTCTTCAACTTCCTCTTATTTCTCTATCTTTTCTTCTCACGTATATTTTTTTCTCCCTTTTCACCACATTTTCCTTGCTTCTTTTCAATTTCATTTTTTTTCACCATCTCCTTTTTTCCGCTTCCTCTTCAACTTCCTCTTATTTCTCTATCTCTTCTTTTCACGTATATTTTTTCTCCTTTTTCATCTCATTTTCCTTGCTTCTTTTCAATTTCATCTTTTTTCACCATCTCTTTTTTCCGCTTCCTCTTCAACTTCCTCTTATTTCTCTATCTTTTCTTCTCACGTATATTTTTTTCTCCCTTTTCACCACATTTTCCTTGCTTCTTTTCAATTTCATCTTTTTTCACCATCTCCTTTTTTCCGCTTCCTCTTCAACTTCCTCTTATTTTTCTACTCTTCTTCTCACGTATATTCTTTCCTCCCTTTACATGTCTTTCCTCCCCTTCTTCCTTTTTCTCCATTTTTACTCTCTCTTAACCTTAATTACTTCCATTTGATCTTATTCTTCTTTCCTTGATCGTCTGATGAAAGCATATCTTTAACCTGCTATTCCGTTATGTTTTCGATCGCAGAAATTATCAACAGTAATCTCACTAGAGGTTTTGATTTATCTAGAGAAAATCAAAACTCGAGTGGGATTTAATTGACTATTACACAATTAGAAGAAAGTATATAAAGATTAGAAGTAACAAAGTACTCCAATACAGTAAAATATTAATTGGCTTACGAAAATACAATTTTCTTCAAATGTATTATTGTACCATCTCAACATTACGCTAGATGGCAATAGTGTTTTATGATTATGTTTTCTTGTTATCAGTTGTGCCAACTATGGAATCTTCATTGAACTCTGTGGACGGTTACTAGTCAAGAAGACTTTGTTGATTCTGTTTCATTTTTTGTTAAAACTTTTGCATTCCACTTCAATCATCCCGATCCCAGTAATCAACGTCACTTGACATGATTTTCAACAAATCTTGGTATTAAACAATCTCTGATACGTGACTATACATAATATCATATAGCAGAAGCTATAACAAATATAACCTAAATAATATAAACACGTGTTAGAAAAGTTTTAATTAGAGATGATGCAATAAAGAAGAAACGTTTTCATTAACGATGATGAAATAAAAAATAAACATGCATAATTTTAAAAGAAACAATTATTGAAAGTACAATTTTCAAATTTGAATGTTTTAGTGGTTGGTGATTCAGTTGATGTTATATTGGACATGTGCATAAAAGAAGTGAACTCGTTGATGTACATGGTGTATTCCTCAACTTATTTAGGATTTCCGAATGGTGCTCTTCATATGTGACCAGTGATCTTTATTAATTCTTGTTCTTGAATGCCAATGCGAGTTATATTTGAAAGTGCTGTGCATCGACTGGAGTGGTTTGTAATTTTCTGTTTTTTGACGTCCAGACCAGTGCAGTTTGAAATGTTGGCAAACAAAGAAACAAATGTTAGGGACGCGATAAAATTGTGCGATAAGCAGCCTTGATTGGTTGAAAGACGTCCTTTCGTACCGTTTTATTGGTCAAAAGTAGTGTGACGTAGTAAAAATGTAATAGTCACACAAAATCTACCTTGAATAAGACCCATTCAAGAGTAATTCAGTAGCCGGAATGAATTTTCATGTGAATAAGTGAACTAACAAACGACTTGTTTGTGTTGTATTCATGTCACAGCCCAGCATCGCCCACTCTACTCGCCTGTTCATAGTTGTACAATATGTCTCTACAGTCTCATGCTATTTACAACTGTCATTTTAGAAGGGAAATAGGACACACCTGTGTTTCTAGACCGGGACATGGACTATGCTTTATGTACCATCTTGTTTGGCTGTCAGCAGCTCATGTGTCAACTATATTTAGTGAAATTGCAAACTGAGTTCTCAGGGATGTCCATTTCTGTTTTACTTAAATGTAATTTTTACGAGCTGTAACGTGCTTGGAAATAAAACAGAAAAGTAAATTACAAGTAGGCCTATAATGTAGAATGTAATAAGAGTATTATAATTTAAAATCTTAAAGCAAATATTCATGGATAAGAATCCTGGACGATATAGTAAAATAACGTAACGCATACATAAAATATCTAGGAATAGTAAAGTACACTTTAAGGATTAACCAAGAGATAAAAGAAAACAATACGTAATTAAGACAATATTCCCTAAGAAATGGACGCTTTACGTGGAAATAAAGCGAGAAAGACGTGAAGAAAGGAAAACATTAATTACGTTAAACTACAACAATCATATAAATGAACCAAATAGCATGGCATGGAGTGACAACAATGTACACTGAATCGTTGATATTACATTATATTAAATAATAATAATAATAATGATATTATTATTATTATTATTATTATTATTATTATTATTATCATCTTTAAGGTCTAAAATATTAATGAGATACTCGTTAAATACTGTATGCTATTCCATATGAAATCGATCAGTTAAAAACCTCGCATTTTTTTATACTCTAATTTTTTCCTATTTATACAAGGTGCTGAGGAGAGTGCATTTTCAAAAATATACTATCGAAAGTCAAACGGTTTTCGTATTGTTGAGCGACAAATTTAGCGTATTTTATAAAAACAAGCATCTTTCAGCGCTCAGAACTCTGGAACCATTTACTGGAGAACATTGAACGAGAGCTTATTTTGAAGCTGACATTTGGTATTTTATGTTAAGAAGTAATCCTTATTTTTATTGTACACAGAGAGACAGATAATCTGATTTTACTTGCTTTTAGGATTTTGGCCATTTGTAAAAATGTAAAAAAATATTGAGAAAAAAACCTTGCATTATTAAGAAGGATTCGGAATTTTTTGCTTAGTGGTACGGCAATAAGTTTCGAGGGTATTAAATAGATTATTTTCACACGCCTAGACTTGAACGGCGCTGTACCTCACGCACTGGCCGAGAGATGAAGAAAAGCGAGCGTTGGGCGTCATTTTACTCCTGTGTTTATGAAAAGCTGTGATAAAGCTAGCACAGCCATGACTGCTAGACGACACATCACATGTTTGTCTCCTGGCCTTGCTTGTCTCGGCTAAGCTCCCATCTCACAGTCAGCTGGCTAGTTCACGCGCGTACTACTCATTTTCTTTATTTGATATTTGCAATACTTTCTTATCAACATACCATTAGTAAAAAATATGTGTTTATTTGTACTTTCAATGCGGAATCTAACTATATATTTTTTAAATATTTTTTTTCCTAGCCAAAGGCGTCTTAATGAGGAAAAATCTAAATTTCTCCATTTCCATAAAGATTAAGAAAATCTGTTTATAAAATTTAATTCCTCAACATCAAAATAAACCATGATTTTGATCATTGGATGAAAGGGTTTCGGAGCTACAACAGTTTAAAGTTGCTAATTTTATGAAAATACGATGGATTTAAATATTTTTAATTTAAACACTCTGAAGTTCTGATGCCTCAAACTTTGCACAAAGCATTGTATCACAGTTCTCTACGTACAAAAAAGTTTCATTATATTTAGACATTGTAAGGTCAATTTTCTCTATATTTCGGTCGATTTGAGGTAGAATAGCTCACATATTGGCTGTGATTATATGCGGAGATGTGTTTATTTTTAAGATTGTTTTACTTTTAATAATTATTTTTCAACTCTCTATGCACTTGTTAGAGGCTTGTTCAATATATTTCTCATTAGCCGCTATTGTTTAGCTTCTTTCATTTCATTATCATATCGATGATGTTCAGGTAAAAGGGTTTAACCCCCATTTTTTAAACGTGACTCTTTTCCTGTAATTAGTGCAATTGGTTAAAAATTAATTACAAAACATGAAGATATGTTTTTCGACAATTAAATTTATATTCTTTCATATAAAGTTATTAATAATAAAGTACTTATGCCATTAGGAAAGTCCAGGATAACAGAGAGGGTTTGGAATTGAACGAGTTACAGTACATCAGCTGCTTGTCTATGCGGATGACGTGAATATGTTAGGAGAAAATCCACAAACGATTAGGGATAATACGGGAAGTTTACTTGAAGCAAGTAAAGAAATAGGTTTGGAAGTAAATCCCGAAAAGACAAAGTATATGATTATATCTCGTGACGAGAATATTGTACGAAATGGAAATATAAAATTTGAAATTTATCTTTTGAAGAGGTGGAAAAATTCAAATATCTTGGAGCAACACTAACAAATATAAATGATACTAGGGAGGAAATTAAACAGAGAATAAATATGGGAAATGCCTGTTATTATTCAGTTGAGGAGCTTTTTTCATCTAGTCTGTTGTCAAAAAATCTGAAAGTTAGAATTTATAAAACAGTTATATTACCGGTTGTTCCTTATGGTTGTGAAACTTGGACTCTCACTTTGAGAGAGGAACATAGGTTAATGGTGTTTGAGAATAAGATGCTTGGGAAAATATTTGGGGCTAAGAGGGATGAAGTTACAAGAGAATGGAGAGAGTTACACAACACAGAACTTCACGCATTGCATTCTTCACCTGACATAATTAGCAACATTAAATTCAGATGTTTGACATGGGCAGGGCATGTAGCACGTATGGCTGAATCCAGAAATGCATATAGAGTGTTAGTTGGGAGGCCGGAAGGAAAAAGACCTTTGGGGAGGCCGAGACGTAGATGGAAAGATAATATTAAAATGGATTTGAGGGAGGTGGGATATGATGGTAGAGACTGGATTAATTTTGCTCAGGATAGGGACCAATGGCGGGCTTATGTGAGGGCGGCAATGAACCTCCGGGTTCCTTAAAAGCCAGTAAGTAATTAAGTAAGTAAAAATAATGTACTAAAATTTAATTACAGCTGTTTCTGAACAATTTTTCTTCAGTGGGATTAGCCTTTTTATCTGAACACCGCCAATATAATTTCTTAAGCTCATTATAATTATCTTATCGTCTAATCTGTTCGCACGTGTAAAAATTAACGAGGTCTCAGAATTTCGAAACGGATTTGATGCATTAATTCAAATGGTTTCCGAGTTACGACGAATTTAACTACAAATTAAATAATAAAATACTTTTTTTGACACCACGTCACGCAGGCGTTACGTCACATTGTGTTGCATCACAGTTTAACACACGCAATGTCAGAATGAATACAGTGAATATACGCATAATTACAGCAAATGCGTGACATAAGAGACAATATCATATGGGAGTTCTCGCTGTAGGCCTATGTAGGTTGCTAAGTCGCGGTTCGTCTTGTTAACGTAGCCTACTGCACGACATAAGACGCACATGAGTACTCTTCCAAAATAAATTGCAAGTCCATGTTGAAATTGAGGACTGCTCTAACTCACGGATCGAACGTGTTGGTCCAAAGCTTCATCATGTCCCTCTTCATTAAGTGGTGTCTGAATAGGTACTCGATCTAAAAATCTTCACTACATCAATATATACCATATTGTGATCTTTAAGAAAGTCTTACAGCGAATCGAAGAACCAAATCTTTTCAATTTTGAGATGGATCAGAGTTATGTTTATTCCTAATAATATAACTAGGGCTAGGATTTTGATGACCTATAAATCATGAAAAAATGTCCTAAAAGCAATGAATTTATGAACTAAAAATCTTTCAAAAATGCCCTTAAAATGCCCTAAAATTGATCTTACATAATTCGCTTAGTAGGAATATTAATATTTAGACTAGTAATTAAATACGTAGTACACTTTAATTATTTTACCTGATGTAGTTCCATGTAGTTCACCACAAGGCCACTCTTATCCGGAACTAGCAGATATAGAGGAGTTTATATTGAAGGGGTGGTTGGACTGATCCATTACGTGGGGGTGTACTACGTTAAAATGACAATATTTGTGTGGAAAAACGATTAAAATAATATACAAAATAATGGATATTAATTGATAACAAGTATGTAGACAAAATATCAAAGGAAATAAATAATATTTTACATTAATAATGGGGATTTATGGTCAAAATTAAATAAAAATACCCCAAAAATTACCGAATGAAACAAAAAATACTCTTATGAGTTGTAAGAGATAAAAAATGCAAAAAAAATCCCTAAGAAATATGTTTTAAAACGCTCAATTTATCACGTAACATATAAATACTTAGCGCAGCAATGTTTCTGGCTCACTAGAAGAAAGATGCAATTTCATCAAAATTCTAGCCCTAAATATAACAATCCCCGGGTTCAAATTCTGCTTGGAAGAAGTTACTTAGTTGAGGTTTTTCCGGGGTTTTCTCTCAACCCATTAAGAGCAAATGCTGAGTAATTTTCAACGCGGACCCTGGAATCATTTCGCCGACATTATCATCTTCATATCTGTCAGACGCTAAATAATTACAGCAGTTGGTAAAGCGTCTAAAATAACATGTAGCAATAATACAGATAAGTGTTATAGATCGATAGATTAAATATAAATTGTATTATCTTATAAACATTAATTTCATTTCAACACAGACATTAGGACCTACATTCCTTCTGAATCTGAAGGCGTTATTCGCGCAATATCTAGAAACCGCGATATCCCTGTTAACATTTAACATGAAACGTTTAAGCGGAATCATATATATATATATGTATATATATATAAAATTGACCCATTTTCTTGAAATACGATGACGTCACTCATGGTACCTTAGGAACAGAAGTATAAGAGTGGTCTTTCTGTATTCACAATTTAATGTGCTTCGATGTAGGTACTTGTTAGGCTACGTCCATTTTCAGCATTTTCTTTCAAAATTCTCGAACGTTCCTTCAAATGGAACGGCGAAAATCGGAATGAGGCAAGTGGCCAACAGCCTTGGAGCTCACATACACATTTCTTCTCAGTCCAGTTTCCTTTGCAAGGACGCGTTTTTACGTATCTTTTAAATATTTCTCCTCCCATTTCACCATTCATTAATTTTTGAGTTCCACAGAATAGTCATGAAAATATTGATAAAAAATGTATGTCAAAACTTCAGGGACATATTCTATGAACATTCGTCCGGTAACGCTTTATTTCCTTGAGAAAAACTTTTTTCTACAACTCTGCTTGCATCGTATGATGCGGTACATTGTAAAATAAAAATAGTATACTACATGAAAATCTGTCTTACAGAAATTGCTCAAACAGGCTCCTGTTATTACGGATACATTCACCAACCCGCCATTGCATTGTATTCCGGATGCGCTGATGTATTCTTGGAGAGAGTTGTATTGTCTCGTCTTCCAAACTCGAAGACTCTCTTCATTTTGCACCGGGGTTCCATACATAGATCTTTTAAATGACCCCACGAATAAAAGTCTAATGCGTTTAGGTCCGGAGAGCGCAGAGGCCAAGAAATTGGTCTATTTCTATCCAGCCATCTGTCACGGAACCATTAATTTAGAAATAGACGAACATTGACATTGAAATGAGCAGAAGCTCCATCGTGCATGAAGTACGTGTTTCGTCACATTGCTAACGGCACATAATGTATCAGAACAAGCAAAGATATAGGGCTACTCTAAGTACACTATGTATCTTTCTCTGTTGAGTCACTTATATCACAATCACAATGTAATGTATATTTTAATACTGTGGAAATGTTGCACATGGTGAAATGAGGCATAAAAGTATTCACGCACAACTCTAACTAGAATTCTTCTCTCTTTGTTCGATCCTTGGTCAGACATTGCTTATGTTTACTCTTACCGATGACATTTAAAAAGTTTTTAAAGTAGCCAGTTCTTATTAGACAGAGCTAACGCAACATTTACAATACAGAACTTAATTGGTTCCCATTTAAAAAAAGAAAGTTGACTCTAATATCTTGAAAAGTATTTCATGTACAGAAATACATTACGTGTATCAGATGTCCCCTTCAATGTAATCTAACTTGTAATAATTGTCGGCTTGTGTATAGGCTTATCTGAAATATTTCACACGCTGTCGGAGATGAAAGATTTAAGTGGGCACACACACACATATGTATATATATATATATATATATATATATATATATATATATATATATATATATATATAATGTGCCGAAGTCCGAGTTCAAAAAATCCATAGTGACACTTGTGGCGGACAAAATCTCAGTTGGGTTTTTACTCGGGGTTCTCTCGTTTCCCAATATTAGACATTACATAATTCCATCAAACCTGGTTACGCAACGAATCCTAAAGTCAGTCGGTATAGGTTTTGGAAATGCTTTTAGCTTGAGGTTCAGCGCAATAGATCTTTAAAGTTCTCAGTGCTGGGTCGTAGTACTCTCACCCAAAATTATATTAAATAAAAAGACTACAGTACAGTGTTAATTGATTAATTTATTTCAGTATTATTGTTGTATTTATCCTGGTAATAATGAACAGTTTGATTCGTAGACACTTTTGTTTTTCAGCATTAACTTCTTATGATTGTAAGATAGAAGATTCGACGAGAACTTTAGGATGTAGACCTTCGGCTCCCCCCTCACACCAATAATGCATAACACAATATCAATACGGCGGTTGCTGTCGTCTGCGATACAACGAACTTTTTTGTTGATTTCGAGTTGTTTTTTTTTTCTGGTTATTATATCCTTATAGAAGTTGTGTTAACTCTTGCTAAGTGGTTTTATATTTCATTTTATCAGTCTTAGTTATTATTTTATTATTGTTAATAGTTTTGTATTATTATTATTATTATTATTATTATTATTATTATTATTATTATTATTATTATTAATGGCGGCCGGGTAGCTCAGTTGGTAGAGCAGCTGGCTATAGACTGAAAGGTCCGGGGTTCGATCCCCGGTGGTGACAGGATATTTTCTCGTTGCCAAACTTTCAGAACGGCCCCGAGGTTCACTCAGCCTCCTATAAAATTGAGTACCAGGTCTCTCCCGGGGGTAAAAGGCGGTCAGAGCGTAGTGCCGACCACACCACCTCATTCTAGTGCCGAGGTCATGGAAAGCATATGGGGCTCTACCTCCATGCAACCCAAGTGCCTTCATGGCATGTTACGGGGATACCTTTAAATTTTTTATTATTATTATTATTATTATTATTATTATTATTATTATTATTATTATTATTATTATTATTATTATTACTATTATTATTACTATTATTTCTATCATCAACATTATCATTGATATCTGTAAAATTTATGTAGACTCTACTGGACTGTATCCGAGCACGAGCATATGCTCATTTCGGGTATCTATTCAAATGTACAATTTTAAATGTAAATTATGAATAAATTTGAATTTGAATTTGTTAAAGAAAGTACATATTAAATTGTATTACTCCAATTCGAGTATAGACATTTCACTCAATCATGGGATTTATTTAAAACCCCTGTCATTTTTTTATACCACAAATATCGTAGAATTTGACTGGAATCGAATACAAGTTCCTGTTTTAAGAAGATTTCAGCTTACGGTCGGGGCAGAGGAGATTTGAATGTTATTCTTTTGTGAAGGAAGGAATTTTGAAACGCCACTCATAAATTTTCCTTCATGACAGGTTTCTTCCCAAATTACCTGCGACAATGGACACACGTGAACCGTTGGGAGAAAAAGAGTCTTGCGGGACGAGATGGCCAGAGTGCGGAACCGCATTGACCTACAAAATGAATTTGGGTTCATTTCCAAGAGTTCGAACCTTCTTGCTAGACGTAACCCTACATTCTGACAGATTATGACGGATAGATAGCTATAGCGTGACATTAATTATCTGGTTGAAATCATAATTAGTTCTTATTTGCAAGCTGAAGTATATGCACGGAATGCTTTCTATCGTAACGGTACTGAAACTTCCACCGAAATTATTGTGTCCTCGAGAGGAGTTCCGGTTATTATAACGAAAAGAACTTTATTCTTTTTTTCTAGTGAAGGTATGAGTTGAGAGAGAGTAAATTCAATTATTGTCATCTGATCTGTACTTTTAGTTGAAGTTTAATAGTACATTATGCAACGAGCCTATAATGATAGTAATTAAGACGCGAGTATGTTTATGAAACGAGCGCAAGCGAGTTTCATAATTTTCATACGAGCGTCTTAATTACCATTATAGGCAAGTTTCATACGACTTTTTATGATCGACCATTTCTAACTTGAAATTATTCATAAGTATTCATGTTATTCTTATCTGACTGAGGAGCGGAACTGACCTTGTGTAATACCTTGTAAATTGTGAGATGTGAGCAGACGCGAAAGTATTGATTTTTTCCGAGAAACAAATGTCGACATTGACCTTGATATAATCTAGAGAGTAAAATAAACATTAATCTGATATAACCTTGAAATTGAATTAGACATTAAAAAACGAGATGACAAATTGAATTTATTTGAATATTATTTACAATTAACGCTAATTATTATAGTAACAGAACTGACTTTATTTCAAATATAGGTGATTTATTGATTTATTATTGTCTTTCGATTGCATATCCGAGAATAATCGATACTTGCGCTTTCCTATTGCTACAATGGTATTTTCTGATTGGTGGAACACCTTAACTTTAATCAATAGGTGTACTTTAATGAGGTCCATTAAAGGGCTGCTACCAGGTGTATAATTGAGGGCTTTGCCGGAAGAAAGGCGGATAGGCCTATAACGGTTTAAAATGTAGTGAATAATTGTAGTAGCGAAATTTCGTTTTGATTTTACTGTACATACCTGCAGGACAGGGCTGCGTGCGTGTATAACATTTTATTCAGGTGCGTTTTAAAATCTTAGATTGCATATATCTCAATTCACCATATTGACGTATACGCCCTTTTTCCGGCAAACCCCTCAATTACTACATTTCGGCATGGTCGAGCATAAAATGATTAATTTCACATTATTATATCCGAGCGCGCATCAATTTATTCATCGTTTGATTTTGTGTTTTAAATATTGAAATTGCTGTTTTTCGCTTTTCTTAGCAAAGTTAAATTTTGCTCTTTGAGTTAAGAGTTGTGAGGAAAAAGCTTCAGCACTGTACAGTGAACTGCTACTATTTTGAATATGAAAAAAAAAAAACTATATAAATAACTCTTTTTAACTCGTAAAAATATTTTTTCATATAGCAGAAGGACAGTGTTTTACACATACCAATTTTCATTATTGTACAAGATACAGTAATGGAGGAAAAAAAGTTGAATATTTCAAACATTTTACTGCTGTAAGCTATACCTAACCCCGTAAAAATACAATACAATAAAGTCCGTTGTTCAGTGAAAAGATAGTGGAACATACGGCATTGTGGATAGGCTATGTGCTATGATATCCCAGTAGCTTGGAGGAGGAAGAATAGTACTCGTAATATGATGACAAAATTTCGTTGTGAAGGTTGAGAGTAAGTTTAGAAAGTGAAAGAACCGAGATCAGACAGGATAGATTTAAAGTAAACATTTGCACTTAAGGAAGATAGTTTTGTACAGCTAAACTTTCACGTTCATTTGTACTTACTCAAATGATGTATTTTTAATTAGTTTTCTGCCTTTGTAAAATAACATGAACATATTAACACGCGACGCGACTTGTACCTGCTCCAGTCGTGAATGTTTGTGTTCCAAGTCGTAAAATCAGAAAGCAATGCCGTCTGACATCCCAGCTAACGAATCATCGGTGCCATGAGACCGCTGCCATCATTTATTATAAAACGATTGTGTATGTCGCAACATCAGCTCTCTTTTCTATTAGCCAGTTGATTGTATATGGCTTAAATACAATATTTAATACTTTTAATTAGAAAATAGTCAGTCGCAATATATCCAACGACATTTTCTCCAGTGTTACCTCCTAGACCTCCTTAAGCCTTGCAATGTAATTTATGATGTTCCCCAATCTGTTCAAGTCTATGATGCTATATATACTATTACACTCTAATGCAGGCATACAGAACTGGCGGAGAGGGGTGGAAAGCATGGGTAAAGCGTTGGTTCAACGGGGGTCCGGTCATTTAATCCATAAATATTTCACACAAGGGACAATTCACCAAAAATATTTCACCCAAGAAAATTCATTCAAGAATATTAATCCAAAGATAATTCGCCCAACATATTCCATTCTTACCCTCACCCTAGGAACATTCACCCAACAATATTCCTATATCCATATCCATGGTAATATCGTAATATTTCTATTTTGTATACAGTTTTAAATTATCATTTGCTCATACATCAGTATACAGTTTTAAATTTCCAATTGCTCATAAATGGTCTAATGGGCGAAATTATACAAAGTGAAAGGAATGAGTCCACATCTGTGGAGTAACGATTAGCGCGTCTGGGCGTGAAACCAGGTGGCCCGGGTTCCAATCCCAGTCAGGGCACGTTACCTGGTTGAGGTTTTTCCAGAGTTTTACTTCAACCCAATATGAGGAAATACTGGGTAACTATTGGTGCTGGACCCAGGACTCATTTCACCGGCATTATCATCTTCATTTCATTCAGGGTATAAATAACCTTAGATGTTGATACAGCGTTGTAAAATAACGTACTTAAAAAAAAGGAATGAAATGATTTTGGTCCACAGAGGATATCTATCAGAGGTCTGCATCGGATGTTTTCGCTCGAGCGCCAAGTAGTTCATAGCATAATCCGATAGGTAGCGCACATGCATGATGGGTAAAATTGTCACGAGCGATAAATCCTCTAACGGTATAAGCCGAGCGTTAGGCATTCGTTCTTGTTACAGTGATGAACTGTGTAGTAACATTATAGATGTTTATTATTTCAAAACTTTGCAGTGTTTAACTAACCTCTCCATAGTACAACTACAAAACTTGCTTTAAAATGTAATATAAATGTTGTAGGTAAATTTCCCCCCCCCCCCCACACAGCAGTGATTTTGTTTTTGCCACATCTGATGTTATTGAATGTAAATGTAATTATTATAAACGGAGAACACAATCACGATAATGCAAGAACTGTATCAAGTTTTCTAGTAGTAGTAGTAGTAGTAGTAGTAGTAGTAGTAGTAGTAGTAGTAGCAGTAGTAGCAGTAGCAGCAGCAGCAGCAGCAGTAGCAGTAGCAGTAGCAGTAGCAGTAGTAGTAGTAGTCTCTAATAATTAGTGTTTCAATCTTTGCGTCTGTAACAGTTGTGCAGCATGATTATTCGTTTTATTATATTATCTGTGACGTTATCTCTGTACTAATATTGTTATTAATCTACTGCTAGCCTATATCAATAATATTTTGTAAAACGTTTCTACATTGTCGCAGTATATAGGCGGAACACTATGTATGGACTTATATTATATATGTGGTAAATGAAATATTGAATAATTATTAATTAGGAATAATAACTGTATATCGAAGTTTTTCGTACTATTTTATTTATAACTTCATGTTACTGTTTTGGTACGTTCCATTGACTGTTCCATTAAACGTTTGTCATAAACGCAGAAAATAAAGCCTTATTTTTACCGTGTGAGCAAAACATATGTGTATCTTATATGTCGCCTTCCATACAAGATAAGACATGTCGGTGAGATGACCTTGTACTGTGCTTCTATTTATTACGAGCGTATCACGACCGATCGTATCTCACTCGAGGGTGCGACACTCGACCGAGTTCAAGCGAGCGATTTAACTCCAATGCAGCACTCTGATATCTATACAACTTCCACTCAAGAAATTCTAACAGAACTAAATTGTATTGAGTTTGTAGAAGAAAACCAAATTGCACGAAACGAGCTATTACTACAGCGCCGGATGCTAATATTGTACAGGTTTTGAATGCTATTGATCATGATCATCCATCATCGCTAGAAGAAGTGGAAGATCTAAGGCGTTGTATTAGGCTAAATAGAGCTGCAGAGAATGAACCTGTTGCGGGTCCAGCGCAAATTATCTAACGTGAGCTACATGGTGTACCATCAGTACTGCTCCCGTGTCTTCCTTTGCGTGAGTCACTAAAAAGGAACGTGAATAAAAGATGTCAGAGAAAATTTCCCTCAAACCCAAAGTCACTATCAGATCTTCATGCTTGCTTGCTTACTTACTTACTTACCTACTTACTTACTTACTTACTTACTTACTTACTTACTTACTTACTTACTTACTTACTTACTTACTGGCTTTTAAGGAACCCGGAGGTTCATTGCCGCCCTCACATAAGCCCGCCATTGGTCCCTATCCTGAGTAAGATTAATCCAGTCTCTATCATCATATCCCACCTCCATCAAATCCATTTTAATATTATCTTCCCATCTACGTCTCGGCCTCCCCAAAGGTCTTATTCCCTCCGGCCTCCCAACCAACACTCTATATGCATTTCTGGATTCGCCCATACGTGCCACATGCCCTGCCCATCTCAAACGTCTGGATTTAATGTTCCTAATTATGTTAGGTGAAGAATACAATGCGTGCAGTTCTGTGTTGTGTAAATTTCTCCATTCTCCTGTAACTTCATCCCCCTTAGCCCCAAATATTTTCCTAAGCATCTTATTCTCAAAGACCCTTAACCTATGTTCCTCTCTCAAAGTGAGAGTCCAAGTTTCACAACCATAAAGAACAACCGGTAATATAACTGTTTTATCAATTCTAACTTTCAGATTTTTTGACAGCAGACTGGATGATAAAAGTATCTCAACCTTATAATAACAGGCATTTGCCATATTTATTCTGTGTTTAATTTCCTCCCGAGTATCATTTATATTTGTGACTGTTGCTCCCAGGTATTTGTATGTTTCCTCTTCAAAGGATAAATTTCCAATTTTTATATTTCCATTTCGTACAATATTCTCGTCACGAGACATAATCATATACACTGTACTTTCGAGATCTTCATGCTTTACCGCAAGAATTCCAAATAGCAACAAGTGGTGAACAGTATTTGATGTTCAGTAGTTTTGATGACCATGACAATGATGATGAAAACAATTTTGATCGAATAATAATACTTGCTTCGAAATCCCACCTACTAAAGTTGTCCTGTTCTGCAACCTGGTATATAGACGGGATATTCCATACAGCTCCAGACATATTTATAAAAATATTATAAATTTGGAAGAATTTTCTTTGGTTGAACTTTCTTTTGCATTAATAATTTTGGGCAAATTATCCAATGGACGACTGTTCCGAGGATGAAAATGCTCCTGAACGAAAATTCCCTGGATGAATTGGCAACAAACCGTTCCCCGTCCACAGTCTACCGGCATTGAATGACGTATGTGTCCCGTTCGCAATCATATAACACAGACACTGAATACAAATCCCCTCCCCTACCAAGTCAATGACGCGGGGGTGGAAGGAAGGGATGAGTGACGTATTCCGATGAGTGACGTAACGCCACAATTAGCGCCCACTTCTGCAAGGCTGCTCTAACGTCTTACTAATAAACCGTATACAATTTTTATACGAGACTTACGCAGAGTTCGGACAAAAAACTTTACTAATAAACCATGCATAAGCAATGGATGTATAAACAGTATGTAACTATACAATGGGAATTGCTTTGCTGTAGTTATATACACGAAATCTTCTGTTTACGCGTTCTATACAAAGAAAAAATGGCCTCCTCTCTAACAGCTGTTCTTATCGATTGTCATCTTATGATGATGGTTGCCTTGTAACCACAGAATAACAAATCAAAGAGCACAGAATAATTAGAATAATATTGCTGTAGCTGTACTCTTTGATCCAATCGCGGTAACTGAAGAGGCCCAGTTGTACTATCGATACTTAAAGCGGCACACTAGAGCACACTGTCAGATGCAATAAAGAATCTCAGTTATTCTGTTACCTTTCGTAATAAAATAATGACGAAACTATGACGTAGTCCTATAATAGCTGTATTGTTATACATGACGTATATAGTAGTGCTGTTGATCGATCAAAATATTTAATCCATTAACTATTTGAATTTAATCGATTAATCGATAGATTAATCGAGTTTTGATCGAGTTGAAAGAATGTTTTAATATACTGTGATACACAATTAATTATTGTTATATTTAACTTCTGTTCGGTGATAAGCATAAGTGTTAAATGTTGTATATATGTATATATTGTATCATTATATTACAAAACATCTATTTTAATCACTTACTAACATATTTATTAAGAGGCTTATAATTTATTGTGTGAATTTCTCCGGGAATTTTTGAGACAACAAACATAAATAACAAAAAGTATGAAGACTCACCTAGTTAATAGTGCTTCATCCATGATTTTAAACATGTGAGTGCATTCACATGCTCCGAATTAAGTACCGCTCTACGTTTAGTAACAATGTCTCCTGCATCACTAAACACGAAAAAACATTTTCTGTCAAGCACTTCTCCACGATCGTTCAATTTAAATCCAAATGTTTCACCTAGTTAACCTCTAAAATTCTCATATGACATAATGGAGTTTACACTTTTCACAAACTACAGAAAACTGATTTTTTAATCAAACTAAACACACAACCTTCATATACAAACTCAGTACAGAAACTGCAACTGCAAAACTACAGCGGTCGAAACAGAAGACTGGCCCCTATTGTAATCGAATTACCAGATTTTAGAAAGAGAAGAAGATAGTTACGCTCTCACTTGCACACAGTGTAGACATGGCTATTTTATAATGAATGAGAGGGACGAATCCCAGAAAAGTATATATTTCATATGCTAGGAAGATGAGCTGGTAACAAGGTGGAAGTTTTCTTGGAAAACCATAAAACTTAATAAGGGTTTCGCATTGTGTTTCATCTTTCAATAGAGGTAGACTAGGTTACTGTCCTCATATCTCCATCTATTTGTGAAGTGATTGTGCAAAGATTTTCCTTACGCTACCTGCTTTACAGTTAGAAAATAACAGTACTATTGTGCTTTTAAGTAAGCAATTTCCGAGAGAGAAATATTGCCGGAATTTTTAGTATGAGTTTGCATTAACAAAATAATAATTAATATCAACTACAACCGATTAATTTAATCGAATCGATTATTCGATTAAATATTTTTGATCGATTAATCTTTCAACAAAAATTGATCGATTAATCGATTAAATCCCACAACGCTAGTATATAGTGATTATTTAATCAGAAATGCATACATGACTTACTCACGGGCTGTTCACTGTAAAGGCAGTTAAGGTTTTTATTAGTAAGACCGTTATTGTATATCTTTCGTCACTGTTAGGGGGAAACATTTATTTATACAATACACCTATCCAACAAAGTTACTGTAATTATCATGAACACTGATATTAGAGATGTAGGCCTACATAGTAAATTAAATAAATTCCAAACATTGTGTAGCATAATACTGTAAATAATTTTTAAACATTGTAACAAAACAAGGCTACTAAAATTTTATAAAGTAATGGCAATGCCGACATTACCTTATGGATGTAAAAATTTGGATTCTGACTGTCTCACAAGAAAGAAAGTATAGAGGTGGCTGAAATGAGGTTTTACGACAGGTGGCAGGTTATAAACTCAAAGATAAGAAGTGAAACGTAAATATTAGAACTTTAGAAAGAAAATTGGGGCTTGAAAGTTTAATAAATATAATAGCATAATACAGACAGCAATGGAAGAATCATGTACGCAGAATGGACGAAGACTGTGCATTGCAAGTAATATCAAAATACAGACCTGCTGGAAGGAGAAATGTAAAGTCATACTAAAACCAATCTGGACATACGGCATCCAACTGTGGGGAACCGCTAGCAACTCAAACATTGAAATACTGCAGAGGTATCAGTCCACAACTTTACATTCCATTGTCACTGCACCATGGTATGTCCGAAATGATATCATTCATCGTGACCTCAACATTTCAACTGTGAAAGAATAAATCTTTAAATTCAGTTAAAAATACCTGCACCGATTAAATCAACATCCCAATCATCATGCATTAAATTTGCTGGATAATAGTCAAACAGTAACAGGACTTAAAAGGACCAATGCTCTTGACCTTCCATTCATTTTTAATACAGCTATTTGAAACATTGTTATTTTTCTTTTGGAGTGTTGTCATGGGACAACATCTGCACTCATGTCATATTATTTTATAATATTTACTTAATGTCTATTGTAGACAGATTGCAAATGTGGCATAAGTGTTAAATAAAAAAAATATTTCTATCTATTCTGATCTATTTTATAGTTCTCCTTAATGTTTTCTTAATTGGTATCACGTTACATAATGTGTTGTTACATAATACGTATGGTTGATGTTTACTACAATTTTTATTACTGTTATCTTCATACTTTTTCCTCATTTCTTCCGGTAATTTTACAAAATATCTTTATTATCTTTCTATAACAATTCGTAGAGTTTCTTAACCTTTTTAATCGCTATCATATTTGTACTAGCTTACAGGTGTATGTTAAATAGCAGTGATGTCAAAGCAAGCGCATTTTTCTGGCCTTGACGTCGTGCGCGGGCAGCAAGCGCTAAGTATGGAAAGAGGAAGAGTTGTGTATATGAATAAGCAGTCTGTTGGATTAAGAAAACAGTGGTGCACAAACTTCAAACGGAACGTGAAATTTTATGTCTGTATTTCTATATGGCTTCTTTCTGTTTAATATTATCTATATTGTCTGTAAAACAAACGTACTAACACTGATTTCTTAATATTGCACTTGTGTTTTAAATCTTAATAACATAATAGAGAGTTAAGAAGGAATATTCACTTAAATTCCATAGTAGTATAATAATATACTGTATTACGTGGATGAAACTCATCATTCATAAAGAAAGTGATATTCCAAAGAAAGAGATTGAGTATGACATGATAAGTTGGAATTTATATTGATGGTATCTTTAGCCTTACAAAAGTAATCAATAAACTAATCAAAACAATATTACAGTACAAAGCAAAGTTACCTAGGTACTGTATCTGTTTTAAGTGTAACTAATATTACATAACAAAACTCTTATCGCATTATGCTTTTAAGGTGATATTGGTGAGCAACTTCCTGTCATCAGAATATTAAATTATTTTCTCGAAATCTGCTGAAGCTATAGAGCTGACGTTTTTACAACACATGGGCACGTATCATTTGCTTATGATGTAACAGTAGTTGCTTTGTTAATTCATTTCCTTACAAACAATTTCCATGCGAATATTTTAAAAAATTTCAATACACTATCTTCAGTAATACGTATATACGATATATTAGATTTACGAAAACATTCTGTAAGACTACTAAATAAATAGGCTTATACCTGAAAATTTCACTTTTCTATACGAAAAGTTGAGAAAATATTTCTTTTGAATAAAAAAATCAAACTTGTGAAAAATGAGCATTAAAATTAAAACTTACATTCTTATAATACACTTATAATGCTCAGGCAAATCTAAAAATTAGCATGGATACAGTTTTAATAAGTTATCTTCCCTTTATCTATTGAATCATTGCTGGCCATCCCTGAATATAGCTCGACCAAGCGGCATATACCACCTCTTTCGTCTGTCTCTTTCCTTTCCGCTGTAAAGCGCTCAGGCTCTCCTGGGCTCTAAAGCGCGCGCTTGTTCCTGTGGGCATCAATTGACATGCCTGTTATATAGCGTTGATTAAAATGTTCGTTATTGTTATTTTACTGCATTATCGTTAATAAATTCGCTATTCTTTAAATATTATCCGTTATTTTTATACTTCTTGCTAATTTTACGTATTCTTGAATATTATCTTCATGGTCGTTATATTTTGTTATGTATTATATGACACACATTAACAACTTTGTTATTGTAATCTTACTGCTACATCCTGTTTACTTTTTTCGGAGGTTCTTTTAACATTCTTGTTATTTTTCCATATCTCATTTCACCGTGTTGTTTAACATTTTCCTTACTGTTATCCAGTTAAATCACGTTATATCCAATAAAACATTTTATGTTTCACTCTCGAATTTTCGTTAATACCAACTCGCCATATCACTTTTATATCCTGTTACACATTTCACGGTATCCATTTTCATGTGAATACGTGACATAAACCGTTAAGACGTTTGGGTGGGACTTTAGAGTTTATCGAAGCAATCTGCTGAACAATATATAACATTTTTTCATGAATGAAACAAAGCGCGGCATTGTGGCGTATTAGTTATGTGAAACTCCGCAAAAGTAATCTTCCGCTCTGCATCACGATTCCGAGTGGGGTTTCGCGGCGATATTCCGGCTCCAAACTGGTTCTCTATACTTCTCTTGTCTGATAATTGAAAACTTATGGCTTGAATGTAGTTGGCCATAATTCTAAATCGCACCAAGCTGAGAAGTTCGTTGAGGTATCGAGTCCAACGTTTTCGAATGTAATAAAGATTTAAGGCTCATTCACAATGAAAATTAAACATAACGTAAGCGTTAACTTAAGAATATAAACGTTACGGTAAAATCAAGATCATTCACGATGGGAACATAAACATAACAGCAAACATACTTGGTAACCATGGAAACATAACAACGACGCCATTTCCTCATATTCTGTCGTATAGTTCAGCGCTCCACAATTATGTTCTGTTTGCAAATCACATAAGCATAAACATGAAAGTTTGGAGTTTGCAAACTTTCATGTTAACGTCTTACGGTAATGTTATGTCAATGCTTATGTGAATCATTGTGAATGACCCCATTTGGTAGCCTGGGCGCAAACGTCTGTGTTTATGTTACGGTTCTGTTTAATTTTCGTTGTGAATGGGCCTTTATGTGACCAACAATTCCCCTAAAAGTCTAAAATAAGAAATAAGGGTTAATTAAAAAATTTAATGTCGGTGCCGCAGTTCTGATCCCATAAAGTACAGACAGCACATAATAACGGAAGATTAACGAGATCAGATGAAATAAAAGAAGGAAGAGAAAAAAGAGAATGTGTAGGATAAGAAAAATAGAATAAAAAATGAGGAGAAGAAGTAAAAGAAGAGTATTATATGAAGAGAAAACAGAAATATAGGAACAGAAAAGAAAGCATAAAATATAGGGAAACAACAGAGTAAGAAAATAAAATTAGAAGCGCAGTAAAATAAAACCTAAGAAATATAAGATGAAAGACCAGCAGAAAATCGGAAGGAAAAGCAAAAGAAGAATATAAAAAAGTGCAAGAAGAGGACTGGGGTGAGTCCTGTAATTGTTACACGCCGCTCCATGGGAAGTTTCCGATTAGAAGAGTAGTTATTTACATAAGTAGTACAGAAAGTGATACTTTTGTATAAGAATGAGGAGTTTACGGACGAGGCGTCAGCAGAGTCCAGAATTTCTTACTAATATGCTTAAAAAACTTTCTGCACTAGTTGCATACAACATTTTTAACATACGTGCATTTAACGGCAAAAAGAATGGGCCGACTCTTGGTCGATAGGAATGCTAAGTTATATCGCGCGGTTCACTCGTGTAAACGTAACGCACTGCAAGGCATTGCTGTGGTGTCTCTTCATTGTAAATCGTTCGTCTATAATGTAGTAAACCTTACGAGCAGTGTGTGGCACAGTCGTAGGATGTCTGACATCCGTACCAGAGGTTGTGTGTTCGCCTCCTGATACGGTAAAATTATTATTTTATTTTAATTTTTAATTAATTTATTAGTTTAAATGTGAAATGGCATTTGTTAACAAACTTCGTTATGCCCGCCTTGTAAAAATATTATTGCCCATCACCTGTGGGCTATTCATAGACGAGATCTGGTCTGTTTCACATCCTAAACAACCGGACGCATATCAAACACAAATAAATAATTAAATAAACAAAAACAAACAATTTGTTAATATATTAATAAAAAATGGCCTGTGGTGGGGACTAGTATCTCGTCCATAAACCACCTGCGTCAACAACTGTCCTCATTCTGCGCCGCATGGAGTCCACAAGATTATGGAACAGATCTAAATTCTTGGCCATCTTCTCCCACGCATCTAGAACTCTGTCCCACAATTCGTCAGCTGTCCAAACGGGTGGTTGTTCTGCTCAATTAGAGCGTAGGATCCTTTTGACTGCAGCCCACAAATTTTGAATCGGATACATATCTGGTGATTTTGGAGGCCAGTCGACTAGGTCGACATCACGCCTCCTCGTAAACAATCTTTGAATCCGGTTGGCTGTGTATATGGGATGATTTCCTGCTGGAAGAAAAGTGTTCCTTCTGGATATCGTTTTCGGGCGGAAGGGATCATTACATTTGCCAAAATGTGTTCGCAGACTTCTGCCGTAAACCGCCCGTGGATGCGTTCCAGAAGTCCTGCCCCATCGTATGACATCCACCCCCAACACGCGACCCTCACGCAACCCGACCTGTTAAGTCGTCTCACGAAGCGTTCATCGTATCGATGGCCATCCATACAATAAATTAGGGCAGGACTATCGTTGCTACTGGAAACAATTACCTCGTCGGAGAAAATGACATTTCTCTAATCGAAGTCCTGTCGGAGAGTAGCATACGCAGAATAACCTATGCGAAAGAGGGCAATGAGTTATTGTATCTGTGCCATCTTCAAGCGTAATGACGAGACAGAACGTTTTATTAGCAGATATGAGTATTGCTTGAAAGAGAGAGGGAGGTTTATTATTTGAGTTTGGGCATATTCTAAGAGATATCGGCACATAATTATGGCTTTGCGAGACATACAGTATATGATGGCAAATTTGTAATTAAAAAAATAATATTGTGGGAGATTCGAACCTTGAGCCACTACTATCAACTTGTTCAATATACCAATGCCGTAATGACTTACGCTACTGTGACTGTTAGTATATTTTTGGCATAATAACGTGGTGTTCCTGTACATATTCGCTTCGGTTGATTTTGTATTTATCAATTTTATTATTATTTCACTCTTCAGAGGCCCTCATGTATCTAGAATCAAGCCTACATTCGATATGATAACATATTTTAGACTCTTAAACAAAATACAGCAAATTTAATTGGTTTAATTATGTGTTACCTGGTGAACTACGGCTTTGACGAGACGAGCATGCGCAATGTTATGTGTCTGGAACTTAAGAAATTGTCGCCGGCTCATTCTTTTTGCAGTTAAGTGTACATGGACAATTTATGAATAATTTTGAAAATGAATCCAAAATATATGGCTATTATAATGTCTTGATTTTTGTAGCTCAGGATGATTTTGTTAAAATTATGACGTCATAGTTGTTTTGTAACTATATCGATGTCTAGTTTATTTTCAGTAATTGTGAGTAAAATATTATCAGAATGATTGTTATTTAAAAGATGCAGAAGAAGGTATGCTGCAATTGATTCCAGCAAAGTCTAAGGAGAGGTACATGAAAGAATTTAGATATTTCAGGAATGGAAGAAACGTAACAATATTGCAGTTATATCGGGAAACGTGAAGTTTTCGTTTCTGTATCAGAGTGCATGCCTTATAAGCGTTACAACACTTATAACATGCTATATGTTAAGTTCTAGTGGTACTATTAAAAAATAAAATAAAATCGTTCTCATTGTGGACCTGTTATTTAATGATTAAATCTACATTGACATTTTACGAGAATATTAACATTGCAAAATATACAAAGCTCAATGAACTTCGAAAGAAAATGATATCGGAAAGAAACTGAAAATTACTTCAGGAATTTAATAAATGTATGGTTGAACCACCATATCAAACCTGTTTAATGAGTAGAATAAGAGAGATACAATTGCATACGGACGTGAAGAACCATATAACCTGTGTGTTGAGGAAGTACAGAGACATGGTTCTGTTTTTTGTAATTTATGTTAGGAACAAAAAATCGCATGAAAGTGGTCTATGCACTATTGTTAAGGACGGTTCTGTGAACCAGATTTTTCTAAGTTCACACTGAATTTAAATGAAATACGAGAAGGTCTATTAGGTAGCTAAAATAGTATACTGGATGGATAGGAACACTTTTTGTTCTGGCTCATACAACAAAGTTTGCATTGAAAAAAGGACCTCAGGAACGTTCGTGCTCGCGAGCACTTTTTTTACTCGCATGATGAGAGCACCAAATACCATTAATAGAGCACCAGGTTGAGAACGCCTAATCTAGAAGCTTGATTGAAACAAATTAAAAAGCTACAATTATTTACATTGAAATATGATTCCCAAGATATAGCCACAAAAGCTTACGAATTGAGTAGTAGGGTAATTCCTGGTTAGATTGCCATACTTTTCTAAATCACTTAGAACAGGATAACCGATTGGTAAAAAAATACGAAACAAATCAAATATGTTCCTTCAATGTTATATTTCATCATTACAGTGCCTCACGGTGTATAGAATTCACTGATATAATAACAAAAAACAAGTTTGAAATATAATAGGCCACTGGCCATCTTACCCAACATATATGGGTGAGATGGCCATAGAATATAGGGATAGATGGCCACCATTATTTTTAAGTAAGTCCATAACAATTTTTTGTAAAACAATGACGTTTTATGCACTGGACACATAAATATAATGTCTAAGTGCATAATTATGATTGTTTGGAATTTTTCAACAACTTGATTTTTTTGTTTTTTTCTTCTTTTAGTGAATTTTTCTTAAAACAACACAGAAATAAATTGAAACGCTTATGAACACATTATAATAATAACCCGAGGCACGACAGCCCATGAAGGACCATGATCGAACAGCCGGCTGCTGGCCTCACGTTGACATGCCGAAACAGAGGTGGACGATCATCCAACCAAAATGGAGGTATCGTGTGATTAGCACGATGATCCCCCCAGCCGTTACAGCAGGCTTTCGTAACCGGATTTCGCTACCTATAACCTGTAAGTTCAGGTGTGTGATAGATGAGTGTAGTACTGTTATTAGCAAGCCCACAACATTATTTTTAACTTATCACTTGCAGTCAGTGCGATTTAGAAACAAATAGCCGATGTTATAGTGTTTGAATAATATTTAAAAAAGTAGAACGTGTTAATACTTCAATACAAAAGAGACCTGTTGAAAAGACATTCTCAGAAGCAGGACATGTCCGGGGAAAAGAGAACACCTGTCGCCTTAAATAAGACAAAAGACTAGAATAGGAGTAATTTTTTAATAAGTTATTTAACAACGCTGTATGAATTGCGAGGTTTTCTAGCGTCGATTGAATTGGTTACAGCGGGCGGGGTGATATTTGATGAGACGAGGCTGAGGATTTGCTGTGTGAATATCTGACCTTTACCTCACAGTTGGGGAAATCCTCGGAAGAACTCAACAAGGTGATAGCCCGCACGGAGGTCAAACCCGCCCGAACGCTGCCTAGGCTGAGTACGAAATACGCTACCGTCTGAGTTACACCGGTAGCCAGAATAAGCTTAGGAGACATGGCATAATAATAAGACTACAATAAAATAAAATAATTATTATTATTATATTTATTATTATTAATCTTATTAATATTCGCCTTTGATTGAGGTTCTGGCTGTTACATCTGTTACTATTAGACAGTTCTTCCTCTGACATATACAGCCTTGTGGCATAGCCAACATTTAACTCTGATTAGTGAACTATGTTTCTAGTCAGCAATGTATGCAATGGAGGAGGAAAGGAACTGGCCACTTACACTATTATCTCCTACCTTAGTTGCCTCATGAGTGGTGCCTTATTGGTGTCACTTATGAGATTCCAACCAGTCTTCGGACTTCTGACTAAACACTTACATTGTTGTTGTTATTATTTATTTATTTTTATTTACTTATTTTTATTTATTTATTTATTTATTTATTTATTTATTTATTTATTTATTTATTTATTTATTTATTTATTTATTTATTTATTTATTTATTTATTTTATTGCTAGTAAGTTTGAAATGAATACAAGTTAATACAGTGTAAGATAAATTAGCCCACTCCTGAATGAGTAAGACTCGTGCTCAGGAGGGAATTTCAATACAGACAAAAATAAAATTAAAATTGAGAGTGAATACAGATTAAAAAGTGTTTAATATATTTAAACCGAAATTATAAATCCAATACATTTTTTACATGTTTTTATTAATTTGGAGAGGATTCGTGGTTAAAATAATATTAGAATAAAATTTGTTTAATAATCTGGGAGCTTGACTCATGCTAGGATAAAAAGCGGCATTGATTTTACATTTAGGTTCAGACAAACGCAAAGAATTCATATTTTTAGTTCTATATTTATGTATATGCCTTTCGAAGTTATTAAGATTTCTGTGAAAATATTGTAATAAAATAAAATAATAAATTTGTTTAATGTTGAAAACTTTTAAATGTTTAAACAACAATTCAGTTGAGTAGGCCTGATCTTTCTGCTTTTTTAAACAAATTTTAATACTTTTTTCTGCAGTAAAATTAACGGTTAAAGGTTGGATTTATAAGTTCCACCCCAACCTTCAATACCATACATAAATATAGATTGAAATAATGCTAAATAAATTATACGTAAACAGTTAATTGACAAAATATTTCTTAGAACAACAAAGTAACGTAATGTTTTACGTAATTTATTACAAATATAATGAATATGATTATTCCATTTTAAATTATTATCAATAATTATTATACGTAAGCATTTAACCTCCTTAAATTCATTAATAACTGAACAATTGCATTTTATATGGGAACAATCAAAATTATACATTTTAATTTGTAGAATAGATGAAATTGATTTATTACCTTTATTATTTAAAGAAAAATGGGATAGCTATTGTTTTATCTTTATTAATTACAAGTGAACTTAAATCGAACCATTTTTTGTTTAATTTTAAGCCGCAATTTGCATTATGATAAGCATCAGTCCAAATTTTTCCACTAAAAAGTAAAACAGTATCATCAGCATACGAATATAAATCACCTTCATATTATTATTATTATTATTATTATTATTATTATTATTATTATTATTATTATTATTATTATTACTAGCCGTACCCGTACGCTCCGCTGCACCTGTTAGAAACAAATATAAAGTAATTACATAATTAAAATAGGACATTTGATCCAGGGAATATTCGTGTTTGATAGAAAGATAAATCGTTTATTATATTACTTAATTTAAATTGTATTAAAACAATTAAAATGCGATTATTTTGATCCAGAGATCACTCATTTGGTCATAAAAATTATTTTAGGAAATACAGGAAACGAATGCCTATCAAGTTTTCTGTGCATAAGAAGCTATTTTAATCTTACCTGTCCTCGATTCACTCAGAAGTTACTGTAGTAACATTATAGCATTATGTCCATCTACTAGAGAAACTACACTTTCCAATGGTGAATTAATAATTAATTATACAAATCGGTTAATTTAGCTTCCGATATTACTTCATACAATCACAGATACATTCTCTGTAAGCTATCGTATGTTTCACAGCTTTCGATTGTTGTTGTCCAAGGCCCCTTGTAGACGAAGTCATTTGTTTTTTTATTTCATTACACCGCCTTAGATGGCGTTGTTATTGTAATTTTGAAACTCATTTATCTCATTAAATATCAGTCCTATCAAAATTTTGCATGGAATAAAACTTATCGGAAATTATTGTTAAAGAAACTTTTGTTATGTAATATTTTTCATGAAAATTAATAATAAGGGTGATATTTCGATTCATTTAATTCAAGCCCCCTTATAACCCCCCTTTTAAATAAAATATTTTGAATGCCATATATAGCATAAATTCTAAGTTACAACGAACTTAATTTATATTCCAATTTTCATATAAATCGGTTCAGCCATTATCGCGTGAAAAGGTAACAAACATCCAGACATACAAACAAAAATTTCAAAAAGCGATTTTCGGTTTCAGGATGGTTAATTATATATGTTAGGACCAATTATTTTTGGAAAATCGAAAATTACCAGAAGAATTTCGGCTACAAATTTATTATTAGTATAGATTATTATTATTATTATTATTATTATTATTATTATTATTATTATTATTATTATGCAAAAGAAAAACAAAAATTAAAGAGACGAAAATAATAGTAATAAAAATAAATACATTCGAAGTATAAGAAGATTAGAACAAGAGGGAGAAAAAAAATGAATAAGAATCCTGAAAAGGAGGGGAAGGAAGAGATGATGAAAGAGAAAGGGAATAGGCTCTAAGAAAGCGAAGGGGGCGGAAAGTGAAGAGAAATAAGAAAATGGAGAAGATGAGAGATATTAGAGGGAGAGGTAAGAGAAAAGAAGCAAAAACAAATGGAAGAGTATGACGTGGAGAAGGCGGTCGAAATAGTGATACAGAGTCTTGCAATACTCGTACATTCCTTACAGCAAAATCGTGCAATGCTCTTGTTCTGAATGGTTTGGAGACTTCGTCGATTACGTAATCACGAAGCAAGAGAGCAGCAGGGCTGTACGGGAATACTTGTGCACGCCACGCGCTGTGCTTCTATTGTTACTAATTCTCTTTCCGGTCAGCACACATGTGTGATGCTGATATCACGGAAGTTTTCTTACTAATAAAGACAATTTAAGAATTATGCCACCTTCCATTTAAGAGCTGTAAAGTAACCGCTTACTTGTTCTTAAATTAACTTCAATGATTACTACCACCACCACTACTACTATTACTGCTACTCCTACTGCTACTACCACTAAGTAGTAGTAGTACTACTACTACTATACTGCATTCCAATAGTATTTTCTTACTGAATATCGACTGGATTTCTCAGATGATTTTGTTTTAAGGTGAGTTATGACACACTTTAGGAATTTGAACAAAAAAGTGAGTTTTAATTTTTTTCCCATTTAAAAAAGAAAGTCAAATACTTTCTCTCTCAGAAAATGTTATTACTTTAGCAGTTTAGCTGTTCCGCCGAATCAATTGAAACTTTCAGAGAAAGTTGTAATAAATACAATGCATAAAATTTGGCCTGAGCTTAACCTATGTATGTAAAATTAATGTTATTATGGGTTTCAATAGATTAAACTAAAGTTTGAAAACTTACTTACTTACTTACCTACAAATGGCTCTTCGAGAACTCGGAGCCTCACTGCCGCCCTTAATAAGATCGCCATCAGTTCCTATCCAGAGCAAGATTAATCCAGTCTCTATCATCATATCCTACCTCCCTCAAAAACATTTTAATATTATTTTCCCATCTATTTCTCGGTCTCCCCAAAGGTCTTTTTTTCCTCGACCTCCCAACTACGCTCTATATGCATTTCTGGATTCGACCATACGTGCTATATCCCCTGCCCATCTGAGACGTCTGGATTTAACGTTCCTAATTATGTCAGGTGAAGAATACAATGTGTGCAGTTCTGCCTTGTGCAACTTTCTCCATTTTCCTGTAAATTCAAATATTTTCCTAAGCACCTTATTCTCAAACAATCTTAGCCTCTGTTCCTCTGTCAACTTGAGAGTCTAAGTTTCACAACCATACAGAACAACCGGTAATATAACTGTTTTATAATTTCTAACTTTCAGTTTTTTTTTCAGCAGACTAGATAACAAAAGCTTCTGAACCGAATAATAACAGGCATTTCCCATATTTATTCTGCGTTTAATTTCCTCCCGAGTATCATTTATATTTGTTACTGTTGCTCTAAGATATTTTAATTTTTCCACAGCTTCAAAGGATAATTTTCCAATTTTAATATTTCCATTTCATACTATGTTCTGGCCATGAGACATAATCATCTACTTTGTCTTTTCGGGATAAACTTTCAAACTTATCTTTTTACACGCTTCAAGTAAAATTCGCGTGTTTTCCTAATCGTTAGTGGATTTTCTCCTAACATATTCACGTTATCCGCATAGACAAACAGCTGATGTAACCCGTTCAGTCCCAAACCTTCTGTGTTTTCCTGGACTCTCCTAATGGAATATTGTAGAGCAAAGTCATAAAATTAAAGTAATAGTGCATCTCCTTTCTTTAGCCCGCAATGAATTGGAAAAGCGTCAGACAGAAACTGACCTATACGTGCTCTACTATATTTCACTGAGACACTTCCATAGCAGGTCTTGTTAAAGCAGGTCTACATGTGATGTATTTTTCTGTAAAAATTTAAGCTTGTTCAGATTAAAACTGTCATGCAAGGTACATTTTATATTGAGTAATAATAATTAAAAGTTAACTTTGAAAGCGTTAGAACAAGAATCCATATATTAATAATATATAACTTCAAAAAGTTGCATAAGTTGGAAAATTTACTCATAACTCCCCTTAAGCATTCAGCCTACGTATTTTGATTATGATCATGAGGCATCAATTACTAAAGAAGTGCTTCAGCAGACGTCTGCTATCATTGGAAGTGCCAAAATGCCAACATCGTTAGTTTTATTTTTCACTGACAGTGCTCTTCATTACTACTACTACTACTACTACTACTAATAATAATAATAATAATAATAATAATAATAATTAAACTGCTACTACTGCTATTTATACTACTACTACTACTACTCTACTACTACTACTACTACTACTACTACTACTACTACTACTACTACTACTACTACTACTACTACTACATAACATGTATTTCTGTTTTACTTCGTGAGAAATATAAGATGTCTCAGGAGGAATGTAAAATACTTCAATATAATGTAGTTTGGGTTAAATTACATCGATTTAACCTGACTATTACACTTTTACTACGTCATACTACTTTTGACCAGTAAAACGGTACGAAAGGACGTCTCTCAACCAATCATGGCTGCTTATCGCACAATTTTATCGCGACCCTAGAATTTGTTTAATTTTATCGCGTCCCTAGCATTTGTTTATTTTTATCACTACCCTATTTTTATCACTATGTTTGCCAACATTTCAAACTGCACTGGTATGGACGTAAAAAAAAAAAAAACAGAAAATTACAACCCACTCCAGTCGGTGCACAGCAGTTTCAAATATGACTCGCATTGGCATTCAAGTACAAGAATTCATAAAGATCACTGGTCATAGCTATGCATCTTCCCTGAAATCCTATTTACGAATAAATGAAGAGCACCATTCGGAAATCCTGAATAAGTTGAGGAATACACCATGTACATCAACGAGTTCACTTCTTTTACGCACACGTCCAATATAATATCAACTGAACCACCAACCACTAAAACATTCAAATTTGAAAATTGTACTTTCAATAATTGTTCCTTTTAAAATTATTCATGTTTATTTTTTATTTCATCATCGTCAATTAAAACTTTTCTTGTTTATTTCATCATCCCTAATTAAAACTTTTCTAACATTTATTTTTATTATTTAGGTTATGTTATAGCTTCTACTATATGATATTATGAATAGTCACGTATCAGAGATTGTTTAATACTAAGATTTATTTAAAGTCATCTGTCAAGTGACGTTGATTATTGGGATCCGGATAACTGAAGTGGAATGCAACTGTTTCAATAAAAATGAAACTGATTCAACAACGCCTTCTTGACTAGTAACCGTCCACAGAGTTCAATGAAGATTCCATAGTTGGCACAACTGATAACAAGAAAACAGCTAATCATAACACAATACTGCCATCTAGCGTAATATTTGTAATGTTGAGATGGTACAATAATACCGTACATTTGAAGACAGTTGTATTTTCGTAAGTCAATCAATATTTTATTGTATTGGAGTACTTGGTTACTTCTAATCTTCATATACTTTCTTCTAATCGTGTAATAGCCAATTAAATCCCACTCGAGTTTTGATTTTCTCTAGATAAATCAAAACCCCTAGTGAGATTAATGTTGATAAACCTATGTTCGAAGTTTCACGGCTGAAGAGAAGTTAAGGGGAGAAATACTGGAACGTCTTGCAGTTCTGTGTACTATACTTGATGTGTTACGCCAGATATTTTGCACACGGTAGCATCTGAGCACCGCAACGCCAGTGCAACACACAAACAACTGAATACAGATTCATTTGACATTTAATTCGTATATTCACATAGTTAATATGCAAGCATGCTTTTTTGTTGTGGGTTTTGTGATGACAATGCGTTGGATTCTGTTAAGGAATACAGACGACGTCTTCCCAATCAAGGATTTCATCTAAATAGCTGCGTTTTTTCCGTGTTTACCGGATGTATCTAAAACTGGCAAGCTACCAAGTGTTTAATTGATGTCGAAATGAGAACCGGTACCGGTACCGATAAGAATTTACAATTCATGGAATTTATAAGAAGGGCAATCTTAGTAATTTGTCTTGTGTAATTATTTTATTTTCTTACTGAGTTTGTGTTCAATTATGCAATAAACGTATTGGAACAATAAGAGATGTAGCATTTTCAATAATGTATCATATCACAATGTTCTAAAACGTAGAAATGTCTATAGCGTCTCTCTTCATTTAAAAGTTCGCCATCATTAACTTCCCAACCGTTATATTTCGCACATAGGTATATGAAGTTAAATCGATAGATTAATCCAAACTACATTATCCTGAAATAGTTTATATTCCTCCTAAGACACTCTGTATAAGTTTTAAAACAAACTTAATTAATTTACATGTAAGAGGAAGTTTGCCCATGTCATCCAATCTTTTCAATTATAGACACAAAATCTCATTCAGTATTGCAAGCTAAGTTAAAGATTACATTTAAAATTAACTCTCTGATTTCAAATAGAATCTTGTTCGGTGAACTAGCTTATGTTGTTTTCTGCAGAAAATTAAATTGTGTTACTATTAGCTACATTCTAACTTGATAAAATAATGACATCTTGTAATTTAATTCTACCAGCTGATGCAAGAAAGACTCTGGACTTTTCAGTAAAAACTAAAGTAAGATCTAAAATTCTATTTACAGACAATATATTAGCAAAGGTGCAACATTTAAATAAATTTTGCCTGAAATAACTCATATTTAGGAGAGATATAAAAAGTAAACTGCACAAATTTGAAAGAACAAAAATTGATCCCTGTTTTGTTAAGGGTTTTCTGTATAACTTATACGCAAATTACATTTAGAATGCTGAAATGCAAACAGATTACTACTTTTCTACGCAGTCTCTTAGACGATTTATATACTTATCTCATGGTGGAACAAGTTTCAACATTTCTTCTCTATAGAAATCCGACTCTACATGTTCTAACTGATCTGTGATAGCATTATATACAATTGCATAATCCAGAAATGGTTTTCCTCGAAAATATTTATTCAGTGGCCCAAACAAATGAAAATCGGATGAGATTTAAACCCGGGCTGTAAGAAGGATGCTCCATAAGATTCGAGTGAAAGAACTGCAAAAGTTCCTATGTTTGCGGTGTAGTGTGAGGTCTGGTATTATCATGAAGAATCCTAACAACACCTTGGATAGAAAACCAGGTCCCTTACTGTGAGTTAATCGTCGCAATATTATACAGCGACTGTCTGCTATTGATATTGTTCCAGTTTCCAAAGTTGAAATATAGGTACACACAAGAACAAATTAATTTCCTCTAGCATGCAAGCTACTATTACCGAGGTAACCTTACTTAATGATCGGTCCTTGTATATGAACAATGAAACGAACCTTTAAAAACATGGTACGGAAAGAAATAACGTTAAAGTTTTATAAAACAATGACGGCGGTTGTTTTGACATAAAGCTAAGAAAATTTTGCAATAAATAGATCTGGGAGAAAAATACTAGAAACAGCTTATATGAAGTTTCTGAGATACGTTGCTGTATGTACTCGGTATGATCATGACATGAATGACTATAAGAGACGAGCTCAAAATTTTTAGTTTAAATGATAAAATAGTCCATCTTGAACCTTTCGTACACTACTTTTAACACTTGAATATAAATAATTGATTAAATGGCGATCTTACTCGTGTTAATTATGTAAGCATGTGTGGCTTACAGCTGTTTCGGTGTCACTTGACACCATCCTCAGAGCCTCCTAGAACAAACACACCTTCAAAATATACAGAAAACCAACCACCACCACCACACACATACACAACACATCTAATCACCCCACACAACACAAAAATTCTGCATTCAGAACAATGGTACACAGATTACTCAACACACCCATGAGCCAACAACACTACAATGAAGAAGTGAACACAATCAAATACATAGCACAAGAAAATGGTTACAACCCAAACAAAATAGATAGCATCATAAGGAAGACAAAACAAAAACTCAACAAACACAAAAACACAACACAAACACAAGAACACAAGAAATACGTCACACTGACATACGAAAACAAAAACACGCACAAGATCGCATCCTCATTCAGAAAACAGAAATACAACATAGCATACAGAACAGAAAACACACTACAAAGACATCTCAACACACAAACAAATAAATACAACCACACAGGCGTATACAAGCTCACATGTAATAGTTGCGACAGATTCTACATTGGACAGATAGGCAGATCATTCCAAACTCGATACAAAGAACACATTAAAAGAATAACCAGAGGACACAATACATCTACATATGCCGAACACATAACTAATGCTAACCACACATACAATAACATAAATACAGACATGGAAATCCTACACATACAACCCAAAAACAAACAATTCAACACACTAGAACAATATGAAATCTACAGACACACTAAAACACACCCCAAGCAAATTATCAACACACAGATCAATTTCAGAACACACACACTATTTGGCACAACTCTTCATCACACGAACGCACCCACACAACAGGTAGCGAAGTTGAGATAACGCCGAGATCTAGTAAGCTCTGAGGATGGTGTCGAATAGCACCGAAACAGCTGTAAGCCGCACATGCTTACATAATTAACACGAGTAAGATCGCCATTTAATCAATTATGTATATTCAAGTGTTAAAAGTAGTGTATGAAAGATTCAACATGGATAAAATAGTGTTTTAAAAATTACTTCTGATAGACGCACAGAAGTAATATTCAATATAAACGACAAGGAATGTGAGATGGCTCCGGCAGTATACTTGAACGACGTTGGTAAGATTATTATTTCTGGATCGGAGAGGACTAGGGGAGCCCTACCATGAAGTAGATGATGATAATGATGTCGTAATGCGTGTTACTGACAATACCAGAAACAAGAGACGGATAGGAAATCAGAGTATCATGCAAACAGTAGGTATCTTCGACGAGATGACCACGTGGTCATATAATTTCAGTTTTAAACTATTTCAAGTATGTAGGTCTGTATAATAATGTTATAAAAGCAAGTGGCTTTGGTGGAAGAGAGGACAGTTTTTCGACCGAGCAGGGAAGATTACGAAAATAGAACGCTACTATAAGGGTTCAAGTGCTTTGAATTCCTTCCTAAAGATATGAACAAAAAAGAAGTAACAAATGAGACTATCTATAAAGGTGAAGACAAAAAATAGGGCAGGTAGAAATTTCTTGCGTGTCTATTAAAGTCAAAGACATTAAAAAAAAAAAAAAAGAACGAGGGTTGATTTTCTGTTCGGGTCGTGAGATTAGAAAGTACTGATAATGTTCAGAAGAGGGATGTTGTTAGAAAATACCGTTACACAATTTGTGTGTTCTACTCACATAATACGTGAAAACTTATGAAGCGAGACTAGAGTGTCTGGATAGAATGGAAGAAGGTAGACGAGAAGTTGAATGATTTTTTACTCGCATTCCTTAACGGGTTACCGCGATGGTGGAAGGAATTTTACGACCGGAAATTCTTGCATCGCCCATTCAACATCTATCACACACGGCGCGGCGGCTTAAATAATAATAAAAAAATATTTTCAGCGATTTAACTAGAATATGAACAATGGATTAAAAAGACGATGTCACGTATTTAAGGAATATTTCTACATGTTACAAAGTCCAGGCGTAGCTCAGTCGGTTATTGAATTATTGCAAAAGTGTCCGGGGTTCGATCGCACACATTTTCTGAATGAGTGAAGTGTTTTCTCTTAGAATTTCCATTTCTTATAACTCTGCTATTTTACCATATTTCCATAACGATCTGAATAACCTTTTTACAAATGTGCGTTAGATGCTATGATCATATCTCACCTTCTTTCAGGAAGTTACCATGGCTTAGGTTACATGAGAGGAGAAATCTGCACTCACTTTCTCTCTTATATCGAATTATGCACACGTCATCCCCCTATTATTTATTCGCTCGTTTTCATACTCTCTCTCGCTATCATAATATTAATACTCGATCACAACGCGATAACACGCTAGAAATTCCACTTCACACATCATCTCTGTATTCCTCATCTTTCACTGTTGCTACCTCTCGTTACGGAAACTCTCTGACGCCTGAAGTCAAGGGCTGCCGAACATTGAAATCTTTCAAATCCAAGTTAGAAAATTATCTTATGACGAGTTGCCAAACTAACTTACTATTATGACAAGTGTTGTATTGCATGTTTCCACGTATTCACATTTTTTTATGTTCTAGTGATATTTAACTTATTTTATATTTTTGTTTTCATATTTTCCGATAATGGTATATCTATAATGTGATAAGTTGAGCTATATATAATCATAATTTTCCTTACTCTGTGTACCTAAAAATATTGTATTCATTGTATGCTTTGTGCTGCACTATTTTATTACTATTATTATTATTATTATTATTATTATTATTATTATTATTATTATTATTATTATTATTATTATTACTATTCTTATTTTTATCATTATTATTATTAATATTATTATTATTATTATTATTATTATTATTATTATTATTATTATTATTATTATTATTACGGGAGAGTCGGGTAGTATCGGACATCGGGCAATATCGGACAGTGCGTTTCTTTCATCTACCACCATATGGTAGTACCTGAATGACATGGTTACGTTTCTCTATGCGACATCACAGAATCGTAACCATGTCAATCAGGTACTATCATCGTGTGGTAGATGAAAGAAACTCACTGTCCGATATTACCCGATGTCCGATACTACCCGACTCTCCCCTACTTACTTACAAATGGCTTTTAAGGAACCCGAAGGTTCATTGCCGCCCTCACATAAGCCCGCCATCGGTCCCTATCCTGTGCAAGATTAATCCAGTCTTTATCATCATATCCCACCTCGCTCAAATCCATTTTAATATTATCCTGCCATCTACTTCTCGGCGTCCCTAAAGGTCTTTTTTCCTCTAACACTATTATTATTATTATTATTATTATTATTATTATTATTATTATTATTATTATTATCAATAATTGTCTTATTTTTTATACTTTGTATGTTTAATTTATTTTGACCTGCTGTTCACATTTTATTGTGCTTTTTCCTTTCTTTCTGTATGTTATATATTATGTCTTATTCCTACTTACTTGTTGTTTACATTTTATTATCTTATTCAGTTTTGTGGGTAAAATTGTAGTGTACTTTGTAAATTTGTAGTGTTTTTTGTAACGCGGTTTTACTCCTAGTTGAGTGTTACAGAAGGCCGTATGGCCTTAACTCTGCCAGGTTAAATAAATTATTATTATTATTATTATTATTATTATTATTATTATTATTATTATTATTATTATTATTATTATTTTAACTTACAATATTCGTGTGAATAAAACAAAAAATTGAACCATCAAAAATGATTGGAAAAAGAGGTTTGTTTTTTGTCTCTCAGTTGATACAGTAACGGTACCTAATCTGTTTCTTTCTTAAATGGATATGCGAGCTCGATAACATGTAAATCTCATAATTTTTTTCATAATATTGTTCTGAATTTCTCTAATATAATTATTTTCATTACATAAATAAGATACTAGGTGATTGTAATATTTTTGTATTTTATTTAGTCTCTCTGTGACATCCAGGTACCCAAAATTGGGGTTATTTTGACCCAAAACGTGTTCAAGCCTTCATTACTATTATATAATATGTTGACTGGGTTAAAGTTGCTCCATTTCAGGGCAACATTAGCCAGAATATTAAAAAAAAAAAAAACAACATTTAAAATCTACTAGTAACATATATCTGTGATTGCAGTGTAATATTGGCTGACATCTTAGGAACCCCAGCGGTGAAAATGAACAATTTCAAATTAATTTAATAAAAAATACAGTACCTTAAACTACACTGCACGGTAAAAATGGGCTAATGTTGCCCCACTTGACTGTACTTACAAAGAAGCTTAGCCAAAGAACCGGAAGAACTTCTACATCTGCCGGAAAGAATTACAATGGCACGCATGATGAATCAGCAACGTCAAGCAGCCCTTTCGTCAAACATTATATCTCTAACAAAATTTTGTAATGTAGCATAGAAATAAGGACGGGATATCTTGATGGAAACTAAATAAGCCGACACCAGCCAAACTAACAACTATATTTGTTACTAATCCACTTAGGTCAGTCTAGTACATAGTTTTTGGAAGGGTCTTTTAAAGTGTCTTCAACAAATTATGACACGTATATTTAGTACACACATTTCTAGGGAACATACATTTCCTTTTGTTTCCTGTTTTCTATTCACAAAGGATAAAGCTCTGTACACAAGGGTTCCCACAGAAATACTGAACTGCTGTAATGAAAATAATATCCCGCAACAACCATAATAACCGATTTTTAACTTTGGATAATAAATGCTCATCAAGCAGTATTTTCTTACGCCAATATAAGACTTCCCTTCTTCCGTGCTGGGCAAAGTGTCAGTTAAGAGGTTCACAACGAAATTACGAAGCTTCCGATGATGGAGCCTTCAAATGGTCAGTGACTCTTCTCTTCAGGCCTATAACGATCTTTTTCGCTGATATCAGTAATTGCATGACTGTTCGGTATGCTTTCAAGCATGGCTTTTGAGCCCGTAGAAGACGATTCACACATTATTCCTGAGCTCTTTGTAGAAATTACTCAATATTTTAACAAGTGGTATACGAGCTACGCTCCCATCTCGTTATACTCAAGAGCAATGGAATCAGTATTATATTGCCATACATAATGAGTCTTATGAGGGGTTGCACAGAAGATTTCATATAATTGGAAGTAAATGCTACCCCTCTGTATATTCCATATTACAAGATATGCATAAAAAACATCAAGACACTAACCGTATGAAGTACGTATGAACTGAACGCAGAAAGAGGGATTAAACAGAAAAAGGAAACTTTATATTATTATTATTATTATTATTATTATTATTATTATTATTATTACCATCATCATAATTATTATCATTATCATGCTCATAATCCTTCTTCTTCTTATTTTTTCAGGTATGAAAGCTCTCCACTGTTGAACTCACAATAAAATATCGTTACTTCCAATCACACATTGTTAACATCTCTATGTCTTTTTATAAGTAATCTAAATATCGAACTTTTTAACTTTGCTCTAGAGTATGCCATTAGGAAAGTCCAGGATAACAGAGAGGGTTTGGAATTGAACGGGTTACATCAGCTGCTTGTCTATGCGGATGTCGTAAATATGTTAGGAGAAAATCCACAAACGATTAGGGAAAACACGGAAATTTTACTTGAAGCAATTAAAGCGATAGGTTTGGAAGAAATCCCGAAAAGACAAAGTATATGATTATTTCTCGTGACGAGAATATTGTACGAAATGGAAATATAAAAATTGGAGATTTATCCTTCGAAGAGGTGGAAAAATTCAAATATCTTGGAGCAACAGTAACAGATATAAATGATACTCGGGAGGAAATTAAACGCAAAATAAATATGGGAAATGCGTCTTATTATTCGCTTGAGAAGCTTTTGTCATCTAGTCTGTTGTCAAAAAAATATGAAAGTTAGAATTTATAAAAGTTATATTACCGGTTGTTATGTATGGCTTTAAAAATTTGGAATCTCTCTTTGAGAGAGGAACAGAAATTAAGGGTGTTTGAGAATAAGGTTCTTAGGAAAATATTTGGCGCTAAGAGGGATGAAGTTACAGGAGAATGGAGAAAGTTACACAACACAGAACTGCACGCATTGTATTCTTCACCTAACATAATTAGGGACATTAAATGCAGACGTTTGAGATGGGCAGGGCATGTAGCACGTAAGGGCAAATACAGAAATGCATATAGAGTGTTAGGTGGGAGGCCGGAGGGAAAAAGACCTTTAGGGAGGCCGAGACGTAGATGGGAAGATAATATTAAAATTGATTTGAGGGAGGTGGGATATGATGATAGAGAATGGATTAATCTTGCTCAGGATAGGGACCAATGGCGGCTTATGTGAGGACGGCAGTGAACCTCCGGGTTCCTTAAAAGCTAGTAAGTAAGTAAGTATTATTATTATTATTATTATTATGAAGTATTATTATTATTAAGTATTATTATTATTATTATTATTATTATTATTATTAAATATTATTATTATTATCATTATCATCATCATCAACATCCTCATCATCATCTCTATTAGTATCATTATCTTGCTCATGGCCATTCTTCTTCTTCTTCTTCTTCTTCTTCTTCTGCCAGCTATGAAAGCTCTCCACCGGTGAACTCACAATAAAATATCGTTACTTCCAATCACACATTCTTAACATTTCTATGTCTTTTTATAAGTAATCTAAATATCAAACTCTTGGCCTTTTCTAAATCGAACTCTTGGCCTTTCCTAAGGACTACGTATGTGTTAAAAACTGAAAGTGTTTTATCGTAAAGTTTTGAGAAAAATATTTGGTTCTCTATTTCACCCAGTCAGTTTAGAATGGGGAGGATTAACAAACCAAGAAGTTCACAATATCCATAATGAAACAAACATAGTTGAAAAAATCCAGACTGAACCAAATTGGTAGGATATAATGTATAGTAAAAGCTCAAGAGGGAAATAAAATTAAGAAAGCTGTGTATGAAAGAGCTGTTAATCAAAGACTGAGTCCATTCATTAGAAATATCAGCAATAGTAATAAGATTGTCAAATTTGTATTAACTTAATCCTTAAAACCTGTAGACATATAGTAATTTTAATAAATTCATTCATTAAGGGGTTAGGTACAGCTTATAGCAGTAATATTTTTGGAAATATTAAAAAATTTTTCCTCCATTACTGTATATGTATAAAACACTGTCCTTCTGCTATATGAAAATAATATTTTTACGATATAATATGTATGTATATATATATATATATATATTTTTTTTTTTTTTTTTTTTTCAAAATTCAAAATACTGGCAGTTCGGAAGCGTTTCCCTCATAACTCATAAACGTGTTAACTTTTTCGTGTTCTCTCTCTTTTATTTTATTGCTGAAACTCATTAGCCTTGGTTTCCCAAACTGCATTCTCAACCAGGTAAGTCTCACAGTTTTCGGTAGGTAATATATTATTTATGTTGAACCTATTTGTACACACAATAATATAATCTTTGATAACTTTTAAGAACTGCACCATTTGACTCGTTACGTTCTCGTTCTTAAGAGCTTTTTAATCAACACGTACATGACTTGGTTTTCCGAAGGCCGGATCGAGATTAATCAATGCAGCTTAAGTTCACATTGGCTCATTGTGCGTTCTATATGTGAATTCGTTGTTCACAGGTGAGCCATCCTGCCTCAGCTCTGACAGAGCCAGATCCTATCCTCAGGTGACTACCTGGTAAACTTCAAGCCCTGGAGCCCCACGTCCTTAAATCTTATATAGGCAATTAACCCCAAGAGTCCCCCTCAACTCCAGATGACAGATATGTTGGAGGCGGAAGTGGAGAGTGTTGGGTGGGATGAAAGAGGAAAAACCCCACAACATCTACATCAGCGGTGGCCAAAGTGGGTGTCGTGATTACATCGTGTAATCATAGACATTCAGACGGGTACGAGGAGTTAGACTACTGTATATTGCTATGCGTTTCATTCACGTACTGAAGGCAAGCAGTGGCGGTATCATGTTGGTCTACAAACTGTCTCTACAAGCAGTAAGAGGTGGTTTCGTAAAGAATGAGAAGGGAACTTTTTTGTTGTTCTGTCGAACAAACTGTAATATGTTTACTTTGCTCGACGGTTCAATTAGGAGTAGGCCTATATAGAAACATTAGTTGCCATGCTGAATAATGTATTATTGTTATTATTATTATTATTATTATTATTATTATTATTATTATTATTATTATTTTACACTAAGTATGTGTTTCTATAATTCTTCTGTACGTGAATTAATATTGATATTTTTAGATCTTCTCCCTAGAAGGATAAAATTATTAGGTTTTATCTCAATTTTAATCTTCTTAATCTTTAGATTAGGGTTACTATTTATTAGTTATTCATTTAATAATAACATAGTATACAAGCTGATTCAATATTATGTGCCAACGAACTGTTAAACGCCAGGAATTGACATGTCTTAAATCATAGCCAGGAAGAGAAAGATGAGATAAATAAATATAAGGAAGTCAGTTACCTAATGGGGTCTGATATATCTCTCTGCTCTAAAGCCTTTTAATATAACAGAATTTCTCAAAAGTGTAATGGTTAAAATAGCTTAAATAACTTGTTCATAAGAAGTTTTTAATTTTGAAAAACTACGAATTTCTCGACCAAGTATCGAGAGAAGAAATTAGAAAATTCCAGATTATATTCAAGAGGAAGGTTAAAAAAAGAAGCAAGAAAAATCGTACATTATTCACTGGCTCTTGATGACAGCAGTGACATTACTGATACAGCAAAGCTTGAGATTTTTATCCGCGGGATTGATCAAGATGTTAGTGCAAGAACCACTACTGGTTGTAGTTTTCATGCTAAGTACCTTTCCTCCGTCTCCTTACTTCACAGGCTGTCTGTCGCATGTAATCACTCCAGCTCGAGTTTTGGTCACCGATGGTCTACATCGTCCACCACAAAGTCCATCACGGCCAGTCTGGGATCAAACCCAGGTCGCCTGGATGGAAGCTAGTGTGCTATCGTTGAGTCATAAATCCGACATTTGCATCAGGAAACACAGTAATCCAGATTCAAGAAGCTGCAATATTGTTACTTCTAAATGAACTACCTGTTTGTATGTATTTGTCCCCAATAAGAATTGTACACTATACGAACCAATAGAAGTGGGTCGTATTAGGCGTGCAGTACAGGTCCTTCATCCGACTAGCGGAACATATGACTGAACTCGATGGCACTTCCGTCTTGCACGATGACGTATACAACCAGCGCCCATCATCCGAGTGTAGTAAATGATTCACCTCCGCGTTTGTCAACGATGAAAACATATCCATCATGCACAGGTGTACCGCAAGCACTTACTTCCCTCAGAAAGGCATGCAAAGCATTCCATACATAATTGCAGTGCTACGTTGCTAATATGGATTATTTTTTACAAATAAAATAGGTTACACGTACAGTACTTCCTCATTATATCATACAGACACTAAAATCATAACTATACGTATAATAAGTGAATATATAAGTGAAGAATTGCCACATTATTTGCGGTCACATTTTTACAGGTGTCTTCTCAAATATCCACTTCCGGACTTCTTATACCTATAAACTCTGTGACATTTATAACACACAACTGTTAGACCGAATCAGTTGCAACCTAAAAGATAAGTTTTCGTGGTAAGCGACATAGCAGTAATTTGTACAAAATATGGCTTAAGTACAAATTATTGTTTTTCTATTTAAGTTCTGATGGTTAATCCATGTCTCTGAATTTCACAGAATGTCTTTATACTCATCCTCCTACACTGTAGAAATATCTCTTCTCTGGAATACGTTACTTAATGACGTCAGGGACTGACGGACTTTATCACAATTCAAAATTAAATTGGAAAATTTTGTCTTAGTTAGGATATAATTAATTATGATTCTTAATCACTCATCTAAAATTTGTGTGACTGCAACCTGTGTATGTTTTTATGAGGCCTTACTTTGTTTATAGTGTGATTTTTCTTTTTATTGCTATTATTGTATTTGTATTTCTGGTGGTGTGGAAAAGGCCTGATGGTCTTAACTACACCAGAATAAATAAATAAATAAATTAATTAATTTAATTAAATAAATAAATAAACAAACGAATGGACGAATAAATGAATGAACGAATAAATGAATGAACGAATAATCGAATAAAATGAATAAACGAATAAATGAATGAACGAATGGACGAATAAATAAATGAACGAATAAACGAATAAAATGAACAAACGAATAAAAATTATAAACGAATAAATGAATGAACGAATAAAATGAATAAACGAATAAATGAATGAAATGAATGAACGAATAAACGAATAAAATGAATAAACGAATAAATGAATGAACGAATAAATGAATGAACGAATAAATGAATGAACGAATAAACGAATAAAATGAGTAAACGAATAAATGAATGAACGAATAAACGAATAAAATTAATAAACGAATAAACGAATAAATTGAATAAACGAATAAATGAATGAACGAATAAACGAATAAAATGAATAAACGAATAAATGAATGAACGAATAAACGAATAAAATGAATAAACGAATAAATGAATGAACGAATAAACGAATAAAATTAATAAACGAATAAACGAATAAATTGAATAAACGAATAAATGAATGAACGAATAAACGAATAAAATGAATAAACGAATAAATGAATGAACGAATAAACGAATAAAATTAATAAACGAATAAACGAATAAATTGAATAAACGAATAAATGAATGAACGAATAAACGAATAAATGAATGAACGAATAAACGAATAAAATGAATAAACGAATAAATGAATGAACGAATAAACGAATAAAATTAATAAACGAATAAACGAATAAATTGAATAAACGAATAAATGAATGAACGAATAAACGAATAAATGAATGAACGAATAAACGAATAAAATGAATAAACGAATAAATGAATGAACGAATAAATGAATGAACGAATAAACGAATAAAATGAGTAAACGAATAAATGAATGAACGAATAAACGAATAAATGAATGAACGAATAAACGAATAAAATGAATAAACGAATAAATGAATGAATGAATAAACGAATAAAATTAATAAACGAATAAACGAATAAATTGAATAAACGAATAAATGAATGAACGAATAGACGAATAAATGAATGAACGAATAAACGAATAAAATTAATAAACGAATAAACGAATAAATTGAATAAACGAATAAATGAATGAACGAATAAACGAATAAATGAATGAGCGAATAAATGAATAAAATGAATAAACGAATAAACGAACAAAATGAATAAACGAATAAATGAATAAAATAAATAAACGAATAAATGAATGAACGAATAAACGAATAAAATGAATCTGCGTACCCCATCCTAATGAAAATAGGCTATGCGTAGTTTCAAGGAACATACACAATTCACAAAGATTAATAGCCATTATAATTCACAGAGAAAAAGGGGAAAAATAAATATGTACTGTATAAAAAGAGAAAGTTCTTCGTTGCTTTTCATAATAAGTAACAATTTAAAGATAACGGTCTTCCCTTTAGAAGCCGTAAAGGTATGTGGAAGTATGGAGGCATAGTTCCATGGTTTCATGACCTCGGAACTGGAATAATGTGGTATGTTCGGCACCACGCTCCGACAGCAATTTACCAGAATGATTATGAAGGTATTTATTTTCACATAACTACCATACCAGACGTTCGTCCGCGGTGGACTAACGGTTAGCACGTCTGAGCGTGAAACGAGCGGACTCAGGTTCAAATCCTGGTTGGGGCAAGTCACCTGGTTGAGATTTTTTCCGAAGTTTTCCTCAGCCAATCGAAGCATAATTGCTGGGTAACTTTCGGCGTTGAACCTCGGACCCATTTCGCCATCAAAATTACACTTCCCCTCTTTCATCATCATCATCGTCATCATCATCATCATCGTCGTCATCATCATCAACCATATCCGTTTCTTTCCTAGGTTTCGGGCTTGCTCCGAACTTGAACCCCGTGTATATGTGGTCATTCGTTGTTGGTGGTAGCCCTATGTACCGTGGGGTCTCCACTGGGCTTATGGTAACTCGTGGGACCAGGATTGAGGGACCGCGGTGAGCCCTAAGTAGAAAGATGAAGAGATCATATACGTAGGCTGTAGGGAAGTTCGATGACGGTGCTTGGACGGTAGCACGGAAGGCCTTAAGGCATGCACACCATTCCATTCTGGGTAGTAAAATGGGCCCAACCGAGGGGCCTGCGTGAGAGAAGTATGACAACTACAGGACATAGACATAACGCCAATTTTATTCCGAGATTATCTAATAATATTGAAAAATTGTCTTATCTTGAAAACATAAATGGTCATAGATTTAAACACAAAATTTATATATATATATATATATATATATATATATATATATATATATATATAATTTAAACACAAAATTAAAAAAATATATATATCACAAATTTAAACGCAAAATTAGAATATATGAACTACCGGTCAAAAGTTTTCGATCAGCTATGAAAACAACTATAAACTTTATGTCAATGTACAAACACATCCGAACAGCTAAACAGACCAACAAAATAAATATTTTCTCTCCCTATTATTATGATATGATAGAAAATTCAAAACGAAATCCCTGTTTTAACCACAAATCCAAAGTTGTGATAGATGATCGAAAACTTTTAACCGGTAGTGTGTACCCATTTATATATATAGAACGCGTCCAAGCCAACGTAGTCTTCGACTTTTTACTAAGGCTATTATATCCGGATCTTTATAAATATCCCTTAGTTCCCTGTTGTTCAAAATTCTCCATGTGTTATTTTCTTGAATTGGACCAAAAGTCTTCCTCAAGATTTTGTTCTCAAAGGTAAAAAGGGATTTTGTTGTTGTTTTTTTTTTTTTTTAATATCCAAGTTTCACAGCAATATAGGAGAGTTGGTAGGATTATTGTTTTATAGCATCTTAGTTTTGATAGTCTAGAAAGGAGTTTGGAACTAAGCAATTTATGAAGGGAGTAGTAACACTTATTTGCCGTAACCAGTCTATGTTCAATTTCTATCTCAAATAAGCCTCTTTCATTAATTATACTTCCTAAGTATTTAAATTCAGTAACGTTTTGAAACTCCCAATCATCTATTATAAGTGACCCTCTATTATTTGATATATTCATGTATTTAGTTTTATCGGAATTAATTTTTAATCCTGTTATTCTTATTTCTTCTACTAATAGTCTAAAAAGTTTCTTGATATCATCTTCTGTTTGTCCTAGAAGGACAATATCATCAGCATATGCTAATAAATTAATTTTACCATTGCCCAATGAAATTCCAATATTTTCATTCCTAAGTTTCTGCAATGTCTTTTCTAAGACAAAATTAAAAATTATGGGTAACAAACCATCTCCCTGTCTCACTCCAGATTGAACTTCAAAATTATCTGAAGTAACAGTTGAGTACCTCAGTGGAAAAACGGCAGATCTCAACCCGCCGTCAAAATGCATGTTTCACTAGAATTGTACAGTGCTATGATCTAGTAACATGTTGAGAAACGAGTTGTTGTTTTGGGATATGTCGTTTGGCTGTAATCTGTGTTCTTTGCTTCTGCAAAACTGCTTGCCGCGCTCTAGCCTAGTGGAAGATCGGCATATCCCAACCAGTCTCAGGATGGCGTCCGTAACAAGTGGAATGGCTAAGTTGCTGCTGCTGTGAAAGCTAGAAAACGATCAAGAACTTCCCAAGATTGGGTAAAGAATAAACGAAAAGTATGTAGAAATAGAGGGAGGAATATATAAATGCATCGCACAAGCACGTGTTAAAAAGTGTAGGGTGAATTTGGTCTCGTGTTGTCGAATGCCAATACAGTAGCCTTACCACATAACAAAAAGACACGCTCTTATGGAGTCCTATGATATGAGGGACTACAACAGACAGAACACCTACCTTTATTGAAAAATGTATGAAGAGGAAGGCTTATAAAAAATACAGAGTGAATCCAGAATATTCGCAAAGAAACTGGACTTACAAGTACTGTGATCCTATTAACAATCGGCGAGTTTCTGTGTGCCAGAAAGCCCTGTTGTCAATATTTTGTGTGACAGTACGGAGACTGCGAACAGTACGTGGTACGCCTATTATTATTATTATTATTATTATTATTATTATTATTATTATTATTATTATTATTTAGTTTTATTATTATTACCATTGTTATCAAGTATTATTATTATTATTATTATTATTATTATTATTATTATTATTATTATTATACTTATTTCCTGTGTGAGTTTTACGCGGTTTCCCCATTCTAGGTGAAAATATTAATACGACACCAACGTCTCTAAAGACAGCACGTCTCACACCTTCGCAAGATCAGCGAGTTAGGCACACAAGTCGACTACACAAAATCAAAGATGAGGATAAAGAAGAGATCAGGAAACACATAGGGTCATTTCCAAAGTACCAATCCCGTTACAGCAGATCAAAAACCCCAAATAAGACGTACATCTCAAGTGTCCACTCTATTCAGGAAATGTTTAATTTGTATGAACGCCATTGTATAAAGATGAACCTGAGATTATTGGACTCAGTTATACGTATTGCCATCAAGATAAGTGAATGAAATAAACACAAAAAGAAGGGGTCTACAAGCAAACACAGTGATCACTTTCAAACTCAGGTACCCAAGTGGCCGCTGCATCAAGCCGTCCAAATATACTGACCTAATGAAACTCTTACCACTAATTCCTCCTGTTTATCATGACTTTTACAGAAACTTTAAACTGTAAATGACACAAGTACGGGTGAAAACATTGAATTTATTGATGATGAGACAGCGTTTGAGTAGTCATATATATGCCTGTAATGCTATCTTCAAGTTTGAATAAATACTGATACACTATGTTTATAACTATGGCACTACCGATTTGCAGTCGTATTTGTACATCTGTCTTCTTTCCTTTAAACCAGGTTTGATATATGTATGTCCTATACATCAGTAGTAATTTACAATAAACTTTAACTGCAATTATCTCACAATTGCTTTGAGTTCGGATCTGCCGTTTTTCCACTGAGGTACTCAGTTATTTATATGTTATTTATATTAACACTATTTTTAAAAGTATATTTCTAGCATTACTGCTTTACAGTTAGGCCTATAAAGAATCGCTGCTACGCTGTCAGTTTCAATTATTCTCTCTCTTTCCTCACTTTGTCGTAGGTCACGTCCTTATTCTAACCGCAGCTTTTAGTATCGTATCATAATCTTTGTGGCTGATGCATTTCCTCTCATATACTATAATTCCCTCATTATTTCATAAATTCCTTCTTCATTCATTTCAGGTGTTAACGTAACATTTCCTGTTATTTTTGTAGGTTCATAATTTCTCTATTTTTGTGTCTTTTCCCTTCTTTATAATACAGCTCCACATCAGGGACATTAGAAATTCTGTGGAAATTTGTGATTATTGTAGGCCTATTACTAGAAATATGTTTATTATTTAATTTTGTTATTGCCGGGATAAATGTTTATGTTCGTTTCGCTTTACTATGTAAGATGCATTTCACAAAAATGTGATTTCCTTTTTACTGATTTTATTTCTTTTCTGGGATGCAATCAACAATATTAATGTATTTTTGTTTTCTTGTTTTAAATATGACTTTTATGTAATAAAAATGTATCTGCTTCTTTTTTTATCTTTCAAAAATGCAATAAATTTTAATTATATTTAATTTGACATTTTTTCCAGAAATGCTGGTGAAATTTCTCTGTGTTTCTTCACTAGTTTCGCACATACAATGAAAAATTTACTGTACTTCTTTATGTCTACATTTTAGATAATTTATCTGATTTTTTTACATTGTTTTCATAAGGGCAATACAAGTTTAAATAGTTTCCTTCTTTGCATACTTTTATTTTTATGAATACGATCAACATTTGTTTATGTTCCTGTACTGCTCTATTTTTTTCAGAAACTCAATTAAAATTCAATTGTGTTTATTTTCTTGATTTCATTTTTCGAAGTATTATTTACATACTTCACCACAAATGTACTGAAATTGCTCATATGTATTGATACTTGCAGAATTGTGGTAGACACTATAGTAGACCTACTCGTAATTATGTTAAAATTGTTTGACTTCCTGAAATTTAAGTAGGTCTACACTTACCAGAATAATAATAATAATAATAATAATAATAATAATAATAATAATAATAATAATAATAATAATAATAATAATAATAATGATGATGATGATGATAATAATAATGGTTTATTTTAACTGGCAGAGTTAAGGCCATTCGGCCTTCTCTTCCACTCAACCAGTATGATAGAAAATTACTACATTGCTATGAATATAACATAATTAATACAATACAATATAATACAAAGCAATACAATATTACAATACAATATAATACATAATTAATATAATACAATGACAATTCTTTTTATCTTCACAACTCCAATAAAATAATTATGTAATAATAATAATAATAATAATAATAATAATAATAATAATATAATAGTCATACCTAAATTAAATTAAATTATTAAACTCGATCACAATTATAACTTCAATTTGACTGCGCCCGTAAGAAATCGTTTAGCCTTTTCTTGAAAGTGGTTATTGTCTGGCAGCCCCTAATCTTCTGAGGTAGAGCATTCCATTCACGGGGAACTGAGACAGTAAAAGAGGATGAATAGTGGGATGTTCTATGGGCAGGAATTGCTAGTATTTGGCTCTCCTGTGACCTGGTGTTTATATTGTGATTGGAGGATGAGTAGTTAAACCGGGAACGAAGACAATTTGGAATAGAAGTGTGGAGAACTCGAAACAGAAGAGACAGCGAATGAAGTGTTCTACGGTTATGAATAATATTAATTATTTCGAAAAATTAATTGTACTTTATAATATTGTACACGATGTTGTAAAAGTTGGCAGAGATTTATGACGAGACCTTGAAATTCTGTTTGCTCTTGAAAAGCATCCGTTAAGCGTTCCGGCAATTACCTTCGAAGGAAATACTAAAAATGACCACCTTTCGCCTGAATGCACGTACAAACACGCCTTGATATGCCCTACCGTTGCCTTCAAGTTTCCAGGAATTACTAGAAAATTCTGATAGTATTATTTCACTTGTAATATTTATTGTACATTTACTTCTAATATTTGTAACTTTAAACATAGTAGTATATAATTGCAGCGGCAATTACTGCCAGCGATGTCATGTCTAATTACAATAGTTAATTATGATTTGTGAATGAATACCGTGTCAATCTGATATAATACATGGGCATTTAAATCCGGCAAATATCTAGTAAGCCTATAGGCAGACAAATAATAAAGTTATTGTCCTTACCAAGAACAATAGCAGATTATATAACAGTTTAACAAACCTTGTATACAGTACGATTATTTAGACCTGACAGTCGCCGGAGATGTGCGCGTGGGACAGGCGAGTCCATTTAGTTACCCCAAGGGGTATATGGTTTATTCACTCGCTTGCCTTTGCCGACTGCTCGCCCTTATCTCTACTCCGGAACTCTCTTCACTCCTCCGATTACTTCCCCTCTTTCGCGTCACTGAGCTGTCAGGACTAAATAATCGCTTTGTACTCGTATTATAGGATCCGACAGATGAACGGGAGATTTTAATGCAGTCAAACTTCCCTTAACGGACACTTCCCAATAGCGGACTCCTCTCAATAGCGGACATTTTAAAATTCCCCTGCAAAATAACATTGACTCTTATGATAAAATTCTTCCAAATAGCCGACATTCTCAATAACGGACGCGGACACTGAAATGTATCTCCCAACAACAATTAAAATTTCCAAATAACGGACAGCGTGAAAGGAAAAAAGAAAAAGACGGTTGTAAATTAAACAGAATTCTAACGGAATTCTTTGCAACAATCATTATCGTGCATTTGAACTTTCTTGTACTTTATTGAAGGTAAGCAGCCCAGTTGTTAGTTGTGATACTGTACATGAGCAGTCCGTACTTTCTTAGTTTGTCAAGTTGAGTGTTCGGAAATACAATCACATTAAAAATGTCACAAAAACGTAAACGTTTGTCACTAAAAGAGAAAGTGGATATTGTAAAGCATAGTGAGAAGGAGAAATTAGGTGTTCGTGAGCTGGCCACAAAGTTTAATGTGGGAAAAACTCAGGTTAGTGAAATTTTGAAAAACAAGGATGTTATTTTAAAATCATACACTGAGAATGCAGTTCTAGATTTCTTTGTGTAAGGTGACTTGGTACAGTGACTGATGTTTATTTCATTTACAAAACATTTACGGATACGATTTTTCTCTGGATGAATACTGTAAACAATCTCACAATCTCACTGTCTACTGTACTATACTGTAAAATATAGTGTTGAATATGTATGAGAAATTTTATTGTACTGTATACATACTAAAGATTTTCTAAATAGCGAACACTTCTCAATAACGGACATTTAATTTTTCCCCGGCGGTGTCCGCTATTGGGAAGTTTTACTGTAGTTGGTTATTGGCTCAAGATTTTTTTTTTTTTTTTTTTTTTTTTCAGAATAACTTATGTGAGATTATGAAGTAAATAGTTTCCCTTTTATTTCTGGCTACCACTGCGACTGAAATCTGCTTCATCAGATATCCATAAAATGTCAATAAAGTCATCTTCACAGATGCGATTTAAAATCTCTTCGCAAAACGCCCTTATATTGAGTATATCGCGATGTTGTAATTGATGTGTATCACTTGACTTGTGAATGGATGAAAATACGACATGAGAAGAATGGACGGGTTCATGGCGCCATAAATTAAAAGGACGAAATTGACTCATAGTAGCCTTAAAACTGCCCTTGTTCTTTGGAGAACTACGACAGTCTTTAATTAGAAAAAGACTTCGTGCATCGCTCCACCTTTTCATGATGATTAAACGGCACTGTATTGGCAACAGAATGTGTGCGCAGTTTATCCCCCTTAAATTGTACTGTGAGCTTAAAATCCCCCGTTCCTCTGATGGACCCTCTGTAACCGAAAAGTGTGTACTATTTATTTAGCTGACTTTAAGCTATGAAATGTTTTAGTAAAATATAATTATACACTGAGAATGAAACAGTAATGCCAGTACTGAAAGGTAAAGATTTAAATAACAGTACAATGCCAACAAAATTGAAATACTGGATACCAATCTGAATTAATAGGGAAGGAACGAAAGACAAGATTAATTTTAATTAAAAATAAAGTAATGTCGATGACGAACCGTTTGTAGTTTATCTTCAGATTCTCAGATGTAGTAGTAATTTATTGGCATTACTGGCTTTGAGCCAGAGGCCGATTTAGGGTCTTATACGCGTAGGATGCCCTCTCCAGCCATTGTACATAAATAACAATAAAAATATGTTTACACATATGAAACTATTTCTGGCATAAGTGCCAGTAGGCGTGTGAGTGCAGTGATTGGTTCCTTTTATTTCAGTGTAGGCCTAATTTGTTAATTTGCGATACTTGTAGGGGACTAGTGAATAGGAATGTAATATACAGAGGGTACATATAAAGGAATGGTGAACGGGAGAAGAGTTCGGGGCAAAAGATATCAGCTGATAGACAACGTTAAGGTATATGTATCGTAAGGGAAGATTAAGAGGAAAGCAAGCAATTGGAAAGAATGGAAAATGCTGGGTTTATAGTTAAAGATCTGCTCTTGGGAAGAACACTATGCATGTATGAATGCGTGTATACCTGTATATATATATATATATATATATATATATATATATATATATATTCTTTCTTAAGATTTTTAAGTTCCCTTTCGCTGGCAGAAGCGTCTGAATGGTTATGGAGACTTTCATGGTGTAGTGTTATTTTATTGATCTGCCTCTCTGTTGCTGTCGTGTGTCCTCTCAGACAGTATTCAAATTTCCAACACGTGTTTGCGGTTTTGTTTGTGTGTTTTAGTTTGGTGGTAGTTGTGTATATACGCGATTTACTGCCGAATGTGTGTATTTCCTGTTTATGTTGTTTAGATGTGTGAAGAGTGGCTTCGTTTCAGTGTGATCTGATCTAATGGAGCCGAGGAAGGGTTTTAATGGAGTGATAGAATGGAGCGATGAGAGAACTGAAATAAAGAGTAAGTGAACAAAATAGGAATTAGAGACGTCTGTGATGAGAGCAGAGAGTATACACCATAATCTAAATATATCATATGACCATATAAGGCTCGTACACAGCACACTTAATTTGTCGATTAAATTATAAACACACCTGCTCATGATATCGCCACTAATATTTCAATATACTTGGGAAGACAGAAAGACATTAAATTCAACACTTAGCGCAAGTTAGCATCCAATTCCTACAGAAGAAGAAGATGAGAATGATTAGAAAGAAAACGAAAACAAGGAGGAAGAGAGACAGAGAACAATAAATGTTGGCTAAAGATAATAAACCAAAAGAACATAAATCATGAGGAATTACTATAACATAAGAACCCACAGTGATAAAGAAGTTATGAACAAGACAGAAATGATGATGAGGAAGACATACAATAAGCCAAGCATAACCTGGAACACGAAGAAGAAAAGTGAGAACATTAAAACATGAAGAATATTAAGAAATAGAGAGAGAAAATATATAATAGGAGAAGGATAGTAAGTGCATAAAGAATAAAAAAAAGCAAGAATAACAATAAGATCGCGAAGAGCCAGAAAACCATAAAGGACAGAACATGCAAACAATAAGACCACGATAAACATGGAGATGACGAACGACAAACAGATCAAAAGAAGACAGAAGACGTGAAAGGCAAGAGCAAGAAAATCCGAAACACTACAAAGGAAAGAAGATCACAAGGAACAAGAAAATCATGAAGGGCAAGGAAAGTGAGACCACAAAGAATAAGAAAAGTGAGATGACCGCGAAGGATCAATAGAGAAAGAAGACCATGACGAACAAAAAGATCAAGAAATTGTTAATAACAAGAGAAAGAATAGCCAGGAGACCAAAAAAGAAAGTAGAGCAATAAGATTAGGCCTACAAAGAACAAGAAGATTAAGAAACTCACGAAGGATAAGAAGAACTAGATCACAAGGGACAAGAATAGCGAGAAGAACCAGAAGATCATGAAGGACAAAAAAATTACAAAGGAAAGAAAAATGAACAATAAGAAGACTTCGAAGGCCAAGAAGGTCATTAATAATTAAGAGTGCCAAGAATTAGGAGATCAAAAAAATGGTAAACAAGAAGGCGACAACTATGAATACGAAGAAGAAGAAGAAGAAGAAGAAGACGAAAACAGTATCGACGACGAAGGAAAAAGAGAATCCAAGGAAGAAGAATAGACGAGAAAGTGAAGAAGTTCGTAAAGGAGATGAACTCAACGAAAAAGATGTAATAAATAGAGTAGAGCATCGATTATCCGAAGCAATTGGGGACGGGGGATGTTCGGATAACTGATATTTCGGATAACCGATCACGTACGAAAACAAATTGTATCGGTGTCATAGGAGCAGTATGAAAGAAATAAATGCTAATATTAAACACAAAATGTACATATACAGGCTGATTCACGAGGAAAGGTAAAAAATTTAGGATGTGAATTCTGAAGTCATTCTGAGTCAAAAAGTTCATATGAATATTGGTCTGTTTTCGAACGGTTACGGAGATATGGCTCTTTGATTTCACAAAAACTTCTGAGATTCCATTGTACTAACTCGCATTCAGAGATAGATTACGGACAAATTTAAAGTTTATATTCACGTATGCATACATACCTAATATTCTAGAAGTCGGGGTCGATGTTTTCGCACATTTTCAAAGGTACCTCCTTCTGCTTCAATGCACTGTTACGCTCGGGCGTGAATCGCGCTCGTCGCTCGGGAGAGTTGCACGTGGCTGTTCTTATGCCGCATCCAAAATACGGTCGATTAGGGCCTCTCTCGTTTCCCCCTTCCTTTGCTATACCAAGTCTTTCATCCAACCCCATAGACAGTAAGTACTCTTCGATATGGTACCCTTCTGTTAGGAAAGCGTCGTTCATATTCAGCGACGCACGCAAGGTACTTCCATCGCACAAACCATAAACATACACAATATCGGCTTATTCTGTAGTCGAAAATTTATAAGGCATCTTGAAATACACAACACTTCCGATAACTGTACCTGTATAACTACTGTACTGTAGGTATCTGACTGAACTGCTGTGAACATAGGTTAAGAGTGTTTGAGAATAAGGTGCTTAGGAAAATATTTGGGGTTAAGAGGGATGAAGTTACAGGAGAACATTTGTAATGTCCCACCACCCGGTTTGTTTCTCTTATCTACATCGCTCACAATGCAGATTCCAATGTTATGTCATTCATTGCGATCGGTGACCTTGTCTCAAGTCAGCAGCATATGGTAACGTCTGATTCACACTGGGGCGAGACGTTTTACCAAAAAAATGCATCTAGCTCCGCCATCGTTCGAAAACGGACCTATGTTCATATGAACTTTTTCACTCAAAATGGCCTAAGATATCGTATCCTAAATATTTTACCTTTCCTCGTGAATCACCCTGTATATTTTGTATCACACGTCTTACAAATAACCGAAAGAACTGACTAGCCTAGTTTGACAAGTTTAAAATGGCCATTAAAGTAGGCCTACTGTTTTGGAAAAGAAGTTCAAATATTTTTTTCAGAGCAAAATCTCGCAAACAGTGCTAGCGGAACTTCTACATGGTACAAACCCAAATTTGAGTTTGTCGACTGGAACGCTTTCGGTTAACCGATGTTTCGGTTGATCGGTATTCGGATAATCGATGTTCTACTGTATATAGAAAGAGCCATACAAGAAGACAAGAAAGAATATGGCAACGGTAACGACAAAAAATACGATATTGTTAGCAACCTAGACGACTACGAGTACAATGAAGGAGACGACAACGGTAACAATGAAAACGATGAAGACGGAGGTGGCGATGGAATGAAGACGATGGATCAAAAAGCATGAAAAGAAGGACTCGTAACATTAATCCGAATAGCAAACCTCTTCCATTCGTCACTCTTCCTTAATACTTGCTCTTGTAACCCAGTTGGAGAATCCCAGTTCAAACAGTAAATTCATACGTAAAATTAATTATAGTCCTAATGTAATTAACGGAGTTGTTTGGTGCGATAATTAGAGCTTTGCGAGTTCTGCTCGTGCCCAAGAAAATCAGGGACCCGAGAACAATAACCTCCAGGAAGAGTAGCAGCATGGTCGTCTGCTGGAAAAGGAGTGCCTGAACATTGAGTGAAGAATACGACAGCTCCGGAACTCAACGAATTGGAGGACAACTGATGTGTGTATTTCTTTATAGAGTCCATTAATTTAGTTAATTAGGCTAATTTATTTCAACATTTTATGCTTTTGGTTAAAAGTCCCGTTCGATATCACTACATTATTCCTCTTCTACATCGATATTTTCATAGTTTCTGGACTATTTGGTTATTGCTCAATTTTCTGAAGTGTTTTATAGTATACTTACTTACTTACTGGCATTTAAGGAACCCGGAGGTTCATTGCCGCCCTCACATAAGCCCGCCATTGGTCCCTATCCTGAGCAAGATTAATCCAGTCTCTATCATCATATCCCACCTCCCTCAAATCCATTTTAATATTATCTTCCCATCTACGTCTCGGGCTCCCTAAAGGTCTTTTTCCCTCCGGCCTCCCAACTAACACTCTATATGCATTTCTGGATTCGCCCATACGTGCTACATGCTCTGCCCATATCAAACGTCTGGATTTAATGTTCCTAATTACGTCAGGTGAAGAATACATTGCGTGCAGTTCTGTGTTGTGTAACTTTCTCCATTCTCCTGTAACTTCATCCCTCTTAACCCCAAATATTTTCCTAAGCACCTTATTCTCAAACACTCTTAACCTATGTTCCTCTCAAAGTGAGAGTCCAAGTTTCACAACCATAAAGAACAACCGGTATTATAACTGTTTTATAAATTCTAACTTTCAGACTTTGCCCTTATATAAATCTCTAATCTTTTTATTTTTACTATTTGTTTCTACCTCATTCAGTTTTTCCTTCAAGTAAATCTCTCTTTTTATTCCTAAGCGTACGATTTGCTCCCCGTCTTTTATTGAAATAATTATCTCTATTCGCCTCAACTGGATCCTGTAAGAATTTCAATTTTGCCTGTTTCCTTCTTTTCTACTACCATGCAACAATCTTCATCAAACCACGGTTTCTTTTTCTTAGTTTCATAATAACCTATGCTCTGTTCAGCTGTTTATAGTATCTTCTTTATAATTTAATAATATTATCTTCTATTTGTTCATCACCATCATCATCATGAACATCAAGGATTGGACTCTGCAGTCTATCCCATCTTCAAAAGTTTAAGGGGACTAGGACTCTGTAATATGTTCAAAATTTCCATTTTTGTTTCTTAATTGATTTATATTCTGTGAAAAATCCTCTTTCCAATAGTATATCATTTATGCACATTATTATTATGAACATATATTTTTAAATTTTTATCTACGATGAGGAATGTCCAGCTGAGGTGTTCTGATAACTTTGGCGGGATCCTGTAACATGCTTAAAATTTCAATTTTTGTTTTTTAATTGATTTGTATTGTGTGAAAAATCCTCTTTCTAACGGTATATAATTTATGCATATTATTATTATTATTATTATTATTATTATTATTATTATTATTATTATTATTATTATTATTATTATTATTATTATTATGGAAATATATTTACAAATTTTTGTCTACAATGAGGAATATGCAGCTGGGGTGTTGTGGTAACTTGGCAGCCATTTTGAGTAAGTTTGTCTTTTTTTCTAGAAAGTGTACTTTATCTCAGCTTCTGGTTGTTAGATTTACCCTAATTTTCTGTGTGTATTTAGTTGATATAGTAGCATAAATTGACAAAGGCTTTTTTTATTATGGTTTTAAAGCAGATTTCTTGAAAAATCTGGCAAAAAAAAAAGTGGTAAAATTTACATATATTCAGAAAAAAATTCATAAATTTATAAAATATTGTTAATTTAAAAAAAACCCTTCCATCAGATTACTTATAAGAGTATTAGAAATAAGCTGTAAAAGTTTCATTATTCTTCTCCCAACACTGTTAAAGAAAAGGTACTGTAAATGTCACTAATTTAACATGTATTGAGATAGAGATTCCTGGTCCCTTTAAATTGTTCCTGTTGGCGTTTTTTTTTTATCTTTCCACTCTTTTGGTTCAGCTTTAAAGATTCATATAAGGCTTTCATCCATTATGTGTAAATGGGTATCCCATTTTGATCTATCTTCTTCTTCTTTTGGCATACAGCTCTTATAGTTTTGCTAAAGTCCCCTTTAAAACAATAGCCCAATCCCTTCTGTCCTCTGCCCTCTTCCTCCATCTCCTTATTCTCACTTTCCTCAAATCTTCCTCAATGCAGATTTTGGTCTATAATAATTGTAAATAATTTCCCAGCAACTTGCTAATATTTCTAATTTCATTATAATATTTTCACTTCTGGTAGGTCCATTTAGAACATAGGCCGCTAAAATCTCAGTAACTTCATTTTTCCTGAGTCAATTTTTTTTTTTTTTCCTGAAAAGCAAACATTCTCATGGGGGCATATAAATTTAAATTTGTTTCTTCCTCTATGTTAGTAATGTCAAAACAAATGCTTATACAAATTTTGGCCACTCGACCGCAATTACGAGACCGTCCAGAAGGTAATTTTTCTGGAGCCATTTACAGAAAGAAAGCAAAATTTCATGGAAAGATTTATTGGAAGAAATACAGTACTTGTTGTGTTATTTTTCAACACGCTTCCCACCGGAATTTAGACACTTCTCATACCATGGAATCATTTTTTTGTATCCTTGTATAATAATATTCATTTCAAAATATGTGACTGGTTCTCAGTCAATAAATTGGTATTAAATTGTAACGAAACTAACGTAATTCAATTTAAATCCTGTCCAAATTCAACCTCGCAAATTTCTAGCGCAATAATTAACAATAGATCCCTATTAGAAAGAACAGCAACCAAATTTCTTGGCTTAAAAATCGACAATGTGTTAAATTGGAAAAGTCATATTAAAGAAATTACCCTCAAACTAAATTCAGCTTGTTTTGCTATTAGATCTATGCAAAAGATAGTAAATATCAATACCTTAAAAACAATATACTTTGCATACTTCCACTCGGTAATGAGTTTTGGAACAATATTCTGGGGAAATTCCACAGATAGTAATAGTATATTTCTATTACAAAAAAGAGTAATTAGAATAATAGTAGGTACCATATCTAGGGAATCGTGTAGGACTATTTTAAAAAAAACTACAAATAATGCCCATGGCTTGTCAGTATATATTTTCATTAATAATCTTCCTCGTATGTAATCGTGAAAACTTTGTAACTAATTCAACAGTTCATAGCATAAATACACGTCGAAAGAATGACTTTCATACTCCATCGGCAAGTCTATTGTGCTATCAAAAAGGAGTACGTTATATGGCAGTAAAATTTTTAATAGCCTCACTATCGATATAAAAAATGAAACTCAAAACATAAGATTATTTAGGGCCAAATTAAAGAAATATCTCATTTCTCACGTCGTCTATTCTGTAGGTGAATTCATGACATTCAATAACGCTTCATGAAATTGGTACTAAAACTTTGTTTTGTACTAGTAGACTATATTGTGAACCTGCTCTGCATATATTTATTTCATCTAGGCTGTGACTATAAATTAAGATTTTATAATAGTATTAAGATTTTTGACTTGTTCCATATTCTAGCTGAAAGCAATGTATGAATACTATGGAATGTTAATAAATACAATAGAACTCTGTCGCCTGGGATCCGAACTAGTGTGTGACAGCAGTCTCTACAGATCTCACAAGAAGAAAGTATGGAAGATAAGAATAAAAATGGAACCATGATAAATTAAATAAAAGTGATACATTTAAATGCAAATTAATACTACCTAATAATTGCATAAAGCACGTAGAAAAAATGACAGGGAAACGCTAAAAAAAACATTACATTATAAATCAACAAGAAGAAGATAAAAGGACTTCGAAGAAAAATATGACTTTACTGTAAGGGCACGCGCCTAAACAATACTGCAAGAGGAAACTTTCCCAACCACTGAAACAAAACAATGGAATTAAAGAAAATATATGTTAGGAAACGAAGATGTTCCCACCAGTGCGTAATGTGTGGTCTGGTGAACAACAGCGTATGACTGAAAATCCTCTAAGAATATCAGTAAGTAGTAGAGTCCTGCAAAACCGGTTGAAAGCAGAACAAACTTGCAGAGCGCTACTGAACGCCTGGCTTTATAGGCAGTATGCGAAGTTATCTGCTTGCGTACTGCCCGAGTATTCGGTTTAACGTGTATTCGAGTTGATCCGATCTCTCTGTGGGTGGACGGCTCTGGCGTATAAAATGAAGATCACAGTGAACCATCCAGATATTATTGCTGCGGATCATCAAGAGGAGCAAACAGCATGCAGCGTGAAACTACAGACGCTGTAAAGCGTAAATTGCAGAAAAAAACTTTCGGTATCCACAAATTACCAAGGTTGTAATTTTTGCTTACACTAGAAAACTGAATTATAATATTACAATAATGACACACTTAAAAACAGTAAACTCGATCAATAGTAAAACTAAAACAAAAATAACTTTATATCTTCTGAAACCTACTACAACCAATGCTTTTAGTATGTTTACTATGACTAGAGAATTATACGTAATCTAGGTTTTCCATTCACTTAAGTGAACCTTATCGCCCCGTACAATCTGCAGGGTTATTTCACTTCTACCCTGTATATGAATAGCTACTGTTTTGGAGGAATGCATTTAGAGTTAATAATTATGTAATTTTATGTTTTGTGATTAATTGTAATTCTATTTTGGATTTATTTACTTATTATATCTCACATTATACATTATGCTCATTTCATTTTCTACATACTAAATTGATGGAAAGATCACCAAACAACTCTAGCCTCTCTAGCAACACTTGTGAAACGAATATTGGCCATTCCATGAATAAGTGTTTCCACCGAGCGTAACTTTAGACTAGTAAAGCAGATTTATTAATACATAAACACAAGAAGTCAACTCTGATCATGTAGTCTATGATAATAGGCCCTAATAATAATTGTGAACATCAAATAGTTGATATTAGCACGTACGTAATAAAATAGTTCTTTGAATAACATTTGTTTTCTCTGAAGTAGATCTTTCCTATACAGAATGATTTGTTTCTAAACCTTGCTATTCTTTTGTTATTCGTAGTTTAGAAATGTGTAAATTATACTTATTTTGTACAGAACAACAACCATTGGGAGCCAAAGTAATCGTATTGTTGAAAATAACATTTCTGTTTATCTTTTTAAATTGATTTCTTAATAAATAATATTGCAACTGATTAGAATAATTAAAAAGCATGTAACTATTGTTTTAGAGGTAGGCCTATACATTTTTTTAGTTTAAAGTACAAACGTCATAATGGACTTATGTACTTATTTCCTATTTTGTTTTATAATGAATTGTAATTATATTTTTGAATATGTTTACATTATGATATTTCACATTATACATTACGTCTATTTCCTTCGATGTCACTGTGTCCATTGTTCATTTATTTGTTACTAGTCAAATTACTGCAAGTTCGAAATACAAAAATAAATGTATTAAAGTGTCAAATTATTTGTATTCCTATTTGAAGCAAACATATTTTTGTAATGAAACAAAATAAATATCCTTCAATATTACTACTCTGTTTGTATAGCCTACTGAGAAAATGTTAAAGAGTTATTGTATGATGAAATGTGCCTGGTGTTATTTGGAGATCGTATTTTCTTCCTCCTTACCATTTCTTTCTGTGTGAGATTTGTGTTCTAAATAATTCGCGATCTTACACGAACTTATGTAATATCGATCATTGGGTTATACAAATCGAACAAGATTCAGTCAGTATGTGACGAGAAAGAGTTACGACGTAATCAAATGATGAAGTTATGACGTATACTGTTTAACACTGGTATAGAAAAACGCCAGCTATATAGCTTTTATTGGTAAGAAAAATATACATGGCTTGTGCACGTCTTGTTCTGTGAAAAACTATAACATTGTTTAACATATCTATAAGCAACTTTCATTAGTAAAACTCTAAAAGTTTAAAATATAAACGATACTTATAAAGTTACTGCAAGTTTAGAATAATAAAGAAAATATATGTGTTATAGTGTCGAATGAACTATAAGAATACTTGCAAACACTTTTTTTTCAATAAGACAACGTAAATTTCCTTGTTACTCCGGTTGTGTACTCGAAAAACGTTATTTTCATGCAAATGCTCCTGATGTTCTGTCTACTCTGCAATACATCAGGCGTAATCGCTCGACAACCGAGTCATTCGGCCCAATGTTCATCGTAGCCAGTTGAGCTCCGGCCGGTCGAATCTAAACCGGTTGTGTGCGCAGTTTTGCAGGTCTCTAGTATGTAGATTTTTTGTCTTAAAAAAGAACCGATTTGAGATTTGTGATGCATTTATTGGCTGATGCTATATCTCTAAAATCTATTTGGATGGTTCTCTATGTTTTTGAAACGCAAAATATGGGCTTTGAGGGTTAGAAAAAGAGACTGCTTAAATGTGACGTACTAAACTGACTCTACTGACCATACTAAACTGACTCTGCTGACTGTACTAAACTGACTCTACTGACTGTACTAAACTGACTCTACTGACTACTAAACTGACTTTACTGACTCTACTAAACTGACTCTACTAAATTGACTTTACTGACTCTACTAAACTGAATTTACTGACTCTGCTAAACTGACTTTACTGACTACTAAACTGACTTTACTAAACTGACTTTACTGACTACTAAACTGACTTTACTGACTCTACTAAACTGACTTTACTTATTACTAAACTGACTTTACTGACTACTAAACTGACTTTACTGACTACTAAACTGACTTTACTGACTACTAAACTGACTTTACTGACTCTACTAAACTGACTTTACTTATTACTAAACTGACTTTACTGACTACTAAACTGACTTTACTGACTACTAAACTGACTTTACTGACTACTAAACTGACTTTACTGACTCTACTAAACTGACTTTACTTATTACTAAACTGACTTTACTGACTACTAAACTGACTTTACTGACTACTAAACTGACTTTACTGACTACTAAACTGACTTTACTGACTCTACTAAACTGACTTTACTTATTACTAAACTGACTTTACTGACTACTAAACTGACTTTACTGACTACTAAACTGACTTTACTGACTTTACTAAACTGACTTTACTTATTACTAAACTGACTTTACTGACTACTAAACTGACTTTACTGACTACTAAACTGACTTTACTGACTACTAAACTGACTTTACTGACTTTACTAAACTGACTTTACTGACTACTAAACTGACTTTACTAATTGTACTAAACTGACTTGACTTACTGTACTAAACTGACTTTACTGACTATACTGAATTGACTTGACTGACTTGAATGAGTAGATTGAACTGAACTGACTTCAATGATTTGAACTATTGAACTGGACCGGACCGACTTGAATGAGGTAGGATCACTGACTAGCTGGACTAATGTTGTAAGTGACTTATTAGACTGACTGGATTGAGTTACTTTATATAGGCCCACTGACTGCGTTAAACGGACTGATTAGGCTGGACTGAGCAGCACTAAACTGATTAAAATTGCTGAACTCTCTACATAGGATAGAAATGAACAGAACCTACTGCCATCCTTAGTATATTTGTCTTCATTTAATTTATTGTAATTCATAGATCTTATATCAGCATTGTAGCTTTGGGATGTGGAACAAGTGAAAAATTAGGCAGAAATATAAAATGCGTAGTAAGCAGATTAGTACAATTTACAACCATAAACAATGCTTCAGGTGAATTGAACATTTATAACTATAGATATATTTTGTTAATTCTGTTTTGAACTTTTTCTCTTGGCGCTTCAAAGCTTTAAGATAATTAGGCAGTGCATTGCACACCGCCACATTTGAATAGTGAAGTCTATTTTCAATAACAACTGAGACTAACACTGGGTAGATGGGGAGTTGATTTGTGTCTTGTATTAAGAGTACTGATCGTCCACCTCTGCTCCGGCATGTGAACGTGACATCGGCAGCCGGCTAATCGGTCTAAGCCCTTCAAGGGCTATGCCGCCCGGGATTATTATTGCTGGGTAGTGATTTCGGGTGAAAAATCGGATTTTATATTTTTTTTAATATTCCAAAACTTACCCTAAGATGTTGATACAGCGTCGTAAAATAACCTACTAAAAAAAAAACAAAACTTGCTTTTTAAAACAAACAAACACACACATATACTGTAAAACCGTAAGTAATGTCATTAATTTTATGGGATTATTGTTTGAGATATTTCAAACAAAAAAAAGTTGAATACAATTTTGCTCGTTTTTGATTCCATTCTGAGATAAAAATTGTTTTATATGAAACATTACATAGCATGTTTTGGGAAAGCCATTTGTTGAATTCCCCAATATGCTTAGTCAATTTAAGAGAGCAGTGTATTGTGGTAATGAATGATTGAAAGAATTTCAGTTTTGTCCTTTAAATGTGCAGAAATATGATGGTAACAAATGTACGAGGCGCGTCCATAAAGTAACTTTCCCACTCGTCACACAGCTAGCAAACCATATGTTGCGCGAAACGACTGCGTGTACGTGATAGAGTAATGTCCTGGCATGGCGCATGTGCTAGCGAAACTTCCCGAGTGCTCTCAGTAGCTTCGTTGCATTGGTTGAAGATGGACGTTCCTATTCCAGCTCCCGCCGCGTGAAGTGCTGTCAGTGATAAAATTTTTTAATGCACAGGGCATAAGGCCGATTGAAATTCATCGTCAGCTGTGCCAGGTCTATGGGCAAGCAGATAAATGTGCATGACGAGGAGAGCAGTGGGAGGTTAACCATCATCACAGACGACCTTGTGGAGCAACGCACCATCTGCTTGTTCATGACGTTAGGCCCAGCTGACAGCTGACGATCAATTTCAATCGGCGCTATGCCCTGTGCATTCAAAAACTTTATCACTGACCTCACTTCACGCGGCAGGAGCTGCAATAGGAATTTACATCTTCAACCAATGCAACGAAGCTACTGAGAGCACTCGGGAAGTTCCGCTAGCGCATGCGCCATGCCAGGACATTACTCTATCACGTACACGCAGTCGTTTCGCGCAACATATGGTTTGCTAGCTGTGGGACGAGTGGGAAAGTTACTTTATGGACGCGCCTCGTAACATTTTAAAATTCCTTTGCAGTACGGAAAGTTACATTTGTTCGGATCAAATTTATGCACATATAAAGGACAAAATTAAAATTATTTATATTATGTATTATCTTAATACACTTCTCTCTTAAATTAAATGAGCATTTGAGAATTAAATCAATAGCTTTGCCAAAACATGCTATGAAATATTTAATATAAAACAACTTTTATCTCGAAAACGAAGCAAAAACGAGCAAAATTGTATTAAACTTTTTTGTTTGAAGTACCTCAAAGAATAAGCCCGTGATATTAAAGACATTACTTACGGTTCACCCTGTATGTATGTATGTATGTATTTTTTTTTTAATATTAGTTGAACGGCATGTCCCATTACAATAAGGTAATACTACATGCCTTGCTGCCTGTATGTTTACAATATAACACATTATGTCTCGTTTCTGTCACTCTCTAGGCGTATGTAGATCTGTTATTCTGTTGTGAAAATTGAGTCTTTCATTATATCTATTGCCTACTCTTATCTATCCTAGATTAAATTATCCTAAGTTTACTCGTCTAAATTTATAACATTGACATAATTTATGAATGTATGCACATGTTCTTGCATTATTTTAAGCTTTGTGAAAGTCCACTTGCCAGTTTTCCTTAACATTTCCCGCTGGAACGCTAGTCTTTCTTTGTCCAATTTCGGGCACTCGAAAAGTAGGTGGTCGACGGTCTGTTCCTCTGCTCCACACGCACACGACGGGTTGTCCCTCAGCTTGAATCTATATAAGTAAGCACCGGTTTTTCCATGTCCAGTTAGAAAAGTTGTGACCTTTCCATTCAGTGGAATATTAACGCGTAACCTCTCTTTTACACTGGGAAAAAACGATTTTGTCACTGCACCATTTATCGTGTTTTGCCACTCACTTTCCCACTTAACCACACTTTCTTCTTGAAGTTCCCGCATGATGTCGCTGACTGGTATCCTGTCGAAGCTCACTGGTAACTCGTTGTTGCTTGCTGCCTGATGTATGTATGTATGTATGTATGTATGTATGTATCTATACATATATTGTAGGAGTTTCTCTGCAGATCAGCGGGGCATGTAATTCATATATTCTTTTTCTTTTTAAATCCATTTTTCTGTAAGTTAATATTTCTCAAACTTAAGTAGGTACATTTTTCTCTGAAACTACTGAATTTATGTACATGATATTTTTAGTGTTTTCTACAACTGTGTTCTATAAATTAGACTATAGGCGTATAAATATGACACACACAACATACAGTAAGAAACAAATATATACGCATAGAAAACATGCAAAAATTATTAATCAAAGTATACTTTTTCCTGTTTCACTAAGGATGAAGTACTTAACTAAATATTGCTTACTTCACAACTTAAAAAAATGCAAGAAATATGGGAGAAGATTGTAGTAAGTAATAGAGGTGTCCACCGCTGTGGAGTAATGGTCAGCACGTCTGGCTATGAAACGAGCGGTCACGGATTTAAATCCTGGTTGGGACAAATTTCCTGCTTGGAGTTTTTCCGGGATTTTCCCTCAACCAAATTGAAGCAGAATTGCTGGGTAATTTTCGGCGTTGGACCTCGGATTCATTTCGCTATCATTAATTCACATACCATCATCCATACAATAGCCCGGGTTAAGTTCACGGTGCGACATGCTATACTTGTACAAGAGCGCAGCCGTTCGGCTACCCAGTCATTCACACAATAGGAGTGGTAAGTACAATAAGCCTCAGGCTGCAGTGTAAGCCTTCGTGTCCCTCCTCCTTACTAGAGGGGAAAGTAATAGAGGTACATTTAGAAAGTGGAAAAACGGGTTATCAGTTAGGACATCTTTTGCGCACTTGGATAAAAAAACTACACAAATAAATTCAGAATGATTTAATGTATAGCAATGGCAATTTTTAATCCATTCTGAATATTAAAAGCATTGAACTATTTAATTAAGCTTTTGTACTGAAATGCTTTAATCGTGCAGGAATCACTACCCCCTTCCCTTAAAATCATAAATGTTCAGCTTAGCACTAAACACATCTCGGTTTTTAACACAAAACATTACCAGGTAAAGAATTTACACACAAGCTAGAGTAAGAATTTATAGATTTCGGAAAAGTTTTTATACCAAGTGCCTCTGTGTATCTTACTTGTCATTATCCTTAGGGCCATATTTTATTACACCGTAGAACAGTGATGTCAAAGCAAGCGCATTTTTCTGACCTTGACGTCGTGCATGGGCATCAAGCGCTAAGTATGGAAAGAGGAAGGGTTGTGTATATGAATAAGCAGCCTGTTGGATTAAGAAAACAGTGGTGCAGAAACTTCAAATGGAACGTAAAATTTTATGTCGTTATTTTTATATGGCTTCTTTCTCTTTAATATGATCTATATTGTCTGTAAAATAAAAGTACTAATACCAATTTCTTAATATTGCAGTTGTGTTTTAAATGTTAATAACATAATAAAGAGTTAAAAAGGAATATTCACATAAATTCCATAGTAGTTTAACTACACTGTACTAAATGGATGAAACACATCATTCATAAAGAAAGTGATATCCCAAAAAAGAGATTGAGCATGATATGATAAGTTGGAATTGATATTGATGATACCTGTAGTCTTATAAAAGTAATCAATAAACTAATCAAAACAATATTAAAGTACAAAGCAAAGTTACCTAGGTGGTGTATATATTTTAAGTGTAACTAATATTCCATGACAAAACTCTTATCGCATTATGCTTTTAAGGTGATATTGGTGAGCAACTTCCTATCATCAGAATATTAAATTATTTCCTCGAAATGTACTGAAGCTATAGAGCTGACATTTTTACAACACATGGGGACATATCTTTTGCTTATGATGTAACAGTAGTTGCTTTGTTAATTAATTTCCTTACAAACAATTTCCATGCGAATATTTTCCAAATTTTCAATACACTATCTTCAGTAATACGTATTTACGGTGTATTAGATTTACGAAAACATTCTGTAAGGCTACTAAATAAATAGGCATATATCTGAAAAATTCACTTTTCTATAAAAAAAAGTTGAGAAAATATTTCTTTGAAACAAAACAATCAAACTTGTGAAAAATTAACATTAAAATGAAAACTTTCATTCTTATAATGCACTTATACTTCTCAGACAAATCTAAAAATTAACATGGTTACAGTTTTAATAAGTTCTCTTCCCTTTATCTATTGAATCAGTGCTGGCCATCCCTGAATATAGCTCGACCAAGCGGCATATATATCTCTTTCGTCTGTCTCTTTCCTTTCCGCTGTAAAGCGCTCAGGCTCTCCTGAGCTCTAAAGCGCGCGCTTGCTCCTATGGGCATCAATTGACATGACTGCCGTAGAATGGAAATATGCAAAGTATCTATGCCATTTTAAGGGTGTGTAAGAGTTAACAAACGAATTACTAGCCTCAAGTCTGTTCTTTTCATGTCTAAGACCTGCTCACTGAACCATTCGAAGATATTTCATTCATTAAATTTTATCTATAAGACAACATACACGTAGTATATCCTGAAGACAAAATCTTCGCTTCCTCCCATGTATCCTGTCAGTGTTGGAATTTCCATCGTATTATGTACCAATTTTCTGCGGACCTCTGGGAAAAGAACTAAGGAAGAAACTAATGAAGTATTTTGTGTCGAGTGTAACATTGTATGGGGCAGAAACATGGACATTACCACGAAGTGAAGAGAAGCTATTAGAAGCGTTTGAAATGTGGATATGGAGAAGAATGGATTGGGTGAAGAAAGAAAGATGTTGAAACTGATCAGGAAGAGGAAAAGGATTTAGTTGGGTCACTGGCTGAGAAGAAACTGCTTACTGAAGAATGTACTGGAAGGAATGGTCAACGGGTGAAGAGTTCGGGTCAGAAGAAGATATCAGATGATAGACAACATTAAGATATATAGATTATACAGGGTGTTTCCGGCCTGGTGTTACAAACTTTCAGGGGTGATGGGGAAGGGCACATGTATCAATTTGAGATAAGGAACCCTGGTCCGGAAATGACTGAGTCGAAAGTTATAAGCAAAAATATAGTTGTGTGGAAATGGAATTGTAATTTCGCACCACGTGCCCTTCTTTCCTTAACCTTTGGAACAGTCGTGGAAAAATGGTATGGGCCGGATGTCTCCTACGTGGGTACTTGCCCGATACATTCTGCGAGCTTGTCTACTGTTCCCATTGGCTCATCCATATTCGAAAATCAGGTCTGCATATTCCGCTCTCGTGTACTCCTCCATTTCACTAGGACTCATCGACTGGGCACTGCAACTTGTACACATACACAGAGAGGGCTATGCCGTTACACATTACGCTATCTGCATTGTTTTAGTGTAGTTTCCTGTCCCCACCCCTCAGACAGCGCACTGAATGGAATACTGTAGGTAGACAATGTAAACAACGTCAGATGAATACAGTATGTATAAGTTGTACAGATAAATACACATAAATAAGATGTACAGAGGAATAAAATTATTTCATTTCCACACAACTATTTTTGCTTGTAATTTTCGACTCGGTCATTTCCGGAGCAGGGTTCCTTATCTCAAATTGATACATGTGCCCTTCCCCATCATCTCTGAAAGTTTGTGATACTAGCCCGGAAATACCCTGTATATGAGGAGACAAAGAGGAAGGCAGAAGATAGGAAAGATTTGAGAAAGCTAGGTTTGCAGTGAAACACCTGCCCTTGGGTAGAACACTATGTATGTCTATATGTATCAACATGGATTCCACATAAATTCTTTAATACTTCTGATTCATTAGAAGATTGCAGGACAGTTGCTTTTAATCCTTATAGCCTATTCTTCCTAACAATTAACCCTCCATTATGCACGTTGGAGAAGTTGAGTATATGTAGTTTTCATTTTTGTGGGTTATTTTACGACGCTTTATCAACATCTCAGGTTATTTAGCGTCTGAATGAAGTGAAGGTGATAATGCCGGTGAAATGAATCCGGGTCCATCACCGATAGTTACCTAGAATTTGCTCGTATTGGGTTGAGGGAAAACCCCGGAAAAAACCTCAACCAGGTAACTTGCCCCGACCGGGATTCGAACCCGGGCCACCTGGTTTCGTGACCAGACGCGCTAGCCGTTACTCCACAGTTGTGGACATGTAGTCTTCAAGGACACTTGACTTTTATAAGAAATCTTGTGGTTATATATCATCACTTCCTTGCAGTCATATGGATATAAATCACAATCTGTTATAATATTTTTTTTTCGGATTTTTTATATCATAATACAGTCAAACCAAAATTTAAATGATATTTCCATTGGGGTCTTTAAAGGCCCCAAAGTACCTATTGAACGAATTTTTAAATTTCAGATCCATTTATAGAGAGAGGAATGGATATTTTTTAATTACAGAAATGAATTGATGTACGAAATCAATCAAAAAGATATATTTTGGACCCTGATGACACAGGTATGTATATGTCATTCACTACACATTGTAGAACAATTCTAGGGTCCCAAACGATCCCACGTGCCCTTCGTATGGTTCATATACCACCATTTTCATACCATTCCATGTGGTCATCTCAGGACGGCATTTATACACTCTTTAAGAGTAAAATTTACTAAGAAATGCAAGTATGTACATTCTGACGTAGCAATATTTTCTGTCTTAACTGAATGTAAATTTACAAGTTTATCGCAACTGGAATCTTTCTACTGTATCCGTTCTCATAATACGGAAGTTTTAAATGCGTTATTGTGTTACAAGGTAGAACGTCAACCACAGACGTGCGTCTAAGCGTGAAGAATCATCTATGTTAATGGGTTAAACATTAAAGTAAGCACCAGTTTCCTACCATGAAGATCGCCTTCTAGGATATCTGCAAGGAGAGGGATACACCGCTGGCTGCTTACGAAGCAGAAGCCAATGGCATGACTCGAGCGCACCGCTGTGTAATTGTATTCTAGAGATTGCTTCACAGATGAAATGCCCCAACTGAATTTATGTATTACCTCCAAACCCGTTTAAAAGCATAAGAGGAAATATAAAGGAAACCTAAGGCAGTGCGACTTTATCCTGGCTATTACCGTAAAGAAACGATAAGGAAATTCAATTTATACCTGATTTATGAATACGAATTGTTTTCATTCAAAGGCAGAGTCACAATTATTTCACACGCAATAATCTCCATCCAATGGAAATATATTCTTATTTTATTTATTTAGTTTATTTATTTATTTACTACTTATTTATTTGTTTATTTATTTTGCTAATAATTGTAACATAAAATATTATATATATATATATATATATATATATATATATATAAGGGTATCCCCGTAACATGCCATGAAGGCACTTGGGGGGCATGGAGGTAGAGCCCCATGTTTTCCATGACCTCGGCACTAGAATGAGGTGGTGTGGTCGGCACCACGCTCTGACCGCCTTTTACCCCCGGGAAAGACCCGGTACTCAATTTTATAGGAGGCTGAGTGAACCTCGGGGCCGTTCTGAAAGTTTGGCAACGAGAAAAAATCCTGTTACCACCTGGGATCGAACCCCGGACCTTCCAATCCGTAGCCAGCTGCTCTACCAACTGAGCTACCCGGCCGCCATATGTATGTGTATATATATATATATATATATATATATATATATATATATATATATATATATATATATATATATATATATATAATTGAACTGGTAATGGAAATTACGGGAAAACGGCTGAACGGATTTTAATAAATACCCCTCATTTTGAAGCTTGGAACTCAAAGTTTTTCAGAAAAATAGTAGTTTTCAATGTCAATTTTTCGACATAATTTTTCTATTTTCCAAAATCCATCTTCGTCAGTTTTGAGAACTAGCTAATTGCATTTCAGAATAAAACAAAAAACACACTACAGTAAACAATATTACACGAAGGCCATGATCTGCAAGAATGCTGACATATTTAGAGCTCAAATTAAATTGGTTATTAAAAACTTAACTTACTAAAAATAATTTACAGGTTCGATTCTGTGGTGTGTAATTTTCTGGGTACAGCTGTGTATTGGATATTGGTTTCTTGGTTTAGAATTGGATAATCACTTGAGCTGGAAAACGCATATAGAATGTATTACTCGTAAATTGAGCTCTGCCTGTTATGCATTAAGATCCTTATCTACTATTGGTGATATAAACTTACTTAAAATGTCATACTTTGCATATTTTCACTCTGTAATGAAATATGGATTAATATTCTGGGGTAACTCGTCTGAAGCTAAACACGTTTTTGTTTTACAAAAGAAAGCTATAAGAATAATGGCCGGTGTGCATAAAAGGACCTCATGTAAAAATATTTTCCGAAACTTAGAAATCTTGACTTTACCTTGTGAATACATTCTATCCCTAATGATGCTGTATATTAAGAACCAAGATAAATTCAGTACTAATCAAGACATTCATCATTTTAATACAAGACATCAATCAGATCTTCATCTACCCTCTGTTATTCTAAGCTGTTTTAAAAAAGGAGTTCGCTATTCATGTATAACAGTCTTCAATGCACTGCCTAATTATCTTAAAGATTTGAAGAACCACGAGAAAAGGTTCAGAAAAGAATTAACCAAATTTCTACATACTCATACCTTCTACACAATTGATGAATTGTTTATGCTTGTGAATTGAATTATTCTACTTAAATGACATGTACAATTTTATATAGCTCAACTAAAATATGTTTTTATATTGACTTAATCTGTTTACTATGTATTGTATTTTTTGTTTAGCATAACTGATGAATTGTATGTACTGTAAATTGAATAGTATACTGTATAGGTCAACTGATGAATTGTTTAAGCTTATAAATTGAATTAATCTAATTCATATGAATTGTATAGCTTAACGAAAATAAGTTTGTAAATTGAACTAATTTGATTGTATATGTTTGTATAGTTTGGCTGATGAATTGTATATGTTCTTAAAATGATTACTAGTCTGTGTAGCTCTACTGATGAAATGTATATAGACCTACTGTAAATTGAATGGTAATATGTATAGCTTAACTGATGAATTGTTTATGATTATAAATTGAAATAATCTACTTGATATTAATTGCACAAATTTGTATAGCTTAATGAAAGTATGCTACTTTGTATTGTATATATTTGTATAGTTTTGGCCGATGAATTGTATATGCTTTAAATTGAATAGTAATCTATATAGCTCTACTGATAAATTGTTTGTGTTTGTAATTTGAAATAGTTTGCATGATATGTATTATCAATTTCTGTACAGTATATCACAACTGGTTGAATTGTTTATGCCTTAAATTTAATTAAATTGTTTTGTATTATAATATAGCTCAACTTATGAATGATCGTTTGCGTTTGTAAATTTAATAATCTGATTGGCTATGTATTGTATACTTTTAGTAGAGTCATCGATGTAGCTCAGTCGGCAGACTCGCTGGGCTGCTGATCCGGAGCTGCGTTCGGGCTTGGGTTGGATCCCCCTTTGGACTTTGGTTTCTTCGGAGGTTTTCCCCAGCCGTGGGACTGAAGCCGGATGGTCTATGGCAAGTCCTTGGCATCAACCCCTTTGATTTGATTACCCCCTTTGATTTGATTACCTGGTTGGGTTTTTCCGAGGTTTCCCCCACCGAAAAGGCAAATGCCGGGTAATATTTTGGCGAATCCTCGGACCTCATCTCATCTCACTACATCTCGCCAAAATGTAAAAAAATTGTACAAAATTGTAAAAATTGTAGAAAATTACTAAATTGTAAAACTATAAAAATTTGTAAAAATTGTAATTGTAATATTGTAAAATGTTGACATGTTCCACATCTTAAAGCTTCATTGCTCATGTAAGATCTATGGAATAAAATAAATGAATGAATGAATGAATGAATGAATGAATGAATGAATGAATGAATGAATGAATGAATGAATGAATGAATGAATGAATGAATGAATGAATGAATGAATGAATGAATGAATGAATGAAAACTACAAAACGTGAGGTGGTTTGATGACATTATTACCATTAGAAAAGAAATATTATTGTAGTTAATGCCATGATGTGACTATTTTTCATTAATTCCTATATATTAATGCTATATTGATGATATGAAAGTGAAAATTTTTTTGGGTTATATAAGTAGATGTAGAGAATAACTTAAATTAGATTTTGATTTCTATATTTTACTGAGTGGCGGCTATATAATATATATAGTATATGTTACTGAAAGCTATAAAACTTACGTAAGATAATAATATTATTAAAAATCAAATATTTTTATAGTTATTAATCAAGTAGGGTTGCGTCTTTTTCATATATTTAATGGCGGTGTGGTGTAGATATTTATATGCGTGGTTCTCTTCAGTATTGGCTCGAGAGAGAGAGTATCTTTCATTATTATGGAAACAAATAACTTTCAGAATGTCTGGTATTCTTCATTGAAAATAAATCTGAAAAATATTTATTTGAACGTCTAATGAACTTAGTTTGCAGCATTTGCTGTACAAGCCACTAGCATAATATATACAGAAAAACTTTAGCTCGCCCCTGAAAGAGTAGAACTCGTGCTCAGGGGCGGATTCCTGAATTGAAATTAAGAAGTAAGCTATATAATACAATTTGTCTTATGTCTACTACGCAATAAGAACATGTAAATTTAAACTTACAATTTTTCAATTTTTATAAAATCCATACATAACTTTTTAAATTGAATACTAGAACTATTAGAAGTGATAAGATTAGGATATTTAAATATAAATCTGTTATATATTCTTGGGCATAAATTACTACTATTTTTAAATACTGTAGTTGCATTTTGTTTCAAACAGTCTAAAATAATTCGTACCTTTTGTTTCATAACTACGAGAATACAATTCAAAATTATATCGATTTTTATGTATGAATTTTATTAATATCATATAATAATTCTGTCTTATTTTAAGAACATTAAAGTCTAAAAACAATTTTTGATATGGAAAATCAGTAGGTTTATGAAGACATATTTTAATTATTTTCTTCTGTTAGTAAATAAAGTGGATTAAAATTGGATTTAAATAAGCTACCCCATCCTATAATTCCATACATAATTACCGATTGAAATGAAGTTAAGCATATTGTGGGTAATAAACTTATTGACAAGTAATAAAATTCTTCAATAAAACAAAGTAATATATTATTTTACGTAATTTATTGCAAAGGTAATTAATATGTTGGTTCCGTTTTAGATGATTGTCGAAAATTATGTCTAAATACTTAACTTCAGAGGACTCCTTAATAATCGGACATTTACACTGTATAAGACAACAATCAGAATTATGTAACATAATACTTAATATAATATAATATTATATTATATTATATTATGATTATCAGTGTGTTTTAGGCGTAATAGATCGACTATTGATCACATTTATTGTATTCGACAGATATTTGAGAAAAAATGGGAATATAAGGGTAATTACAGTACATTGATAGATTTCAAAGAGACATATGACTCGGTTAAGAGAGAAGTTTTATGTAATATTCTTGGTATTCCCAAGAAACTAGTTCCATTAATTAAAATGTGTCTCAATGAAACGTACAGCAGAGTCCGTATAGGCCAGTTTCTGTCTGATGCTTTTCTAATACACTACGGGCTAAAGCAAGGAGATGCACTATCACCTTTACTTTTTTACTTTGTTCTAGAATATGCCATTATAAATGTCCAGGATAACAGGGAGAGATCCACATCTGTGGAGTAACGGTTAGTGCGTCTGGCCGCGGAACCAGGTGGCCCGGGTTCGATTCCCGGTTGGGGCTGAAGTTTTTTCCGGGATTTTCCCTGAACCCAATATGAGCAAATGCTGGGTAACTTTCGGTGCTGGACCCAGGACTCATTTCACCGGCATTATCATTCATCCCATTCAGATGCTAAATAACCTAAGATGTTGATAAAGCGTCGTAAAATATCCTACTAAAAAAACAGGGAGAGTTGGGAATCCAACGGGTTACATCAGCTGCATGTCTATGCAGATGACGTGAATATGTTAGCAGAAAATCCACAAACTGTTATGAAAAACACGGAAATTTTACCTGAAGTAAATAAAGAGGTAGATTTGAAACTAAATCCCGAAAAGACAAAGTATATGATTATGTCTCGTGACCAGAACATAGTACGAAGTGGCAATATAAAAATTGGAAATTTATCCTATGACGAGGTGAAAAAATTCATATACATTGGATCAAGAGTAACAAATATAAATGACACTCGTAAGGAAATTAAACGCAGAATAAATATGGGAAATGCCTGCTATTATTCGGTTGAGAAGCTTTTGTCATCCAGTCTGCTGTCAAAAATGCTGAAAGTTAGAATTTATAAAACAGTTATATTACTGCTTATTCTGTATGGCTGTGAAACTTGGACTCTCACTTTGAGAGAGGAACAGAGATTAAGGGTGTTTTAGAATAAGTTGCTTAGGAAAATATTTGGGGCTAAGAGGGATGAAGTTACAGGAGAATGGAGAAAGTTGCACAATACAGAACTGCACGCATTGTATTCTTCACCTGACATAATTAGGAACATTAAATTCAGACGTTTGAGATGGGCAGGGCATGTAGCACGTATGGGCGAATCCAGAAATGCAAATAGAGTGTAAGTTGGGAGGCCGGATGGAAAAAGACCTGTGGGGAGGCCGAGACGTAGATGAGAGGATAATATTAAAATGGATTTGAGATAGGTGGAATGTGATTATAGAGACTAAATTATTCTTGCACGGGATAGAGACCGATGGCGGGCTTATGTGAGGGCGGCAAAGAACCTGCGGGTTCCTTAACAGCCATAAGTATCATTATTATTAAGTATTGTTATCTTCGTTTAGTCAACTATCCGAAGACAGGTTTGAACCTCAGAAGTGACACCAATAAGGTCTTACTCATGAGGAAACTAAGCCAGGAGATAATGAAACAGGTTAGCCAATTCCTTTCCCCCTCCATTGATTGCATACATCACTCACTAGTAACATGTTAGTTCTTTCTTTGACACATATCAAGTGAGATTTACTGCGTGATTATTATTATTATTATTATTATTATTATTATTATTATATTATTATTTAATACTAATAGTAACAATAAAATAATAATAATAATAATAATAATAATAATAATAATAATAATAATAATAATAATAATTGTGTTTCTTATAGAAATGCAGTGTTTACAATGAACTTTCTCTAGTGCACATAGATTCACATTTACTTTTCATGGATGTATGAAAAATGTCATACCAACGCTGCGAATGTCCTACAAGTCAGCTCCCTGAGAAATGAGAGTGAGTAAGAAAAAGATTAGGGACTATGCTTCATTTTTGTGCACTGTTGCACATAAAGATTTTAGCTTCATGTTTAACGGATCTAATATTTAAACATTTGTTGATTTTATTTGTCACTATTATATCAGAATTATTGGTTAAAATGTTTTGTTTGGTGTTGACCCGATGACGCTTGGAAGATTTCTTTCTGCTGGCATTAAAATGGTTGAAAATGTTGCTGCAGTACGTGCTGTGCCAGGAAGATCTCAGGACAACTGTTGTATGCATTGTCACAACGAGGTTGAAACTCTTGCATACGTCCTGGGATCCTGTCCGCACGGCGAAGCTCTGCGAAACGCTAGACACCACCAAGTACGATCAATTATTGCCACTGCCCTTAAGGATGCCGATTACAACACCTTTGAAGAAGTACATGGTCTCTCCGTCACTGGCAGTACACGGCGCATAGATATAATAGCTTTCAAGGAATCTACAAGATCTGGATACATAATTGATCCCACTGTGCGTTTCGAAATGAATGAGGAACAGCCAGCAGAAGTGGATAAGGAAAAAAAGTATATCTACAATCCTACCATTCCATATTACCTCCAAAAGTACCGGCTAGAAGAGCTTGAAGTAATCGGACTTCTGGTTGGAGCAAGAGGTACCGCTACTCTCTTCATGAGTGATGTGTTTTTAAGAGGCTTGGAATACGTACATCTTTTATTCCGATTGTAACCTTAGCTGCATTGAAAGGATCAATTGCTCTCCTAAAGCATCACCTATATTCGAAATGGAACCAAGTTCATTAGCATTCTTTACTTTTTTGTAACACTTACCTCTCTAAAACTAGGTATGTTTCTACCAATCACAAAATGTATTTGCAGCTATGTACTTGTAGGAGTTTCATTGTCAAAACAAAATTAATGGTTCACTGAACTTGTCCCTTGTGGCAGCTCACGAATAGTGAGAAGATTTCTAAATTAAAAAACAACTTATTTCTTCTATAAACGCAACAATGTAATGTGGCCGAACGTGAACCTCATCCCTATACATATGACGTAATCTCATTAACGGAAGACTGTGTACTGCAGCCAACAGGTGTTGTTTTCAAACAGTCTTGCGTGTTAGAATACGACCCCCTGTCCGAGTCTAAGCACTTTTGTACTTTATCTGATGGAAGTTGAGTCGTATTTCATTGCGATCATGTGGGAGGATTTCCAATATCGTTTCTACGGCAATCTCTTCAGGTGTGGAGGTTACAGAACCATTCTCGACTAAAGTTTTCTTTGTGCCTTTAAACATTCTTCTGCTCAATGAATTTCCTGCAACGAGACTTGAATACCTGAAGTATCAGACCTCCAGGGAGCGAGAATGTGTGGGCGATTCTCAACGGAAGTTGTGCTTGCTGAGGATATCTCAGGATAACACCAACTTGACCCCTGGCGTTTAAACACAGGGTGTGGCATACTATAATTTATATTTACAATCTCTCACAATTGAGAAACTAATCATCTTTATTATTATTTTAGTACTCTGTCTTTTTTATTGTGGGCACCGTTTGCAGGGAAGCTAGAACGACTGTTTTCTACTCTAGACACTTGCATTCATATCTTTAATGTTATACATGCATAGTTATTCAAAGAAAGTTACATTTTGTAATTGTCATTATTTATTACAAGTTGAGATTTATTTAAAATAAGATTATATTACTAAAGAATTCATGAAATGAAACAATTTGTTAGTTACGAGAAAGGAATCTGGAGCTATATTGGCATGACAAACTGGATTGGACGTTGGATATCTGAAGCTAATATAAGCATTAAAATATTGATAATATATAAATCGACGCTGAAAAACAAAACATGTCACACGGCGTCTTTTCGATCACTTTGATGTATTCTGCATTTTCTTAAGAGACTGCAGTGTTTCATTTATGAAAACGTGAAATACCGTAGACGAGGATGCAAAATTTTTTATTAACTATTACACTTTTACTACGTCACACTACTTTTGACCAATAAAACGGTACGAAAGGACGTCTTTCAACCAATCGTGGCTGCTTATCGCACAATTTTATCGCGTCCCTAGCATTTGTTTCATTTTATCGCGTCCCTAGCATTTGTTTACTTTTATCACTACCCTAGCATTTGTTTCTTTGTTTGCCAACATTTCAAATTGCACTGGTCTGGACGTCAAAAACAGAAAATTACAAACCACTCCAGTCGATGCACATCACTTTCAAATATGACTCGCATTGGCATTCAAGAACAAGAATTAATAAAAATCACTGGTCATATATGAAGAGCACCATTCGGAAATCCTGAATAAGTTGAGGGATACACCATGTACATCAACGAGTTCACTTCTTTTACGCACACGTCCAATATAACATCAACTGAACCATCAACCACTAAAACATTCAAATTTGAAAATTGTACTTTCAATAATTATTTCTTTTAAAATTATTCATGTTTATTTTTTATTTCATGATCGTTAATTAAAACGTTTCTTGTTTATTTCATCATCCCTAATTAAAACTTTTCTAACACTTATTTATATTGTTTAGGTTATGTTTGTTATAGTTCTTCTATATGATATTATGAATAGTCACGTATCAGAAATTGTTTAATACTAAGATTTATTGAAAATCATCTGTCAAGTGACGTTGATTACTGGGATCCGGATGATTGAAGTGGAATGCAAATGTTTTAATAAAAATGAAACTGAATCAAAAAAGCCTTCTTGACTAGTAACTGTCCACAGAGTTCAATGAAGATTCCATAATTGGCACAACTGATAGCAAGAAAACATAATCGTAAAACACTATTGCCATCTAGCGTAATTTGAGATGGTACAATAATACATTTGAAGACAATTGTATTTTCGTGAACCAATTAATATTTTATTGTATTGGAGTACTTTGTTACTTCTAATCTTTATATACTTTCTTCTAATCGTGTTCCACTCGCAGATTTATAGATAAAATCAAAACCTCTAGTGAGATTACTGTTGATAATCTTTTTTTCGTACGTGATAGTTATTCAAATATTTTATTGTGGTTTCGATATACTTCTGTCATGTTCTGTAGGGTATAAACAGATTTCATATCTACTTCCATTAATGTAGACTATATTAAATTATAAAAATCATTTTTAAAATATCGAAAGCTTTCACGGAATTTAAAAGTCAGTAAATATTTTTATATAAAACTATCATCTTCTTTCTATCATCATCATCATAAACAACACGGTTTAGGTCATAAGGTCTGTTCCGTCTCCATGACGTAGTCTAAATGTTAAAATTAAAATTGGTCACTCCATCTCTTCCTAGGTCGACCGATGTCTCTTCTACCTCTTGGTTGATATTGATATATTATTTGTAGAATACGGTTTTGTTCCATTCTGGTAATATGGTCATGCCATCTATTTATATATTCATGTGTTGTTGTTATTACACAACTTGTCATATTTAGTTCTTCACGTATTCCTGTATTTCTTTTATCATGGAGTAGACTGTAACCTACCAATGGTCTGAGCAGTCTCATTTCCGCTGCTTCCATTCTTTTCTTTTGTTTCTCAGTCAAAGTCCAGATCTCAGATACATAGATTAATGACGGTATGACAAGTGCTTTATAAAATTTTAAAACTGTTTCCTTTCTGACCTTGTTGCAGAGTGTTCTTTTGCTGGTTCCTACTAGCTGTTGGAATTTAGGAAGTTTTATTTCTACATCAGATGTTTTATCATATGTTATATTACAACCAAGGTAGTTAAAATTGTTAACTTGCTCAATAGGCTCATTATTTATTACAATTTTCGTTCTTAGAGCATTTTTCCCTGAAAGCCCATTACTTTCGTTTTCTTCGTTGAGATCTTCAGGTCATAATTGCAGGCTATCTGTTTTAGTTGAAATAGTGCCCGTTGCAGATCATCCTATGAATTAGCAAATACAACCTGATCATCTGCGAATAAGATCGTATTTACAGGTTTATTGTTTATTATAAAATGTGAACTTAGTTCTCTTTGCCAGATTCTGGGAATTTCGTCAATATATAAATCTTCTTTCTATTAATATTTTAATTATTTATAAGCATTGTATGGTTTTCCTTTCCTGGACAGAGTTTAATACATAATAAGATAATTTTCTGTTACCGTCACACTATTGCTTCATAACTTTTAATTCAAGATTACTTCGCGGATTGAACTTAATCCAAATACTCAATTCCATAAAATAATAAAATCAAGAATACTAATTCACTGTAAGTTTACGATTATGAACATTTCAGAACAATGTAGGACAATGTGTACCGTGCCGTAGCATTATGCCTTAGATTAGTGTTATGGCGAGTCCTCAGCCTCACTTCATTTCACCCCCTTTGGTCTGATTACCTGGTTGGGTTTTTACCGAGGTTTTTCCCAACCATAAGGCAAATGCCGGGTAATCTTAAGGCGAATCCTCAGGCCTCACATCATCTCACTACAGCTCCCCACAATATTGTAAAAAAATTGTAAAAAATTGTAGAAAATTACAACATTTTATAAATGTAAAAATTGTAAAATATTGTAAAAATTGTAAAACTTTGTAAAAATTGTAATTGTAATATTGTAAAATTTTGACTTGTTCCACATCTTAAAGCTTCATAGCTCATGTAACATCTATGGAGTATAATAAATGAAATGAATGAGGAAGACGTTTTCTCGTGAAATTTTTAGCCAGTGTCCAATCAGCATCACGATAAATACAATTTGGAGGGCTTCAGTTAAATAGCGAAATCCGGTTCCGCGAGCCTGAACTGTTGGGGAGATCATTGGGATCAGGGTAACTTGTCACATTATATTCGTACTCGTTACAATTAGTCATAAAATTGCAATTCGTCATAGTTCGCCAATTATAACCTCTCCAAAATTACATCTAGTTACACAAATCTGATATTTAAATTTCTATTTTATTATTAGTATTTCTGTAAGATCAACTGATTTAACCAATTGTAACAAGTGGCTTAGTAAAATGAGTGACAAGTTAAATCTCGTGGCCAGTGAAAGTATGTGACCAATTCTCTTTTGTTACGAATTATAGTATCTGATTAATGAGCAATTATGATGAATGGAAAGTGACGAAATATAACAGTGACGAATAAATTGTGACGAGTTTCTCTAAATACGGATCGTCGTGCTGAAAACTACGTTATCTGCGTATTTGTTGGATAATCGTTTTTCTCTGCTGAAGAATATGGACATAAGGCCAGCACTCTGCAAAAAGAAAAAAAAAACAAACAAACCAATAATTTTATTGTATAGGCACTGACGGCACACTTCTAGTTTTCCATCATAAAGTGAAAACAACGCTAAAAACTACGTTATCTGCGTTTTGGTTGGATAATCGTTTTTCTCTGCTGAAGAATATGGACATAAGGCCAGCACTCTGCAAAAAGAAAAAAAAAAACAAACAAACCAATAATTTTATTGTATAGGCACTGACGGCACACTTCTAGTTTTCCATCATGAAGTGGAAACTTATTCATGTTTCTTGGCTTGTCTACAGACCATTTGTTATTATAAAGCCCGGATTTTAGGCAAAATGCCTTTTTTGCACTGAGTGTATGTATGGAATACCTATTAGAGATAAACATGTTTCCACACATTTGGGGACGATAGGCCCAATTTTTATTTTGTATTTTTTTGCCTATTTTAGCTCCTTATGCCTATTTCAATGTTAAATGCCTTTTTTTAGCCGTTTTACGTCGTTATTGTACATTTTATATATTTTTAATGCATTTAAAATAAGCCTCACATAAATTATAGCTATTAAAAACAAAGAAGAACGGTTGTACAAATTAAAAATATATATTCACCTCACACAAATATTTGCTGAGAATCTTATTCTCCAGCAATACATATGTTTCCAAGGAGTCGTAAACTTTTCTCCCCTACCGATTTCATCTTTTATGTCACTTAACAAAGATGTTTGAATAGTATAACCCTCAGTGCTCAAGTCACTTCGGAGTCTACCAGCGAAAGAAAGGGGATGAGGGAAATATTAAAAGCAAGTCTCCAGGTTCCGTTACTGTTGTCGCTTGCACGCACAAATCACGCGTACTTTGAAGTCTCTAATCCCTTCTCAAACCCCACTTTTGAGACAATACTCAGTCGGTTTTTCCCGATCTCTGAAAGAAAGTAGATACAGTCCTTCTGAAATAAGTTGTTTTAAGTTTGCTCCAATAATTTCAGTAGAAGTAGAAAGATCTTTTTCCACCATGAAAAACGTTCTCTCTGACAGGCGGCTCACTATGACAGTTGACAACTTAAAAAATTATCTTGTTGTGACATGTAACCAAGGAAAGTGAGTATCGTATGGGATAGTTTATTAAGTATTTGTCTATTTTTTGCCTGTTTTCATGAATAATATATGCCTATTTCACTGCCCATTTTTACTATTTTAGTGCCTATATGCCTGCCTATTTTAACCAAAATAAATGCCTAAACATCCGAGCTCTAGTTATTACGTAATGCAAAGTGATCTTACAGATGAAATCAAGCTTCATCGGAAAAGAAAATAGATCTTAGGCACATTTGCCCGTTATTAACTTTTCCTAAGATCAAATTACAAAAGTGAAGTCTAATGTATGGTGAATTAACATAATATAGACATTATTTCACGGCGTATTTAAGCAGGATTAGCAAACTGCTCTTACTGTTTATGTACTAATAACTGATCAGAGCCGAGTGTTTACATCATCAAGCTTAACATCTGAAGCATTGTAAATTTTGCTATAAGTGATACATGTTGTAACGATAACAACAAATATTATTAATGAGAACAATAACAATAATAATATTAAATAAAATAGTAGAAATTATATGAAATAATAACTGAACGAATCACTAATAAATGTAGAACTGGGATTTTAGGGCATTAAAAATGTATGATTACGCATATAAAATAAGCTGGAAAATATTTAATAGAAGTACAAAATAACATGTCAACAACCATAATAAACCGTAAATAAGTCATATACTCATAAAATGCATTAGCTTTTGTTTTGGTTTATACCCCCAAAACGCGCCAGATGTTGCCTGGGGGAGCGCTTATCGAAAAGTGAAATCATAGTAGCCTATATCTTAAAAACCTTCCGTGATTGTATGTACTTATTTACACTGCAAGTGGGCAAGCACCCGGTGGCAGTGGTATACATAATACAAACAATACACAATAAAATGATAAACAATACACAATAAAAACATAAACAATACACAATAAAATTTACACTACACAATACAATTATACAATACACAATACAATTATATACGCAATACAATAAAAATATACAATACAATTTAACACAATAATTACAATTAATAATAAAACATAAATAAAATACCTAATTTTACAATACAACCTACATATGTATAGGCCCTACATAAGTTTCAATAGTCTTTCACTTTACTCTCATCTCACTCACTGTAGTGGCACTATGACGCATTTCATTGACACTTTAGGACACATTTCACTGACACTATAGAACACATTTCATTGACGCTATAAATTATCACTGATCGGAACTATTCACTGCACTGTAAAACCATAACTTCACTGACTCACCTCGCTTCACTGATACAACAATTCAAATAAGTCAAATAATTACATCCTTATGCATACTTATAAACAGAACTACATTTAAGCTAAACATTTCTAGTCTACGGCCCTCTTACACGCTATTTTTAAATAATTTACAATTCAAACCAAGGAAGTAACTCGTCAGGCTAAATAAATACATGTCACCTTAAAAAATTAAATGTTAAATGTTACCTTAATTTTAATTTGCACTTTATACACAACTTTTTAAGTTATTCTTGAATATCCTTAAGGAAGGACAGCCCTCAAAGACCGCTGCAGGTAGGTCATTCCAATCATTTATAGTTATATTTAAAAATGAGAATTTACCTACTTCCGTTTTCTGTTTCCTACATTTGATTTTAAAATCATGATCGTTCCTACCATAGTACGTTGGCTTTTCTAACCGAGCCGTTATATCTAGCTATGCTTTCTGACCTAGATGTGCTCTATACAATGATGCTATTCTAGTTTTCCTACATCTGTTTTCCAAAGTTTCCCATTTCAGTTCTTTTATTGTATCGTTTCCATCTTCTCTTTTACCTTTAACAAATTTAGCTGCCCTATACTGGATTCTTTCTAAGGAACTTATCTGATATATTCTATAGGGATCCCAACATGTAGTTCCGTATTCCATTAACGGTCGCACTAACTTTAGATAGCCTACGCTATTTCCCTCGATTTGGGGAAATTTCCCTCGATTTGGGGTGCTATTTCCCTCGATACAAAGAAAAGAGATGCATTTTCGGATTCAGCGCACATCAAACCATAAGGGACACATTGTTTTATATCGGAGAAAAATTCTTGTTGTTCAGTGTAATCTATAAAAAAAATGACATAATTCAGTAAGTTCGGTGGGTGCTTTGCGGGTAGCAGGCGGACAGGCGGCAGCAACCTGTTGATGTTCAGAGGTCACCCCGCCCAGCTCCATGGGTGGGCGTCGCATATAACCAAAAACAATGGATCATGACTGAGCAGCCACCTGCACTGCTGGGCGTTCCATCCGTCTGAACGTACGTTCGTACGTACACCGACCCTGCTCTGACAGGAACGTGCTCCGAGACTTGGCAGCGCGATTAGAACACTTCCAGATCGTGTGTGATGCATTAGCCTCGCCAGACAATTCCATCGTTACTCTCTCAAACACTGAGATGTTAGCCATGTTCTTTATTACGAAATTAAATTAGCCTATTTATGTTTGAAACTAGTTACTAGGATATTAATGTGTTATTTATTTAACGTCCTAACTGAAACAGTTCGGACACTGTCAGACTCGTTGGAGGGAGAAAAAGTTAAAAAGTATGAGGGCTTTCGCTTCCTACGCAAGGGCTCTTGGATAATTACTTGTAATACAGCGAATGCCCAGAGCGAGTCGGAACAATTTTCAGCCGATCAGAGATATCGATATATATCCGATATCGCCGCCTTACAAAACGATCTTAACATTATTGAAACCTGGACGACAGAAAATAAAATGAAAATCAATGTCAGTAAAAGTAAGTCAATATCCTTCTGTAGAACGCATAAAGAAATTTGTCTCAGATATCAGCTGAATGGTACATCGGTGCCACAAGTGAATACTTGTAAATACCTAGGTATATATTTAAGTAACAAACTGGGTTGGGAGGAACAAGCCACTAATAACACAAGGAAAGCCTGGAAAGCACTACATTTCTCTATGAATATTGTGAAAAAATGTAACCGAAGGTCAAAAGAATTAGCGTACAAAACCCTTGTTCGCCCAATTATGGAATATGGAGCACTAGGTTGGGATCTGTACAGACAAAACCAAATCGATTCAATAGAAAAGGTCCAACGCAAGCAGCAAAGTATGTCAAAATGGGAAAGGGACATGGTGAAGAGATAGTAAAAGACTTAGGGTGGGAATCTCTCAAATCAAGGCGACGAAAAACTAGACTCACCGCATTGTTTAAGGCACAAATGGGACACAAAGCATGGACCGACATCAATGCTAGATTAGCAATACCATCATACTTAGGCAGGGCAAATCATATTAGGAAGTTTAAATGTAGAAAACAAAGAACGGACGTGGCAAAATTTTCCTTTGTTAACCGCACAATAGTAGACTGGAACAGCTTACCTGCGACAATCTTTCAGGGTGGTCTTCTCAAAATCAATACATTTAAGGAAAGGTTAAGGAGATTAGACTGAAAATGTAATTGTAGGTGCAGTGTAATTATTTAAGTTTTGTCATGTAATTAATTAAGTTAATATGTAATTAATTAAGATGATATGTAATTAACTGATGATATGTAGGCTAATTAAGTTTTATTGCATCTATTTATTTATAGTTAGAAATAAATTTACGTTTATTTTATTGTTTTTATTGCTGTAATTATTGTATTATTGTGATAGTATTATTGTATATTATATATCACTGCCACCGGGTGTATACCCAATTGTAGTGTTAATAAATACATACGTACGTACATACATACATACGTACGTACGTACATACATACATACATACATACATACATACATACATACATACATACATACATACATACATACATACATACATACATACATACATACATAATTTATCATTGACTGAGAAGCACAAAACGCAGCACATAGGTAATATCTCATACGTTGCATAGCGTGTTTTCTGCAGTGTAGAGGGCGATTCGATAAAAGAAAAAAATTCGCCACTTTAAAGAGTAGTGATTTCTGTGTGACTGTTTCGTTTATATGACATCATTTCATTTTCGGCCAATGAAGTGTAATGAAATTTTGAATTCCAACTAATCACAGTCATACATCGCGATAATTTCTGCAGCTCGATTTATTACTATCAATTTATCGCATGGTCGTTCTTTTATTTAGTCAGTGTCGCCAACTGTTTTCACGTAAATCGATGAGCAAGAATCAATTGTACTAAATAAATTGCGAAATTCTACTTCCACATCTACATCTTGTAATTCCATGTAAATTGTATCTAAAGAAAATGATTCTCCTTCATAACAATTGTTCATTTAATTAATGTATTCCTTATTCGTTGGTTTCATTGCACTATACTGGGTTATATATAATCAGCACAGAATATTACTCTTAAAAATTGACACAATGGATATCCAGGAAGTGTTTTATTCCAGGACCTCCATGTAAGGAAAAGTAAGACATCACATTGAGAACGTAAAAAACATCCATGTTTCATGCGAGAATAAAATATACAATCATAGCTTCTACGCAGTGTCAAACCGGCCCTTTAATCCTTGCGTGCACTATGTGCACGATCAGTAACCTGTCACTATTAATTCCTCCATTCCATCCCCTACGAATTATGTAATTTCACTTACTATTTCCTTTATTTCACTCATTCATACATAATGACATCAAAAGTCTCCCGAAATCATTATAGGCCTACTGTATGCATGAAGACAAATTTATGTAATGGTTAATTGTTAGTGGTAATGGCATATGTAACGAAACTCCGTGATGTGAGGGGCGCAGAGGGTGCATTCTAAACTGTACATTCTACTTTAGTTTTCATTTGTCTCGTTTATTTATATAAATTAAGTTCATTCATTTTGTAGTTCCTCTAATTTTCTTTGTAAATATTAAGAATATTCCCTATTTCCAAGTCCCCAGCGCTAGTCGCCGACGAAACACTCAGCAGAAAACAAGCAAGCAGAAACATTTAGATGCCGGTGGTGTAAGAACAGAAAATTCTTTCAATAAATGCAATCTTCCTTTAAATGACTTAAAGAACGTAGAACTTTACACTCTTTGTCTTTACTCTTTCGAATTCTGCAAACTTCAACGCTAAGTATACCTCTTCATAGAACATCTTGTTATTCATCATCTTTTACTTCCACCTCGCAACAATAGAATTCCTTGTCACAAAGTATTAGGGGCTGCAAGACAATAAACACTTTTAATACACCTTAAAAGATAACCTTCTTAGTATTTCACTCCAATCATACTGACTTAAACTATCACTGAATATATTGTTACTCCTTCCTCTAGACATGCATACTGATAGTGCTGTATTTTCAAAATTGTCTCATAATAATCTCTTTCTATTATATAACATTATTTGAAATATATTAACATTCTATGTATGTTAGCTAAATTCTGCTACACAGTTCGTATTTCATTGTTTAATTAATAGTTAATAGTATTTTGCTGTTTAATTCGTAAATAACTCTTGTATACATGTAACTCTTATCTAAATCAAATTGTTGAATTCTTTGTAAGTTCATACATATTATGTATGTATACTTTTTGCAGGTTGAGTGGAAGAGAAGGCCTTACGGCCTTAACTCTGCCAACTAAAATAAATAATAATAATAATAATAATAATAATAATAATAATAATTATTATTATTATTATTATTATTATTATTATTATTATTACATGAGAGCCTAAAAAAGTCCTCTATCACAATTCAGACACAATAAATTGGTATTTCTTGAGTAAATTCTAGTAAATTCTTAGAAATTCAGGTATAGTGTAAAACTAGCTATCATTGTTCGAATATTATATTTTAATTTTTCCATTGTATCAGGATTATTATCTTATACTTTCCCCTGCAGTGTTCTCCACAGATAAAACCTCACGAATTTAAATTAGGAGATTTCGCAGTCCACAAACCTCTGCTAAATATTTTGTTATTACCGAAGACGTGTCTTGTAGGCTCATTGAATTCAATGAATTCTATTTCTTCCGAGCTTACTTTTACACATTTGAGGCGTCTAGAATCAAAACTCTCCAAGTCCATAAAACAAAATTTGTGGGAAAATGGAAAAAACTGTTTCCATACAAATAAACATTCTTGGGATATAAACAATGCTTTTATCAAGTATTTTATTATCATTAGATATGTTCAGACAAATTACAGGATTGACCCTTCATTGAAACTAACAAATTCGTGAGGTTAAATTAGCATCTAACTGATTTTGAAACTGAAAAGTGTATGTGGAGGCTTCTGAAAGTAAGAGAATTAGTTCTAAGCATAAAAATGAGTCAAAAAGGAAAACATTTCAACTTAAATCTTACAAATTATATATGCAATGAAATCCAGACATGAAGTATGATTATGCACATGCTTTGAACATAACAGCAGTATTAATTTGAATATATGTTACACTTTTTAAGTTCATACAAATTTTACACAATATTGTCACATTCCTCTTCCTCCAGATTAACAGTCTCTTCTTCGTCTTGTTATTCTTCACGTTCAATTCTATTGTTTTTTCTTGTTACTACCTTTACAACAACGGTATCAGTTCTATAGTTAAACTCATCTTGCACTGTTATCTGTTCTTTCAATGCAGAGCGTCTTAAAATAAATCTTTTACAGGGACTGAACTTAAAATAGCAGGAGATCTTAAAATTATGTCTGCCTCTTTCTTCCAGTCTTGAAGAGGTAGGCCTACATCTTCATTTTCAAGATTAAAGACTGTTCCATGTTTGCCAATAATATCTTTATATTCTTGGGGATCTACAATCACTTCCTTATTTCTTTTTCGATTACTCCAAATATGCGATCGGGAGGGAGAAATGAATGCCCAACCACAGGAAATGTAATTTACACTTTTTTAATAGTTAGAGGTGCTTCAGTGAGTAGCCATGTAGAGCACATTCCAATCATTGTTATATTTTTATTTTGTACAGTAATAAAATTGTCTTATTGCTGGTTATCTGATGAAGAGTAGAAAAAGGAAATGCAACTTCTTTATGTCCAACAAACTTAAGCTGTTGGATTTCCATTTACTGCCAACAGCATGATTACAAGCTGGTATAGCAGGAGCGCACAAGAGGAGTACCTACAAAATTATGTAATTAATTATTAATTGGTAAGAATAGGCCTACAATATGTTACAATAATTTAATAATGTACATAATATTTATTTTCATCATATTACGTTTTCTATGTGATGAAAATATAATTTCAACCACACATACCTTTCTTTCCTTTTCATTTCTCTTTTCCATTTCTCCCTATTTAGTGTTTTTACAGGAGCTTTTCTTTGTGAACATTTTTGTAACTCACTGCTCTTTCTATCCACCATTTCACTGAATATTATTAGAGTAGAAATTAAACTTAATAAGGTTTAACAAGAGCTTAACCACACAAATAATAAATCAACATCGCACAGCTGAGGAATGCTGGGTAAAGCAGTCCCACAACCTGATTGGCAGAAAGCGACTTGGAGGTTTTTGAAACTAACAATGGCCGAAATTCAGTTGGATCTAGCGGATATTGAAACTAATCCTAACTTTTGTCCAGCATTTTCAGAGGAATCCAGCGGATATTGCAGAAAAATAATGCCAGGATCGAATTGGCCATGCGAAGATACACAGAAAAATAACTTTATCTCATTTTTTTTTTCGATTGACTTGGCGGGTTTTGATTCTAGACGCCTCATTTTATAGCTGTTATGCTTCACATAACAGTGGCAAATAACTAGGCATGAGCTGTTCTAAATTGTAGTGAGCCACACACTATCGCACGATATTGCATAACTACAGAGAGTGACGACTTCCATCACGTCTCACTGGAGACAAGTTCATGATGCCATACACTCTTGATGCAGTATGATTCACTACTTAACATAAGTTACATTGTATCCTGCCAAGGGAACCAAAAATAACACACTGAGATGTCTGGGCCATATATATACTATATACAGTAGAACTTGGTTATAATGACATCCAAGGGACCTTAAAAATTATGCTGTTATAAACGAGTGTCGTAGTAACCCAGATTAGTATTATCAGTCTAGTGAGGTGGAAAATGAAAAATAACAAACTTAATTAGGCTCATTTTAGATTTATGTATTCACTTTTAAGCCTAGAATGAACACAATAAAATACACGTACAATTAGAAATACAGTATTCTGTATTAAACAGTTTTTTCCGTACTCACTAAACTTCTTTACTTAGGAGTCAGGCAATCAATCATTTTACTCTGTTGTCTCCTACTTGCCCAATACACACTTTCTAAATCTACGAGTATGTTCACCATTTCAGTTACAATTTCACTGCTCCCTCCCCTACCTTCGATCCATTCTGTTCATATGCAGCAACAATTTTATCCTTGCTCTTCCAAATCGTTTGAATTGTGAAATTAACTAGGCCAAACTCACGACACACGTAACCTTTTTTAATTCCATTCTTAATTTGATGAATCACTTTAACTTTTTCTTCCAATGTTAAAACTCTTCTTTTAGTGGCCATACTGCTTTAAAATGGGTCCATTTAGTGAAAACTTCCTATCGAAATTGATCGCAAGCAGCTACCGTTAATACCACATGAATTCGGGCGGGTTACAATGGGTTACAATTATTCAAATCTGCTTTACAGGAAGCTTTACCTGAAAGATTAGATTTGCATAATATATACGTCACTGTGTACGTTAACAGAAAACCACAATTTCAAGTCACACAGAGTTTGTGTGCACTCGATGTGGGTCTCTTGCGTTCGTCAGCCCACGCGAGTTGTGTGGATATAAAGGGAAAATTTGAGACGATGTCGGGTGGAGTTCCCGGGTAGCTCAGTTGGCAGAGCGCTGGTACGTTCAACCAGAGGTCCCGGGATCGATACCTGGCCCCGGAACAATTTTTCCCTTGAAATTATTCAAATCTGCTTTACAGGAAGCTTTACCTAAAAGATTAGATTTGCATAATATATACGTCACTGTGTACGTTAACAGAAAACCACAATTTCAAGTCACACAAAATTTGTGTGCACTCGATGTGGATCTCTGGCGTTCGTCAGCCCACGCGAGTTGTGTGGATATAAAGGGAAAAGTTGAGACGGTGTCGGGTGGAGTTCCCGGGTAGCTCAGTTGGCAGAGCGCTGGTACGTTCAACCAGAGGTCCCGGGATCGATACCCGGCCCCGGAACAATTTTTCCCTTGAAATTATTCAAATCTGCTTTACAGGAAGCTTTACCTGAAAGATTAGATTTGCATATATTAATTGAAATAGAAGTTAAGAAGAATTGTATTATTTCTATTTCTTCATCATGTACGGAATATTTTGAGAAGAATTTGTACTGTATTAATGATTATTAATTTTCAAAATGATGCAAATTAGTGACTGATGCCCTTTCAAAACAAATAGGTAATATTTTCTTCCTGCGTGATGCAGCCCTATACTATTTTCCGCTGCCTAGGATCTTACTCCCTCTTTAGTTGAACAATTATTTATTACGTACGTAGAAAAGTAACGTAGTCTTCTGTTTTCTTAGTACTACGAGTGATGTCAGAGTTTACAGGAAAACCTTTCATGCCAAAACGTTACAATTTTTCTCGCCTTGTAGGTCAAGTACTGTATACACGTTGCACTATTAAAAAAAGCTAACTTTATAATGATTTTATTACAGTAATACAGTTTCCAGTTACACAAGTATTGCGACACATTGGAGTTCATTACAGCTAGTTTGGAACTGCGATTAACAACAACTTCAGGCACACGCCTATGATGATGATGATGATGATGATGATGATGATGATATAACGAACTATTTGCGAAGAGTCCTAGCACACTTTTCTACGACTACACCAGTGATTGTTATCATTGTTATTGCTATTGCTTTAACTTCAGTATTTACTATCGTAAAATAATGAGTGATATAAATATGCTGGGGGTTTATTATTTACGGCTACCGACCACGCTCGGAGAGTTTCAAGTTATATCGCACGTAATGGGTGACCCCGCGCCGCTCAAAAACGGGGTGCGTGTCCTGGCTGTCATGCTCTGTGTGGCTCAGAACGGGAGCCGTTGGCATGGAGACCAACACGCGACTTGCCAACTGGTTTATGTTTCCTGTACAACACGACGCGGTCTTGTAGCATGTTCCCGTACGGAGCCTGAGTCACGGTACGGCTTGCTGGCCGAATTATGATTCGTAAGTGGTTAATGAACACTACAAGTGAGATCTATGTACCAGAAACTTAACATATTGATGACAACTTCAGATAAGTAGACAGTGATACCGGTATAAAGGAGAGAGAAAACCATAAACCAGCGTTTCTCAAACTGTTTTGAAGTGGGGACCACTTTTTTAAGTCAGAACAGTTCCGCGGACCACCTTACTCTTGTTCCCTCCGAAAGCAAATTTATCGTTTTTGTAGTACATTTTAATATCAATATACTTATATTTTAAAATATAATTAATTAAAATTAATTAAATTAAATTAATTTTATATAAGTATTAACGAATTAAGCTGATATTAATAGACGAAAATTCATTTTTGTTTCTTTAATAATTCAAAGCTATTAGAGTTTGGATAATCGTTAACTTATTATCTAAAAAAAAAAAATGTTGGTACTCACATTAAGGGGAGAGGATGGTATTTTTTAAACGTTTTTTCCTATTTGGTGTAAAATATTATTTTTTTGTATGTAGAGAGCTCATAGCTGTGGCAACTCAACCAAATAAAAATATCTAAAAAAATTATTTGAGGGCCCAAATTTGAAAAAAAATATACCCATGCAGGATTGTACTAAAACCGATATATCTAAACCGTTTTTAAAGGTAGATTGAAACAGTTTTTTGCAATGCATTTGCAAAAGCATGTTCTACAAACTGTCTTTAATAGAATTTTGATATTAGTCCTTACGTTTGTAAAATAAATAATTAAAATTTAATAACAATTTTCTGATTTCCTTTCTTGCAAATAAACGGACGTATTTTAAAAATAAAATCAACTAACAAAATTCTGTTACAGAGAAAAGTTTCCTAATAGTCTAAAGAATGTGTGTTCTAAATTTCATGCATGTATCTTTAATAGTGCATAAATTATATCCATTTTTGTCTGGAAATGTAGAAAAAAATGAAGTTACTGGAAACCGATAAAAGCGGGCATGTGATTTAAAAATCCATAGCGCAGGAAGTTTAAAAATGACGTTTCAACATCCGAAAGGGCACAAATACCCACAAAATGTTATGCAATGCATTCCACACATATCAAAGTGTATTTTAAAGAAATTTTTTTAAATTTAATTTACCGGAAACAACAAAAAAAGTGGGCGAGTGATTTAAAATTCCATAACGAAAGAAGTTTAAAAATGGCGACTCAACATCCGATAAGGGCACAAATACCCACAAAATGTTATGCTATGCATTCCACACATATCACAGAGCATTTTAAAGATTTTTTTTTTTTAATTTACTTATTTTTCACCAAAAAATACCATCCTCTCCCCTTAATGAGATGGATTAGCCTGCCGGTTCTTGCACACTATTGTTCTATATTTTGACGTATGCTGGTAAGCTTAAGTCGGAGGTTGTCACATGCATCGAGTCAATTTCGGTAGCCTACTTTGTTTTTATCAGAGTTAGTGATGAAAGCCCTTTCTCACACAGATACGTAGAAACAAACTGAATTGTAATGTCTAAAGCACCATTGTACAGTTCACAGTATTCTATTTTCGCTTGTGATGCAGTCCAGAAATTAACCATTCCCTCCGCTTGGAATTTCATTTTAAGTCCGGTCTCATTCGAAAGTTCAATTAACTGTTCTCTTTCACTCAATGAAAGTTTGTTAGTTTCAATATAGCAATGAAAGTGATCACGAAGCCATGAAAATTCGTCATGTTTACTCGGAAAATAAGTTTCAAATTGTGACCTCAGAGTTGTATTATTGGTATACGACGTACAGTACGTGACCATTTCATTTTTTTAATTTTGGTATTAAAGATTTCTAATAAAAATTGTTAATTTCTGTGAAGTTGTATTCTTCACAAACAAGGTTTGTCTAAACTCGCATTATTTTCAGACGACAAAGTGTGAAATTTTCCTAAATTGTTTTTATTAACACATCAGTTACCACGTGAAAATTTTAAACTCATTATTTATGCTCTCCTTAAAAGTTAATTCCTGAAGATGATGACGGCATTGCTGACGATGATGATGATGATGATGATGATGATGATGATAATAAGCATGAAGATAACGAGAAAGATGTACTAATAATGATAGCAAAAAGTTAAAGCAACAAATTTAATGTTACGTGAAAATGATTGTTACATTACTACGTAGCTACGGATGAGTTGGATATATTGCTTGAATCTTATGTCACGGAAGAACACATAGATACCACGTCTTACCATACTCACAAATTCCAAGAAAAGGAGTGGTATTAGTATATGTGTTTTCTAGGATTTGTAAACTCATGACCAGGGAAAGGATTTATATGTAAATACATATTTACTTATAAAGCTAATATAATTTATATTTTGCATTATCTTTATGTTTCACAATGTGTAGGGTTGAAAAATCCTACTTTTATTTTCCATATTTTTCCATATTTTAGAGTTTAGTACATATTTTCGTTAATTTCCATATATTTTCCATATTTCATATAAAACAGTCCATATTATATTAGGTTTAACAATAAAACAAAACAAAATTCCATTAACTTTTAAAAATACATTTCAACAATAGAGATTTAAACACATGTTCAGTAATCCCTTTAACATCAGAGTTATTTGAAAATTAGCAGTCCTATCAACAATGGGAAAGTAAGTTACAAAACTGTATTAATTTAATTTAAAATTTTTAACAGACTTCAGTTGTGCAGCTCAACAGTTAAATGCCAGTCAGAGTACACATAGGTTCAGTTTTGTAAATCATACTATAAAGACGGTAAATATGCCAAAAGTACGTCATTCAGTCAATTTAAAATCAAAACTAACAAGTTACATTTCAGAATTTAAAGAAGATGGTTTATCAACTGACAATAAAATATTATTTTGTAATTTGTGTCAGTGTGCAGTATCATCTACACAAAAGTTCCTGGTGCAACAACACATTACAACTAGTAAACATCAGGCCAACAAACAACTAAATTCCAAGCAGAGACAATTGTTTTTAACACAACCAACAACATCGAATGTAAGATCTGAGTTTAACATCGACCTGTGCCGTTCTCTCATCTCTGCTGATATTCCTCTCTACAAACTAAAGAATAAGGTCTTCAGGGAATTCCTTGAAAAATATACTCAACATACAATCCCGGATGAGTCAACACTTAGGAAGACGTATGCTCCATCCATCTACGATGAGACAATACAGAAGATAAGAGATGAAATTAAAGATAGTTCAATTTGGGTTTCCATTGATGAGACTCCCGACAAAGAAGGTAGACTTGTTGGTAATGTAGTTATCGGTTTGTTAAGTGAACAATATTCTGAACGAATTCTTTTACATTGTGATGTTCTAGAAAAGTGCAATAACAAAACTATAGTTAAACTGTTCAACGAAGCTATGGGTATCCTGTGGCCAAAGGGTATTATGTACGATAATGTGTTATTCTTTATTAGCGATGCTGCCCCTTATATGGTCAAAGCTGGACAAGCATTATCTGTTGTATATCCTAAATTGACTCATTTTACTTGTGTGGCGCATGCATTTCATCGTGTGGCAGAAGTGGTCAGAGACAATTTCCCTAAAGTAGATTTGTTGATTTCATCAGTGAAAAAAGTATTTCTCAAAGCTCCCAGTAGAGTTAACGTGTTGAAAGAAATGTACCCTGAAATTCCATTGCCACCAAAGCCAATTTTAACTAGATGGGGTACATGGCTAGAAGCAGTTGAATATTATGCCGAACATATAGACTCTATTAACAATGTTCTCCTTGCATTGGACTCTGAAGATGCAGTCTCAATTGATACTGCGAAAACAGTTACCTGTGACATAAGTGTGAAGAATGACTTAGCTCACATTCAGCATACATTTTCATGCATCATAAAAACGCTCAAAAGTCTCCAAAATAGGCACCTTTCACTATCTGAAAGTTTTGAAATTATAAATAGTACTGTGGAACAACTGAATCGTGGTAGAGGTAAAGTTGCAGATGCAGTAAGAGCTAAGGTGGACACTGTACTTTCAAAAAACCCTGGATATGAAGAACTACAAAAGGTTGTTGCTGTGATGAGTGGTGAATCAACAGTGAAGATTAACTTGGACTTATCCCCAGCAGACATTGTGAAATTGAATTATGTACCAGTTACTTCTTGTGACGTCGAACGCTCTTTTAGTCAGTATAAATCTATCCTCAGAGACAATAGAAGAAGATTCACTTTTCAGCACTTGAAAGAAATGTTTGTAACCTATTGTTATGGTAACAGACAATAAAAATTGTGTTTTGTTGAAACTACATTGGAAGATAAGGTACGTCCATTATATTTTTTGTTTAGTTTGATTAAAATGTACCAATATTTAACGTACATAGTCATTTTTTTATAATTTTAAGTCCATATTTAATTCCATATTTTGGTAAAAATCCATATTTAATTCCATATTTTGGTAAAAATAACTACATATATATTTACATATTTCATATATTTTTAGTCCATATAAATCCGTTCCCTGCTCATGACATACAGTAAAGCAAGACTTTATGCCAGAGATAATCAGTAAATTCCTTGTATTCTACTAGAGGTCACCCAGGTGCAATGCATTGAACTGTCCCCGTGAGACTATGTCAGAATACATTTCCCGGTCCATTTGAATAATGTTCTTCTGTAGAGTACAATTTGTAACTGTAATGGCACGTTATGTTATTAATGAATTACCTTGCTGAGACTTCCGATTTGAAAAAGTCCTGAATATAATTAAGTTAATAAATCTACAATTCATTCCACCTTTACTTTCTACTTAACACTGTATGTTGTAAGTGAATATTTCTTCATCTTGCACGTCTTTCGACCTCTTCAGGGTTCAAGTTCATACATTTGTAGATTACTCCCTTTTATTCAAGGTTCAGTTTACATATTACTAACGATTTCATTACCAGAAGGGATTTCTCAATATCAATCTCTATTTACAGTAGACCCTCTATTGTCCGTAGTAATGAAGGGAGTGGATTGAACGGTTAATTTAAAAAAATCGGATAATCCGTACCATGAAATATTTTCGTAAATTAAGTGAACAATAACAATTTCGTCGTGGTCTTGTGTTTGACACGCTAAGTTGTGAATATGAAGTTCATACATTTAAGTCTGGCTGGCAACAACGGATTTTTAAGGTTCAAGGTAACTTCTTGCAATGACTGTCAGCGAAAAGATAGGAATAGTGGAGGTCTCATGTTGTATATTTACATACTTTATAATTGGTTGAGCCACTAGCTAGAAGAAACTGCATACTGAAGGATGCACTGGAAGGAATGTTGAATGGGAGAAGAGTTCGGGGCAGAAGAAGATATCAAATGATAGACGACATTAAGATATATGGATCATATGAGGAGACAAAGGAAGACAGAAAATAGGAAAGACTGGAGAAAGCTGGGTTTGCAGTGAAAGATCTGCCCTTGGGCAGAACACTAAATGACTAAATGATGAAATGATACACTTTAACCTGGATTTGTATTAAATCGCGCACAGTTGTAACCCTAATCTCGTATTCTGATCCGAGATGAGCCACAGTTTGTCTTTTCCCAAACCGTTGAATTATTTGCACTTTTATCAATGCTTAGCACAACACGTTTTCTTTTGACACTCATGGAATACATTTTATATGAAAGTTGTACAGTATGGAAACTCGAACAGTAGACTATACCCTGTAAAGGCTGTCTAGAAAAAGAAGTAGTACTAATATAAAGTACAGTAGTACTATATATTCCTCTAGCAAAAAAAGGAGCGAGAGAAAGACGGTCGGATAATCCACCAATCGGTTAATAGGATGAGGTTAATCGGGGTTTTACTGTAGTTATTTTTGTTAACAGACGAAAGAGCCAATTTGTTTAGTATCTAATTAATTTCTTCTTATTCTTTTCTGTACACCAATTTCTTTTAGCCATATGAAGTCCGGACTAAAGTTAGCTTGCTGTGCAGCCAATCGTCCTAATTTACCTTTAGTAAAACAATGTGTGAAAGCTATAAATGTTGTATATTTCGGCTTTGAAGAAAGTTTTCCAAATTTCCTGAAATCTATACACGTGCGTAACACTGACGTAATCCAGAATATTAGGCAGGCACGGTATAAATATGCAACTGTAAAAAAAAAAAAGATTCACATTCGAAAGCAATGGAATGATATACTGTAAAATGTATCTTCTTAATCAAACTAGCAGTCGAAGAGACTTAGAAATACAGGGTCCGGCAGATATCGGCGATAATAAACAGTTGGTTATGTTCCATTCCATGACAAAGTGAGCTGAGTCCAAAATTTTCGAACATCTTATATCGCGTCGAATTTTGAAGATTATATAAGAGAAAACACTGAAGTTATCCGTGAAAGGAAATATATAGATATCAATTCATAATTTATCAAGAAATTACGGTTTAAAGAGAGTAGTGGAATTTGCAGGCGTGGACTAGATTTTGTACTGTAAGTTATTTTATTTTATTTATTTATTTCCGTAACCACTACAGGTTGTCACTGACGAAGAGTGCCACGATACAATGAATGTAGAGTAAATGCTTGAGGTTTAGTGGAACGTTGTTATTACAGTGAAAACTAACAATTTGAAATAGATTGAAACACATAATAATATACGAAGTAACGTATGAAGATGTGAATTAAAGTCATAGTCCAGTTGTATAATGCCTGAAAGTAGCTATTGATCCTTTGAGTGTTGCAATTGTTAGATCTCTTAAAATATCTTTATGCAGGCCAAAAGATTTACAGAAGTCGACTAGGAACCGGGGTATGATCCCACGGGCTCCTATCTTTAGTCCCGTAATGACGATGGATTCCAGATGGCATTTGTCCTTATAAAAACTGATGGAAGGTTCATATACATTCCTTTTATCCTCGTGTACATCTTCTGGCTGGTCTTCATGCGATTCGAATCTCACAGTAGGGTCTATGATGTAACCTTCAAGAGAGAGAGGTTTAAATGCAATTATGTCGATTCTTCAATTACTGCCCTCACTGGATATGGCGTGTACTTCTTCATATACTGAATAACCTTTGTTCCTTAAGGAAGTTGCTATTATAGATCTTACTGAATGATGCCGCGTATTTCGTAGAAGTTCACAATGTAGACAGGCCCCCAGGACATGGGCAAAGGTTTCAATCTCCCTGTCGCAACGTCGACAGAGGTTACTGCCCGAAGACCTGCCAGGTACACTATGCACAGCTGATACGTTAGCATTCATCTTGATTGCTTCCCTCCACTCACTACAGGGAAGACCCTTGTGATTCCGGATCCACTTATTGGCCGAGTATATTGTTGGTATAAGAATACGCCTGGCTCCAGTTCTCAAACGCTTTTTCTCTTAATATTTTCCGTACCTGTACTGTATAAAGCTGCCCATTCCATTTGTTTGCCACTTTATTGTCCTGAATGAAAGAAGATAGTCCAATGTTGCAGCCGAAACAATATTTTGTTCTGAAAGGCAGGCATATTTTCTAAAATTAGTGCATATTGTAGTGCTTGTTGCAATATCCTGCATGTAACAAAATAACTTACAAAGTTTTTTTCTATTAAAAAACTGAAGGTGAAAGTTGAAGTTGTGTATAAGTAAACTAGCCCTCATTAACATTGTGAATCCAGTGTTACAGATTGGTACACAAAGAGGTTTTCGAGATTAATCGTAATTATTGTGAGTTCCACCTATGACAGATCTTATGAAGACATCTCTTTCCACACATGGGTAAAAGGACATAAGTTGAGAGGATGCACAACTTGCTCAAAGAAGATAAAAGGAAGTATGAAAGTCATAAATATAGGGAAAGAGAAAAGGATAAAAGACGGCAGAAAAAAATGAGAAGAAAAGTAATAAAATTGAGCAGTGCATTAAAAGGAAAAAGATGTAAATTAAAATACTGGCAAAAGATGAAGGATAATATTGGAAACAAACAAAAACAAGTAGGCTAATTGTTGTTTTAAATTAGGCAACTCTGAATTTTATATGTTTACGTAATACATTTAGCACCAGATAAGTTTAGACACTTTGTTCGTTTTAAAATGCTGATGCAGTAAGCACTTACGATAGGTTAGGTTGTGCTGACAAATTTCAATAACGTATTATGTTTATTTATTTATAAGCATTTAAGATGTTAGAAAGAATAATGCTGGAACTGATCAGGAAAAGAAAAATAAATTGGCTGGGTCACTGATTAAGAAGAAACTGCCTACTGAAGGATGTACTGGAAGCAATGGTGAACGTGAGAAAAGTTCGGGGCAAAAGGAGATATCAGATTATAGTCAGTATTAAGATATGTGGATCGTGTGCGAAGACTAAGAGCAAGGCGAAAAATAGTGAAGTTTGGAGAATGCTGAGTTTGCAGTGAAATATATGCCCTTGGGCAGAATGAACGAATAAGGTGTTAGTGTTGAAAACGTACCCATTTTATAATAATGCCCGAACTTCTGGCTTCGTTTTACAGTACAATTTTTACAGTCGTTTTACGACACCGCAGGCAGGCTTGGAATCTATGAAGAGAAAACATATGAAATATGTAAGGGTTCCCACATTAAAACAAGACTTTTAAGTAATATACACAGTGTAAGACAGAATCCACAAACCATTATTAGCTACACGTCTTAGTCACCTGATCTAATATGACAGATACACTACTCCCTTTTACATTCTACGAGGGGGATCCAGGAAATAACGACCGTTTTGTTGTAATAATTAATATATATATATATATTTATTTATTTATTTATTTGAAAAAACAAAGTCTGTTACATAACTGAAGCTGCCTCTACTTCTCTACATAATCACCACCTACATTTAAACATTTGTCGTATATGTTCACTAGCTTTAGAATTCCCGTGTTATACTCCTCTGCCGCCAGTTCATTAAGCCAGGTGTTCACTGTCTTCTTCAACTCTTCATCACTTCCAAAACGCGTACCACCCAGAAAGTCTTTCAGCTTAGTGAAAAGGTGAAAATCGCTAGGAACAAGGTCTGGACTGTAGGGCGGATGATCAAAGATTTCCCAACCGAATTGATCCAGCAATTCTCGAGTTGAAGCAGCAGTGTACGGGCGGGCACAGATTTTGTGGTAGCCAAGATGTTGCGACACAATTTCACCAAGCAAAGAACGAGAAATGTCAGGAAAGGCAATATGCAATTCATCGAGTGATGTGCGCCTGTCTTGCAAGATTCTGTCGTTCACTTTAGTCTTCAGGTCTTCTGTGATTAGTGATGGGCGTCCGGGTCGAGTTTCATCGTGGACATTTGTTCGCCCATTGTTGAACATTTCGCATCATTTTCTCACATTTCTTTCATTCATTACAGTATCACCATACACTTCTTTCAATTGTCGGTAAATTTCTGCAGGTTTCAAATGTCGGGCATTCAAAAATCGAATCACACTCCTCACCTCACAGTCGGCGGGATTATCAATCACGTCGTTTATTTCGAAGTAACACAAAATGCACAATGGCGACTTGTTGCAACCAGTACTCACAACATTATGAGAACACATGTTAAGGAAGCCAGTTGACCTTCAAACAAGGAAGGGGAGTCAGCTGCGCGGCGGGTATGCGCGAACGGTCGTTATTTCCTGGCTCGTACGTTGAAAATTCAAGCACATTACATTCAAATCTATCTATTTCCAAACTGCCGTCTCTTTCCAATTTTTGCTATCTGCAATAACAACAAAGTTTGTCTATGTCGCCGAACTTTTGGATCACTCTGTATATCGAGTCGTATTATTGTTTAAAGTATATGGAAGTCTGGAACACATCTAATCGTACCTATGTCGTTAAATGTTTGAAATTCTTCACCATGTCTTGATCACGGTTTAGTGAAGTCGGTTGTTGTTGTTTGTTATTTAGTCAACTGTCTGAAAATAGGTTTTATACATCTTGATTATACAACTTTTGACACTATATCTCTTCGGGAAACGTATTATGTGTCTTTCACGTGTTAAGCTTTTTATTACCTTGTTAACATGTTTCGGCCTACTATTGGCCATCATCAGAACTGGTTGTTTCTGGCATGGCGCCTTTTGTTTTGTTTCCTGTAAGGGTGTGTTTGTGTAGTGTAATGTGGAGTCAAAGAGAGAGAGAGAGAGAGAGAGAGAGTGTGTGTGTGTGTGTGTTCTGAAATTGACTCACAAAAACACATTCAAATGAAATTCTCAACACACAACTCAATTTCAGAACACACACACTCTTTGACTCCACATTACACTACACAAACACACCCCCACAGGAAACAAAACAAAAGGCGGCAAGATCAGCAACAACCAGTTCTGATGATGGCCAATAGCAGGCCGAAACATGTTAACAAGGTAATAAAAAAATTAACACGTGAAAGACACATAATATGTTTTCCGAATAGATTTTAACCTCATAAATGATACCAATAGGGCATCACTTATGATGCAACTAAGCCAGCTTAGGGTGGCCAGTTCCTTTCCCCCTCCATTGCATACATAGCTGATGAGATCGTGAAATGAGAAGCACTGCTTGACAATAGATGCACATATCAGCCAGAATCTCAGTCAGAGGTGATCCGGTTGTTGCTATAACACAATTTATTTAAGTAGTAGCATTCCTGAGTACTTCGTTTGAACTGTTTGTTTTAACTTGGAGACTTTTAGAATTCGAGCAGTATAGAAACGTTCGTGATATCTGATTGGCAGCTACTGTCTGGACTCTGGGCATCGTCTCATAGTGTTGGCATAGTCGCCATTATAATTCAAGTCTATCCGTCTAGACATCAGTGATTCAAAGTGACTCTCTCTCCTTCCAAGGTGTCATCATATTAACCAAGAGGTGACCTGCTTTCAACTTTGTGATGCTCATTAAGAGATTTTCGTTTCCCAAAGAAATTTTACTCACATAATATAATGTACGTCATTTGTTGGCACCTACTGCAAACTTCCAACGTAATGTTATATTTAACGCCTCTTTAAAACTATATACATTATTCGGAGACGATGATATGATGATATACCAATGACAAAATACTGCTGCAACAGATAGCAAAGGCAGTCCTAGTTCTCTGAGAAAATTATTCCTTATTTCTTAGACCAACACAAATTTCACAGAATGTGCCCGAAAACAAATATCTTTCTTTTGGCAATTTGAGTCCTTCATTTAACGCCAATTTTTAAATTGAAAATTCTATTAAGGAAACATGATTTTTATAGCGACACTTTGGTAAAGGCAGAATCACAATGTGACAAAAAATCAAGATGCAAACGTAAGACTTGTCCTGTAGTCGCTTTTCCACAGTGTACCACTAAGAACCTACCGGAATGAAACTCGTATCCATTTTATGGTTATTTCACGACGCTGTATCAACTACTGGGTTATTTAGCGTCGATGGAATTGGTGATAACAAGCTATATTTAGCGACATGAGGTTGAGGATTAGCTAAAGACTACCTGACATTCGCCTTACTGTTAGGGAATATCTCGAAAAAACCCAATCAGAAAATCAGTTCAAGCTGGATTCGAACGGACGTCCGAGTGAAACTCCAGATCAGCAGGCAAGTTCCTCAGCTTACTGATTTACGCAGGTGGCTATTCATTTGTGGAAAGGCGTACAAGTACGATTCGATATGTATATGCCTACTAGAAATATCCAGTCTTTTTCCAAATGAGAAAACTGAGATTAGTTTATTCTCTCTGTTTCGTATTCTCTCCTTTTGTATTAATCCTATTTTATTTTCAATGAATGTTTTATTTTTTTCTCCTATTTTTATTACCCTCTTTTCACTTGCTTCAATCTAAATTACATTTCCTATTCCGTCTCCATTCCTTTCTTTACCATGTTTGTCCACTATTTTCTTTACCTTCTCTGCCTCCGTTATTTCTTCTTTCTTCTTGTACGCCTATGTCATTTACCAACGTTATTCTTCCTGTTCAAACTCGAAATCCGAAAACTCTTCCGCATTTCCTCTGTATCTGTATTCAACCATTATTTTTTTTCCAATCTATTTTTGTTTCCTCGTTCTAATCGATCAGATCCCGTTGTACTTTCGATACATAGCGCGGCACACAAGCGCGCTCTATCGGATGCAATAGAGAATCTCAATTATTCTATTACCTTTCGTAATGAAATAATGACGAAACTGTGACGTAGCTGTGTAACAGTTGTTCTGTTATACACGACGTATGTAGCGATTATTAGTACCAGAATTTACACACGGCTTACAAAAGAGCTATTCATTGTGTAATGGGTATATAAGACAGTTAAACGTGTGAATTTTTATTAGTACGACCGATATTCTTTTGCTTTTTCCACCATTTATACTCACTGTCTTCTAATTGTTGTACATCTCTTATTTCGTTTTTGTTGCCCTATTTCTTATTGTAATTCCCTGTTACTCTTATATTTCATTTATCTGCTTCCTCGTACCATAAATACACTTCTCATATTTTAATTTAATTACTTCTGCTTTTATTCCCTTTTGCCTTTTCTTTCTTCTACATCTATTTTCCCTTTCCTTTTTTCTTCATACTTACAATTCTTTTCGTACTTCCACTTCTTCTTGTGTTCATCTTTCTCAACCTATAGAAATAGAACATGAAAATTTTCCATAATATTAGGATAAAAAAGCTATACACATATGAAGGTTATTTTAGTAATAAGTTACAGTACCTACATAAAACTCTGTAAAATTTCGGTATCTGACCAATGAAAACGATTACATTATTGTGAAGTTTACCTGTTATCACGTTTGAAACATGTCAAAGTATCATGAAAATAAACCAAAGCTAAAGTCATGTTAAGTAAATTAGAGCGCAGTACATTAAGATGAACGTTAAAAGCGAATATTTATAAATTACCTGTCTGTTTTCCTTTTTCGGATTCTCAAAGTTTCCAAATTTACGACACGGATTGTGACTCTAAAACCCACAATGTAAGAACCGACAATTTATAAGTAAACCCTAGATGTTATCTTGGCTCTTTCTCACACAACATTATACATGCTATCTTAAATTACCGTTCACAGTTTATGTGTATATACTTACCAATCCAAGTTAATGTTACATTGCATTAACTATCACACATACAGGGCTACACGAAATCGGCTAACCCCCACAGAGTTGCTAAAAATGTTAATGCACTTGTGTGTGTGCGTGCGTGCGTGCATGTACCTATGTATTGTATGGAGGTGTTGTAGAGGAACGTCATTTTATTTTTACTAAAATTTTTAATATTAACCTGGCTATACCTTTAGATTAACAGTTGAGAACCGGAAACACCGTTTGCTACCCCCTTCCACGACTGGAGTTCGATGATACTGGAGTAAAATACAAACAAATCACTTTACTAGATATAGAGGGAAGAAAAGTAGTTCATCCATTTACGTAAACTAGGATATATCGCAATTTTGAGTTTGATAATTTTCATTAGGTTTTGTTTAATCAAAATACAATAAGGTATTAACAATAGGTGTTTTTACTCACGAACTGAGCTTTCCATGCGAACGTATACATTATGCATTGTATATCATACTGTCTACAGCACATTAGCGTACAATATAGAGAATGAAGTTAAATTGAAAAATAATAATAATAATAATAATAATAATAATAATAATAATAATAATAATAATAATAATAATAATAATATGGATATTTAAACACATTTTTGAAAATGGTGGCCGTTCATTTCGATACAGGCTTCAGTTCTAATGTTCATATTATCGCAATATAGACTATTGCATATAATTCCAATTACCAGTTTCGTCCTTCGTACTAGTAACTCATGTTGCAATAATTCTGTACCTACTTTATAAAAGAGTACCTTACGTACTGTAAATTCAATCTTCACTTGTGCCAGACCCGCACAGATAAAATTACACAGACATGCTATCTACTGTCCGTCCAAATGGTTATGTCGCAGGATTTTAGAAAGGAGGAAAAAAATCACGTGACAGTTAATTACTTAACGAGGCTCTTTTATTTAAATTATTTTGAACAGTTGTATAATATTACGTAGACGTCCAATTCCTAACAGAAATTAATGTTTTAGAAAAGAGCTAAAACAGCCCAGCCACTAGCCTTTACAGAGGGGCGAGCAGAAGCAGGTGGGGGAAATCGGGATGCGACGTAGAGAAACGGACAACAGTACCTGTGCGAAAATGTGATATTGAAAGCTCTTTCGTCACTAGAAAACGCGAACATATTTCTGGAACGTACTGTACTCACTAACTTAGTACTGTTTACTATATGCGGCCTTGGTTCTGTGTGGAGGACAGTTGGAACTTCATTAGTAGAGGGGTGGGAGTGAAGTACATTAAAAAACTCGGGTACATTAAAAATTGAAGTAAAAATAAAATTATGTCCCTGTATGTATTGTATGTCTGTGGGGAGATGGGTGTGAGCTGTGTGTATATTTTATTGTGTCATAACGGAGAATAAAGTCCAGGGATTCACTTTATAATTTACTGCGTGGAATGTTCCTGGATTTGATCTTCTTAGAACGTGATATCTGAGTTACACTTTTATGAACCGATTAAAACACTGATTTTAAATTTTGGAGGTATTTACGGATGTTGACAAGTGGGACGAATATCGAGAAAAACTCTTATGTCATGAGCTATTTCCCAACAACAGATTTATTTTTTTTTATAGATTTTAATTCTGATTTGGAACATTGAAGGATGACTGTAACTTCACAGCAGCGGTGACCAAAGCGGGTGTCATGATTGCATCGTGTAATCACAGACATTCAAACGGGTACGAAGAGTTTCCTGTACATTGCTGTGTGTTTCATTCACGTATTGAAGGCAAGCAGTGGCAGTATCATGTCGCTCTACAGACTCTGTCTCTAAAAGCAGTAAGAGGTGGTTTCGTAAAGAATGAGAAGGAGAACTTTTTTGTTTTTCTGTCGGACAAAATGTAATATGTTTACTTTGCTCAACGGTCCAATTAGGAGTATATGGAAACATTAATTGCCACGCTGAATAATGTATTATTAGGCCTATTATTATTATTATTATTATTATTATTATTATTATTATTATTTTACACTAAGTATGTGTTTCTATAATTCTTCTGTACGTGCATGAATATTGATATTTTTAGTTCTTCTCCCTAGAAGGATAAAATTATTAGGTTTTATCTCAATTTTAATCTTCTTAATCTTTAGATTAGGGTTACTATTTATTAGTTATTCATTTAATAATAACATAGTATACAAACTGATTCAATATTATGTGCCAACGAACTGTTAAACGCCAGGAATTCACATGTCTTAAATCATAGCCACGAAGAGAAAGATGAGATAAATAAATGTAAGGAAGTTAGCTATCTAATGGGGTTTGAAATATCTCATGCTCTAAAGCCTTTTGATAGAACAGAATTTCTCAAAATAGTAATGATTAAAATAGCTTAAATAACTTGTACATAAACAGTTTTTAATTTTGAAAAACTACGAACTTCTCCACCAAGTATTGAGAGAAGAATTTAGAAAATTCCTGATTATATTCAAGAGGAAGGTTAAAAAGAGAAACAAGAAAAATCGTATATTATTCACTGGCTCCTGATGACAGCAGTGACATTACTGATACAGCAAAGCTTGTGATTTTTATCCGCGGGATTGATCAAGATGTTAGTACAGGAACCACCACTGGTTGTAGTTTTCATGCTAAGTACCTTTCCTCCGTCTTCTTACTTCATAGGCTGTCTGTCGCATGTAATCACTGCAGTTCGAGTTTTGGTCACCGCTGCTTTACAGTCCTGAGAATTTCAACTCAAATAGGCTTTTTGTACACCCGCTCTTTTCTGAAGTTTTAGTGTGTAGTTCAGTCGAAAGCTCCTTTATTTTAGACACAGCGCCAAATAAACCTGTCATTAAGTTCGAATAACTCATGTAATGGCAATATTAGTTCTATTACTGTATTTTATTCGGTTATTTAACGACTCATTATCAACTAATAGGTTGTGTAGCGTCGGTGGAATTGATGATAGCGAGATGATATTTGGCGGGATGAGGCTAAGGATCGGCCTTAAATTACCTGACATTCCTTACGGTAAAGGAAAACCTCGAAAAAAAAAGACAATCAGGTAATCAGCCCAGGTACAAATAGAACCCGCGACCAAGCGCATCTCCGGATCAGCAGGCATATGCTCTACACCCGAACTACGCCGGTGGCCTATTGGTGTATTCAAAAGTTGGTCGCCACATAACGAAGTGCAGTATTCCCAATACAAAGTTCGAAAACTTGTTTTGTTCAACGACTTGAGAAAAGCCCTGTATACATTTTTAAAAGCCTAATCGAGAAGCTTATCTAGATGGTAACCTCGGGTTACGTCAATTACAGGATGACTGAGAGAAATGTAAACTGTGCAGAGGTCGTGGAACGCGACTCCGAGAAGCTTTCCCGACCATGTGTGGGCTTCGTTGTGAATACGTGTGCATAAATCTCGCGAAATAACGCATTCTGCGAGACTGCATGACGTCTTCGTATAGCAGCGGGAGTCGAGTGGTCAGTGAGGTTAGCTCCGCCCCTCTCTTCACACTCTCTCGAATGCATTTATTTGACCTCCTGTAGGATGAGATCAAATGACCCCGTGACCCACATACCACGCTGCTGGACACTGACTACACCGCAAATACCTCACATTGCACGGCCTACCTCCCTACTTCCCATACGGGTTAATTATTCTTCAGAATATACGATATTTTGAAGTTTTGCGTCTCTACAGGAAGTAGATTCCTAAATTTCTCAGAGTACAAGTTGCAGCATTCCTGATAAAGAGAAGATGAATATTCGAGAGCTGCCTTTATACAATTTATGTTCTATTGCAGAATTTATTTTCTTCCTGTTTAATAGTAAACTAACTTACTGGTTTTTAAGGAACCCGGAGGTTCATTGCCGCCCTCACATAAGCCCGCCATTGGTTCCTATCCTGAGTAAGATTAATCCACTCACTATCAATATATCCTACCTCCCTCAAATCCATTTTAATATTATCTTCCCATCTACATCTCGGCCTCAAATCCATTTTAATATTATCGTCCCATCTACGTCTCGGCCTCCCTAAAGGTCTTTATCCCTCCGGCCTTCCAACTAACACTCTATATGCTGGATTCGCCCATAATTATGTGCTACATACCCTGTCCATCTCAAACGTCTGGGTTTAATGTACCTAACTATGTCAGGTGAATAATACAATGCGTGCAGTTCTGTGTTGTGTAACTTTCTCCATTCTCCTGTAACTTCATCCCTCTTAGCCCCAAATATTTTCCTAAGCACCTTATTCTCAAACACCCTTAACCTATGTTCCTCTCTCAAAGTGAGAGTCCAGGTTCCACAACCATAAAGAACAGCCGGTAATATAACTGTTTTATAAATTCTAACTTTCAGATTTTTTGACAGCAGACTGGATAATAAAGCTTCTCAACCAAATAATAACAGGCATTTCCCATATTTATTCTGTGTTTAATTTCCTCTCGAGTATCGTTTATATTTGTTACTGTTGCTCCAAGATATTTGAACTTCTCCACCTCTTCAAAAGATAAATTTCCAATTTTTATATTTCCATTTCCTACAATATTCTCGTCACGAGACATAATCATATACTTTGCTTTTCGGGATTTACTTCCAAACCTATCTCTTTACTTGCTTCCAGTAAAATTCTCATGTTTTCCCTAATCGTTTGTGGATTTTATCCTAACATAACCTGTTTAATAGTTCAGAGCAAAACTGTCTAATTAAATAAAGATAAATCTATCTACTGTGCGTCGTATACAAATTTCTTTCCTCTGTCTGTGTAGAACTCTGCCTTCCTGTCCACCTACTACAGGGATGAGACGATATTAGCTCCCAACCATGGTAGAAGAGCTCGACCTTGATCACGAGCGCATAGCGCATCCACTACATAGCGTCTTAACGTAGACATCAGGGATGTACATGCATATATATATATATATATATCGAATAAAGGCAGCAGTTATTACAATAACTTGCGTTACTAATTTTCTGGCTATATAATAGGGTTAATTATTCAGTTATTTATATACAAGTACATATATAAACAAATCGCAAAGGAAGGGGGTTTTAAGAACAAAAAGAGAAATAGGAAAAGTTATTTGTTTGTAAACCATTTTCTTGTTAAAAGCAATTATTTATTATGTAAATACTTCACTTCATTGGTTAGGAAAAATTAATAGGGTCTAACTTCTCGACGTGTGTGATCTCTAAGTACCTTTGAGCATTTGTTTAAAAAATAATAAGGACAATATTGATTGAAGTAGACTACATTGATTGAGTGATTGTGAAAATGTAGTCCTTACTTTCCAGTCGTGATTATGTAATGAGGTTTCTTAAAGTAATTTGTGAGATGCACATAATACGAAAAAACAAATTCAATCAATTGTGCTATTGAAGAGCCATCGTAATTTTTGGGGTCAATTATTTAAGGGGATTTGTATGATTTTTAAAGCTTCCACAATTTTCAACCAGAATTTGTGAAATTTAAACTATATAAAGAGATCTACAATACTATAATCTGTACATAATTTGGTGCCATTATGTCTAATGGTTTTGAAATTATATATATATATATATATATATACATATTTTTTTAATATATTTTATATTGACATCACTAAAAAGGCTCCTTGCGTCAAAATTATCAAAATGTTTAATTCATATTGCTCAAAATCTTGAAAATAGTTATGGGAATAAAAATTAATTAGATTTTTGAGCTCAGTCTAAATAGTGAGACGCAATCAATTTTTAAACTGTATGAATTTACCATTACAGCATATTTAATCTAAGTGCAAAATGAATATTCCCCGAAGAAACTTAATATTAATATTTCATACAAATGCTAATTAAATTTTATTTTTCAAAATTTAATTAATCTCTGTGAAAAGTTTCAGACCAATATATCAATGACTGTTGTGCAAGCCGCTTTTTTTCGGTAAACTGCTTAAAATTTTAAAGTTGAGAAAACAATATTAAAAAAAATCTCTCAACTCACACATGTTTGGCCATATATGATTTATATAGTTAGATCATTTTAAACAATCTCAAATATAATTACGATTATAAAACAAAAAACGTGGATTTTCTTAATTTTTCAGCATTCCTATTTCTTGCCTAAAATCAATTTCTCTCTTCTCCAGAATAATGTCTATATCTGTGTTGTGTTGTGTTTCGTACTGACGTTTGACTTTTTTTTTTACAAATAATATAGTACATATTTTTTACTTATTAAACACTGACTTTAGTTACTGCGGGAGTTTTTTTTTTTTTTTTTTGTTAATTCGTTTTAGACTTGTTTTAGTGATTGATTTTATTTTACTTATTTCTGGTTTAATCCTTTATAACTAGAATTACTATACCAGCACACATAAATTACTTCACCGCCATGTTCTTTATATAAAAACTAAACCTTCTACTTATTATTAATACCTGTATTGTAATCTCGCTTGCGATCTCTCATGGTCTGCAACGTTGTAAGTGTACACCCTTGTGTCTCAGGCAGAAAAGCTCCGCGCTTATGGAGAGAGCTTAAAAAAGCTCGCGCTCCGAACTACTGGTAATCATCGCATCACTGACCTACTAGGTACCATTTTGTATGTGTAACTTAAGCAGCCGGCACGTAGACTACTCCTGTCGAATAGTACCAAGCTAGGCTTAACGTCGGCATCTGACGGACGAATCACTATCAACAGTGACATATGCCTTCTCTTCATATGCACTGCGGAGAGTTTTGGGATTTAACCCAGGCATATTGGTGCACAATTTAGTGATATTAGAAGTTGTACACCGCCACCTCTCCTAGTCCCGAAGTAGAAATTTTACATGAAAATTTCTGACCCCGCATGGAATCGTAATTTAGCATTATAATAATCTGCAAAATACACTGGCTAATCACATGATTGCATGCCATTACATTAGTGTTGTAATCGGAACTCATTTCTTAGCAATTCTTACTGTTCTACTTTTTCCCTAGTGTAGCGAGATATCTAATATAATCGCATGCTGTGAATTTATTTGTAATATGCCAAGCATCTTTGATAGATTACAAGAATTTTAATTTTCTTCATTTCTCTAATTTGTGTTTCTTTCCTTTCTTCATATCTTCATTGCTCAATGTCTTCTCTTTCCCATTTTTATTTGTTTCTACATTTAATGATTTCTTTATTTCTTCTTTTCTTTTTTGGTGTTTCTCTTCTTCATCCAGTTCTTGATTTCTCTGTTTATTCTTTTCTTACTTGGTGTTTCCTTTTTTCTACATTTCTTGATTGTTTTATTTCTTTTTTATCTTTTCTACTTTTCTCTCTTTATTTCCTGATTTCTCTTTTTCTTTTATTCTTTTATTACATTTCTTGTTTTCTTGATTTGTTTTTTTATTTCTTCGTTCCTTTCTCCATTTCTTAATTTCTCTACTTATGGAATAGTTTGAAAGAGAAAGTATTTCTCACCAATCCGCACACATTAGAGGAACTCCAGGCTAATATTGAGCATGAAATACTCGTAAGAATTTAGTTGATAAGCTTAGACAAGGGAATGACAATATTACTTACTCTCATGATGTCAAGCTTGTATGCGAGCGTAAGGACGACACCGAATGAATGAATGAATGAATGAATGAATGAATGAATGAATGAATGAATGAATGAATGAATGAATGGGAGGAGAAAGTTAAAAGGTACATAAGAACGCGTCCTTGCAAGGGAGTTCGGGCTGAGAAAAACTGAATAGACATACGTGTGATCTCCATACCTGTCAGCTACTTGTCTCACTTTGAGTTTCGTTGTTTCACTGAAGGAACTCTAGAGAATTTTGAGGGGGAAAGCCGAAAATGGACGTAACCTAACAGCTGCCACATAAAAGGAGCGAGGGGGAGAATCATGACAGCGGCATCGGAAGAATACTGCGAATACAGAATCGACGTTACCCTTCGTACATGGGCGAGTTTACTTAAATTCCACTCGTACTGCGAAAAGACGCAGTACCTTTCCATGTGAAGACTTAATCTTCCGGCCTTTCTCACATATTTCGTTACATAAGCTAGAACTTCCTTCTTGTCTTCACCCAAGCATTTCACTACGGTGCCCCCCTCTCTCCCCCTCTTCCAGGCTTTTTCGGCGATTCTGCCCTGTTGCTGTTCTGTAGTGCGTCGTCCTCCCCCTCCCTCATGTTGTAGCTATTAGGTTATGTCCATTTTGTGCTTTCTCCTTTCAATCCTTTAATGCTTCTTCAAATGTAGCGACGAAAATCAGAGTGAGACAAGTGGCCAACAGGCTTTGAGCTCACGGATACTTTCTCTCAGCCTCAAATTTAATTTCAAGAACGCGTTTTCTCGTACTTTTTAAATGTTCATTCATTTATTCATTCATTCATTCACTGAAGAACGTATTTGTCTCTAAGAGCCAACTACCGCTTTTTGATGAACAAAGTGTTTATTCCTATTCCTAGTCAGAATTACACAGTTGCAAGTAGTTGAGCTCTCTGGTCAGGTGATCAACATGTCACAAAATAACTGTATTAGATATCATATAATTATAGATCGTAGATTTTTGCAATAACGATAAATGTGAAATGTACCCAATTGCTAAAAAAAAAAAAAAAATAAATTTATGTTTAAAAGCATGTTAAGTATATTGTTGTAGTTTTTAATCTGCGATAAAATATGAAATTTAGTACAAAATAACAAATGTACGTATTTCTGCGATGTAAGAGCGAAATTACATTTTATGAGACTTTTTGTGTTTTTTGTAAAAAAAGATATTAGAATCTATCTAAAGGCCGTATCACGTACATGTTCTTACATTTCTTCAAACAGTTTGATCACACCTTGATGTTAGCTTTTGCAGTAGGAATAGCACAGGAATATGACCTACCTGATAATTTCTTTGTTGTTATCAGTATTATTATACCGAGTTTGTAACTAATCCGTCAGGTAAACAATGAATAAATGTTCTATATTGGATATCTTCAGTCTATAAACTTCTTTTTATTTCAGTCAATAGACTAAAATGTCATAGTAATGTAATGATCAATCAGTGACTAAATTTTTCGACCACGTAGTGGCCATCATCAGATCTACATGTTGTGCGATCAAGCAGCTTATGGTTTTGGTCGTATTTAAAATTACAATTACAATTAATTACTAATTAACAATAACTTCTTTACTTTACTTGTAACATGATTAAGCATGCCTGGAAGAAAGCTAATTTTCCAGTTGAATGTGATGCATTTGAAGCTCTTGTGAATGTTAACTGGGACACTGAAGATTCGAGTTGCTCAACTCCCAACTGCAGAAATGCATCATTCATGCAATGTGGTGCTTATTATCGTTTACATTTTTGCATAACGGATTTCTACATCAACACCCACAAACAAGTTTAAGTATATGTAAAGACAGCTAAAATTAGCATAATAATTTTTATTTACATATGAGTTTCCTTCCGTATTCATTATTATACCAATATATATCTAGGCTCATAAACATTGTATAATTGCACTATGGGCAGCTACAATTGGTAACACAAACATTGATTACAGCTGAACTTTCCATCGTATTTGACTTTATACCATTATCGGAACACTTCGCGAATGTACCTTGTGAATCGAAGTACGAAGTATAAGAGTTCGAGACCCATGACCTGCCCTTGCTGATGACGCATTATTGGTTCGTTTATCAGGTTTTCCATTGGTATTATACTGCGACTTCAGTGGGATATTCAGGGAATTACCGAGATCGTAATTATAGAGCATTATATTATTTCTACATTTTGTGTTTGCATGGCCCAGTTATTAAAGGCAGACAGTCTAGTGACATTCATTTTATCTACGGGTAGTGAAATTAAGTGAATATGTAAACATCGTGCACTTATATCTGACAGTGAAGTAGATAGCAGAGGTCGAGGGAAATTTTACTCGTAAAAAGGAAGTTTCAATCCATCATGAGGGAAATCATCGGTACACAATCTGACAACATTGCTATGCGAACTCTTTAGGTCCAGTGTTCATCCAGAAGAAATTAATGTATATGGTAGCTGGTAATTGTGATTGAATAAGATGTCATCTTCTAATTCAGTATATTACTGCAAAATTCATTGCTGTTCCTAATGGAAAAGTAGAAAAGGATGACTGTATCAGTGGTGATAATTCTACTCTACTAGTTTTGATAAGGAAAACACACACACTTATTTTATTTATTTATTTGAATATACAATTTCTTGAACCCTATTTTACCCGAAACTACATTAGGGTTACAGTTCTGTGGCTGGGAGGAAAAAGGTCTTAAGTCAATTTTTGTGAAAATTAGATTTTTATTCTGAAAGCGGAAACAATTCTCTACAATCTGGTAAAACGACTTTAGTCAAATAAGACTCCTGACTGGATTTATAGAGCGTTACCAAATGTCCTAAGTACTTTTTGAATCGAGCACACACAGAATAAAGGACTTAAGAATATTTAATACTTTATTCCTTACAAACCATGACATGTTTACTTTCCATGCTTCCCTATTAAAAAGGTCTAACTTGTATTTTAGCCATTTTATCACATATTGATGCCATTTCCTTTTAAAACTTTAAGCACCAGAGTAAACAGTCCTATATTGTTTAAGACCCATTTTGCATTCCTAATAATTTACATTTCTCATTTATTTTGACATGAAAAAGTTCTTATGTTTAAATAGTCTCTTCTACTTAGTTTGGATTCTAGTCTTAAAAGGGCTTAAGTGCGGCTATTTTTGGAAATAATCAAGAAAGTTGTTAAATGAGCAACATTACCTATTTTAGAATTAATATAAACAAATAATAATTATCCAGGAAAAATCTCTTAATTAAAAAAATTCTATAATTGACACCAATTTCAATCTTTCTACTGCTCTCCTGAGAAGTATAAAATTTTTACTTAAGACCTTTTTCCTCCCGGCCACAGAGTTATAACCTGAGTTTATATTATTATAGGCCTAATGAGAATTCTTTTGACGCGGGTAACCCAGTCTTGCTACTTAAAATTAACACTTATGTCTACTGCAATAATTTGAATTATTTACACGTTCTTAAATATATTATACATAAAATTACATTGATGTGGGTAACCCAGTCTTGCTACTTAAAATTAACACTTATATCTACTACAATAATTTGAATTATTTACAAGTTCTTAAATATATTGCATACAAAATTACAAAACTCTTTATAACAGCACGTTTTTGTGAACGCATTGAATAGTGGTTTGTTATATATTACATTACAAAAATGTAAATGTCCGACCAAAATAAATCTTTTGTTTTCGAACACTGGACAATGAAAAAAAAGGTGATCCACAGTTTGCTGTTCCTCACAGATACATAAATCACACTTAACAGAATTGTGACTTTGTTTTTCCCGTGTACTCTTAAAATGCACGTTTTAACACACCGGAAACATTAAATTTCTACCACGATCCCAAAACACTATGAGATGAAAAATCTCGACATTAAAAGTGCTATAAAATATTACATTTGGCTTTTAAAGTGCTAAATTTTTTATTTTAAGCTGTTAAAATCTACTTCTTAGGCCCGGTTGCAGAAATGCAAATCAAATCAGTCCCTGATCACCAATCAATTGATGTCTGATTTATTTGATTGTTCACTGCGTTGTACAAACGTGAATCTCCGATCAACTTGTCTCAATTTATTAATTGCTGATTTGAGAAAGAAGTGCATTTGACAACAGCGCTATTTAGCAATCACAGCCGATTTGATGTTCTTTAAAAGTCGCGAAACGAATGCATCAAGTGGGCGGTGACTAGGAAAACAAATGAATGCTCTGCTGTTTTGTTGCTTTTTGTAGAAAGGAAATAGGCGGATTCTATTTCTATATAGACTACAATATAGTGGAAAAAAAAAAATGAAGCAAACAAAAAACGTGAGGGGGTTTCTGTTGTGGGATTTGCTAGAGGAGCTGACAGGAAATTGGAACAAGCATAACCTCCATAGCCCAAAAGAATTCCATTTCCCATCTCTCTATTTACAAAGTGAGCTAGTAACATAATTTTTAAAATATTGTGCTGTCATGTGTAGAACACTACCAAAGTGCTACAACATTCCAGAATTTCAATGATGGTGTAGGCTACATATTGTCTGTACATTCACAGAAAATAAACCTTTTCTATTTCGATAAAGTTCGGCATCATTTCCACCAGGTGATTGGTGGGGATGTGAGCAGTCCATACAACCAATTACTCTTGAAAATCTTGACATGGCCGAAAATTCTCTCTGGTTTTCAAATCGTTCCTAGTTTGAAGTTTGGGGATTTATGAGACCCTGCCATAACAAAGCAATTTCATACGTAACATTTCTAACTACTCGGCAAATAGTTGATTTGTAGACCTTAACAAGATAACCCAAGACTGCCTGAAAAATTCCAACAGCATAAAATCTCAGCGTTATTAGAACTTGGTTCATAGGAGAAAGTGGTAGGTTTCGATTTGTCTGTCTGCATATATTTGTTTCAATTTTTTAAAGTAACAAAACACACGAATCCTTACTTAACCTAAATCTTATACATAAAAACAATTCATGTCTATCACGGAAATGCCTTCTTTTTAATAATATTTCCTTCATTCTAAAATTTCTTCAACAGAAGGATCCATTTTGTCGAAAACAATATTATTACGCTATAATTATTTACTATATAAATTACAGTAACTGCACTATAAAGAGAATAACATAAATACTTGATCAGTGATCAGTCACTTAGGCCCGGTTGCAGAAACACCGATCAAAATATGATTGGCAATCAAGGAGGGTTTGATTGGCCATCAGTTCTATTTCTGTTGCAGAAAGAACAATCAGTGTTTGATCGGAGATCAGTCTTCCATCAGATTTGATCAACATATTTTTGCTGGTTAAGTCACTGACCATCGATCAAGTAGGCTATTTATGTTGTTCTGTTTATAATGCAGTTACTGTAATTATATAGTAAATAGTTATAGCGTAATGATATTGTTTTCGACATAATGGATTCTTCTGATGAAGAAATTTTAGAATGAAAAAAATATTAAGAAGAAGGCGTTTCCGTGATAGACATGAATTGTCTTTATGTATAATGATTAATGACAGGGAATTTGAGCAAAGATTTAGGTTAAGTAAGGATTCGTGTGTTTTGTTACTTTCAAAAATTGAAACAAATATATGCAGACAGACAAATCGAAACCTACCACTTTCTCCTATGAACCAAGTTCTAATAATGCTGAGATTTTATGCTGTTGGAATTTTTCAGGCGGTCTTGGGTTATCTTGTTAGGGTCCACAAATCAACTATTTGCCGAGTAGTTAGGAATGTTACGTATGAAATTGCTTTGTTATGGCAGGGTCTCATAAATCCCCAAACTTCAAACAGGGAACGATTTGAAATCCAGAGAGAATTTTCAGCCATGTCAGGATTTCCTAGAGTAGCCTAATATTGGTTGTATAGACTGCTCACATCCCCAATCACCTGGTTGAAATGATGCCGAACTTTATCGAAATAGAAAAGGTTTCTTTTCTGTGAATATACTGGCAATATGTAGTCTACACCATCATTGAAATTCTGGAATGTTGTAGCCCGTTGGCAGGGTTCTACACATGACAACACAATATTTTTAATGAGTAGGTTACGAGCTCCATTTGTAAACAGAGAGATGGGAAATGGAATTATTTTAGGTTATGGAGGCTATGCATATTCAAATTTCTTGTCGACTCCCCTAGAAAATCCCACAACAGAAGCCCCCTCACTTTTTTTTTTGGTTGCTTTATTTATTTTATTTTTTTTTCACTATATTGTAGTCTATATACAAATAGAATCCGCCTGTTTCCTTTCTACTAAAAGCAACAAACCAGCTAAACATTCACTTGAACATTCACTTGTTTTCCTAGTCACCGCCCACTTGATGCATTCGTTTCGCGACTTTTAAAGAGCATCAAATTGGCTGTGGTTGCTAAATAGCGCTATTGTCAAATGTATTTCTTTCCCAAATCAGCAATTAGTAAATTGAGACAAGTTTATTGGAGATTCACGTTTGTGCAACGCAATGAACAATCAAATAAATCAGACATCAACTGACTGGCGATCAGGGACTGATTTGATTTGCGTTTCTGCAACCGGGCCTTAACCAGCAAAAATCTGTCGATCAAATCTGATGGAAGATTGATCACCGATCAAATACTGATTGTTCTTTCTGCAACAGAAATAGAACTGATGGCCAATCAAACCCTCCTTGATCGCCAATCATATTTGATCGGTGATTCTGCAACCGGGGCTTACAATGCAAGAGAAAGTTAACAGACAGAGTTCTGCTAAAAGAGTGATATTCTATTCTTTGTAGAACCTCGAACCCAGTCCCACTGCTTTTGCAGCCAGAATCATTACCGCTAGAGTCTGAGCACAGCAAATCCCAATCTTGCCAATAGTAATGGATGTTCGAAGAAACACTTAAGATGGAAAGGAGTGAAGACTTACGGTTGGAATGTGCAGTATGCTCACCACAAAACGGTGATGGTGAGGAAAAAAAAGAGAATTGACGATTTGTTTGTGTGACGTTGTGATGAGAGCAAGTGGGTGGGTTGGCAGACGTGCAGGGGAGGGGTCTGGTTGAGGAATGTTGGCTGCCCACGGGGATCACACCGTCTCTCCCTCTACTCCATTTACTTTATCCTGACCCCTAAAAAAATAACGGTCCGGACACACCGAGCTGCAGTCACGTTGCGTTGTACAGCTCCCTTCAAAATCGCCTGCTGGAATCGGACAGGACATTAGCTTTCGTTTTTCAGGTTATGTAATTCGCTTAAACATGTTACAACATTTAAATGTCGTTTTACTACCGTAAAATACGTGCTTTGTTACTATTCGAAACGTGGTAAAGAGCCAACTTTATTCTTGTAAATGAATGTGATTTGAAACACAAGGTTCGCATTCCACTCTTCCAACAACAGCAGTAATAATAATAATAATAATAATAATAATAACGATAATAATAACGATAATAATAATAATAGTAATAGTAATAATAATAATTTTGTATCTATAAATGTATCTTGTATTTATATCTGTATATTACATTTTTCATAATTTCATTTTCTTTCAATTTTTATGGCTTTACTCTGTTACAGACAAATAAATTAAATAAATGGTAATAGTTTAATATTAATAATCAATAAATAATACTATTTTATGCTCGACCATGCCGAAATGTTGTAATTATACACCTGGTAGCAGTCCTTTAATGCATGTCATTAAAGTACACCTACTCATTAAAGTACAGGTCATCAGCCAGTGACAAGTCAGCTTTGTACCGTTGTATCGATTATTCTCGGATATGCAATCGACAGACAATTAGCGAAAAGTCACGGAGGCTGGAAATCCAATACTGTCGCAGAAGGTTATGTTCTGTTACTATAATAATTAGCGTTAATTGTAAATAATATTCAAATAAATTCAATTTGTCATCTCGTTTTTCAATTCTAAATCATTTTCCAGGTTATATCAGACTAATGTTCATTCTTATTCTGTGCCAAAGTCAATGACATTCGGCCTCGGAAAAAATCAATAGCCTACTTTCGCGTCTGCGCACATCTCACAATTCAGGTCAGTTCGCACATAACCATAAAAAGACCTAATTTTCAATACTTTCAAGTTAGAAATATGGTCGAGCATAAAAAGTCGTATGAAACTTGCCTATAATGGTAATTAAGACGCTCGTATGAAAATTATGAAACTCGCTTGCGCTCGTTTCATAAACAATCATACTTGCGTCTTAATTACTACCATTAGGCCTATAGGCTCGTTGCATACTGTACTATTATGTTCAAGGTAATGCGATTAAGCAATGATAGATTAGCACAAGAGTAAGTTACTATATTACAGGATAATCATCATCATCATCATCATCATCATCATCATCATCATCATTATCTTCTTAACAGGAATTAGGGTCCACACCTGTGGAGTAACGGCTAGCGCGTCAGGCCGCGAAACCAGGTGGCCCGGATTCGAATTCCGGTCGGGGCAAGTTACCGGGTTAAGGTTTTTCCAGCGTTTTCCCTGAACCCAATATGAGCAAATGCTGGGTAACTATCGGTCCACTCATTTCACCGGCATTTTCACCTTCACTTCATTTAGACGCTAAATAACCTGAGATGTTGATACAGCGTCGTAAAATAACCTACTATAAAAAACAGGAACTAGGCAACAGTGCCTGTTCCGTCTTCACAATGCTCAACTCCATCTTTTCCTAGGACGCCCGACGTCCTTCCTACCTATAGGTTGATACATAGATACTAGTGCTGCAATTATTTCATTGTTCATTAGATTTAAAATATATTCTCCAATTTTCTTTATATTCTTATACATTATCGTTTAAACTTTATACGTTAAGCTCTTCTTGTATATTTTCGCTTCTTATCTGATCGTTTCTTGTACAACCCTTCATCCTACGGAGAATTCTCACTTCTGCTGATTGTATTTTCCTTTTATCTCTTTCTTCTATTATCCAAATATAATAATTTAAACAGACATTATCTTGTAAAATTTTATTTTTGTTTTCTTCTTTGTCTTATTTTGAAGTGTTATATTGATTGTTTCACATATTGATTAAAATTAAATTATTTTATTTTAAATGTCTGTATCGACATCAATACTTATATTACTTCCTAAACAATCGGAGTAAGAGACTTGTTCTAGTAATTTTCAAGCGTATAGAATATTTTTCATAGTGAACCATTTATCTTAGTTTTTCTTGAAGATATTTTCAGATTATACTGCCTCCCGAGTTGATATAGTAATAATAGTAATAATAATAATAATAATAATAATAATAATAATAATAATAATAATAATTTGATATTTATAAATGTACCTTGCATTTATAAATGTATTTATCTTTTTTCATTTTTTCATTTTCTTTTAATTGTTATAGCATGAGTAGCTATAACTGTGTATTGTCTATTGTAACTGGGGCTTTACTCTGTTATAGACAAATAAATTAAATAAATGGTAATTGTTAAAATAGTATTATTTATTTATTATTAATATTAATGTGCAAGGTAATGTGATTAAGCAATGACAGATTAGCACAAGAGTAAGTTACTATATTACTGTATTAGCATCGTCTTCTGAACAGGAACCATCTTCACAATGCTCAACTCCATCTTTTCCTTGGACGCCCGACATCCTTCCTACCTATAGGTTGATACATAGATACTAGTGCTGGAATTATTTCATTATTCATTCAATTTAAAATGTATTCTCCAATTTTCTTTATATTCTTGTTCTTTCTCGTTTAAACTGTATACGTTAAGCTTTTCTTGTATACTTCCATTTCTTATCTGATCGTTTCTTGTACAACCCTTCACCCTACGGAGGAATCTCATTTCTGCCGATTGTATTTTGCTTTTATCTCTTTATTTTATTATCCAAGACTCACCTCGAAACATAATAATTGGAACAGACATTATCTTGTAATTTTTTTTTTCTTTCTTGTCTTCTTTTGAAGTGTTCTATTGATTGTTTCACATATTGATTCAAATGTATTTATTATATTTTGAATGTCTGTATCGACATCAAAACTTATATTACTTCCTAAATAATCGAAGTGGGAGACTTGTTCTAAAGATTTACTTTCTATTATAATTTTCAAGCGTACAAGATATTTTTCTTAGTGAGCCATTACCTTAGTTTTCCTTGAAGTTATGTCCAGATTATACTGTTTCCCCAGTTGATATAATCATGAGGGAAGTGAGGCAGTATGCGCCAGTATGGAATACCGCCACTGGTTTCTATGGCCAAAATACATACCGTTAGTGCAAAATGGCATACCGTCATGAAAAAATGTGATCAGTAAAAATTTGTTTATACATCTCTTCACAACAAAGAGTTCTATCTGTTTGCTTCGTAAATCTAAACCACAGCCTTCAGGAACTGTATTCAACGTGTATTTAGACACGTTTATTTTGATAAGTAAACCCTTGGAATGCTTACAACGTTATTATTTCAAGTGTAGAAGGCTGTGGTCTGTAGCTTGTGTTGGCCATTGTTGCCAATTTAGTGACCGTGTCCTTTTTGTTGTTGCACTTTTTATTAATAAATTAATTAAGGCACTTTGAAGCTTTAACATTATTTTAAATGATAAGTCTCAATGGACATTACAAAATAATCTAGCAAATAACTGAAGTAACTTTGCACCTTGACACATTCAACGTTTCAGAGCAACATTCAGCTCCATCGTCTGCGAATCTATCTATGCGATTTGCTACCAAAAGATAGTCCTAGGGTGAAATTTGGTAACGGTTTCAACAAATACTTTCCTCTTTGCCTGCCTTTCCTTATTATGGAGTCAACATATATTTCGGAAACGTTGGATAGCACGCTAGACAGACTCTGAAATGTCGCAACAGTCACATTAAACATTAAAGGAAGTCGAAATATCATTCAGAAATACACATCTTAATACATTACTTTGTTATTGTTTTCTTCCTAAAATGTTAAAACACTTGATTTGTATCCAGTGGATGATATAAACGTATTTTTGGCTGCGAAGGCCTTTGTTGTACTGCCAATTTCTGAGAGTCTCACAGCGGAAGAACCCGACATGCCAAGGAAAAGAATTTAGACTCATTTATTTTTAATGCTAAAGTATTTTAAACGTTCAAGCTACTTAGAAATGGCCTAAAGGATTAGAACGTTGAGTATTATGCAATACATAACAAAAACTTTTGACGGTATGATCTTAAACATTGGTAGAATTCTTCAAGTAAGAATCGATACGCGGGATTCTGGTAGAAAGAATAGTAATTATGTTTATATCTACTTTTTATCTGGACGTTCAGTCCAATTTACAGTCCGGGATAGATGGGAAGCTATTCACACATTACATGTGTCTTGAAACTTCAGACTTTATCTCTTACTTTATTTGTCAGGTAGGCTACAACTGCATACTGAGTCCAAACATAACGTATATCTTCTTTTCATTCAATTAATCAAGTACGATTTTAAAGCAACTGGGCAGGAATGGACTGTAATTCTTAAAAATGTAACAAGAGTACATTATATTTATGTTTACTTCATCACTATAAGAGATTTCGAAATGTTCGTGTAGATATAAGTTTGTAACATCTCTAGTATGGAAGAGCGGTTATATAAAAATTTCCTAAAATTAAACGTTAAAAGTGTTAAAATTGTTAAAAAGGATAATGCACCTTAATGAGAGACGCGCCCATTTCAACACTGGTATGGTGTTACATCAATGTCTTCCTACGTACTGCTGCTCCATCTCCTCTTGATTTTGATGTTTTAATACTTTTAACGTTTAATTTTAAATAAGATTTATATATCCATATAAGTGTTAAAGTGAACAACAAAGACAAATGAAAAGAAGTGGTTTTGTGCACGCTGTCTGTCTATCTATAATACATCTATATATCTGTATGTCAGTGGCGTAGCCTGGTTTTCAGACTGGGGTATGTAACCCAGTTAATATAGTTTGAAAATGGAATTTCCCATATCTGTATCCAGCATAGCGTATAAATACAATTGTATCATGTATTATAAACACTGCATATATCTTCCTTGTTAATACAAATTTACAAGTATATTACGTACCTAGTAAAACATCGACAAATAATAGACACATTGAAAAGTGTTTTAATAAACTTACTTTAGGACTATGCAGTAAAAGTAAAATTAATAAACTCACGTTTACTATCCTTGGAGTTTTTTTACTTGGTTATATAACGACACTGTATCAACTACGAGGTTATTTAGCGTTGATGAAATTGGTGATAGTGAAATGATATTTGGCGAGATGAGGCCGAGGATTCGCCGTAGAATACCTGACATTTACCTTACGGTTGGGGAAAACCTCGGAAAAATCCCAACCAGGTAATCAGCGCAAGCGGGAATCGAACCCACGCCAGATTGCAACTCTGGATTGGCAAGCAAGCACTTTAGCCGACCGAGTTACGCCGGTGGCTCTCCTTGGAGTTTCCTCGAACATTTTTAGTCGTTTTTTTTTTTTAAATATTATATGGTTACAAAAATAGTTATGTTTCTTGGCTGCCTTATAAATATTATTTAAATCTTCATAGCCATTGGTATTTCAAACGGACTTTTCATTAGAAAAGAGGAGACATGACCAGTAAAACAGTTTGTTTAAAGTCTTACAACCACACAGCCACGACTCACTTTCATAAATTTGTACATTAAAATGTCTTACACACTTTTTTATATTCGTAGTGATATTCAGTACTGGTTTTGAAAGGCCTGCTTTAATTACGTCTTCTTTTTCACAGAACGTTAAAGTCTGGAATCTCCTTATCTTCAATTTTTCGATTATACAACAATTTGTTTCCATATTTGATGCATTGCGACAATGGACACGAAACAATTTCCCTTTCACTCACTGCGTGACCTCTTGGATGTATATTGTCAGCGTACATATCTTGAGCCCATAAGCGCGTAACACAAAGATCTTAACCTAAATAATTTATTTCAACACTAAACAATTAAGCTTTCAAAACAGTCTTCAGTGTTCACAAATGAAAGGAGTAACATTTTGGAACAAATAACTCACTCAACATTCTTTATAAGTCACTGGAAATAATATTATAACACAAGCATGACTATACGACAATATGTATTACAACGCTATACATCCTCGGGGTCACGAGCATGCTCACTGCACGAGATTCCTCGGGCTGACGACAGATGTCGTTGAGACATTGGGAAGTGTTTTTAAACATCAAGCGGGCCGTGCCCATAGAGTTACAGTATAATTCTTACTAATGGTCGCGCCTTCTGTTCAAAGTGATTAAAACATAGTGCGAATTCAAAATCAAACATTCTGGGAAAACTTGATCTGTCCGAAAACGATTATACGTTACAATATTATAATTCATCATTCAGAGTCACTTTGAAGGAAATTGCAGGGTATGTAACACATCTCCCACATCCATGGACGCTACGCCCCTGGACTGCTGTATGTGTGTGATCTAAATGAAGAAGGAAGCAACGGTGAATTGTTTGGAAGAAGTGTAGGTTTTTTTCCATTGCTATTAATGGAAAAGGATATCACAATAACAGAAATCGCTAAATATACACCTCTTCTATATGTGTGAGTCAGGTTTTTCTATGGACGGATTTCTTTCATATTCAGAATTTACTAATAAATGTATCTAGAAATGATGCATCTGAACTATAATAATAAGCAAGATATTATTCAGTCATTATTTTAATAAAAATGCAAGAATCATCAGACGATTTTCTTCGTATTGCGTAGAATAAACAATACAGTGAAACGGAAAAAAAACTTTTCGCCGAGATGAGTAATTAATTATTATCTACGGAATTATGTTTTATTTTTCTTTGCGAAAGTCCTGAAGGCAAGCTCTCGGTCAAAAGCCGGAGGGAATTACAGTTCACTTGTGAAGTGACAGCGAATTTTGAAAACAATTGTTTGCATGGCTGCATCTTTATTCCCCCTTTATAATATAGACTATTCCTATACTTTTACTAATTTTGTTTAGTATATGTTTATTATATTTGATTCTTGCAAATAGATTACGCAACACTCATAGATGGCAATACGTGTACCGTATGCTTTGGTATGTGTGGCATTTAGCTCCGACTTCTTGAATGTACTGTTACACAAAATGTGACAGTTTTCCCTACCTCCAAGAAAAATGTAGTTACGTCAAAAAATTTCCACTCTTGGGTGAATCATTCAGGCAAGATCTTACACATCTGGAATAAAAAGGCCGGAATTTCAGAGTCTCACTAAGTCATTAATGTAGTTAACATTCAAATAAATGTTAAATTCCGATTTGCGTAAACAGAAAAATATTAGAAGTAATTGTAAAATACGTATAATTATTTTATGCAAATGTATACAAAGTTCATCATTATCATATATCTCTACTGTCTCTACAGTCCAAGTCTGGCCATGAGCTCCCCAATCATTTTCCTCCAGTCTTCCCTATTCCCTGTAGTTGTGTTCCAATTGTTTATTCGCAGAAGTGTATTAGCATTTGTAAAAAAAATAATAATTTATAATGTCTATTAACACGTACAAAATATAAACGAAGCCAGTACGCCACTTTTGGAATTATAAAGATCGCCAATCGTGTGGAATACAAAAACCAAAAGTTCGTCTTTACTTGAGCGCATATTAAATAAAATTCACTTATGTAGGACTATGTCTTTTCATTTAACTATAAGTAAACTGTAATATAATTCGGGACATGGTTAAGGAAATGGATATAGCCTAATTGTGGAACAAGAAACATATTATATCTTATATTATATCTTTGAGTCATCTTTGCCAGAAAGTAGATCTGTTTTAGTAAAATAAGCCCTACATCTTACTGAAGACAAAGAACTTAGTTTTTAAAACAGGAAACGTACAAAATGTATTTTAGGATGAAGTACTATCGGGAAAATCCGAATTAGCTATAGTCATGGTTATAGTCAAGAAAACGAATTTTTACAAAATTCATAACGGAGTATGTCATCTTCGCGTCACTAATTTTTCTGCGTAAATGTTATTGTTAATCCTTCGAAGAGGTGGAAAAATTCAAATATCTTGGAGCAACAGTAACAAATTAATATAAATGACACTCGGGAGGAAATTAAACGCGGAATAAATATGGGAAATGCGTGTTATTATTCGGTTGGGAAGCTTTTGTCATCTAGTCTGCTGTCAAAAAATATGAAAGTTAGAATTTATAAAACAGTTATATTACCGGTTGTTCTGTATGGTTGTGAAACTTGGACTCTTACTTTGAGAGAGGAAGAGAGATTAAGGGTGTTTGAGAATAAGGTTCTTAGGAAAATATTTGGGGCTAAGAGAGATGAAGTTACAAGAGAATGGAGAAAGTTACACAACACAGAACTGCACGCATTGTATTCTTCACCTGACATAATTAGGAATATTAAATCCAGACTTTTGAGATGGGCAGGGCATGTAGCACGTATGGGCGAATCCAGAAATGCATATAGAGTGTTAGTTGGGAGGCCGGAGGATAAAAGACCTTTGGGGAGGCCGAGACGTAGATGGGAGGATAATATTAAAATGGATTTGAGGGAGATGGGATATGATGATAGAGAGTAGATTAATCTTGCACAGGATAGGGACCTATGGCGGGCGTATGTGAGCGCGGCAATGAACCTTCGGGTTCCATAAAAGCTATTTGTTATTGTTAAATTTTAATTCCTAACAATATTACTTAATATATAAAATTCTCTTTTTAAATCATCTTCGAATCTGTTAATAGAGTCTGCCCAGGCTTTAATAATAAATACTAAAACATTATAACTGTGTTTACTTCTTTGTTACGGAAGATGGCCCAAAGGCAGCACTGCAGCTCTAAGGCCCGATTGTATAAACCATTTAATCTTACATCAGATGTTAAATTGATCCTTGTTCTAGCTGAACTTGGAATTTTGTGTTGTGTAAAATCTAATCTGAGATTAATTTGTCTCAAACTAAAGTCAACTTTGACTGAAGAAATTTCTCCGATTAAGTTAGATGATCCAAGTTCAGTTATTTCCTTTCTGTTTGAAATATACGAGTGACAGAATGTGCAAATAAAATATCCATTATTATTATTAATATTAATAGGTATGGTAGGTACATTTATATATTTTTTCTTCAATTTCTTGCCTTAATACACAAACAATCTTATATTTTATAAGGCTCTATCGTGTTCAGCAGTATCAAATAACATAGCCTATAATTATATTATGCTTATAACAACCATTAATTATTAATGGATATGATAGGTACATTAATAAATTTTCAATTAACTGTACTACTAAACGAAAATTGTCGTTTTATAAAACTTTATTGTGTTTAGCAATATTAAACACAATAACATGATAACAATTTGCAGAACGGTCAACCTTCTTCTTATTGTCCGCCATAATTTACATTGCACAAAACAAACCAGTGTCTCCAACAGAATGTACGGAAAGTCACCAAGAAGTAGTTGTAAAGTCGCTAGATTTCTCATTATCAACAAAGAAAGATTAAATTTCGTCACTGTGGGGTGCTAAAAAGGTCGCTAAATCCCTATTTAAGCAATATAAAAGTTAAAAGAAATTGTTGTTGAAAAAGAGTTAAAGTCGCTGGTTTGGCAACACTGAACAAACCTGTACAACATGGTCCGCGCATCACATATTTCACCTGTTTATGCGATGTTGCCAAATCCTTTTCACGTGAACTTAGATTGCATTTGAACCAAGGTAATTTGATCGCAGAAAAGTTTTATACAATAGAAGAAGTGTCTGAACTCGGTTAACTTTTCGATCTTCGATTAAAGTTGATCTTTAGTCAGAGAGTTTTATACAATTGGGCCTAAATGTGCTTATTGTGCCTCACCTCTCCTTTCGTAGAAATAATATAGATGTTGGAACTGTGCGTTCTTTTAGATATCATGCCTCAGCTATGTGGTTCCATCTGTCGATACAGTTTGTATGTCTTTACGATTCCGATGGAGTCCTACACTGCCGTTTACCTTTCCCAGAAAGCGTACTGCGTCTTCTCAGACCGTTGCCGCCTTTACTCCAGTCACAATATTACATCACGATAACAGCGGTTTAGATAATGCTGTTGTAAATGGCGGGATATTGTAGCATAGAAATGTTAGAACTCCGAAAAAACTTAAGCAACCGTGACATTGTCGACCACAAATACGACTCCGCCATCACCAGAATTCGAACCGGGTCCATAATCATCGTAAGCCAACCGAGCTACCTAGGCGGTTAACACAGTACTAGATATTTTAATATTTTCAAGTAGGCCTCCTAATGAGTCGAATCTCTTGTCTAATACATATGAGAAACTAAGGCTCAATTTACGTTAGTTAAGAGCCATGATCAATTTCTAAAGTTAAAACAAATTTAGACTTCTCCTATCACTTTACGTAACCTCAAGCCAATGGTCAATGTACATTGCACTAAAATGCCTTCCTTCGCTTAATTCAGAAGCTTCTCTTAAGAGTCTCAATTAATCTACAGAGTCATACCGGTATTAACTTGTACAAACATTTATACTTCGAACTGTACATAAAATCTTAGCCTTTGTTTACGTTGCTTCTTCTTCGAACGTGTGCTTAGTGCATCGGCACCGTATCCGTGTGTAAATAACAGACAAGAGTATTAACACCACGGGTTTGGATGTATTTGATTTTATAAAACTCATTTCTCAAGAGATACTTAATATTGAACAGTCATACTCGTATAGCAACGCGTGCATAATTCATCAAGCCTTCATTATAGACACATATTATTTCCTTTTATAAGTGGACATAATATCATTCTTATGTTGATATATTTTTATATTGTACGAAATATAAAGATGAAGTACTGTGAGACAACAAAAAATGTAAGCCTTGGTTTTCACATTTCTAGTACTTCGCGTATCGAGAAAGCACTTTCTGATATAAGTAGGCCTATATATTTATGAACAATGATTTCTCCTTAAGTGTTTTGGATTATATTCATTTCCAATATTTACAAGTAAATTCATGAACTGTAAATATGAAATATAAAAATTATAGGGTCTTTATTTGAAATTAATAGAACATATTCAATATTTACGGTTTAATTCATGAATGTAGACATTAAATATATTGATTCATGGAATGTAAACATGCTATATAAAAATTATTGTATCTTTATTTGAAATGACACATATTCAATATCTACGAGTTGATTCATGGAATGTAAACGTGCTATATAAAAATTATTGCATCTTTATTTGAAATAACACATATTCAATATCTACGAGTTGATTCATGGAATGTAAACGTGCTATATAAAAATTATTTTATCTTTTTTTGAAATAATACATATTCAATATATACGACTTGATTCATAGAATATAAACGTGAAATATAATAATTATTGTATCTTTATTTGAAATAAATAATACATATTCAATATATACGATTTGATTCATGGAATATAAACGTGAAATATAATAATTATTGTATCTTTATTTGAAATAAATAACACACATTCAATATATACGAGTTGATTCATGGAATATAAACATGAAATATAATAATTATTGTATCTTTATTTGAAATAAGTAACATACATTCAATATATACGAGTTGATTCATGGAATGTAAACGTGAAATATAATAATTATTGTATCTTTATTTGAAATAAGTAACATATATTCAATATATACGAGTTGATTCATGGAATATAAACATGAAATATAATAATTATTGTATCTTTATTTGAAATAAGTAACACATATTCAATATCTACGAGTTGATTCATGGAATGTAAACGTGAAATGTAATCATTATTGTATCTTTATTTGAAATAATACATATTCAATATCTACGAGTTGATTCATGGAATGTAAACGTAAAATATCATCATTATTGTATCTTTATTTGAAATAAGTAATACACATTCAATATATACGAGTTGATTCATAGAATATAAACATGAAATATAATAATTATTGCATCTTTATTTGAAATAAGTAACATATATTCAATATATACGAGTTGATTCACGGAATGTAAACGTGAAATTTAGTATTATTATTGTATCCTTATTTGAAATAAGTAACACATAACCAAGAACTTCGAGTTAATTCACCGAATGTAAATATAAATATAAGCATAACTGGATCTTAATTTGAAATAGAAATGCATATTCAATATGAACAAGTTAATTCCAATATAACTTAAATAAAATTTATACAAATCGTTGAATCTTGATTTGAAATAAATCTGCGACTTATTTTAGTCGACGTGGTTGGCGAGTTAGTATAGAGCTGGTCTTCTATGCCTAAGGTTGCGGGTTCGATCCCGGGTCAGGTCGATGGCATTTAAGTGGGCTTAAATGCGACAGGCTCATGTCAGTAGATTTACTGGCATGTAAAAGAACTCCTGCGGGACAAAATTCCGGCACATCTGGCGACGCTGATATAACCTCTGCAGTTGCAAGCGTCGTTAAATAAAACATAACATTGACTTATTTTATAAAATGTAATCATGAAATATAGGAATTGTTGCTCTTTATATGAGATAAATAATAAATTCAATATCTATGATTAAAGTGAAATATAGACGTCCAATTGAAAAAATCATTGAATCTATTTTTTAAATGAATAACACTTATTCAATATATACAACTTAATTCTTGGAGTCCACCGTTGTGAAGTAACGGTTAGCATGCCTGATCGTGCACCGAGCGGGCCTGTGTTAAAATTCTGATTGGGACGAGTTACTTGGTTGAGTTTTTTTCTGTGGTTTTCACTCGACCAATTGAGAGCAAATGCTGGACAACTTAGAGCACTGGATCCCAGACTCATTTTGTAGGCATTATCACCTTCATCTTATTCAGACGCTAGATTATCACAGAAGTTGATAAAGCGCCGTAAAATAACGAATTAAAAATTCTTCGAAGGTAAACATGAAATAAAAAAATCATTGGCTCCTTATTTAAAATAAATAACACATATTCAATATGTGCCGGTTAATTGTTTAATGTAAACACGCAATATAACCAATTATTGGATATGTGTTTGAAATAATTAACACATATTCAATATCTATAAGCTAATTATTAGGCGGTAATCGCAGTATCCAGTTGTCCACACCTGTGGAGTAACGGTTAGCGCGTCTGACCGCGAAACCAAATGGCCAGAGTTCGATTCCCAGTTGGGGCTAGTTACCTGGTTGAGGTTCTTTACGGGATTTTCCCTCAACCCAAAATGAGCTATTGTTGGGTAACTATCGGACTCATTTCACCGGCATTATCATCTTCATTTCATTCAGACGCTAAATAACCTGAGATGTTGATACAGCGTCGTAAAATAATCCACTAAAAAAATATGTAGTTGTGGGTGACTTTATGAATGGCTTTACCTTTTAAGGCTTCTGCTAATGTTAGGCTTATTTTTCAGCATTTTGCCTCTCAAATTGACACAGGTCTCTTAATCGGGACACTGTGATCGAAGTAAAACAGTTGTTGGCATATGGGTTTGGAGCTCACATAAGTTATATCTTCAGATAAGTCACAAGGATACGTACTTCTGCACTTTTTAGCTTATTTTCCCTCCTTTTTCCCTCAATCTATTGATTCAGGGTCGGTCCAACGTTTCAGCATCATCTTCTGGAAAGGTAAGGAAAGAGCAAAGGGAAATCCATTACCAAGATACACTTCGCAGGACTGTACAGGCCTCACTATGGTCCTGGGATTTATTCAGTCTCTTAAGAGACTGGAGAACAGTTCTTGGTAACGGATCGAACAGATTGGTTTCTCTGTTCTGTTTTCCATGCCTTCCATGATAATGGAGCTGATGTGTAGCTCCAAACTTTGTCTTTATATCTATGACACGGTAAAAATATTCAAAAACCTTGCACCACGTTGATATCAGTGAAAATCTCAAGTCACACTTTCCCTGTAACATCCGCTATAGTAGCTCAGTGTTACAGAACTGGGCTTATAAGCCAGAGGATTCAGGTTTAAATCCCGGTCGATCCACTCTAGATTTTATAATAAGTCGGTGCTGATGGCAACACAAGGTTTTTCTCTGGACACTCCGGTTCCCTTGTGAAATTCCAACAATTCTCCATCATCTCCATTATCATCACCATCATCAAAGTCGGAGAGAATAACGACAAGTTAAAAAAAAAAACTTTCCCTGTAACCCAGATATGAGGAGTTTAGTTGCAAAATCAGATGCATCACTAAAACATAATTTTTCAGTATGAAGTGAAAACGTTTGCAAGGAACCAAGGATTTGCAACCAATACTTTTCTTTCATCATAAAAATCCATGTGATGTATCTGTCTTTGGAGCATAACAGTTCTATAGCAGTTGTAGAATCATATGAAGATATTGAATATAACATTAACTCATTGTCGAAAAAAGCGATGTATCTGATTTTTCAACTACACGCCTGATATGATATGATATGATATGATATGATATGATATGATATGATATGATATGATATGATATGATATGATATATGATATGATATATGATATGATATATGATATGATATGATATATGATAAATGGTAGACTATTATATATGATATATGATATGATATGATATGATATGATATGATATGATATGATATGATATGATATGATATGATATGATATGATATGATATGATATGATATGATATGTATGGTATGATATGATATGATATGTATGGTATGATATGATATGATATGATATGATATGATATGATATGATATGATATGATATGATATGATATGATATGATATGATATGATATGATATGATATGATATGATATGATATGTATGGTATGATATGATATGATATGTATGGTATGATATGATATGATATGATATGATATGATATTTGATATGATATATGATATGATATGAGATATATGATATGATATATGATATGATACAGTATGATATGTATGATATGATATATGATATGATACGGTATGATATGTATGATATGATATATGATATGATATGATATGATATGATATGATATGATATGATATGATATGATATGATATGATATGATATGATATGATATGATATTTGATATATTATGATATACCTGCAGTGCTTGGGAAAAGTGAGATAAGTCAGTTTTCACAAACCATTTTTGATCATTTATTGACAACTTACACTGGTTTATGTCGATTTGATTTTTTTCTGTATGAATTATTGTATTGGGAGGAATACCTATGTATTTTTTTCCAAGCGAACAGATGTTCCGTAAGTTGTCAATAAATTATTATCAAAAAAGGTTTGTGGAAACTGACTTGTGCCACTTTTCCCGAGCTCTACAGCCATGATATAATATGATATGATATGATATGATATGATATGATATGATATGATATGATATGATATGATATGATATGATATGGAATACACTTTCGTGGTTTTGGCGTGAGGGGAACGATATACTGCACAGTATGAAGTGATGTGATGAGGCATTATTGGAGCAATGTCAATCCTATTAAGAATTCTTCCTCAGCTGTCCATTCAGTCTACTCGACACGCAATATTTAAGCTGATGTACTGAGTTACGGTGGAACGCAGAGATAATTTTTGGTGCTTTTGGCACAAACCGTCGAATGACTCTGTTGCAACTGAATCAAATCTCTACGGATCAGTAGTTAATGAATGCAATCTTACAATAATTATTCATAATATCTATTCGCTTTTCTCCTAATAGTGAAAGATGTAGGAACTGGCATGTAGAATCTCCATGGTGATGTCATATTTTGGAAGTCACTAACTGAAGGTGACCTACCACACCCATATGAATGTAAGTTGTTTGTGGAAGTCTCCAAGCAATAATTTAGCGGACAAAACATCCGAGATGTCCCCTCCTCATTGGCACTCCTCACCTGTCCCTGAAGTCAAGTGGACACACGGAACTTCTGGAACGCAAGGCAGTCCCGCGATAGCACTACTACCTATGGGCACCTGCAAATCAAGCGATGCCATGTAAACGAGAGAATTTCTCACCATGTAGTTACAAAGGACTTAATACGCTCGTCTTCTATTGTGATAACGCTTCTGACTATAAATCGAATGGTTCAGGGTTCATTTACCTATAAGGATATGAATGTATCTCATCGACTCTGTCGCTAATGTCTTGATTTATCCTTTGTTCTTAAACAAACCTTCTCTGAAAGCAGAAATACTGAAAAATAATGTAATAGTAATAATCAGAGACCAAGACTTTGGCAGAATGCCTTTTTAAATGTGTTAAATCTATCTTCATTTTGAAAGTAAATCTGTACGAATTATACCTTTGTGATTGAAACGTCACAGTTTTATGTTGCCCTTTTCTGCCTTTTTTAATATAAATGCCTAATTTAGAAAATAAATGCTTTTTTGTCTTTATTTGATTATTTATCTACTATTTATTAATTTCATCTACAGGTATATTTTAATTTATTTCTATAACCGCTACAATGAAAATGACTTCACCGAATGTATATTATTGTCTTTCAGTCAGTTCATGTTCTCTTTGCAACACTGAGTGCTGCCGTGCAAAAATGTATAACAGTAAGCGTTTTAATTATCGCTTGTGTTTATTTGACAAGGCAACAATGAGTGCGGGTCTAACATTATTTTTAACGGTTATTTTTCTTTCAGGTTTCATTGCGACGTTGTTGTAGCTCTAATTTCCGGCAGCCAATCGCGTTGCAGGTCGGCTACATTTAAACGTGTGCGTCTTATGATTCGCTGTTGAAGACGTTATTCATTTCTTAAGGCTCGATAAATACTTAATATAATCGTCCGCCATTTTGGCTCTTTCGTTGGCGTTCGCAGAAAGCACACGAAGACGTTATTTGCCGCTCAATTATTTGCTGAATTACAGTGCGTTTGATTTATTATCATAGGAGCTACGACGTGATAATGTTTAACGGTGTGGCAAATGGATTCCTCGTACGGTAGCTCGGCAACGAAAGAACAAAAATGGCGAACGATACTACCTACTTAGACTTTATAGAGTCTTCACTTCCTAAAACGTAAGCAAAGAGGAGGAATCACGCCGGGAATAACAGCGTCGCGACTATAGCTAAATATTTCATATCGCAACATATCAGTACAACCAAACACAAAAATGCACTTTCCAAGGCTACTGGGAAGAAGATTTCTTTGCTTCCAACAGTAATTGCAACATCGAGTCAAAAATCTCAATTTGCATTCGACTTATGTAAAGCTTTTCTTGCTGCCGAAATCCCTTTGTGGAAAGTGCAAGGTTGTGGGTCTAGTCTAGTGCAAGGTTTTTGTAATTGCCTTTTATTGCGTATTTTAGTTATTTATAATGCCTTTTTGCCTGCCTATTTTAATGTTTCATAATGCCTAAACTTCCGGTCTCTGGTAATAATAATAATAATAATAATAATAATAATAATAATAATAATAATGTTAATAATAATAATAATAATAATAATAATAATAATAATAATAATAATAATAACTTAACCATTAACAATGAAATACACCTTGTTAGGCTAAAATGAAGGATAAAATAGAAGAGAAAATAACGAAAAGGGAAACTATCGGTATATTCTTGAAGTGGACCGTAATACTCGTAGCATTAGTTGGCCATCGGCGTAGTTTATACGGAACGAACTGGACTTGTAACCCGAAACTGTGCTCGGGTGTGGTTTCGAATCCCTCTTGGGCCGATTACTGGTTGTATTTTCCCCGCTGTTTTCACCAACTGCAAGGTGGATGTCACATAATCCCATGGAAAATTTTCGAACTTATCTCGCCTATCACGAATTGCACCGTTCCTAAATAATCTCGCAGTTGATATAGGTTGTTAAATAGCCATAGGCATGTACGCTATTAATCCTTTAAAATTCCTTTATAATAATTTATTTATTTAATCTGGCAGAGCTAAGGCCAGTAGGCCTTCTCTTCCGCCCAGCCAGACTCTAATTCTAATTAAATACATTTGCTTACATAGTTATTACATTAATATCTAGATCATAAAACAACATGAAAGTAAATAATGAAAATTGGATAACTAATGTTAGTGTGACAACTCACTGGCATTTGATTGAAAATAAAACAATTATTCAGTGAACTGTAGCCTAAAAAGTAATCGGAAACGCGTGAGACATTCTCTTAATAAATTGGAAGTTGATCTAAATTACAGCGAAAAAATAACCGAATAAAATATAACAAAGAGCTGACAGATTATAGGCTACACCCAGCAAATTTTACACTTACAGTCTCTGTCCTCATGCGGTGGATTGCGTTTGCTCCAAGATCCAATGCTGCGGAGATATTGACGTGAACATATCCAGTAATTGTATAAAAAATCACAGGAATCCCAGTACCACTATTTTCTGTACTAGATAAGAAAACAACATAAGTTACATTACGGTAGATTTCATTAATAGTGTTCTGCTCAAGGAACGTCTTTCTCAAATCTTTCGTCTATTATCTCATAACTTCTTCTACCCCGAACCTTTCTCCCGTTCATCATTTCTTCCAGTGCATCCTTCAGAAGGTAGTTTGTTCTTAGCCAGTGACCCAGTCAATTCCTTTTTTTCCTCGTGATCAATTTCAGCACTATTCTTTCTTCGCCCAATCTTCCTAGCACAGCTTTATTTCTTATTGTGTCTGTCAAATTTCATACACTCCATTCTTCTCCATATTCACATTTCAAATGCTTTTAGCCGTTTCTTTTCACTTCGTCGTAATGTCAATGTTCCTGCGCCATACAATGTCACACTTCACACAAAGCACTTCACTAGTCTCTTCCTTAGTTCTTTTTCATCCCTATATAATTATTATACGTTTAATTTGTACGTCAGTAAAATGAAATATTTCTTTGTTCTGAACGTCTACAAAAAATTCTCTGCCCCTTTTTTAATCAGGTAATCTTTTAGTACTTTGATTTTGTAATTGTAATTGTGAATGTAATATTAATTGTAATTTTAATTTTAATTGCATTATTATTATTATTAATATTATTATTATTATTATTATTATTATTATTATTATTATTACTACTACTACTATTACTTCGGTTGTCTGCAAAGGTAGAACTCTTAAGCTCCTGCTATCCTGTTAGCCTCCACGGCCTGTACTTTAACCTTTATTGGCCTATATTACGTCCATAACAATAGACAAAATTAACTATTCAAAATGAGCTCATACCACTGCTTACCTTGCGGCCTTGTGGCCAAGAATTTCGACCGGTACAAAGCAGTCGTTCTATTTTACGAAAGACTGACATAAATGCATATTCTCGTGGTATATCATAGGATTATGTCTTCATGATTTATTTATTTAAATCCACCACCAACAGAAGCAGGCTTCCAATTACAGGTGGCTTACACAGATACATACACAAAATACATAATAAGAAAAAAAACAAAACAAACAACACAAACGAAAGAAAGAAAATACATAACGGTAATAGATGCTAGAATGTAATATTGCAGTTAATATAGTGTCAAATGTCAATATAATGATGCAAAATTACTTAAAAACTAAAGTAAAAACATTATAATACACTTCTTAATTTAAATATCTAAGGAAATACAATCCTTTTTAATATTGTATGAAATTTTTCAACTGTTAAACTGAAATCTAATTGAGAATCACAGTTTAAAGACAGAGAGTTGTAAGTATTACACATAACAAACAATGGAGAGTTCTTGAAGAAAACAGTTCTAGGAATGGGAATAACAAAAAGTTGCCTGTGACGTAATTCTTTTCTTTTTACATTGAACTGAAGGAATCTAAGAAAATCACAGTTATTCAATATACCGTTAACAGTCTTATAGAGTAAAATTTGACTATTTATTAATCGTCGAGATTTTAAAGTTTTATAATAAAATTAAAAAAGTAACTGATTATATGAAATTTGCTTGTCATAAGACGACACGTGATGTTTTTTTAAATATAAATAACCTAAAAATCTTTTCTGTATCCTTTCTATTTGCATCTGATGGGACTGGAACTGAGGTGACCATATTACAGACGCATACTCTAGCTTACTCCTAAATAGAGTTTTATATAAAGTATCAATAATATTTATATTTTTAATTCTTTTGTATTTCTGATTATAAATCCTAATTTTCTATATGCATCAATTACCACGTGGTTTAAGTGCATTTTAAAACATAGGTTGTGTGCAAAATAAATACATAGTATTTAGTAAAGTTAGTAAAGTAATGATTCCATCATTAGTAAAGTTATAGCTTTGGTTTCTTTGCGAGAATAATGAATAATCGAGTGGAGCCAATAATAATACCAGAATAGCCTATAAAATGAACCTTAAGCTCTAGTTAGTTACATCTTAGCGTAACTGAATGTGTGCTATGTCGTTCACATCCGTTTTCAGATTGCTCAAGTAAAGGAGAAGTGTAACCATTAAGTTATTGGTAATAAAGAGTATTTTGATACAAATATGTACTTTCTGCCTACAGTTAATTGAAGACCGCAAAATTAATTTAAAATACGTAATATATAGTGATGGAGGAAATAAATTAAATACCGATATATTGATATTGTAATATATTGCAAACCTAATTTCGGTAAACGATATGTATCGCAGAAAATATATCGATATATGTAACGATTATCGATGTATGGCTATTCCGTAAGTAAATTGCATTTTCTGGCGTACATTTACTGTATTACAATAAAATTACTTAAATTTTAATATTCTTTTTACCATTGAAATTAACCTCATAACAGTCAAAAGCATAAATGTAAAATTGTAACAATAAACAATACATCATCAATATCATATGATGTAGGTCCTAACCTAAATAAAAATTATGGTGGAGACAACGGAGCTTAAATGATATAGTGGGAAAGAGTTCAGTGAACTCTACATGGTTGAGTATTTGATATTGGAACACGATTCAATTATTCTAATGTTATATACGATTTATTTATTTCACTAGCTAGTGAGTAAAATTAAAATTACAAAACAAAAATTTTTCTAGCCACTACCGTAAGAGCCACGTTCGTGTAATTCAATCCAGGATACATATAATGCTTTTTTCTACATAACAACGTAATCATTTTTAAATGTAAGTAAACAGAACTTGTACTTATTTTTAAATGTAAGTAAACCGTACTTAAAATGTTACAAGTTTTTAACAACTTCACAGTTGATTTGATACAATCTTTCTATATTAAGTTCCCATTGCAAGTTATTGTTACACTCCAACATTCCAAACAACAATGGTGATGATTATAGGGATAGAATTTTTTATGCACTAAAATATATAATAAGAAAACAGAATGTCAGCACTAGGTTGTGCATAGAAATCATAGACGTAAACAAATTCACATCGATAATAAATCTTTATTTCTCTTTTCATTCCAGAATATAGAAATAAAAGTTTTGATACCCGTTTTGAGGTCAGGCGGTTCCCTTTCAGGGTGGGAGTTACTCCTGCCTTGGAGAACATTAATAACAATATTAAAACAGTAGTAGATAAACCTCCCGTCTGTCTCACGTTCGCACACCCTGCATTTTGAATTTGTTGCTGCATATTAAACAATTTGAATTCGAATTCCATTCCAGCCAATTAGAACAAGGTATTGAGTGAGGTTGCACAATTATGTAACTGTCCACCTTCAGTAGCACCATCTCTCGGGAATTATCGGAGTTGTCGAGTGTGGATTTTGTTGTTGTTGATAATAATGAAATATTCCACAAAAAAATCGATAAATTTATGAGAAAACAGATATATTATACGATATATTGAATAAAAATTTCGATATCGATATATCGCTATATCGAAACCAAAATATCGATATTTCGTAAAAACCGATATATCGTTCGCATCTCCAAATGTAGTTTCTCTTCTTTACGTTCACATGCACATGTTTTGGAACTAATTCATCAAAGCATTTGAAAAAAGAAGCCCTACGTTGAATAAGTCCCAACATGCTACACGCACTTTGTGTACAGATTGCTGTCCCAATAATACTTCGAAACTGGTTATAGGAGTGTTTTAAAATACTTTCAACTCCTATCACAAAGTAACGCTGTCGTATAAAGTTGGGTATCAGGTCAACAGGACATAGAAGAAAGCGAGAGCTCAGATATTCCGACCGGGAAAGGGTAAATACTTGTTTCTTCGATCCAGAAACAGAATGTGTTACAGTAGAGCAATGATAAGAAGCACAGCCACCTCCAGAGAAGGTCACCAAAAACATGTAAGATATTTTCTTGTCGAAAGAGTGGTAAATTGTTTAACGGATTTGTACGAAGCTTTCACAAACTCTCCTGTGCAAGTTAGGTCTTTCAGACAGAACTATTGTACTGATATTTTATATGACCAGTTAAAGAGGAATAATAATAATAATAATAATAATAATAATAATAATAATAATAATAATAATAATAATGAATTAGACATAGAATTCTTACCATTACGAATGCGTTCTTGCAACTGTTCTATAAAATAACAAATGTATTGCATGATCAAAAATGTCCTGAAACTTTCTTATACACTTCGACACTGCAATACTATAACAATATAACAATAACAATACCATTCCATTGCACCTCCTCATACTCCTACTCTTTCGCAATAGCCAAGACTCTGGAAATCGCTGTCTGCTAGCATCAGTGGTTGTCGAAATAAAATTTAATTTAAACGGGAACTTACTCGGCTTTTGGTCAGTAATTAAGACTCGTTCAGACATGACTTCTTGCAAATAGTTACCTTATTATAGCACAGAATATTTCAATCTCACAGCTATATAGTTATTCTACGTTTAATTTGTATTTCAGTAAAAAAAAAATTTATTTGCTCTTAACTTCTACAAGAAATTGTCTGGCCTTTATTAATTAGGTAATCTTTTAGCACTTTGATTTTGATTGTAATTGTAAATGTAATATTAATTGTAATTGTAATTATAATTTTAATTGCATTCTTAGTATTGTAATTGTAATCCCCTGGTAGAGCTGCCTGATGGCCTTATCTCCACTAGGTTAAATAAATAATTAATAATAAAAGGGCATAAATATCGAGTAGATACACTTTTCACTTCTATAACAGCCACTAATCAATCGGGAAGACTTGAGCTACTATTTTCATATATTTATGTGGGAATTATGTTTCATTCTCATATAAGACATGTAATGCGAACGGACATGGACGCTAAATAATTATTCGTTTCGGCTCTCATTGGTGTTTCAGTTCGTCGCTGAGGTGTTCGACAGGGTGGCGTCAGAGCTCTAAGAAACTTCACCAACATCCATGTGAGTAAGCCATTCTTGTGTGAAATTTGTTCCGTAGATGGGGGTTTGTCACGTTGTTTGGAGAGAACAGTAATTTCAAACAAAATTGAATTTCTTTCATTTATTGTGCCGAAACTGACTTTCTGGTCTAGAACCTTGAAGAATAAGGATGATGATGATGATCATGATAATGATTATGATGATGATGATGATGATGATGATGATGATGATGATGATGATGATAAGAGGAAAGAGCGCTTGCTGAACGGTTGTCACACATTTCGGATTGATATTCTCTGAAAATTAATAATAGTTGTGTGAAAAGATACTGAAAATTAAGAAAATGGGCACTTATATTGTAAATACAGGCTGTTCATAAAATAAGTAACTATTTTCATGAAAACGATATAGTTCATGATATTTGTATTCATAAGACGATTGTACACTACAGACTCACTCATACACACTCATTGGTTCCTTTCGACATGTCGTCCATTGATGTTCCTGCACAATTCCCATCTGGACACGGTTTCACAGAATGCATTTCGCAGAAACTGTGGTGAGATTAGTGACACTGCATCACGAATTCTTTTTTTCAGTTCATCAACGTTAGACACTTTTCTTGTGTAGACCTTGGATTTAACAAAGCCCCATACAAAAAAAGTCTAATGGGGTAAGTTTGGGGATCTTGCTGTCCATGGTCTACGGCCGCCTTGTCCTATCCACCGGTTGGGAAACACTTCATTCAAGTAGTCCCTAACCATTGTCGCATAGTGGCAAGGGGCCTCGTCTTGTTGGTAAACAATAGTGTCTACTATACCATCTTGTTCCAATTGTGGCTGCAGAAACTCTGCCAGCATATCCAAGTAACAGGCACCAGTAATGATCTTCTCTCTGAAAAAAAATAGTCTATAGATCTTTGCGTGATTCCCAACCACGTAATGGTGAACTTCAGCACTTTGAACACTTGATTTCAGAATTTGCAATTGACGCGAAAGACAACGTACAGATTGACTCCCGTATAGCGTCAATGTCAGCTGGGCTTGTGGAAGGTCGACCTGGCCGAGACTCATCAGCAACATTACCTGTTCGTTGAAACTTATTCAACAGCCTCCATATGGATTTATTCGTTGGTCCATCATTTCAAAATTTCCGTTGAAACCGCAGTCGCAGCTCATCGTATGGAACATTCTGTAGACGCCATGTCACAACGGCAACATGTTCAGCAATAGTCAACATTGTACTTATGCTCAACCTATAACAACAAAAACATTCGTAAGTTAGCGTAAACACGAAATAGTTACTTATTTTATGGACACTCTATACAGTAAGTGCTAAGTCAAACTAATATTTGTTTCTGTTCTGTTTTATGTCATATTCTAAATTCAATATATGTTAATTAAAGCCATGTAGGTGTACAGTGAGGGACAGAAATGTTGAGTGTCTCAAACATTTTCTAAGTCAAAGAATGCCACACTGCGCATGCTCAGGGCCAGATTTCTGGTTCATACCATGAAGAGATATTCGTTCCTCTTTTCTGTTTCAATATTACATATCTTTGCTGAGGAGGCATTAAAACATGGAGGGTTACTATATTTAAAATACGCATACAAATATACAGACGTAAAATGCTGTAGTTTCTTAGAAAAAAAAAGAAACCTCAGATGTACAGAAGAGCCGAGACCATTCTACCATGTTATGAAAACAGCTAATGTTTGAAGGCAAGCGAAGCGGTCCAGTGGTTTGAAGCGTATGTGTCTAAAATTGGGGTCGACGGCGACGATTCGAATCTTGACACGCTAAATTATGTTTTATATTTTTTAATATATGAAAATATACACTCTTCTCATAGGGCTTCTTATTAATTTCAGTTTCTAAATGTTATGGCCTAATAATATTATTTACAGAATTTATCTTTTCACTCTCACTTTCATTCTAGATATCAATAAACACCTGGTATGATGGATAAACATGGAAGTCATTTCTGAAATAAGCGTGATAAAGTGATTCAAGAACGCGTATAAAAATTCAGAGTAGTATTACGTAATTCTGTGAAGTAAAAACGGAGTATACCGTGGCAGCCTATCCCATTTTGTCAACAGTAATATTACTAGGGGTTTTGATTTATCTAGACAAAATCAAAACTCGAGTGGGATTTAATTGACTATTACACGATTAGAAGGAAGTATACTAAGATTAGAAGTAACGAAGTACTCCAAAACAATAAAATATTAATTGACTTACGAAAATACAGCTGTCCTCAAATGTATTATTGTACGACCTCTAAATTACAAATATTACGCTAGATGGCAGTAGTGTGTTATGTTTACCTGTTTCCATGTTATCAGTTGTGCCAACTATGGAATCTTCATTGAACTCTGTGGACGATTACTAGTCAAGAAGGCTTTGTTGATTCAGTTTCATTTTTATTAAAAAGTTGCATTCCACTTCAATTATCCGGATCCCAGTAATCAACGTCACTTGACAGATGATTTTCAATAAATCTTAGTATTAAACAATCTCTGATACGTGACTATCCATAATATCATATAGCAGAAGCTATAACATAACCTATTATAAACAAGTGCTACAAAAGGTTTAATTAGGATGATGAAATAAACAAGAAAAGTTTTAATTAACGATGTTGAAATAAAAAATAAACATTAATAATTTTAAAAGCAACAATTATTGAAAGTATAATTTTCAAATTTGAATGTTTTAGTAGTTGGTGGTTCAGTTGATGTTATATTGGACGTGTGCGTAAAAGAAGTGAACTCGTTGATGTACATGGTGTATTCCTCAACTTATTCAGGATTTCCGAATGGTGCTCTTCATTTATTTGTAAATAGGTTTTCAGGGAAGATGCATAGCTATGACCAGTGATCTTTATTAATTCTTGTTCTTGAATGCCAATTTGAAAATGCTGTGCATCGACTGGAGTGGTTTGTAATTTTCTGTTTTTTGACGTCCAGACCAATGCAGATTGAAATGTTTGCAAACAAAGAAACAAATGCTAGGGCAGTGATAAAAATAAACAAATGCTAGGGAAGCGATAAAATTAAGCAAATGCTAGGGACGCGATAAAATTGTGCGATAAGCAGCCATGATTGGTTGAAATACGTCCTTTCTTACCGTTTTATTGGTCAAAAGTAGTATGACGTAGTAAAAGTGTAATAGTCTACTAAAAATTCCACTTGTACTCGTCGGAATTTCAACTCTGGTCTCCGGCGCCGCAAGCCAAAGCTCTAGCCGTTTAACAAACGACAAGCTGTGTCAGAGACATGAAAGCTTAGAATTTCGCTAAAAAGATCTCAAAACCGATTATTTTCACATTATTTTCTCTATGTTTTGTCTAACGATAAAATTAGAAGAAAGCTATGGAGCTTTTTTATCATTTCAGTATGAATTGGGTCACCTTATTTTGCTCTACATGTTCTCAGTTGAGAGAAAAATGTACCGCTGTAATTGCACATTTGTGTTTCACAGTATGGAGTGATATATTACAAACGTGCCGTAGGAGAATCTTCACCTAGATGGTCATTGAAGTGTAGTAAGGAACTTAACGTGTGTTTGGTTGCTGCATTTTTCGCATTCCTTCCTCTGAGTTTACATCGTATCTGCAATTATTTCGCGTTTCGGCGTGCAGGTATTCATTCACATCAGTCGGGAGGCGAATGAGTTTATATTTTGGAGTAATGTAAGATTTGATCACGTCTCCTTTGATAGAAAACAGAAATTTTTTCTAAGATCTTAATAACATTTGCTGAATATATCTTCGGTGGTTTTGTTATTACAATACCTGTAATCCTAGCTGAGTCATTTGACTGAGATACTGAAATTCAACTCCAATAGAGAATGTAAAAATTGTGGTGTGGAGAAACGCTTAATTTTCTATTATAATTCCATCATTACTACCTTGCAGCAGTCCACACCTGTGAAGTAACGGTTAGCGCGTCTGGCCGCGAAACCAGGTGGCCCGGGTTCGATTCCCGGTTGGGGCAGTTACCTGGTTGAGGTTTTTTCCGGGGTTTCTCTCAACCCGATATGAGCAAATGCTGGGTAACTTTCAGTGCTGGACCCCGAACTCATTCCACCGGCATTATTACCTTCATCTCATTCAGACGCTAAATAACCTAAGATGTTGATAAGGCGTCGTAAAACAACCTACTAAAAAAAGAAATCTTGCAGCAGTCTATGAGTCTGTACCGTAGTTTCCCCTAACTATGGTCCACATTTTTCACATTTTTCTTTGTATATTCAGTACTATTCATCCAGATTAAGTGAAATTTTGGCTTCGGACTCTTGTAAGTATATATTAAATAAATATTGACATATGTGTTTGAAATTATTTAATTACAAGTGTTAAAAATAATAAGCATTGGTACATAGTTGTATTCTGAGTTGCCCAACTATGGTCCACTCATATATTCATGCTTGAAAGCATGAATGGTCTTTAGCTGGAGCTGTAATTATTCGTAAATCAATACATTGAGTTTCTAATTTAAGGGTATAAAAATAATCTAGCACAGAAATATTAAAAATAAATGAAAAGTATATGCATTCTTTTTATTAGTACACATTGCATAAACACACAATAAATAAGTGAAATCTGAAAGTCATTTTCCTGCAATAATGAACAACTACACTCACCGACAAAAAAAAAACTGGGCCACCAAAAGTTTCTCAATTTTTTTTATGAGGTGAGAATCAGAAAACCCATTATGAAATGAAGAAAACATTGCTTCCCAGAAAAAAACTGTTTTATTATCAGTTGCGCTATTATTTTCAACGCCAAACAATGGACATAATTAAAAGGTGTAAAAACTTATAAATTGTATCAAGTTTCTTCCAAATGTTCAACTGATTTTGTGGCCACTCAGTTGTTGCTAATAGCGGGTATTACCTCCCCGTGACTGTATGACTGTTAGCATTCACCGATTCAACCCTTCGATCAGATTCTGGATGTCAGTCTGGTCGATTCTATTCCATTCTTTACTTAGAACATTCCGGAGTCCACACCTGTGGAGTAACGGTTAGCGCGCCTGGCCGCGAAACCAGGTGGCCGGGTTCGATTCCCGGTTGGGGCAAGTTACCTGGTTGAGGTTTTTCCGGGGTTTTCCCTCAACCCAATATGAGCAAATGCTGGGTAACTTTCGGTGCTGGACCCCGGACTCATTTTACCGGCATTATCACCTTCATCTCATTCAGACGCTAAATAACCTAAGATGTTGATAAAGCGTCGTAAAATAACCTACTAAGAAAATAAACCATGCAGCAGTCTATGAATAGAGTCTTTGGTGTAAAGAGAAATTTGAATAATATATTTCAATTACAATTTATACCTAATCATTTCTGAGTAATATTTATAGTTTAGAAGGAATATTAAATTAAAATAAACACAATTACAGTAGCGGCACCATTTTATTTCTTTGAAGAAGGTTGTAAAATGCAGACTTACAATAAAATTACAGTCATAAACTTACCGCCCCATAATATATTTCGTAATCTAATAGAAATATTAAATAAAGACTTGTAGTTTCAATTATTATTATTATTATTATTATTATTATTATTATTATTATTATTATTATTATTATTATTATTATTACTATCATAATAATCATCATCATACCCTCTCTGAATTGATGTTATAGTTTAAAAAGGTACATAGAAAATAAAATTACAGTTTTCAGATTATCGGCTTTAAATATTCTCTTCAAATTCTTATTCACCAATGTTATCACAACTGAACAAATAATGTAATTTGAAAAGGATATTAAGTAAAGAATCATAATTACAGTTATCATCTGATTATGTCGATCGTTTAAATGAATTAATAACTAGTGAATATTACCATTACAATTAACATCGTATCATTTGTAAATAGCTTCAATAATTTAAAGTTGACGTCAAATATAGAAGTAGTTTGAAATAGAAATAATTATTACAAACAAGATTATCATATTGTCGTTTCTGAATTTCCTCAACATTTAGACTAGCGTTAAATAAAAACATTTATATTAGGTCATTCCAATAATACAACGGCTGGCTGAACCAACTGTAATAGCTTTGTCAGTTACACATTGAAAATACAAGGTGCGGCAAAGGAATCGGACGGTTTTAGAAGGCCGTTTACTGAGCAACATGAGGGGTTATGGATATCGATCGACCGTCGTTTGTTAGCATTTTTAATGCTACGAGGGGCATCCAGAAAGTAAGTTTCCCGATTTTTCCCCTTGAAAGTAAACGTAATTAGCCGTGTCAATTGCGCATGCGTAACAGATCTATGACGTACCAATCATATGCCAGCCGGACAGGTCCCGCCTGGTGCCAGTAGCGTGGCAGCAGTGGTTCGAAATTGAAGCTGTTATTCCTTCTCCCGCCGCCTCGAGGTTCGGTCGGTGATAAAGTTCTTTAATGTACAAAGCATTGCCAGCTCTCATCGGCAGCTGTCAGGCCTATGGGCCGAACATCTCCCCCTTTCCCCCTCTCCCTCTCCTTCTCCCTCTCACTCTCTCTCTCTCTCTCTCTCTCTCTCTCTCTCTCTCAAGAAATTCCTGTCCTGTGAGCGACGACGAAGAGCTGAAGACGTCTGTCACACGCTGGTTCCATTCACAGGCGGCAGAGTTCTACGACAGAGGGATACAAAAGTTGATCCCACGATACGACAAGTGTCTCAATTCTGATGGTGGCTATGTTGAAAAATAGCTGAAACATTGCTGTATCTGTTGCCAATAAATGTTTTCCTTAAAGTGTGTGTTCTTTTTTTTTTAAATAGGGAAACTTACTTTCTGGATGCGCCTCGTATTTTGTGTAATCATGGAAGTATGCAGCTCGGAGCATTGTGCTTTCGTTATCGAAACATTTTTCAAGAATGGTGATTCAGATGTGAAAACCCAGCGTGCCTTTCGTGTCAGTAGCGGCCGGTGATCGAAATCCTCGGTGAGGCCAGATGCAACTAGTTTAAGTGTCTCCGATAGAAAATGTTTATTTATGATATTATTATTGTTATTATATTATTAATATCATTATTACTGTATTATTATTATCATTATTATTATTATTATTATTATTATTATTATTATTATTATTACTAGTAATGAAAAATAATAAATTCACTCACCAAATAAGCTGTTATGCTGTGAGTTTCAGTGATTGTTTCAGTGTGAAGAAGCAACCCATATTATGTGTTAAAATTTCCCTTTCTTTCTTTTCTTTTAACTTTTTTCCTTTGACAGCAATAAACAAGGCCAACAGAGAAGTATATTTTGCACCACATTACCACTTAACCATTTATGTTGCCCATACCAGGATGCAATAGAAACTCGCGTTTTAAGATTATCTGTCAGAAAAATTGTCAGCGACGTCGTAGGTATCTCGGAATGCTCTCTCTTTATTTAAAACTTCCTTTCTTTCAATATTATTTCTTCTCGAAAAAGGACACTCTAGCAATGAATTACTACACCAGCATTATTTCTCGCAATTATTTCTGTTTATATTTTCTCGAAATACATAACAACATTGGCCCAGAGTCACTACTGTACTACGAAGTAAAATAGTACAACACCTTCGCTTAAGTCATAAACTAAGACATAAGAGGAGAGAATAGTGTGGGTCTCTGTCTGCCAAAGTGCTGGAATTTGTGTTATTTATGGCCTATTTAGGAAGACAAGTCACCATTGCTATTCCCACCCCACTTTACCCTTGAGGCCGGCATATGGATGGGAGGAGTGAAAGATGACCAGGCCACGAGGCCAGACGAATTGTGCCTCAGCTGCAACGTTTCAAGCGCAATCTCAAAAGCCCGCGAAGACACACGAAATGCAGAAGCCAGACCCGGCACGGGCGATCCTGGCCTCTGGAACAAATTTTACTGCAAAACAGGTCTACATACATCACAAGCCAGACCCGGCACGGGCGATCCTGGCCTCAGGAACACATATTACTGCAAAACAGGTCTATATACATCACAAAGTTTTCAAATGCTTCTGCAGGGATATATGTTTTATTCAAATAACTAATACATTATATAAAAACACAAAATTTGATTTCAGTTAAGCCAAGTGACTGAGGCCCGGCCTCACTTGCCTCACTCAATCAGCCGCCACTGTTTCGTGTCCAATTTAATGTTGGCTGCCACTGAGCCGTTCCTGCTCGCAATACCATAATTATTGAGAAGGTTACAGAACTTTGGATTATTAGCATCAGCTTGCAAGAAAAACGACCAGGACACGTTCGAAGTGTACGAACGCCAGAACGAGTAAGAGTGGCTGTTACGAGAAGTCCACATCGATCAGCTAGACGGTAGGCTATAGCACTGAGACTTTCAGAACGTTCTGTCTGCCGAATATTGCATTCAGATCTTAAGTTTCATCCATATAAAAGTATGAATGTTCAGAAATTCAATAAGGGAGACTATGTCCAACGCAGGACATTCGCCGAGAGAATGGTGGAAATTTTGGCTGACGAAGTTGTTATGTTAATGAGTAACTAAGCACATTTCCATTTAAATGGAACTTTAGATATTGGGCCCCCGAAAATCCTAACGAACTACACGAGCCTTTCTCACTGCCTTTCACAACTTCCTGTTTATGCACAAATGTCTCTCGAGTAATTTCCACTTTCTTCTGTCTCTTGCCTCTCTGGACCATTGCTGACCTGCCTGTTCTCTGAAGAAATCTGTCCACCTGCGCCGAGGTCTGCCCTGAAGTTTCCTTCCTATACGGGGGTCCCACATGGTAGATCGGTATGTCCATCCGTCTACTATTACGTTATATAATCTCCGTCGTTTAAAAGTAACCTTAAATAAATAATTGTAAATATAATTATCATTTTATCTTCTACGAATAACTTGCGCAATATCAAAGTAACGTTAAACAAAGAATTTTAAGTGTCAATGACATTTTGTTGTCTCTGAATAACCTCTGTAGTTTAAAAATAACTTCAAATGAAGAATTATAAGGTTAATGGTCATTTTATCGACAGTAATCACACTAGAGGTTTTGATTTATCTATAGAAAATCAAAACTCGAGTGGGATTTAATTGACTATTACACGATTAGAAGAAAGTATATAAAGATTAGAAGTAACAAAGTACTCCAATACAATAAAATATTAATTGACTAGCGAAAATACAATTGTCTTCAAATGTATTATTGCACCATTACGCTAGATGGCAGTTGTGCCAACTATGGAATCTTCATTGAACTCTGTAGACGGTTACTAGTCAAGAAGGCTTTATTGATTCAGTTTCGTTTTTATTAAAACATTTGCATTCCACTTCAATCATCCGAATCCCACTAATCAACGTCACTTGACTGAAGATTTTCAGTAAATCTTATTATTAAATAATCTCTGGTACGTGACTATCCATAATATCATATAGCAGAAGTTATAACATAACCTATTATAAACAAGTGTTAGAAAAGTTTTAATTAGGGATGGTAAAATAAACAAGAAAAGTTTTAATTAATGATGATGAAATAAAAAATAAACATGAATAATTTTAAAAGAAACATTTATTGAAAGTATAATTTTCAAATTTGAGTGTTTTAGTGGTTGGTGGTTCAGTTGATGTTATATTGGACGTGTGCGTAAAAGAAGTGAACTCGTTGACGTACATGGTGTATTCCTCAACTTATTCAGGATTTCCGAATGTTACACTTCATTTATTTGTAAATAGGGTTTCAGGGAATATGCATAGCTATGACCAGTGATCCTTATTAATTCTTGTTATTGAATGCCAATGCGAGTCATATTTGAAAGTGCTGTGCATTGACTGGAGTGGTTTGTAATTTTCTGTTTTTTGACGTCCAGACCAGTGCAGTTTGAAATGTTGGCAAACAAAGAAACAAATGCTAGGGACGCGATAAAATTAAACAAATGCTAGGGACCCGATAAAATTAAACAAATGCTAGCGACGCGATGAAATTGTACGATAAGCAGCCATGATTGGTTGAAAGACGTCCTTTCGTACCGTTTTATTGGTCAAAAATAGTGTGACGTAGTAAAAGTATAATAGTCATTTATAAATAAACTCTGTAGTTTAAAGTAACGTCAAATGAAGAATTATAAGGTTAATTGTCATTTAGCATTTATAAATAAACTCTGTAGTTTAAAAGTAACGTCAAATGACGAATTATAAGATTATTTGCCATTTTATCGTTTATAAAAATCTGTAGTTTAAAGTAACGTCAAATGAAGAATTATAAGGTTAATTGTCATTTTATCGTTCATAAAAACTGTAGTTTAAAGTAACGTCAAATAAAGAATTATAAGGTTACTTGTCATTTTATCAACAGTAATCTCTCTAAATGTTTTGATTTGTCTAGAGAAAATTAGAACTCGAGTGGGATATAATTGACTATTTCACGATTAGAAAAAAGTATATAAAGATTAGAATAAAGTACCTACGTACTATACAATAAAATATTAATTGACTTACTAAAATTCTATTTAATTAATATTAGCTTTACGAAAACGTTTGAAGGAGCCGTCATTTTCATTTGATTATCTATGCGAGAAACAAATTACGATCGGAAAGCTTGTTTTATAGTAACTTATCGTAAAGAATTTGCAGTTTGAAATGTTGGCAAACAAACAAACAAATGCTAGGCAGATGATAAAAGGACAAATGCTAGGAAACTGATAAAAATTGTAGGGATAAGCAGCCATGATTGGTTGAATCATGTCGTTCCGTACCGTTTCATTGATCAAAAGAAGTATGACGTAGTAAAAGTGTAACAGTCATCTATAAATAAACTCTGTAGTTAGAGAGTAACGTAAAATGAATAATTATAAGGTTAATTGTCGTTTTATCGTCTATAAATAAACTCAGTAGTTCAAATGTACGGTCAATGGGCAATTATAAGGTTAAATTGTCATCTTATTGGCTATAAATAAATTCGTGTCTGAACAACTTTCATAATTTATAAGTAACGTTAAATAAAGAATTATAAGTGTAATTATCGATTCATCGTCTCTGAATAAGTTCGTAGTTCAAAAGTAAGGCTACATAAGGAAATTTAAGGGTAATTAGTGTCACATATTCATGTCTGAATAATCTTCTTCGTTCAAGAGTAACGTTAATTAGAGAATTATTAGTATAATTATTATTTTATCATCGCTTGTAAATCTCTGTAGTTTAAAGAGTAACGTTAAATAAATAATTATAAGTGCAATTAAATTTCTATCGTTTCTAAATAATTTCGTAGTTTAAAAGTAATGTTAAAGAAAGAGCTATAAGTGTAACATTAATTTTATCGTCTTTGAATAACTACCTTAGTTTAAAAGTAATAGTTAATTAAAAGTTTATAGATGTAATTGAATCAGTTATTACGAAAAGGTCATAAATCCACTTTTTTTTTTTCACAAAATGAGTTAATCAGATTTTCGTGTCCACCATCCCTAGACGCATGTGTTTATTATGAAAACATCATGATTTTCCATCGTTAAAGCCGAGTAAATGTCTATAAAACTATTGAATTGATGTAAAAAGATCATGAGTCCAGGACTCGTGACCTTTTCGTACTAAACCTTCGGATCAGGATCATTTGTTTCTCAACTACACATATGTTATGCTAGATTATTAACCAGTCAGATGTTCCATATTTACCTCTGTTGTTGTTAACTCTGTAGCACCTACTAGTGCTTCATGGTTGTGCTAACTGATGTAGTTACTCGTCAACAATGCGACGCTGAAACTTGTGTTCAGGTTACTACCCAGCGACAGTCCTCATATATTTCATTTTATATTTTTGAAGATTGGCTAATTAATATTAACCCGGCACACTCACAATCACTCTCATATTCATACAATATATTATTATTAGCTACAGAAAAAAGAAAACGAAACGTTGTTGTAGATTAGAATCAGTTGACACAGTCTGTGTGGTAGTTGTGTATTTCACAAAATATTTTCTAGTTTGTTGAGAAAACCGAGTATGGATTCCAATTCTGAAGGATGTATTAGCCAGAAAGAAATGAAAGTTAGCCTCTATGTGTCGCAGTAATATATGCGCGACTATAAACACAGAATAAACATGGGAAATGCCTGTTATTATTCGGTTGAAAAGCTTTTGTCATCCAGTTAGCTCTCAAAAAAGCTGAAAGTTAGAATTTATAAAACAGTAATAATACCGGTTGTTCTTTATGGTTGTGAAACTTGGACTCTCACTTTGAGAGACGAACAGATGTTAAGAGTGTTCGAGAATAAGGTGCTTAAGAAGATATTTGGGGTTAAGAGGGATGAAGTTACAGGAGATTGAAGTTACACAACGCAGAACTGCACGCATTGTATTCTTCACCTGACATAGTTAGGAACATTAAACGCAGACATTTGGGATGGACAGGGCATGTAGCACGTATGGGCGAATCCAGAAATTCATATAGAGTGTTAGTTGGGAGGCCGAAGGGAAAAAGACCTTTGGAGAGTCCGAGGCGTAGATGGGAGGATAATATTAAAATGGATTTGAGAAAGGTGGGATATGATGATAGAGACTGGATTAATCTTGCTCTGGATAGGGACCGATGGCGGGCTTATGTGAGGGCGGCAATGAACCTCCGGATTCCTTAAAAGCCATTTGTAAGTAAGTATGATAAACACAATCCACTCGCAACCAACAACAAAGAGAAAGAAGATAAGTGCGAAGCACTCCCAAATATTTTGTGCTTATGGTGACGACTGCTAATACTGTTCTGTAAACGATATTTATCAATAAGTTATATTGAGACTCTTAGTAAACGTTTCAGTAATTTTTTCCAACTGCTTCTCATTCTTTATGTTGATTTGACTCGAAAAAGTCATGAGTCCCAAATTTTAAATAATGTGTGGAACCAATTTAAAAATAAAAATTTACCGTTAAAACATATAGACCTGTTAGGTTAGACCTCCATTGCTGTTAATGAGTAAATATCTCCATACACGTTTTCAAATTAGAGGTAAAACACTTTTCTTCATTTTTATCAGAATTATATTTAATGGATTCATGACCTTTTCATAATAATTGATTCATTTATTATTTTATAGTCTCTAATTTCCGTATTTTAAAAGGTAACCTTAAATAAGGAATTAAAAGTGTAATTACCATTTTATCGTCTCTGAATGAATGCCATAGTTTAAAATTAACATTAAATAAAGAATTACAAGCGTAATTATTTTAACATCTCTGAATACATTCCACAATTTAAAAGAGACGTAAAATAAAGAATTATAGTGTAATTATCATTTTATCATCTCTGAATAAATTCCGTAGTTTATACTTGCTATTTGGGAAAAGGAAATCATACCAGAATAGTGAAAGGAGTCCATAATTGTACCTATCTTTAAGACTGGGGACAAGACTAACTGTAGTAACTTTCGAGGAGTATCACTGTTATTGACACCGTACAAAATTTTGTCCAATATTCTTTTGAGAAGATTAACTGCAAATGTAGATGAAATTATGGGGATCATCAATGTGGTTTTAGGCGTAATAGATCGACTATTGATCAGATTTATTGCATTCGACTTATCGATGGCCCAGAACCAGACTGTTCCAAGTTCATTTTATTTTATTTTCTTTTCCAGAAGACCTATTTTAAGCTCCTGACATTCAAAGCTTCATGAAACAATTTGGAATAGCTTCATAGCAACCTTATGGAGAGGAATATTTACAATTTTGTTCGATTCATACATGCAGAGAAGAACTGGAACACAATGAAACACAGATTTATTTGTTATAAAAAGTTACATTTGGAACGGTCTGGTTCTCAGTCATCGATGTCTTTCCTTATCCAAATAACATTTACTGTTTCTTAACGTGTGTTAATTTACTTTGCCTTATACCACAGTCTACTATATACGTACAGTCACGAAGTTTGGGACGATTTTTTGCATTTCTCGCGATAGTTGCTAGCCGTTTGGAACGCTGTGAGAACTAGGAACAATAGATTGTGCCGCTGCCATCGTGATCTAATACAGGCCGGAAGGCAGACCATGTGACTCGCGTTTCAACCATATAAATTAGTTTGAGTGCATGAAGAGTAACATATATTTCTCTCAAATGTAGTGTAATTGCATTAATAAAATTTAAAACAATGATCATGAGACACTTCAGACATAATTCACTTGCGAGTCATATTATTTTTGGTGTAAAAATTACGTTCGTATGTGTAATACCTGCCTTTATTTCGATTAAATATTGCGAAATTCTTGTACATTCATTTATGCACGATTCAATAATTTTCAGTTGCACCGCACGGATATTTAGATATGTTGAAATTATAGGTTATGTTTACTGTACCAGTCGCCTCTTTCTGTCTAATTTCAGTGGTCTCCAATGCCCTCCTATTACTAATGTATGGTATGTCATATGGAAATTATAGGTTATGTTTACTATATTTAAATTATATTCCTATATTCGCAATTATATATTATAATTAAACATAATGTCATGTATGAAACCCCGGACATTCAATTTGACTGTATTTTAATACTACAATTGAATACTGAACTGTTGTATTTATCTACTACCTAAGAGACGAAGTAACACAATCGTACGTACACTAATTTCATAGGAGTGGTATGGTAAATTTTCTGTTTACAATTAAAGAAGGTAGGCTAGATGTGCTAAATTAAAATCACAGTATAAATTATTTTTTATTAAACCTCAAAATAGCTTCATAGCTTGATTCGAACAGATTATGTTAACATGTAAAATTCTCTTTACATTACAATAACACAGTTTTGTAATTATTTCTGCAACATATTATTATGCAACAAGAAGTAAAAGGAACTTATGGACACATTACACTAAATAAAACTTAGCAATGATACGCAATAAAGTTATAATATAATATTTCATTGAGCTACATACACTGAAATAGAAAACCCGAACATACATTACGACCTGGTCTAGATCGAAAAGGCATTGACTGTGCCGTATTTCGTATTGTTGTGAAAAGTTGTGTAAACTGTGAAATGTTCGTTATCGCTTGTAATAACTATAAATGGCTAAAATACAATAATTTGAATAATAATATGGGACAAGGAGACGTTTGTGGTACTGTAAATATTGCAAGAAAAAGAGGTCAGAGTTATCCTTCTTCCGAAAGATCCAGGAAGGTGAGTTTATAAAATATATACTTTATGAAAATAATATATAAACCTTATGTATTTCATATTTCAGTAGTGGAAGGAAGGTGTTAATTTTTTCAAACGAACACGATATCGAAAGCACAATACATTTTATCGTCTGCTAGGGAAAAAAAGGGTCGGTGATGAGGCGATAGCAGCGATCCTGTTGACTAGCAACTATCTATGGATGCATATTTATTAAGTATAGAGCTTCGTGACTGTATACACTAGACTGTGCTTATACTCTATTCTAGCTTGTATTTTTTTTATCGTAGCTTGCCTTAACTTGTCTTAGACTTTATCATATCTTAATTTATTTTGTCTGGCTTATTTTAGAATTAGTTCTATCAAGGACCGAATCTCGATCTCTCTCATTCAAAGCCGTTACTTGACTCAGCTACGACTTGAGTCTAATGTGACGTAATCTGTGTAATGAAAGAATCGTTTGAAAGCATGCTGGAATATCACTTTAATCGTAGTTACACTGCGACTATCTCGAAGTGACGATGTGCAAGTTAGAATCATTAAACCTTTCGCTGGCTAATAATTTATTATCTTTTATGAAAACGACATGGACAATTAATTGCACGCCGTTAACTCTGTCCATTTGTAAGAGCTTCTTACTCTGTGAATAACAAATGAGAAATACCATCCTTAAAAGTACAATATATTGTATACAAGGTATAGAAATGGTATTAGTGTTGCCCAGCAACAGAACACAACCATTGTGTAGGTCTTGTATATGACTTATTATATATTACAAAGATGAAAACCGGACTGTAACAAAGACATAATTACCCAATAAAAGTAAAAGGAATCGTCAAATAATGGATAATGTTTTTGATTGTATTTATCTATACGCTCATGTTAAAAGTTTTAATGTTTTTGCTATTAAGAAGAATTAAAAACAATTGGTGTATTGTTGTAAATCTATGTTGAAAGGGACGAACGACACCATCCATTTTTTCTATTCTTTTTGTGTTTGGTAAAAGAAACTTTTATTTTTGAGTTTCCATACTTGTTTTAATTAAACCGTGTGTGAAATAAAATAGTAACTTACATTATGCAACGAGCCTATAATGGTAGTAATTAAGACGCGAGTATGTTTATGAAACGAGCGCAAGCGAGTTTCATAATTTTCATACGAGCGTCTTAATTACCATTATAGTCAAGTTTCATACGACTTTTTATGCTCGACCATAGTTCTAACTTGAAATTATTCATAAGTATTCATGTTATTCTTATCTGACTGAGGAGCGGAACTGACCTTGTGCAATACCTCGTAAATTGTGAGATGTGCGCAGACGCGAAAGTATTGATTTTTTCCGAGAAACAAATCTCGACATTGACCTTGATATAATCTAGAGAGTAAAATAAACATTAATCTTGATTAACCTTGAAATTGAATTAGACATTGAAAAGCGAGATGACAAATTGAATTTATTTGAATATTATTTACAATTAACGCTAATTATTATAGTAACAGAACTAGTTGTCTTTCGATTGCATATCCTAGAATAATCGATACTTGCGCTTTCATATTGCTACAAGGCCTTCTATGCCCAAGGTTGCGGGTTCGATCCCGGGCCAGGTCGATGGCATTTAAGTGTGCTTAAATGCGACAGGCTCATGTCAGTAGATTTACTGGCATGTAAAAGAACTCCTGCGGGACAAAATTCCGGCACATCCGGCGACGCTGATATAACCTCTGCAGTTGCGAGCGTCGTTAAATAAAACATAACTTTAACTTTATTGCTACAATGGTATTTTCTGATTGGTGGAACACCTGAACTTTAATGAATAGGTGTACTTTAATGAGGTCCATTAAAGGGCTGCTACCAGATGTATAATTACTACATTTCAGCATGGTCGAGCATAAACAAATTTATGTTTCAAAATTAAAGGGATTTAATTAATTAAACTACAATACAAAATTAAATACGTTTACCATGTTCTTTCTTACATATTTCAAACACAACTTTTCAGTAAATCTGATTGAATATTTTAAATTCGTTGTGTAAGTAAATTATTCAGTTTCTCGATGTTTTTCTTTTAAGACAAACTCATAATAAAAAAAATATGTAGAACTGATATGCGATAACCAGGAATTGGGAAGATGTTTTATTGTCGCACGATTTCCAAATGAATACATTACTAATAGTTTTTCTAGAGTTTAAATATGAGGAAGCACAATCTTGCATTCACAACATTCTTGCAACACGAAATAAGATCAATATTAATGTTATATTTTGAAGCTGTATTGAAACAACACTCAAACTTATTATTTCTCATAAAACTTACTGAACAAGGAACTGACTTTAGAATGTTCATCACCAATCCTATGTTCAAAATAACGGAAACTAGAAATATATTCATACTCCATTGCGTTGCAAACACATGTCTGTTTCTGTTTGAAATAGTACACTTAAAATTTAAAAAAGAGTTTTTATATTTTCAAAATATTTATTATCAATTTTATAATATAATTCCTGTTTAGATTTTATCAGTCTAAATTTCGCAATCCTTCCTTTTTCAATTACCTTCTCACTGAAAGAGATTAGAGTTACATCCAGAAAAGATAATCTGATTTTTTTAGGTACTAGAATTGGCTTTATTTGAGTTCAAATATCCTTAAATTGTAACGATCTTCGCAGGCTCGACAAAAGAGTTGGCACCCTGAGTTATATCAATTGATTTGAATATCACTGAGTCATACAGGTCTTGACAGGCTCCTCAACTGAATTAAATATCCCTGAACTACATCGTTCTTAATAGTCTTATTAGTAATTTTATTGAGTTGAATATTATCTGAGGCGTATCGCTTTTGACAGTTACGTCAATTGAAATACTATTTCTCATTGTATTGCTTTTGATAAATCGTCAATTGAGTTAAATATACCTGAATTTTATTGCTGTTGAGAGACTTGTCAGTTCAAGTGAACACCCCTGAGATGCATGACTACTGAAAGTCTCGTCAATTGAAATGTAAAAGTAAGAGCTAACTTAAATTGCTCATACTTTCAACACAATTTTAAAATTCTGGTACTGGCTTGTTACGCAAGAAACGGGACTTTTTTCATCACTATGACAAAGAGTGTTTATTTATGATTGTTCTGTTGATCGTGTTATCAGTAGGCACTTACCTGTAACTTGACCTGCAAGATCGCTAGAAGTTTTCCCCAGCCATGGGACTGATGCTGGATGGTCTATGGCGAGTCCTCGGCCTCTCTTCATTTCACTCCCTTTGGTCTGATTACCTGGTTGGGTTTTTACCGAGGTTTTCCCCAACCATAAAGCAAATTCCAGGTAATTTTTGGCAAATCCTCGGGCCTCACCTCATCTCAATACATCTCACCAAAATATTGTAAAAAAATTGTAGAAAATTGTAAAAAATTGCACAAAATTACAAAATTGTAAAACTGTAAAAATTTTTAAATATTATAAAAATTGTAAAAATTGTAATTGTAATTGTAATATTGTAAAATTCTGACTTGTTCCACATCTTAAAGCTTCATTGCTAATGTAAGATCTGTGGAAAATAAGAAATGATATGAAAATGAAAATTAAACCAGCAGATTACTGATTGTACGGGTACCTGAAGTAAAGCGTGTACTTGAACAAATCTCAGATAATTAATTGTTGAGTTGAAGGACTTCATCGCAAACACTGTGACAGATATTCCAGATCACGAACTGAGAGCTTGGACATATACAACATCTACAATGAAGTAATGGTAATGGATTGTGATGTAAAAAATCCAGTTTCTTGTGTAGTATACCAGTGCGAGAATTTTTAAGATTGCGTAGAAAATATTAGCAGTTAAAATTACCTGTTTCTTTTGAAAAATCCTTTAGAATCCCTGAATTGTATTGATCTTGACAAATAGTAAATTGAGCTCAATGTGCCAGAATTAGGCCTATATTGCTATTGAGAGACTAGTCAATTCAGCTGAACATCCCTGACATGCGTTCTACTTTACAGTCTCAACGTCGCACAGTGATCCTTTTACGCTATCTGACCGCGCAAAATTCGATTCAGTATTAAAATGATGTAGAAAAATTAAAATAACAATTTGTACATATGTTAGGCATTTTCCTTATCCATATAGATATGATTCGAATTCAATTTAGGCTTAATATTAACTCAATAACAGACATAGGTATTCTATAGGCAACAACCGTAGGACTTCAGGTCTTAATAATAATAATAATAATAATAATAATAATAATAATAATAATAATAATAATTCTTTATTTATTATACTGGCAGAGTTAAGGCCATAGGACCTTCTCTTACACTCTACCAGGTCACAAAGTATACAAGCAGTTAAAATTTAACAAAAAGTTAAAGAACAGAATACTAACATATTACAAAAAAAGTAATAATAATAATAATAATAATAATAATAATAATAATAATAATAATAGCATAATAAAATCGACACTAAACAACATGAAAATAATACCATAATAGAAAAAGTAAAATACATTGGAATATAGTAAAAGCGACCCATTTAGTACAAATGGTTAATATGGAAAACGTAAGGTAGAATATAACAAAATGGAATGTAATAAAATAACAATAAAAAAGAAAAGAAATACGAAAATTAAATAAAATTCACAATAAAATGGCTGTGCTAATAAATTCATCGGCTGATAAAGAGAACAAAAAGGGGAAAGGAAGGAAAGAAATATATAGCCTATATTTTTACAAAACTATCGCAGAGAAAAGGGCTTATAACTGAAAGGAATCTGAATTGAAAAAGTGCAATTTTAATTTATTTTTGAAACTAGACAATGTCCGACAGTCTCTGACATGTTGTGGTACAGAGTTCCAGAGATGAACTGCAGAGACCGTGAAAGATGAAGAGTAGAAGGATTTTCTGTGTTTAGGAATGGAGAGTGTGATATGGTGTTGTGAGCGAGTATCTATTTCGTGATATGAGGACAAATGTTGAAAACGAGAAGCTAAGTAGCTAGGGTTAGAGATTTGAAGAATATTGAAGAGTAAAGTTAGAGAGTGAATAGTTCTTCGCTCTTTGAGACGGGCCCAGGACAGCATATTCAGTGAAGGTGTGATACGGTCAGATCTACAGACGTTGCAAATAAATCGAACACATGCATTATGAACACGCTGTAGTCTGTCTGTCAGTCTCATGTTAAGGTCAGTGTAGAGAGTGTCACAATAATCAAAATGAGGCATCAAGAGCGACTGCGCTAAATTCTTCTTGAGAAGCAACGAAAGGAAATTTCAAATTATTTTTAGTGAGTGAATTTTCATAAAAACTATTTTACATGTGTGTGTGTGGTTTGAGTATTCCAACTTAAGTTTTTGTCCATATAAATTCCTAGATTTTTTACTCTATCACTGTAAGAGATAATAGTTCCATTCATTTTAACAGGAGAGAAGTCACCTGTGTTTAATTTACTTAAAAGTCGTTGATGTCCCATTATAATTGCCTGCGATTTCTCTGAGTTTAATTTCAGTCCAAACTTTTTCGTCCATGAAATAATTGCATGTATGAAATATATAAGTAAACACATGGAAGAAATCAGTTACAATATGATTTTTATTTTAATTGCACTCTTAACTTCACACATGACATAATATTTCAATAAAAACACTACATGGTTTCCTTTATGTTAATCAATTAGGATATATCACTACAATCAGTAAGTACATTTTATTTCCATACAGAAAGTAGTGGGTGCCTCAAATTTTAACAACAAAATACATAATACATTAAAACTAGATACACGTGAATGTATTTCTACAATATATTCTCTACATATATATATGTATATATATATATATATATATGTATATATATATATATATTCACAGTAATGATTTCACTTCTACAGTTGCAGTGAGAAGCGTGCCATTACTGCAACTATGTGCTACTTATGTGGTCCTACTAAGGAGGGTGGTATAATAATCAAATATTCATTTTGAGGGATGTACCACACATTTATCACTTCAGTGTTTTCTATTATGACATAGCTAATTTTTTATTATACTGTAAATTGTGAGGAAAATGTTACAAGTATAAAATATTGGGGTAGATGGCATGACGTACACTAATAATGAACAGTTGTCACTACAATTTTTCCTTTAATGTAATTCAGTGTTAAAAGTGTTTTCAATAATATTTAGTTCTCAGTGCTGCTGTAAGCTTCTCGATTAAGTTCCTGAAGCGGGCGCGGGGTCTTGATAAACAAAGAACTTCATTGAGTACAGGTCCACTTCTCTTTCGCGTTTTCTTTGTGAGACTGCTTATTACACGATCTGACGACACCAAAAGCATATTCAGCATTAGATGACAAGCCACTTATGGAAACTTTTTCTATATTTTGTTCATATAAAGCAAATCTCTCTCTAGTCACTTCTTTTTGTGACTGGTATTTACTCAGGATTCGGTGGTAAGCAAGCAAAATTAACAATATTAACAGTATCTTTAAAAACGGATTATCTGTAAGTTTTCAAATCGTTATTTTACAGTAAAAAGTTAAATAGTTCATCACTTCTTTGTGATTGGTCATCTGTATGGAGCCAAACACGAAAAAGATAGTTCCGCGATACCTCTTCTGAGAGTACTAAAATCTTTAAAAAAGGCAAAGTTGCAAAAAGTAGCAGCTAGTGTTTATATAGGAGAAAGAATAAGGTACTGGCTTTAGTCTTCTGAAAACATTTTGACCAATTGTTGACAATTCTAGATTTCCAGGTGTAAAAATTCTAAAAACTAGAAGTTAAAATAGCAATAATTTCTCAATTTTCAAGCAAATTTCACTTTAAAGTAGTAAGTTGTGTGGGATTTATAAAATATCACAAACATAGCACATACCTGAGTCTCCCATATCCACTAGTAACCGATGAAAATCGTCGGAAAAAACACGACTTTTCAACCACAGTTATCGAACATAAATTATAAGCTCGGCTTCAGGCAGGGGATGCGATAAGAAACGCCATACTTCTGACTTCTTTTACAACACAAGAGCTGCACAAATAAGCATAACTATAACAAATCTCGTATCCTTGGATATGATAGTAATTAAAAACTCCATGAAACATGAAAATATGTGATATTCAATTTCTGTATTTTGCGCGGCCAGATAGCGAAAAAGGATCACTGTGGCATCCCTGAGTTCCATTCCTATAGACCAGCGTTTTTCAATATTTTTCAACATGACACACACTAAAGATGCAATTTAAAATCCCGTAGCACACTCATATTATCGGAACCGGGAAATAATTTCTTTGGGTTTTAGGAGGGAATGTTGACCTATGCCGCGTTCGCTCAATGTTGACATTTGTGGACTCACTTCTTTCACTACTCTTTTCACTTTTATTTTTCCATTTTTGCTAAGAAATCCTTTACCATTTTCACTTTCTCGTGACACACCAACGAATTATTTGCGACATACCAGTTGAAAATGGCTGCTATAGACAGATTCGTATACTATTTCTGAATTGTATTGCACTTGGTAAGCTAGTAAATTGAGTAGAATATCTCCGGGATGCATCACTCTTAACAGATTCCTACAGTACATAGAGATACAACTCCTGAATTCTGTTCCTTTTGACAAGCTTATCGATTCAGTTGAATATCTCTGAATTACATTGCTTTTGACAGACCTGTCAATATTCAGTTAAACATTTCTAAAAGGCATTGTTTTTGACAGACTCTACAATTAAGTAAAACATTCTTGAGGTGTATCGATCTTTGACAAGCTTGTCAATTCAATTAATATTCCTAAGATGTAACGCTGTTGAAAGGCTCGACTCCTGAGTTGAACATCCTTGAGTTTCAGGCACTCGGACGCTGGTCCATTGACTTGAACATTCCTCAGTCGTGTAACTCAAGGTTTGTTGATTGATTCGTATTCTTTCATATTGTTTAACGTTCGTCTTCAACTTCAGAAACTGTTCATAACAATGGTCTGCGTCATTTTTGAGGTCAACATTTTCATAGCTGTTCCTTTATATTTAGTGCATGCTGAATTCAGAAATATAACTCATTTTTCTCAGTCAGATCAGATTTTCGTGCTATCACATTTTTTTAAAAAGATGATATTTCAGAGATAAATTGTATCTTATACTTATTAGACTATACTAATTATGGTTTCAAGTCAGACTTAGATTTGCGTAAATAGTAAAATATGTATATAGAATGAAACACGAACACCATTATTGTGGAAAGAAGGACCTTTTCAAGGACTTTCGTGCGTGTTTTGCATCTGGAACATCCCTCTTGATGTAACCTGCTAGCAATAGTCTGCAAGCATGTTTACATCCCAACAATTCTGGTACCTCTATTTCTTCACTCTAATGTCTCTATGAAAGTGCTCACCTTGCTCCTCTCTGTATCCCCCACAGTTTTCAGGAAAGTAACCTAAATGCGAGCTAAGGAAGTGCATCTTTATGGACATACATGCACTAAGAGCCCGGTAGCTCCGCAGGAGTTTCTCAACAGCATGTTTGTACTCTGAGCTCTTGTGGTTGCCCAGGGAGTTCTTAATAATAGACTTCAATGCGAGCCAGGCATTACTCTCTTTATTCTTTTTATTATCATTGAATTTAGCATCATTCATAAGCTCCCTGAATTGAAGCCCATCAAAAATACCTGCTATATTTATTGGCCTCACTGACACGTAGGAATTTCTGACCTAGGAAAGCAAGAGCTCTTTTTTTTCTTTGTTGAGTGTCTTGACAAAATTTTTCATTAGGCCACATTTGATGACCAGTGGCAAAAGTAGAATTTTTGAGGATCCACGGGAGCTTCTGACAGAGCGTTGTGTGACCCTGGTTTCAGGCTAGTCTTGCTTCCCAGATGCGTTGAAGAAAGTGCAGCACACACGAGATACGAAAGGTTTGTCCTGATCACCAATTTTGACACCAAAGTAGGCATGATATTCGTGTATTTTCCTTGCAAATGGGTGATTTTAAACTTTCGATTGGCATAGTGACTTTATCACAAATGTAGTAAAGTCGGTCAGGGTGAGTCTTGCACTTTCTCTTCATTTTGTAAGAACGTTCCTTAAATCAGTCACGTCACTGAGAAAGCTCAAGCCAGACTACATTGGGCTACAAGCAAGAAGTTGATTTTACCCCCGCCTCTCTCTCCTACTAAGTTAACACTATACAGAGTCTCAAGTGTCTCAAGTGTGATTTTCAAGGTCTGAAACAGTAATGAAATTTCTTGAAAAGGCCCTTTCTTCCAAATTAACTGTACTTATATACTATATAATATATTTAATATATATTTGTTGTTGTGAATTTAAATCTGTTTTGTGATAGTAAACATCATTTTTTCTTACCTGTTTACGTTTTATTTCTGTAAATACATACTAACTAAAATCTTGGCTAGTAAAGAAACCTGACCTGATTGGGCAAAATGAGTTATATATTTGAATTCAGCATGCAAGAAACGTAAAGAATCAGTTATAAAATCCTTGACCTTAGAAAAAAAGTTTTGACACGCAGACCAGTGAATCGATTAAGTGATAATCGTTGTAATTTCTTGCTTCTTTCTTACATAGAAGTTTAACCATTGACAGAACTTAATCTATTTTTCAGGTAATTGGAATCATAATATACGCTAGATGATTCGTGACTAGCCAAGTAAACTACAGCCATTACATTCTCGACGGAAAATTCCTGGTTTAGGAGTGATTCGAATCCACATCACTTTCTCGCAAACAGTACAGCTGCATACTTAAACCAATGCATACACCGTGGTCGGTTACAGATCTTATATTTTATCTCTGCCTCTGTGCAACGTGACATTTGCGATGGGAAGGAGAGATGACAGGGGAAGGTTGTAATGCCTTTTAATACGCTGGCGCCCACGGCTAAGATAAGCCGCTTGAAATTTAACGGTTAGCAACCGACAGAGGTATAATGAAACATTTGTAATTATCTATTAACCGTTGATTTAACTACAAAGGTTGTTAAGATATTATAAGCTGAATCTGTCATTTTAATTCTTTATTGAGTGTTATTTCTTAACCAACAGCATTTCCTCTCTCTTTTATTTTATTGCTGAAACTCGTGTTTCCAATATCATGCTCTTTCAACTACATTCCTTGATAAATAATATATTTATTTATTTATTTATTTATTTATTTATTTATTTATTTATTTATTTATTTATTTATTTTGTGTTATAAGAAAATACCGATATTTCACCATTTTTTAAAAAGAATTTATTTTTATCACACAATCTATCAAAGGTAGAGAAGTGATCTTGCATCATATTGTAGATATAACATGCATAAATACACACAAAAAATTTCATCACAGAATGTTGGATAGTTTTTTAGTTATGTGGGAAAAGCGTCATCACTGCAAAGCGATCTGAATTTAAAAAAAAAAGTAAATAATTGTTTTTTCAAATCGTAAAAGTATTTTTTTATATAGCAAAAAGACAGTGTTTTACACGTACTAATTTTCATTATTGTACACGATACAGTAATGGAGGAAAAAAAAATGTTGAATATTTCCAAAATTTTACTGCTGTAAGCTGTACCTAACCCCTTAAGTATCGATATGTTGTTTAGTCAGATGTCCGAAGACAGGTTGGAATCTCATAATTGATGGCAATGAGGAATCACTCATGAGGCAACTAAGCCAGGAAATAGTGAGTAGAGTGGTCAGTACCTTTTCCCCTCCATTGCATACATCGCTGAATAGTAACATATTCCACTAATCAGACTTCATATGTACCGGTAAACAAACAAATTGTTCATCCTCTGACACATATCATCAAGTGAGATGTACTGCCTGTTAATAGATACTCGTATATATGTTACGGATAATGAAGTAAATCGGGAAAACGTCGTGAATGGCCGGCCTTTAACGTCATTGTTCAACTACAATGGGTAATAACCAGGCAGCGCATTTTCTTTCCCAAACGAACAGCTGATCGAGTAGTTTCTTCTGGTAGCTACATCTATTATGTCACGTGGCTGCCTAAGCAAGATCGAATTGCAAGCAGGTACGCATGGGGTCATTAAATAATAATGATGTAATGTATTGTAAATATGTCCCTGTAACGTCGTATGACGCAGAAACAACATTCTCTTAGTTAAAAAAAAATTATGTGATGTTCATAAAAGATTTGCATTTCATAATCTCAGAATATATGTTTTCGTTCACTGCAACGGGATAGGTTTTGATAACGAATTATTTGTATATATTGTGTAAAATATAATTATTGATAATTTGTATATTGATTTTTGTTATTATTTTGTCTCTGTAACGTCATGTGACGTAGGAAGAACATTTCCTTAGCTTAAATGTTTAATGGCAGTTACAGTAAAATATATGAATTTCTTAATCTCAGAATATATCCATCAGAGAAATTTTAATCACTTTGAAATGTATATACTGTACATAAATATAGAACTAAAAATATGAATTCTCTGTGTTTGTCTGAACCAAAATGTAAAACCAATGCAACTTTTTATCATAGCGTGAGTCAAGGTCCCAGATTATTAAACAAATTTTATTCCAACAATATTTCAACCACGTATCCTCTCCGAATTAATAAAAAAATTAAAAAATTTGTATTGGATTTATAGTTTGGGTTTAAGCATATTAAACACTATTTAATCCGTATTCACTCTCAATTTTAATTTTATTTTTGTCTGTATTGGAATCCCCTCCTGAGCACGAGTCTTACTCATTCAGGAGAGTGCTAGTTTATCTTTCATTGTATTTATTAATTTGTATTCATTTCAAACTTACTAGCAGTAAAATAAATAAATAAATAAATTATATTAATATAGGTAGCTGTTTTCGCACGTCTTGGAATCAGTTTCCCAACATGATTTATATATTTTCCACCTTTAATTTTGGCATTTCTTATTTTGTCTTCCTTCTTTTCTTTCCTCTTCCTCTTCTTTGTCCATTGCATATTTGAATCTGGTTCATTTTGATGATCATTCATTTGTAAAACGAAATATTTAACCAATAAAACCGACAATAAAAACAGAAGACAACACTAATGCCATCTTCATGATATTTTCTAACAAGAACCGGATAAGTTTGTGACTTGTCCGCCTTTTGGTAGAAAAACGTTGAACTAATACGCTTTATTGCACAAACACTACATTTTCAAACACTCACTCCAATGGCACAAATCTGGGTTTTGTAAAACCTTGTTATGTCCATAGATGCCGCTTGAAATAAAGTGAAGAGAACTGTACTCTGCTCAAAATTTGAATTTTTGGACTTGTCCGGTTTTTGCTATCAACCCTTCAATTATTGATAATTTACCGATACGGGAGTATATGGGATTAAATATTGCAGTAATACTACTATAGTACTCGTATATACAGGGACATCATTTTATTTTTACTTCAACTATTTATTGTACCTGAGTTTTTGAATGTACCTCACTCCCATCCCATCCACTAATGAAGTTCCAACTGTCCTCGACACAGAACCAAGACCGCATATAGTAAACATTACTGAGTTAGTGAGTATAGTAAATTGCAGAAATGTGTTCGCGTTTTCCAGTGACGAAAGAGCTTTCAATATTAAATCATATTTTCGCAAAGATACAGTCGTCCAGTTGCCTACGTCGCATCCCGATTTATCCCACCTGCTTCTGCTTGCCCCTCTGTAAAGGCTAATGGCTGGCCTGTCTTAGTTCTTTTCTGAAAACATTAATTTCTGTTAGGAATTGGACGTCTACGTAATATTATACAACTGTTTAAAATAACTTAAATAAAAGGGCCTCGTTAAGTAATTAACTGTCACGTGATTTCCTCCCTTTCTACGACCTGCGACATAACCACTTGGACGGACAGTAGATAGCATGTCTGAGTAATTTTATCTGTGCGGGTCGGACAGAAGTGAAGATTGAATTTATAGTACGTAAGGTATTCTTTTATAGAGTAAGTACAGAATTATTTCAAATTGAGTTACCAGTACGAAGGACGAAACTGGTAATTGGAATTAGATGCAATAGTCTATAGTGCGATAATATGCACAAAAGAACTGAAGCCTGTATTGAAATGAACGGCCACCATTTTCAAAAATGCGTTTAAATATCCATATTATGATTATTTTTCAATTTAACTTCATTCTTTATATTGTACGCTAATGTGCTGTAGACAGTATAATATACACTGCATAATGAATGCGTTCGCATGGATGACTCAGTTCGTGAGTAAAAACACTCATTGTTAATACTGTACTGTATTTTGATTAAACAAAAACCTAATGAAAATTATCAAACTCAAAATTGCGATAATTCCTAGTTTACTAAATGGATGAACCACTTTTCTTCCCTCCTATACTTAATAAAGTGATTTGTTTGTATTTTACGCCAGTATCATCGAACTCCAGTCGTGGAAGGGGGTAGCAAACGGTGTTCCCGGTTCTCAACCGTTAATACAAAGGTATAGCCAGGTTAATATTAGAAATATTAGTAAAAATAAAATGATGTCCCTGTATAATTAGTAGAGCCCTGACTTTAGTCACCTAAAGGCTCCAAGCAACCGGCAGCAGTCTAGGGGGTGTATATAGAGCAGGCTATAGCTCCGTGGCACCAGCCCTCATCCGCACAGTTGCGTTCTGCTGTTCAATGAATGAAGTGCGCGGTTAACATGCCAAAACAAACCAAAACGATCAGTGCTTGATAGAAGAATTTGGTAACGAGTATTCCATGCAGAAAGAAGAAAACATTTTCTGTAAGGTAGCAACATAGAAATAAAAACCAACAAACGGCGCTTTATAGAGAAACATTGTAACATGAAAACACATGTTACACGTGTAAAAGAATGTTCCACAAAGCATGGAAACGTGCCTTCCACTTCCGACTTTCCCGATAATCGGTCTGAATTTTACAATGACTTGTGTAAAATGTTGATATTGACGGATATTCTATTTGAAAAGGTCGAAAATAGTCACTTACAAGAATTCATGGAAAAATATACAGAAAGAAAACTTCCTTGTGCAACACCATTACGTAGATATCATTTACTGCCCTGCTATGCTCGTAAAGTTCATAGAAGATATAATTTTGTTTAATGAGATGTATGTATTTTCAACTAATAATTCCAACCTGTACGACGTCTACAGTATGCAATTGCAATATATTTATTGTAAAAGTAATATTTGTTTGACTTGAAATAAATAATGTTGTTATATATCAATATATTAAATCTTTCAATCTTATAGTTTAACACAAATATTAAACAAATTAACTCTGTGTTTTATATATTTACACAATGTTGTATTATCTTATAAACGTTTTCACCCTCCTCAGGTACAATAGTGTTTACAACATCAAATATCTCAAATCAATTAAAATAATGTGACCACATGTTCAAAGTAATGCATCACAGTGGAGTAATAATATGTGTAGAATATCAAGCATAGTTTACAAATTGAACAAAATATTAGAACGAACGTACAAATTATACATTAAGGAATAACCAGGTCAAATATTAAAATCACAGGCCTGAATGGTTCATAATTGTGTATTATATTGATAGTATAGAGAATGCAATATATTTAATTATAATTTAGTGCTAAAATATAAAAGTTGAATCCTAATATAACATTAATATACTATCGTGAAAAACTATTAAATATCTCATACTTTGGACACATTATGTTTATAGCAAATAAACTTTCATTAACAAAATTATATATTTCAAGAACATATTATGTGTAAGCGTGTGAATCAATATATTGTATGTTGAACAATAATATGCATTATATTAATGTTAGAACTCAACGTTTATGTTTTACCACTAAATTATAATTAAATATATTGCATTCTCTATACTATCAACGTAATATACAATTATGAGCCTTTCAGGCCTGTGATTTTAATGTTTGACTAGGTTATTTATTTATTTATTTATTTATTTATTTATTTATTTATTTATTTATTTATTTATTTATTTATTTATTTATTTATTTATTTATTTACTTATTTATTTATTTATTTATTCTGATGTAGTTAAGGCCATCAGCCCTTCTCTTCCACAACACCAGGAATACAAATACAATAATAGAAATAAACAGAAAAATACACTATATACAAAGTAAAGCTACACAAGAAATAAAGGGAGAGAGAAAAAAACACTATAAACAAAGTAAAGCCAAACAAATATATACACAGGTTGCAGTCACACAAATTTTAAATGAGTGATTAAGTATCATAATTAATTGTATACTAACTAATTAACTAACATAAACAAGAAACTTGCAATTTTAATCTAGATTAAAAAAGAAAAAAAGACACAAATCAATAGTTCTAGCAATACCTAAAAACATTAACTAAGACAAAACTTTCCAATTTAATTTTGAATTGTGATAAAGTCCGGCAGTCCCTGACGTCATTAGGTAACGAATTCCAGAGGCGAGGTATTTCTACAATATAGGAAGACGAATATAAAGACGTCTTAATGTATAATTTGTATGTTCATTCTAATATTTTTGTTCAATTTGCACACTATGCTTGATATTCTACACATATTATTACTCCACTATGATGCATTACTTTGAACATATGGTCATATTCCTTTAATTTATTTTAGATATTTGATGTTGTAAACACAATTGTACCTAGGAGGGTGAAAACGTTTGTAAGATAATATAACGTTATGTAAATATATAAAACACTGAGTTAATTTGTTTTATATTTGTGTTAAGCCATAAGATTGAAAGATTTAATATATTAATATATAACAACATTAGTATTGGGCTTAGCTGACAATATAAAAAATCTGAATTGCAGATTAAAATAAGTAGTTTATTCTTACCGAGTCATATAATAACTTGTCGCATGTCTACTGCAAAATATAGCGTCTCACAACGTACACACACAGAGACGCAAGCTGTAAACACAGTGCAGTACCGGGGAGACTGATTCGCTGCTGTTTGCACTGTTTTGATCGACAGGGCTCTCCGTACACAGCGAGGTTAGAAATGCTCCACTTATACCTAACTTGTATCCAAAGTGACTGACGGCAGGGCTCTAGTGATTAGTTCCAATGCTAAATCATTTAATTTTAAAACAATACTGCACCTTCCTCGAAATTATTTCCTTGGTAATTAAAGTTCGTACTGTATATTGGAAAAATATCAGTTTTTATAATATAGTTAATAGTATATATTATTAGTTCCAATATTAAATCATTTCATTTGAAAACAATGCTGTATCTTCCTCGTATTCTCTCGTAAAATATATGTCTCTTAGATACTTTCTTCACTGTCCTGCCGGCCTGAAATATTTTTAAAATTCAAAATTATTTTCTTGGTAATTGAATTTGGTATTGTACGCATCGGAAAAAATCAGCTCTTAAAATACTACTGTTAATAGTATATAGCATTAGTTCCAATATTAAATAATTTAATTTAAAATAATGCTGTACCTTCCTCATATTCTCCCGTAAAATAAAAGTCTGTCCGTAACGGCCTGAAATAATTTTAAAACTCCTGGGGCCTGTTTCTCAAAAATACTAGTTTAGTAATTTCATCAGTTACTAGTTACCAGAGTATATTTCACCAGCTCTAGTAGATTCTGTTCCTCAAACTATTTTACCGGTCTAGTAACTTGTGACAGTTTCTCACTAGTCACATGATCTCTTTCACTAGTCAGCTGATTGAGTTCATTTGTTTATAGTCATTGGTAGGTAGTGTTATTTGAGGTGAGAAGGTTAAGGCGTTTGTGTTTTGGTTTTTATTTCTCTTTTCGGCTGAAATTCCATCAATTGAAAGCAAATTAACTCTACTCACTATGGTTAATGAATCAAAGGATATATTATTCGGTTGTCTTTCAAGCATATTAACAAAAAATTATAAAGTAAACGAATGGACAAAAAATTTTGTAATGTGTGAGGCTATGGAACTGATACCTCAGAACAAAGATTATGCTTACGTTAGGGACATTTACAGGCCCAACATTAAAGGCTGGTTCACAATAAATCGGGAACGTAAACGACAATGAGAACGAGAACGGAAATATTGTTAAAATAAATGTATTTAAATATTAGCCTATTTCCGTTCTCATTTTCGCTGTCGTTTCCATTCCCGGTTTATTGTGAACCAGCCTTCAGAAAGCAACTCTGATAAGTACCAAGTCAAGTTTACAGTATCATAATATGATCATATTATGTAACTAGAGGGTCTACTGCAGACATGAGTGCCTTTTGTGACTTGATGAAAAATTCGCTAATTTTTTTTTTACATTTGATCTATTCATAAATTAGTGTCATTTCATATAATTTGTAGGCTAAAGTTGACAATGTTAGAAGAACTGGCAGTGGAGGAGGAAAGCCAGCAAAAATTACTGCAGTTGATGAATTGGTATTAGATTATTAGGAAAAAATTCTGAAAGTGTTGCTGGTCTAGAATAGAAAGATGGCATTGGAAAGTAATCAACATCCCAATTTGTAGCGCAATTTGTATTTGAAGCATGACTTCTATTTGTTCGTCTTGTTATGGCAAGTCCCACTATATTTACAACTCTCCAAGCTTTTCAGCACTTTATCTAAACCGTTTATTATATTTAAACAATGCTCCCGTAAAGGAATAATAATAAATTGTTCTTTCTCGATGTAGTTTTAGCTCTCCTCGTAACTTCATCACTTCAATCGGAATCACTAAACGAGATATTAAAAGATATAACTACAATATTTTATTTTGATTACACTGGTCAACAATTAAAATGTTTCTTGCTCAAAAATAGCTAATTCTTATGTATTTGCACCTGCTGAATTCAAAAATCGCCATAAAAATGACATATTAGCTCTTGCTTTGTAGATTAAGTGACATTTCATTTTTTAGAGTAAACATTTTCAGTTTGGGGGAAATTTGGGGAAAATTTTGTTTTGGGAGTTGGCACACCTGTCAAATAACAAAAAACAAATGTTCTTCAGCTGTTTGTAAGTTGCAAACATAGGTATTGTTGCTGTCACTGTGAATTTCATATTGTTTCTGCTGTAATTAATGCAGAATTTCTGGTTTGGAAGTGTTTTTAAAGCGTAAAATTTGTAAAAATGCCACGAAAATTGTGTGTTTGAAGTGGAAAATGAAGACAGTGTGGAACAAGAAGAAGAACCCAATAAGCCTTCCACATCCCAGGACCCTGATTTTGAGGAAAAAAGATTATAAACAGCACAGACTGAGTCAAGCGGAATAGAATGATCTCATTAGAGACATTGACCTGTCAAAGGAGAATGCAGAAATTCTAGGGTATAGACTACAGCAATGGAATCTTCTCGAACGTGATGCCAGGGTCTCACAGTACAGACAACGTCACAGGGATCTGCTTCCCTTTTTTTTTTTAGAAGAAAAACAATCTTGTTTGCTGCGACATTAATGGCTTTATGAAATGTTTGAATTTCAACCATGATCCAATTGAATGGAGGCTATTCATAGACTCCTCCAAGCTTAGTTTGAAAGCTGTATTATTTCACAATGGCAACCGTCTTTCTTCTATTCCTATTGGTCATGGAGTTCACATGAAGGAGATTTATGCAAATATGACAGCCCTCTTCGACTCAATCGAATATCATGAACACAAGTGGAAAATCTGTGGTGATCTAAAACTCATTGCTGTACTCTTAGGAATGCAACTGGGGTACACAAAATATTGCTGCTTTTTATGTATGTGGGACAGCAGGGAATAGGAAATAACATTATATTCAGGCAGACTGGCCTGCAAGAAATCATAACCCTAGCGAGAAAAATGTTGTTGCCGAGCCTCTCGTGGACCCAAAAGATGTTTTTCTTCCACCCCTGCATATTAAGCTGGGTTTGATAAAATATTTTGTCATAGGTATGAACGAAGAAGGACAGGCCTTTAAGTACGTAAGAGAGAAATTTCCGAAATTAAGTGATGCCAAAGTCAAGGAAGGTATTTTTGTCGGGTAACAAATTCGAGAACTTGTAAAGGATCCTGCATTTGACCAAGTTTTGGCGGGGAAAGGAAAGTAAGTTTGGGAAGCCTTCAATGGAGTTATTCATGGATTTTTAGGCAACAAAAGAGATGATAACTACACTCAGTTGGTGACAGTGCTCCTGCAAAAATACCATCAACTCGGATGCAAAATGTCCCTTAAAATCCATTTTCTCCACTCCCACCTAGACTTTTTCCCTCCTAGTTGTGGAGCCTTCAGTGATGAACACGGAGAAAGGTCCCATTACGATATTTCTGTTATGGAACAAAGATATCAGAGCCGCTGGAATGAAACAATGCTTGCAGATTACTGCTGTCTTTGCGTAGGGATGCTCCGGAACTCACTTACAAGAGGCATGCTAAAAGACGACGATCTCATGAAGCCACACATGATTCTCTTCAGACCCAACCATCTGCCAGGTATTCTTCCATAAATTTAGAACTCTTAGAATGTAACTGCCATTAAAAAAAATTAAATGCACTTTCAATGATGTTGGCATATGTAATTAAAATGTATCATTTTCTCTTAATCCGTTAAACTGAAATATTTCCACCTATTGTGTATCACAGAAACTAGAGCTAAGAAAAATTTTTCATTGTCATATTCGTTTTTCTCAACCAAAAATTAGTAGGAATTGACTCATGAAGTGCAAGAAACATTAAAAAAAAATTTTTTTTTGTTTGTCAGTGTTATCTGAGAAAGATTGTCACTGGTAACTGATAATATAGAAACCACCAGTCTTTAGAGTCTTTTAGGCATATTCCTGTTGAATACTAGTATAATCAATTAGATTACCATTTAGAGAAACAGAATCACTTATGAACAGATGAAATCGATCAATATTACTAGTCTGTGAACTGGTAACTAGTACTTTACCATTGTAGTTTCTAGAAACACAGACTTGTAAAATAAACTAATATTATTACTGTACAGACTAGTATTACTAGTTCATGAGTTTTGAGAAACAATCCCCTGCAATATTACTGTTAAATTACAAAATACGATAATTTGGTCCAGGGAGCATCTGTTTTTTGGTGCAAAGATAATTCGTTTGGCTTGTTTCTTAAATGAAATTGCGAAATGGCGTTCCTGTGCTTAATATTTAATAAATAAATGTCTCTTAGATCTTTTCTCCTTCTCTGACCGTATCGATCTGAAATAATTTTAAAACTCTTACAATATTACTGTTAATAGTATATATAATTAGTTCCAATATTAAATCATTTAATTTAAAATAATGGTATACCTTTCTTGTATTCTCCAGTAAAATAAGTCTCTTAGATACCTCCGTCTCTGCCCGTAACGGCCTGAAATAATTTTAAAAGTTAAAATTATTTCCTTGGTAGTTGAATTTCGTGTCTTATATCGGAGAAATATTAGCTCTTATCCTTCATTGTGGACGTGCAGGCTTTAAATAATTTTAAGAGTTCAATTTGTTTCCATGGTAATTGAAGTTAGTGTTGTAGCCTGACATTGTTGTGCATTGTCGAGAGAAAAATTAGTTGCGATATAATTAACCCTAGAATACTAACGATATTCGACACACTTGCATAGTAATCACGAGTAAAATTTATTCATATATTTTTCAGTCACTACTAAAATCTTAAGAGATTATTTTATTATTACCTTCTTTTTTCTTTCGTGTGGTTAAGAAATTTGATCATGATATAGCGCGTGAATTAATATTCAAACATCAATTTATGGAGCATTTATTATATTGCTGAAACACATTATCTCTGTAAACTTGAACATGAAATTCAGAAAGAAAAACTGAGGACCGTTTTTACAAAACTCAAAATCTACAAAATTAAGATTTTTCAGGGAACACGTTTTTTTTTTTTTTTTTTTTTTTTTGGTAACTCTATACATCTATTAGATCAAGGCTATTAGCCTTGATTAGATGCTTTATGGTTGTGCTAACAGATGGAGTTAGTTGTCAACAATGTGACGCTGAAACGTGTGTTCAGGTTACTACCCATCGACAGTCCTGATGTATTTTTTTTTTTTAATATTTGTGATGATTGGTTAATTAGTATTAACCCGGCACACTCACAATCATACAAATTTCCAGACTCTAGACACCCAGGGAATTCCTCTTCTTCAAGAAAAATTCATCGAGAGCCTAACCCGGAATCGAACCCGGGACCTCCTGATCTGGAAGCCAGCATGCTGACCAACAGACCACGGAGGCAGTCGGAACACATTTTTATGTGTAATAACAAAGTTTGAGTTTTTGAAACATGAAAAACATATTTATTATTATTATTATTATTATTATTATTATTATTATTATTATTATTATTATTATTATTATTACAATGAAACCTCTTCTTACGAACACCCCCAAGATACAGACATTCCTCATATACGGACATAATATAAGAAATAATGATAAATTTAACTCTCGTTTACGGACACTCTCAGACACTGACACGGACAGCTGTTTCACAGTCCTAAAGCTTGCTTTACCTCCTCACTGCGGACAGAACTTGGATTTTAAGACCTAATGTGTTAAAAAAAAATGGAAAATTTAGTTTTGAGAACTGTACAGAAATTCCTTAACACGAAAGAAGACTAAGTTTCTCGTAGGCTACCCCTAGCCCAGCCGGCTGCCCCTTCCTTGTTAGCTGGAAGCAGGTGGATAAACAAAGTCATACAATTTAACCCGTCTGATGGGTCCAAGATTTTCGCGATCGTGAAATTGTATTCGACACATGATAGAGTTAGTAGGATTATTCTCTTCACTTCAATCAGTTGTTCTGTTTCGAGAGATATGGCACCTGAACGTAAAGGTTAAGTTGAAAACTGTAAATTACAGTGCTGCGTAACTGTAGATCTAGAATAAAATTGCATGGCACAGTACTGTATTTTCCTTTTTCGGTCTTATCTACTGTAGTTCAAAGTTCCAAAGAATTTACTGTACTACAGTAGACTGTATTTAGAATTAAACTACAGTAATACATTTCATTTAAAGCTTGAAGGGATACATAATGCATATTATAAATTTACTGTTAGATTGGGGAGCTCCCTCCCAACAAATGACACCTCCCAGATGCGGACAGATTGCTACGTCCCTTCGATGTCCGTAAATGAGAGGTTTCAAATTATTATTATTATTATTATTATTATTATTATTATTATTATTATTATTATTATTATTATTATTATTATTATTATTATTATTATTATTATATAGATGTGTTACATATAGTGAGACAAATTAGTTTGGTCTGATACACTGTCAGAAAAAATAAATAAACCTAAGAGTTTTCTTCAAAATTTAACATCTACAGTTACAAATCATTTTAAACTTTAAACTTCCTTACTTTTAAGGAACCAGGAGGTTCATTGCCGTCCTCACATAAGTCCGCCATCGGTCCGTATCCTGAGCAAGATTAATCCAATCCCTACCATCATATCCTACCTCCCTCATATCCATGTTATATTATCCTCCCATCTACGTCTCGGACACTCCAAAGGTTTCATTCCCTCCGGCCTCCCAACTAACACTAAACTTTAAACAGCTTTTAACTCATTCATAGTGAAAATAATGAAATTACACCACTGAATCATTGTTATTACATCAGTGAATGGTTTAATTATACATTGAAACTTTATTGTTGTCATTTTCATTGTTAACTAACATATAATTACAAATACTATTTCAAACTTAAAACAACTTTGAATATTTTACATATTCAAAGTAAAAACAATGAAATTACATAAGTGAATCGTTGTTATTATATCAGTGAACGGTTTCATCGTATATTGGAACTTCATTGTTGTAATTGGCATTGTTAACACAAACACTGACAGCCTCTGAATGAAACTCTTGTGCTTCTACAGATGTGTTGTCAAAATACTTGAGAAGTTTTTTCACATCCTCGGCTTTCTTGACACTTACATGATTGCTTGGTGTTATTAATGGAGCATTATCTATTTCCCTGAGTTAATTAACATTTTTCTTCCGTACTTCAACTGTGATTGCCGACCCAGTATAAGTGGTCTGCACTTTACATAATAAAGTACTTACTTCTTCTTTTTTGTAAACAAGGATTCTTGATTTACTTATCTTGAAAGGTGAAACTTGACAGTATGGCCAATTAACAGAAATGCAGGGTTAGTAAAATATTCCATACAAAGTGCTTACAACATAAAAACATTGAAAACTGTGTAGATGTTAAGTAAATTTTTTCTCCCAGTAGATGTTTGACAAACTTCCCTATTTTACTCCTCAAAAATTAATTGCCAATATTACAGATATTATTCTGTAGGACAAATTGATTAATCTATAATATTCTCACAGCTGCAGTGCATATGTTTGTACAGATTACTGTGCACTTAACTGCGGAATCCCGGCCAAACAAGTCACTCAGCTGAGTGCGCTCCTAATATAATTGGCAGTTGACATTGGACATATCTTACGTCAACATATATGCCTAACTTGGAGTCCGGCCACAAAGGGATACATTGAAGGAGGAAGATTCGATCCGGTGCTGTGGATTGAATTCGGCGTAGCTCAGTGGTCAGAGCGCTTGGTACGTAGAACCAAGGACTCGGGTTCGATGCCCGGCACCGGAGTGAGTTTTACTCCTCAAATATTAATTGTCAATATTACAGATATTATTCTGTAGAACAAATTAATTAATCTATAATATTACCAATTTTTGTAATGAAATTGCACCAGTAGATGTTAAGTTAAGCTTAATTCTGATAATGTCATTCGATTCCTCTTATTTCAAAATATACGATGTCATATATAACTCAATATTGAAAATTTAGTAGATGTAGAATCTAAAGTTTATTCCTATAAATCTGAACATAGTACTCAGAAAGAAGAATATTACAATGCACATTCAAGGTAATCTAAGAAAGATCCTGTTTGGGACATGAAGGACACAGTTGCTCGACACAAATGGGTTTCCGGCAAGTTTCACAATGCATAGTTTGCAGCTTCTTTTGGCGTATGGATACATGATGCAGTATTTCCGTTTCCCTTTCTGAGGTGGATACTGGAGTACTTTTAAATTCATTGTTGATTTCAAGGTTACACTCAATTTTGATCCTCTGTTTGAGATTCTAGCTGATATGTACATCTATTATCAGGCAGTACATCTCACTTGACTATATACTTTGCATACTTTCACTCGGTAATGAGTTTTGGAATAATATTCTAGGGAAATTCCACAGATAGTAACAGTATATTCCTATTAGAAAAGAGAGTAATTAGAATAATAGTAGGTGCCAAATCTAGGGAATCGTGTAGGACTATTTAAAAAAAACTACAAATAATGCCTATGGCTTGTCAGTATATCTTTTCATTAATAATCTTCCTCTTATGTAATCGTGAAAACTTTGTAACTAATTCAACAGTTCATAGCATAAATACACGTCAAAAAATGACTTTCATACTCCATCGGCAAGTCTATCGTGCTATAAAAAAGGAGTGCGTTATATGGCAGTAAAAATTTTTAATAGCCTCCCTATCGATATAAAAAGTGAAACTCAAAACATAAGATTATTTAGGACCAAATTAAAGAAGTACCTAATTTCTCATGCCTTCTATTCTGTAGGTGAATTCATGACATTCAATAACGCTTCATGAAATTGATAATAAAACTTTGTGTTGTACTAGTAGACTATATTGTAAATGTCTTCTGTATATATTTCATCTAGACTGTGACTATAAATTAAGACTTTATAATAGTATTAAGTTTTTTGACTTGTTCCATATTCTAGCTGTGAAGCAATGTATGAATACCATGGAATGTTAATAAATACAATACAATACAATACACTGCGTCAGTGGAAGAACAATTGTTTGTATACATCTGAGGTCTGACTAATCTAATATGTAGCTAGCCGGCTATGTATGCAATGGAGGGGGAAAGGAACTGGTCACCCTACTCCATTATCTCCTGGCCTAATTGCCTTACAAGTGGCGTCTTCTTGGTATCACTTGTGAGGTTCAGACCTGTCTTCGGAAAGTTGACTAAACAACAACTCAATTTTGAAGACTAAATCCTTTGCATAAGGCCAAGAATTAGTCAATTCTCGGTGTACATACAAAGGAACAGGGAACAGCCTCTTCTTGTGCCAGTCGTGTTTCATGATATAGCTCGGGCAGTAATAACTCAGATGTCATTGTGATAGGCTCTGACGTGCATAGTGGCAATGGAATCAGAAGATAGTGATAGTGGGCCTAGTAGGTCCTACTCCCTACAAATCTACAACCGGTGTACCTAAATATAAGCCCTACAGGACAGAAACAAAATATTGTAGAAAATTATAGTAACAACTCCTAAATTCAAAACTTTGTTTTGCTTTGATTAAAGAAAATGTTAAAGGGCTAGATGTAGGTTCTGGCTCTTATGTTACTGCTGTTGTTGATCCTTCTGAAGATCCTCCAAAGGTATGGAGAAAATAAAATGTTAAAGAATCATTTTATGTGTTGATATTTAATTTTTAACAATTACTTCCTTATAAGAATTAAAAAAAAATCGTTTAAATAAAACAATGTGGAGGGAGTTTAGGTAAAATCAAAACAGGCATATTTTATACGGGGACATCATTTTATTTTTACTTCAATTTATATTGTACCTGAGTTTTTTAATGTACTTCACTCCCACCCCTTCTACTAATGAAGTTCAACCGTCCTCCACACAGATCCAAGACCGCATATACAATCATAGTAGCCTTACGGTCACAGTGAACAGTACGTTCCAAATATATGTTCGCGTTTTCCAGTGACGAAAGAGCTTTCAATATTGCATCATTTTCCATTTTTCTACGTCGCATCCTGGTTTTCCCCACCTGCTTCTATTCGCCTCTCTGTAAATGCTAATGGCTGGGTTGTCTTAGCTTTTTTCTCAGAACATAAATTTCTATTAGAAATTGGACGTCTACGTAATATTATACCCATACAATTGTTTAAAGTAACTTAAATAAAAGGGCCTCGTTAAGTAATTAAATGTCACTTGATTTCCTCCCTTTCTACGACGCTGTGACGTAATCACTTGGACGGACAGTAGATAGCATGTCTGAGTAATTTTATCTTTTCGGATCGGGCAGAAGTGAAGATTGAATTTACAGTACGTAAGGTCTCTTTTATAGAGTAGGTACAGAATTATTTCAACATGAGTTACTAGTACGAAGGACGAAACTGACAATTGGGATTAGATGCAGTAATCTATAGTGCAATAATATGCACAAAAGAACTGAAGCCTGTATCGAAATGAACGGCCACCATTTTAAAAAATGTGTTTAAATATCTACATTATGATTATTTTTCAATTTAACTTCATTCTCTATAGTGTATGCTAATGTGATGTAGACAGTATAATATACACTGCATAATGAATACGTCCGAATGGAAAGCTCAGTTCGTGAGTAAAAACACTCATTGTTAATACTGTACTGTATTTTGATTAAACAAAAACCTAATGAAAATTATCAAACTCAAAATCGCGATGTTTCCTAGTTTACGTAAATGGATGAACTACTTTTCTTCCCTCCTATACCTAGTAAAGTGATTTGTTTGTATATTACGCCAGTATCATCGAACTCCAGTCGTGGAAAGGGTAGCAAACGGTGTGTCCGGTTCTCAACCGTTAATCCAAAGGTATAGCCAGGTTAATATTAGAAATGTTAGTAAAATAAAATGATGTCCCTGTATGTAGTGCACGACCCTCCAGGAAATAGCCATATTAGCTAATGCGCACTTTTTAAACCCCACTAACTAACGATCCTCCAATCAAAATTATGATAATTTGGAACCAATTGTGCGATCCTGTCAAGCCTCAGGGTTGGGAACGCTCTTCCGAAGTAACCTCCTTTCCGCACAGTGCCAAACCTGCAACTGATAATACCCATATTTGCTGTTCAGTGTACTCCCGATATCGCAGCGCAGTCGTGTTGATCTATAAACACGCCGCCAGTAAAGGTAGCTGTCCCGAGTAGTACGTACACTTAGCGGCAAAAAGAATGGGCCGACTCTTGGTCGAAAGAAATGCTAAGTTCTATCGCGCAGTTCACTCGTGTAAACGTAACCCAGTGCAAGGCATTGCTGTGGTGTCTCTTCATTGAAAGTCATCCGTCTATAATGTAATAAACCTTACGATCAGTGTGTGGCCCAGTGGTAACAAGTCTGACATTCGTACGAGAGGTTGTGAGTTCGCCTCCCGATACGGTAAAATAATATTTTTTTTATTTTAACTTTTACTTAATTTATTAGTGTAATCACATCACTAATAAATAAATAAATGGCATTTGTTAACAAACTTCGTTATGGCTGCCTTGTAAAAATATTATTGCCCATCATCTGTGGGCTATTAATAGGTGAGTTCTGGCCTGTATAAACAAAAATAATTGTTTCACATCCTAACAAACGCATATCAACACAAATAAATAATTAAATACACAAAAACAAACAATTTTAAAAATATTAACAAAACAAGGCCTGTGGTGGGGACTAGTATCTCGTCCACAAACCACCTGCGTCAACATCTGCCCTCATTCTACGCGGCATGGAGTCCACAAGATTATGGAACAGGCCTAAATTCTTGGCCATCTCCTCCCACGCATCTAGAACTCTGTCCCACAATTCCTCAGGTGTCCGAACCGGTGGTTGTTCTGCCCAACTAGAGCGTAGGATCCTTTTGACTGCAGCCCACAAATTTTTAATCGGATTCATATCTGGTGAATTTGGAGGCCAGTCGACTGAGTCGACATCACACCTCCTCGTAAACCATCTTTGAATCCGGTTGGCGGTATGTATCGGATGATTATCCTGCTGGAAGAAAAGTATTCCTTCTGGATATCGTTTTCGGGCGGAAGGGATCATTACATTTGCCAAAATGTATTCGTAGACTTCTGCCGTAAGCCGCCCGTGGATGCGTTCCAGAAGTCCTGCCCCATCGTATGACATCCACCCCAACATGTGACCCTCACGCAACCCGACTTATTAATAATTCGTTTCAAGAAGCGTTCATCGTATCGATGGCCATTCATACAATAAACTAGGGCAGTACTATCGTTGCTATTGGAGACAATTACCTCGTCGAAGAAAATGACATTTCTCCAATCGAAATCCTGTCGGAGAGTAGTTTACGCATAATGCTACTGGAGACAATTACTTGGTCGGAGAAAATGACATTTCTCCAATCGAAGTCCTGTCGGAGAGTAGCATACGCAGAATAACCTATGCGAACCAGGGCAATGAGTTATTGTTTCTGTGCCATCTTCAAGAGTAATGACTAAACAGAACGTTGTATTAACAGATAGCAGTATTGCTTGAAAGAGAGAGGGATGTTTATTATTTATTAGAGTTTGGGCATATTCTAAGAGATATCGCCATATAATTATAGCTTTGCGAGACACATATGAGGCAAATTTGTAATTAAAAAAAAAAGAAGATCGGGGGAGATTCGAACTTTGAGCTACTACTACCAACTTGTTCAATACACCAATGCCGTAAAGACTTCCGCTACTGTGACTGTTAATATCAGCTCGGCATAATATGTTGTTTTCCTGTTCATATTCGCTCCGGTTGATTTTGTATTTATCAATTTTGTTATTATTTCACTCTTTAAGGGCCCTGATGTATCTAGAATCAACCCGCCATTCGATTTTATTACATATTTTAGACTCTTAAACAAACTACAGCAAATTTAAATGGTTTAATTATGTGTTAACTGGTGAACTATGGCTTTCACGAGACGAGCATGCGCAATGTTATGTCTCTGGAACTTATAAATTGTCAGCCGGCCCATTCTTTTTGCCGCTAAGTGTACCTGATGCATGGCGCAACAGTAAACATACGTGGTGCTACACGTTGTGGGCTATAATAGGGGCTACACCTTCGAATTTTAGTTATTACTGTACCAATCTCAAGCCAGTCCGATATCTTTATGTATAACAACTGAGGTTTCTACCCTAACATCAGTCCTGGATGTCACTTAGACAGTTACAACTGAATAATTTCTGAAGTTAAAAGAGTCGTTAAATAAAATACTGCTATTTCATTGACAATTTGGGGATGGCAAAAAAACGAACCAAATTTGCGATAGGGAAGATGAGGGGAAATCAAACCACTTTCAGAAATCCTTTCCCGCAGTTTGTCTTCTTCTTCTTTTTTCACTACCTCCTTATTGCCGCTTAAGCAGCGTGGAGGGGTTGCCTCTGATCCATTTCTTATATTGATCCCGGTCAGCTGCAAGAAGTTTTATTTGTGCAATCGACTTTCCCCTTTTTTCAACTATCTCCTTGATAACTTCTTTCGGGCGACTTCCCTGGGGTTTAGCTTCTGCGAACTGCCTTGTCTTCCTTCCTTCCTCCATCCTTTGGACGTGTCCATACCACTCAACTGCTGTTCTTCTATTCTTTTGACTACTGGTTCTTGCTGCAATTCCTCTCTGATGCGTTCATTTCGTATTCGGTCTCTCCTGGTTTTACCTGCTATTCTCCTTAGTACCTTCATCTGTACTGCATTCACCCTACTTAAATCATTTTTTGTTAAGACCCAGCTCTCTCATCCATATAATTGCTTTCTGAACCCTAATCTTTGTTTTCTTTTCCAACTCTGACTTTCCAAATATAATGTTGTTAATTGCGAAGTATGCCGAGGTTGCCTTTTGGACCCTGTACGGATTTCTAGTTGGAGTTTTCCTGTTTGGTGTATTCGGGTTCCAAGGTAGTTGTAGGACTCAACTTGTTCTAATTTTTGTCCTGAGCAAATGATCTCTATATTTTCCACCTGTTCCTCCGTCCTTGTAACCATCATAACTTGACTTTTCTTCATATTAACTCTCATACTCCTTTCTGCCAATGTTTCCGTCCATTCCGTCACTGCCTTTTGTAGTTTGCTTTCTGTATCTGTTATGAGCACAATAGCATCTGCATATACTAAAGCTTGCACATATACTGGTCTCATTTTCCACATCCCAACTACAGATTTATCCGTTCTGGCTTTACATGTCTTCATTATTTCGTCCATAAAGATGATAAATAGTAGTGGGCTTAAACTGTCCCCTTGCTTAATACCGCTCTTCCTGTCAAATGTACCTGACATTTTCCCATCCATACGTACTACTCCTTCTACCTTTTAAAATACCGACTGTATAGCTCTCATCAGCTTCTTAGCCGCAGTTATCTGCCTACAATAAAATTTCATATCTAATATGACAGAGACTCTCCGAGACTGGATCCAGGTTTACTCTGTTAGTCTGTTAGCAGACTGTTCGACGTCATGGCTATTGCTCGTGGTTGAGTTGGTCAGCCCTGAGCTGACTCGTAACGGCGCGGGTGTACGGAGCCATTCACAGGAACGGATTTGTGAATCGGCCTCGGTCATGCAACCGCGCCACTTCCATTGAACTCTGCTGCAGTTCATTAATGAACGCCATGTTCACTCAAAACATGGCGGCGCGGCGCGTGGTACCGGAATCACGCGTCTGCACGCTGCGGACGGTAATTAGGGCCGTGGATATATTGACAGCGCAACAAGAATGTTCTCTGTGTACGTGAACCATGAGCTGCCTCGGAACATGTTGCTCGGATGACTCTAGTTAATTAATCATCACAATCATCAGAGACAAATTTGGATTAGGGCACTAAAACTTCCTACATATATATTCATCTCGGAAATGTGTCTGTTTTATTATTATTATTATTATTATTATTATTATTATTATTATTATTAGTAGTAGTAGTAGTAGTAGTAGTAGTAGTAGTAGTAGTAGTAGTAGTAGTAGTAAACTATTACATTTTAGCCCAATATTAGGTGGTAAATTCAGAATATTCATTACAACAGTCTATGGATAAGTTATTAAAAATATCTATAAAATACTGTTTAAAAATATCTACAAGTGAGATCAAAACCCTGGGATTCGGAGAAGATGATTCTGTGAGGTTCAATATAGCCAGTCAAAAATAAAAATATTGTACAAGGAAAAGTACTTTCAATTGTGTAGAATTAAGCCTATGTTATTTTACAAAACAGAGAAAATTGTCACAAAACTGCTTCAATATTTGCAAGTAACAAGTGTAATAAACATATTAGAAGTTTCAAGTCTTTTACGACATTACAAGAAATATAATAATAATAATAATAATAATAATAATAATAATAATAATAATAATAATAATAATAATAATGGTTTATTTAACCTGGCATGATTTAAATAAAACATTTTATATATATAGTATGTATATATATATATATATATATATATATATACACACACACACACACACACACACACACACACACACAAGCTAAACACATAATACACAGTGGACACAAAGTCCCGTTACCCCTATAAATACATCAAATATACACACTATTTATGTAATTCCGGTCATAATGCAGAAGATTTACATCCACTTTACACTAACTGTGTGTCCTAAGTACCCAAAAGGTATGTCCATCGTTCCTGGACAGTAATGCTCTTTATGAAACAACACAGCGCATTATCACAGGTCGTGATGTCAGGACTGCGAGGTGGCCAATGGAGAGGAGCTGGTATGGTGGGTGACCCACAGCCAATCCAGCGTTGTGGAAACATGTGACAAGAGCATTGTTGCACAGGAACAGTACGACACCATTGATGAATTGAAGGACGCCGTGCGACGCACTTTCCAACAGATTACACCAGCAATGCTGAGGCGAATGTCACATCGAATCTGGCGGCGCATTATTTTGTGTGAGGATAATGATGGAGACATACTGACCCTTTGGAAACTTAGGACACGCAGTTAGTGTAAAATGAATTAATGTCTGCATTATGACAGGAATTACATAAATAGTGTGTATAATTAAGGTATTTATAGGGGATAACGGGGCTTTGTACCCACTCTGTACTTTAGTGATATCTAATCTTCTATATTTATATGGATTCAAAATCTCTTCGATATGTACTGTATGTCATTTTCTCCGATGACAATGTTGATCGTAACATGGTAGCATTTATTGACAGTAAATTTCTGTTTGTAAATGGTTACTTTCCGTAATCCTCGGTCCCAAATATTTAAATTCTCGAACTTTATCAAAGTTATAGTTGTCTATTACTAATCCTGTTCCATCTTCTTGTTGCCTCTTGCTTCTTTTGATTACCATATTTAATTTTTCATTAATTAATTGAAGAGAGTGATCTCAAAACGCGTTAAGTCCATTTTTATGAAAGGACTGAGTTAGTTTTTGTATCCACCGGTCTACGGACTGAGTGACATGCACAATAACGCAACCTTTTAGACAAGGATTGGCTTTGTTTTGGAAGAAAATGTGCTTAAAATATAATGATAAGAAGGCTCAAACTCAATCATATATAATGTATAAATCATAAAAATAGCGAAATGGAGTGAGCGAGTTTTGGGATCACACTCTTCAATTTGCAATTCCATTTTCCTGTCTTCTTTTTTCATTTGATGAAAACCCTTAGAGACAGATCGCTGTTTTCTACCTATCAATGCAACATCATTTGTTTAGGCGAGATATAAAAGTGTTGTTAGAAGTGGACCTTGCTCGATTTGTTTTAATAGTCCTCACGAACTTTATCCAACTCTACATTAAAGAAAAAGTTTGACAGTACATTCCTTAACCTAATTCTTCGTTTCACTTCGATGTGTTCTTTGATCTATAATAATCTCTGTCTTCGATGCTGGTGTAAACATTTCAACCAAAGGAGATTTCTGGTCGATTCATATCTCTGTACTCAATGCTGATAGGAAAATGTCAACTACTATAGATTTATTTTTGCCGACCAAAATCTTTACTTCAGGATTTTATGAAAGTGCAAAGTGCACGAAATTTTAATTTTAAGCCTCAGCTCTCGAAACTAGTGTAAACATATCAGCAGGAGAAGAATCTTTGTCTACTCAAATCTGTTCCCAATGATGATGTGAAAATTCTAAGAGAAAAAGCATTTTGGATGACTTTATTCTGTCTATATGCTGATATAAAAGTGTCAAGTGAAGGATATTTTTGAACCCAAATCTCTGTCCATAATGGGATTGGTAAATACGGATGGAGAATAACATTTATTTGGTGCGTGATACCGACCCAATTCTGTTTCCCAGACTGTTTTGAAGTTAGAAGTATTAGCAAAATAAAATTAAAAATAAATAGTAATGAATTAATAGTCATTGTAAATTTACCTATTATTTATTTATGTAATGATGAGGTCATTTTTGTCTTTTTATTAATTTCTTCGCCAGCTCAATTGAAATTATGAATAATATTTATAAGCAGTGTTATTTGAGCAGCGAGTTCTGCACCAGAGGTTTCTAGGGCTACAATATTATATAGAAAACCGCAAAATTCGACTAAATATAATTAATATCGTATTCAATGGCTGCATCGTTAAATAGTTTTGGGGATATTTTGATTCCTACGGTATCGCTGTAATCAAACCACTGATTTCTTTACTGTTTAGAAATTTATTGTCACAGTAATATTATTGCATACGTTCAATTTCAATCCCAATGGGGTAACGATTGGAGTTGGTACTCCGACAGGCACACTGTGTTGTGAACTGAGAAACACGATACGGTGCCTTAACATTGGCCATTAGTCTGTCAACATCAGGAAATTGCGTTCTCAACTCTTCTGAAAGGTTGTGACAAGGATATGTAAGACATGCCACGTGTATCATCTTCGGAGAATGCTGTTGAATAAACTTTGCCGATTTGATCACGTAGGTTGTAGCATCTGTGACAAATAGCAAGACATTTACAGACAGTATACATGATAGTCAAAGTAAACTCATAGCACTATTAAAAAGTTCTCATATAGTAGAATAATTAACTTTGTCTAGTACTTAAATGGGTGGAAGGTAGAGTCTATCGGCTTCTTATGTACAGAGCGTTCGCCTAAGGGTGGGGCCAGGAAAGCGGCCTGCCTGCGGTGTCGCTTATGGGAATCGTCTATCCGTAAGCTTCCGCTTTCTATACTAGGCTATACTCTGTAGGGTTTTAATTTTAAAAGTTTAGCAGCAGTAAAGACTGATGTTTTTTAAACACTAACTTCCTGTGAAACACGTCTTAGAGATTTATTAGGAGAGCGTGTAAATGATGCACTGATTTCATCAATTTTTTCTTCCGTCAATACTCTTTGTTTTCGCTCAGGAATTGTGGCATTTATCGACCCTGTTGTCCGTAATTTGTTAACAAGACGTCTAACAGTTTCTCTACCCTGAATTGGAGCACCCGAATATTTCACTTCAAATTGCCTACGCACCTCTCTACATTACTCTGTTTTCACATATGAAGGGTACACGGGAATAACGATCAAGGTCCATTTTAGAAAGTTTCGAGAAAACGAATTTTAAAGTTTAAGCACTTAATACTTTGTTATGTGTGCATTTAATAGAAATTGACGTAGTGGAATGTCAAGAACGATGATTTCTTATTACTAGCTAGACCACATGATAGTACTTCCTTCCCACTATAAGATAGCATTATTAACTCAATTTCGATTTTTGATGGACCTTAATCGTTTTTCCCGTGTACCCTTCATATGCATCGTACATAAAAACTCTCTGTTCAAGCGTAAATTTTACGTTTTGCATTGTTAACACATTTTACACAACGCTGAATATTTAAGCAACTGTGTCAAGGAACTGCACTGTACGTGTTAAATACTGCATCATCTGGCTCACAACTGATAACTTGTCGACCTTGATGTCCTTGACTGTCGAGCGTGTCTCAACAACTGCGCGCACAAAGCGGCGTATCAGTACATGCCGCTTTCCTGGCCTCAATCTTAGGCGAACGCTCTCTATTTAATGCATCTACAATTACATTAGCAATGTGGCATCGACTGAGTCGCTGTCATCAATTGGTACACAGTTTTTCTTATCTTTTAATTTATTTTTCACTTCAGTTGTACATTTGTCATATGAATGTTGTATATAATACTTCAGCAGTGTCGATTCCGTAGGAATTTTCTCCCCTATTCACTTTCCCAAAAAGCCACGCAGTTTCTCATTCCGCTATTTCGCTGCAATGATGCTTCATACAGACCTTAAGAAAATGTTCTCTCACTTAAATGAGATGTAGACACTGTTGTGCCCAGTTAACTTGATGTTTCTTATCACAAGCACGAATATATTTAATACTATTTTTATGTTTTCTAATATTACATGCTATGTACCCTGCCACTTTCACTGCACACAACTTACAAGAGTTCATTGTCGTGAACAGAAAACAGATTTTATCCATACTGTCCAACATATTTTCTTAGAACCTCTATCTTACTTCATTACGATCGTGGCATTAGGCCTATCAACATACATTATTTTACAGACGTGGACAAATTATTAGACTAAGATATTTTTCTTGGAAACATAATACAGGGACATCATTTTATTTTTACTAACATTTCTAATATTAACCTGGCTATATCTTTGGATCAACGATTAAGAACCGGAAACACCGTTTGCCACCCCCTTCCACGACTGGAGTTCGATGATACTGACGTAATATACAAACAAATCACTTTACTAAGTATAGGAGGGAAGAAAAGTAGTTAATCCATTTACGTAAACTAGGAAATATCGCGAATTTGAGTTTGATAATTTTCATTAGGTTTCTGTTTAATCAAAATACAGTACAGTATTAGGCCTAACAATGAGTGTTTTTACTCACGAACTGAGCTTTCCATGCGGACGTATTCATTATGCAGTGTATATTATACTGTCTACAGCACATTAGCGTACACTATAGAGAATGAAGTTAAATTGAAAAATAATCTTAATATGGATATTTAAACACATTTTTGAAAATGGTGGCCGTTCATTTCGATACAAGCTTCAGTTCTAATATGCATATTATCTCACAATAGACTATTGTACGTAATTCCAATTACAAGGTTCGTACTTCGTATCAGTAACTAATGTTGAAATAATTCTGTACCTACTCTATAAAAGAGACCTTACGTACTGTAAATTCAATCTTCACTTCTGCCCGATCCGAAAAGATAAAATTACTCAGACATGCTATCTACTGTCCGCCCAAGTGGTTACGTCACAGCGTCGTAGAAAGGGAGGAAATCACGTGACAGTTAATTACTTAACGAAGCCCTTTCATTTAAGTTATTTTAAACAATTGTATGGGTATAATATTACGTAGACGTCCAATTCCTAACAGAAATTAATGTTCTCAGAAAAGAGCTAAGACAGCCCAGCCACTAGCATTCACAGAGAGGCGAATAGAAGCAGGTGGGGGAAACCGGGATGCGACGTAGGCAAATGGAAAATGATGCAATATTGAAAGCTCTTTCGTCACTGGAAAACGTGAACATATTTTTGGAACGTACTGTCTGTTATGACCGTAAGGCTACTATGACTGTATATGCGGTCTTGGATCTGTGTGGAGGACGGTTGAACTTCATTAGTAGGAGGTGTGGGCGTGGAGTACATTAAAAACTCAGGTACAATAAAAATTGAAGTAAAAATGATGTCCCTGTATAATTCGCTATATCAACTATCAGTATAATTCACACAATCTCTATTGTTGAAAAATATTATGATTTACATCTTCTGATATATTTTTCGATTGGTTAAGACTATTTTGTCTGGCTGTGTTGGTACCACTGGTGTTTTAATTATATACTGCGGAAGATATTCTCCCATGGCCTGCAAGAAGACCGGACATGAACGAAATTGAAAATCTGTGATCTATACTGAAGAAGAATGTGAACAAAAAAAAGGCTTACAACGAAACATGAACTCATTGAAGCACTGTCTGATATCTGGCTAAATGATGCTGATATTGAAAGAAAGTATCAAACTTTTTGTCTGACCAAAAATATGGATTTCCCAACAAATTTAATTTATACAGATTTTAATGTATTAACTATTGAAGAAATTTATAAATATAATTTACTAGCTTACTACTACAGAAATCAAATAAAACATAAATCTAATCGACATGAATATCGTACTCGAAAACAAAAGTCTACTTTCCCATTAATTGAGCCCAAATGTCATACAAGTGCAGCTCTTAAACATAGTGCTAGTTTCGGCCCAACACTTTATAATAAAATTACAAACCATTTTCTAAATTTGAAATATTTTAAAATTGAAGCTTTTAAAAAGGAAATTTGTAAAATTATCCATGATATATAATATTAACAAGTGTTTTTTTTTACCTTTTATTTCTGTCGACTATATTCATGTTTTTATTGGCTATCACTGGCTTCTGTCGGATTGTCAATTTATATTAAATGTGTATTTTTCTCTCTTTTTCTCTTTCTTCTTTATTCTTGCTCTTGTGTGTTATTTATTGGTTTGAATTAAGTTAGTGTATTTAGCAAACTGTCCTTGTAAATTTTATGTTATATTACTGACTAAGACCACACCGTACACGAGCCTGGCTCTTCCGGTAGTAGCTAGAAACATTTTTGTTTTATAAATGTAATTTGTACTCACTAGCTAGTTAGTTAAATAAATGAATAAAATTAAATTAAAAAAAAAACTTTGATTTCCAGCATCCCTGACAAAAGCAACGTGTTAATTAAGAATAAGGGAATGTTCACAAAATATTAGTAACCTCCAGCCTCAATTTTCTGTTCATTATTTCTGTGCAAAATGCATTTTTGTTCATTATTTCTGCCGAAAAATACAGCTTTGTTGCACATACAGTATAATTAATTTAGTCTAATAATTTGTCTGCCTCTGTAAGTCGTTAGTCTGTTGTGTTGCTTTTGACTGATCTGTACTACGCTATGCTATGCTCTGGCATTACTGTGGGCTCCTGAGTGGCGCGTCCACAGATACTCTGAGTGTAAACATTAGCTGTAGTGTATCGTAATACTAACTTTAAGCAATACTTATTTCTAAGTTTATTAATCAGCAGTGGCGAAGCTAAAATGTAAATACTAGGTAAACTGAAAAAATCAGCTTACCTTATAACTTTTTATAGAGCAGATGTTTCTGGACATTTATATCAAAATTTTTTGTGATTCAGACCCCATAACAAGATGATGACCACTCATTTTTCACCCCCAAACAGAATACAGGATAACAATATTACTGATTTGTTTCAGAGTACCCTATTAGCCAAGGATTTCTTATATCATGATAAATGAAAAATTCTATTTGGTCTTCCTGAAACGGTTATTTTAATATATCTGTCGTCGATTTGCAAAAGGGGACATGTCCAAAATAACAAAGTGTTGGAAAATTGCAAAAACTGTAACTAAGTGAACAAATTATAATATTCATATTTTTTTCTGATTAGATCACTAGAGATACATACATTCAGGATCTATAAACATTTCAATTTTTGAAGTCTCCTATGGCTTTTTGCGATTTCCCAACACTTTGTCAATTTGGACATGTCCCCTTTTGCAAATCGACGACAGATATTATAAATGTAGTGTCGATCTCCTATCTTTGTAAACACATTTTGTTTCATACGTCCAACTTGAAAACGGTTTCTCTTTTAATTCTACAAATAATGACCTCAATATTCTCTCTGTATGAGCCATTTTTCACAAAATTAATATGTAACACACACGTGCATGCACTTTTGATTGAACTAACACTCAACAACGCAGAGCATTCATAGAACACCAATATACCGCAACGTATTATCGTGAAAGTGAGACTAGCCTGGTTTCGTACCGAGATGTAGTGAATTGATACTCCCTCCCCGGTCCCCCTCAAGCTTGCGAGTCAAGGTCGTAACCTTTAGAGCAGGGATGTCGAACAGCGCTCTCAAACACTGTGAAACGATTAATACTGTTTCCTACCATAGCAGAGCTCAAATGGCAGTCAGTACGGTCAACTTCAGGTCGCAGTAGAAGTGTTCTGTACGCAGTGTGTTTATCAACTCTGGCGGCTGGTATGGATATGGAACGACGATTCAATAGTGAGTGGACAGATAAATATTTATTTATCTTAAAGGACGGAAAGGCACATTGCTTAGCATGTAGAAAGGAATTTGGATACCTAAGCCATCATTATATTAAAAGGAATTTTAATTCAACACATGCTGAAGAAGCTTATGGACCAGAAAAGTTACCCAGTTCCGCTCGTGAAAAGCCTGTAGAGGAATTAAAATCAAGACTGAATTCAGAAAACCTTCCATAATCATCATAATCATAATCATCATCATAATCATTATAGTCATCATCGGGTGTTAGTAGAACAAGCTTGGTTCGTGCTAGATATACAATTTGTGAAATTATTGCAACGTCTTCAAAGCTATTCACTGACGGAGAATTTGTGAAAGACTATCTCATAGCTGTTGCAAAAGAGATATGTCTGGAACATGTTAATGATTTTAAACATAGGATAAGTTAGTCTCGTAATATTATTGCAGACCGCATATTAGAAATGCCAGATAACTTGAAGTGACAACTGGTAGCAAGAATGAAAAATGAGAGTTAGTGCAGCTCTTGATGAAAGTACCGACCACAAAGATACAGCGCAGCTAGTTATATTCATAAGGAGCGTAGATTCAGATTGCAATGTTCATGGAGATCTTGTAGATGTCATTTCACTAAAGTATCGAAATCGAAGCGAAGTTACTTTTGAACCTATAACAAAAACTATGAACACATTTCAAGTCACGCTAAAAGTAATTAATTTTATACATCAAAACAGTTTACGTTCTGAGCTTGAAGTTGCACTGCTACAACACATACACACATAGTTGATATTTTAAACATGATTATTATTATTATTATTATTATTATTATTATTATTATTATTATTATTATTATTATTATTATTATTATTTATTTCCGTCACTAACAAACAACTTTCATGGAATGACCCAGTAGATAAAACGCCATTATTATTATTATTATTATTATTATTATTATTATTATTATTATTATTATTATTATTATTATTATTATTATCAGCAGCTCCAGCAGCAGCATTCATCCTCATGTAGACCTACATTCTTTGTTCATCAGAGTTTATCAAGTGCAAATCTAAAATGAGCTCCTAATCAATTAGCAAGATGTATAAAAGTTATCGAAGTACTAGCCGCCGCAGTTTCGCTTTTGTTTACTCTGGGTCTGCCTGCTATCTGTGTTCAACCGTTGCATGGTAAAGGAGAGGGGAAGGCTCTTCATTTCACAGCTCGAGAGCGCTGTTCGACATCCCTGCTTTAGAGGCTTCTGCCACAAGTCTCGCACTGAACTGTCTATTCTGGAATGACTGTCAACTTAATACTGTATATGGAAGGATCGGAATGAAACCAAGGTTACGATACATAGTAATTACGAACTTATAGACCTACTGTTAGTAGGTATAACTAAATTTTTTGGGTAGGCTAAGCTTAAAATCCTCTTACGAGCTTCGCCATTGGTAATCAGTATTACCAGTCTGGTGTATTCAGGCAGATTATCAATTTTTCTCAAAATTACCGCGGTTCTGAAACCGGCAGATTGTGTGACTTTTTAATGGGAACTAACTGACATTTATATTTCTCCCTTTTACTTTGGTTTTTCTGTCATAATCAATCCACCACTAAGATCCCTGAGACAAATAACGCCATGTATACCTTTAACGCCATCCTATTCTTTCTTGTTAACGACACCAGATTTTAGCAGTGCACTACTGTAGCCTGCATTCGCTTGCCATGTAATGATGAAATGAGTTACTAGCCGTCCGCTGACATTTACGAGTTTACATGGTTACGTTTCTGTAATGTCTCCCCTAACTTACAAATGTCCACAATGTGCACAGTGATGATATTGATTCAATAGCATATCAAACTCTTAATTTTTTGTTTTACTTTTGGGAAAACATTCATATTTAACTAAGGTTAATGCTTTTGTGTTTATAACTTTTTACTGTCTCTTTTTTTTTTTTTTTTTTTTTTTTTTTTTTGAAAGTAGGAAGTTATCGGAAAACATATTTTTCTAATTCATCTGGTGTTTCAGCTTCAGATCAAGAATATTTCATTAGTATTGAGTGATTTTGTACCTTTTATTAACAGAAATGAATTTTATTAGTTGCTTAATTCAATTTGTGCTATTTAGGGAAAAAAATAATTAATAATTATAAGTTTATAGGTTACTAGAAAATAGGTAGGGTTAATTGGGCAAGCTGTTCCAAAAAACGCCAGTATACAAAGTTTTCCTATTCGAATTGTATTTTTTCTCCAGTATATAATATCACCATTTTTATTGTGCTATTTTCTAAAGACAAAATTAAAGTTTCTTTGTCATAATTTTTGTGTTTGTACCTAATTTATTTTCAGAGCAACAGTGACTTAAGTGATAAGGTGGCGTTATTTGGTACGTGTACCTTATTCTAATATAGTATTTTTGCCTGTCATGGTTATTTCAGTTCTGATATGCAACAATACTTGTATTCACCCATATACAAATTGGGACAGACAATATTTAACGACACAAGAATTTCAGACATCTTTTTGAAACTCTCTGAAAGACTAAGCAGACAGGAATATGAATTAAATGTTCAATGTGACCAGATTGAGAGAAGAAGTGAACATAGCCTGCAGATTCACTAGTTGGAAGGCAGTACGGTATTTTACTCCCAGTAATCACTTTAATTACTTAATTTGTGTGGCGTGGCTCCATGCATTGATATAACATGCTGTGACATCACATCAAATTCATGCTGCACGCAAACATAATCACGCACACATGAAAACGCTTGACCAATCCAAATGTTGCATTGTTACGGCATTATTCACGATAACCTAGCCTATATCATCCTAGGTTGTCTGGTGATCACCACGTTTGTCTTTGGATCCGAAGTTCGTAGGTTTAACTCGGCAGAGAGGGACAATAAAGATGGTTAAATACATGTAAATTATTTTGATTGTAAATATAATATTATTATTAGGGCTAGGATTTTGATGACCTATAAATCATGAAAAAATGTCCTAAAACAATGCATTTATGACCTAAAAATCTTTCAAAAAAGCCCTAAAAATTGATCTTACATAATTGCCTTAGTAGGAAAAGAGGTTTTGTACTACTTAATATTTAGACTAATAATTAAATTAAATTTTACATAATTTTTTCTAAGTAGTGCACTTTAATTAATAATTTTATCTGATATAGTTTCCATGTATGATCGTTCACCTCTGCGTCGGCATGTGGACGTGAGGTCAGCAGTCGGCTGGTCGCTCTTGGCCCTTCATGGGCTGTAGCACCATGGATTTACTTTACTTTTAGTTTCCGTGTAGTCTACCACAAGGCCACTTTTATTTGGAAATAGCAGGTATAGAGGAGTCTATATTGAAGGGGTGGTTGGACTGATTCATTACGTAGGGTGTACTATGTTAAAATGGCAATATTTGTGAAGAAAAACGGTTAAAATATTATACAAAATAATGAGTATTAATAGACAAAATATGTAAAGAAAATATCAAAGGAAATAGGCATTATTTTACATTAATAATGGGGATTTATGGCCAAAATTAAATGAAAATGCCTAAAAAATGGCCGAATAAAACAAAAGATGCTCTTATGACTTGAAAAAATAAAAAATGCAAAAAAAAAAATATGCCCTAACATATATGTCTTAAAACACTCTGTTCATCACATAACACATAAATACTAAAGCAGCTATGTTTCTGGCTTACTAGAAAAAAGATGCAATTTCATCAAAATCCTAGCCCTAATTATTATGTTTATTTATGTTGTTATTGTATCAAAACAACCACATTTAGATGTCTACCGTATCCTGAACTACAGAAGACGTACATGGGCATATCGCGTATGAAATGTTTTGAGAATCGCGAGCTTCCATAATCTCAAAATGAGATTCTACGAGTATTATGTTGATGCATAACTTCATAGAGGTTTTATTCGTCATCACAACACTGCGTTGCTAGGAGACTGTTTATCGTTTGTCACCTTGTTATTTGTTATTTTGAGTGTTTTGTTTGTAAATAAGACTTGAATTTTGCGGATTTGAAGAAAGTCTATTCTGTTTATGGGCTGAAGAATATAGAGGGTCAAATTAAAAAAGAAAAGAAGAGGAACTCTTTCGATATATTCTTCTGTTTGAGTTCAATACAGGAAGAAAGGCAGCGGAGGCAGCTCGAAACATTTGTGCCGTGTATGGGAAAGGTGTAATTGAAGAAAGCACTGGAATAAAATAGTTCTATCGCTTCAAGACACAACACCCCGTACGAAAGGTAGAGTCCATCCACAATGCTTCCCAGGAATTTAACCATAGCTGCTGACGTTTATTTCCAACAACTCAGACGCAGTGAGGAAGCAATTGAATAAATACGACAGGCAATACTGAAAGAGAATAATTATTCACGTCCGCACTCTGCTAACATGATGAAAGCACATATCGAGGAGCCTGGTTGGGAGATGATTTCACATCCCCCATATTTTAACCTTTTCCGTTCTTTATCCAACAATCTTCAAGGGAACTTCTTTGATAACGAAGATACTTTACCCTTAGCTTGACGACTTCTTTAATTCCAAACCGGTAGATTTCTTCAGACATTGAATCGTAAAACTGCCATAGCGTTCGCAGAGAGTCATAGATAATATAGGAAGATATACTGCTGATTAATTTCTGTTTGCTATTCACCTCAAATAAAAACATGTCACAGCGAAAAAACTCTACGAACTTTTGAGTCAACCAAATATTTATTTTAAATTGTTTTAGAGTTTAAGCGAATAACTTGCTAATAAACTACAATGCGAGCTACCAGCTAAGTGAGGGAGTGTTACGTCAAATTGTTTTGCGTGACACTATAGTTTAAAGCTTATATTCACCTCAAAAATTAGTACAAGAGGATAAGAAAATTGTATGATTAGGGTATTTCCTAGAAACTTGCATAATTTCTATTTTATGAAATTATGTAGGCTACGTATTTTAGTTACCATGAACCCAGTGTAACCAACTCCATTGCAGCTGATGTTGAAGAAATGGAATGGATTTAAGGAACATTATACAATATTTATATTGTACGTGTATTCCAATGAAACTTGACATATCTATGTAAACTAGAAATGTACTACTCTTGATTTTAACCATACATACTTTATTCACGGAATGAACTCTCGAAACCCTGGTTTTACTGCCAATTTTTTTGTTATTGAAACCTTATTCTCGGGTATTAAAAATTGAACACTCTGGTTAGTTGCATCTCTAGTCTTCTGAATATTCTGAAATAGAATTAAATATGCCTATTAAAAAGTGTGACGGATAAATCGCAATATAGCGGACGCCAGTATGGTAAGTTATCCCCACCCACATGAAATGTGCATTCGACACGACACTTACCTATCACGTAGCGTGTCTGGTGAGCTAGTAGGGGAAAAGTGGAAAGGGTCGTGGGCGGAGCTTCTACATTCGCTATATTGCGATTTGCCCGTAGTCACACTGGGAAAAGAACTGTAAGAGAAAGCAGAAATTCCGCTATGTAATTTAGATATCGTAGAAGCAAATTGTATCTGATAATGCCGTAAAAGGCGAAAACGTTTAGGGTTAACATTGATAATTTTGTGGCAGTGGTTATTTCGTATTGCTTTTTCGTGAACTAACCAATGGTGTTACGAGATTCAAATTTCCGCCAAGGGATTGCGTATGTTGTCCGGTCTCCAGAAACATACAGCTGCGCTTTATGTGACTATTGTAGCTCTTCAGTGAGCTTTTATGTTTGGAGAGAGCAACTTAGCGTCGACTTCTCAGGCGTACAAATTTTGTGGATGTTTGTAATTACATTACAGGCTTATTACTAAAGATAAGCATATGATATTTGGTACAATGATTTATTATATCTTAATGAAATTTTAGGAAGTATTTTTGGAATTTTAGATACAGCTGTAGTCGCCATATAGGCTTAGCTTTACTGATAGAAATCTTAGCTGTTTGAGGCGAAATTTTGTTGAGCATTAAGCGTTATATTTTATACTATTTTAAACATTGTATTACAATATGAATTTTAGAAATCTGAAGACAAGATGTGATAACAAAAAGAAAAGGGGGACGCAATGAGTTCAGTGTAGCTTCTGTTTGATTTGCTATCATGCTAAGTGCCAATGATAAGTGCTAGATGACTTACTTGCAAGAAGTGTGACAGAAGAGAAACATGGATCCACCATTTTGGACCGGAGACAGAGGCAGACAATGGAGTTGCATCATGCAAATTCATCAAAGAAATACAAATTCAAAAGTTCACCTTCGACAGGAAAAGTTATGGCTACTGTGTTTTCGATTCAGAAGGACTCTTGCTTATGGACACCATGCCACACAGAACCACCATTAATTCTGACGCGTATGTGGTAACTCTGAAGAAACTTCAAGCTCAACTGAGTCGTGTTCGACGACATCGGGAGAATCAGGATGTTCTGCTATTGCACGACAACGCACAGCCATATGTCAGTCACAAGACCACAGACCAGATCAGAAAATTCGGATAGACAACACTGAAACATCCGCCTTACAGTCCTGAACTGGCACCGTGCGATTACCATCTCTTTGGTAAACTAAAGGATCCTTTCGCGGAACGAGGTTAGAAGATGACTCCCTTGTGCACGCTGCTAAATAGGGCTCAGACGTGTTGGTCCAGACATTTACCGTGCTGGTCTACAGACCCTCGTTCCTAGGTTACGTAAGGCAGTTGAAAGGGACGGGGATTATTTGGAAAAGTGACATTTTGTTCCTAAAGGATGTATCTACATTCTGTGAAAGTAGCAAAGCTGTAGGATAAAAATATAATTTTTAAACAAATCTTATGCATTAATTTTGGAGTTACCCTAGTAATATAGGCTATAGTAAAGTCCGTAATAAAAGTGTTCACCCTTTCAGGGCAAAGACGATCCTTTTTCAATTTCAACTTTTGCTTTGATTTCATTCTTATGTGTTGAAATCTATTTCTATGTTTTCTTGGTATGAATATTAGACGGAATTACTATGTTTGAAGTCTTGTAACAATAAATGAGAATTTCATTTGACTATAATGAATTTTTCCACAATATTTTTCTACCTTCACGAAATTATCAATGTAATATCACGAAATTACCAAGGTTATCACGAAATAACCAACCTTCTAGCTTAAGTTGTAAAAAGTGGTTTTTGGCACTTGTTCAAGAACGTGTCCAATCTTTTGTGTCTCCAGATTTGTACAGCAAATTATAGTCTTTTAGATGAAACAATCGGAATAAGGATATATTTACACATTTGCATTTTAAATTAATTTTCATGAAGTTATCACGAAATTACCAATGTTTACCCTATACATTATTTATATTTAACATGTATTAACAAATATTAATATTAAATTGATAAGTCATAAGATTGAACATTTTTAACGTATTGTATTGTATTTCATAACTGACATCTGAAAATCAAAACATGAATTGTAAAATAATAGATATAGTTTATTACAATTTTCAAGAAGCCAGCACCGTAGTTTAGAGATCAGCGGAAATCAAACTCTGAGGCTGCTTTCGCGCGTGACTTCCATAACCTCTCATTGTCACCAATTACACTGATTCTAGATAACAGAGTGCTGCATTGGAGTTAAATCGCTCGCTTGAACTCGGTCGAGTGTCGCACCCTTGAGTGAGATAAGATCGGTCGTGATACGCTCGTAATAAATAGAAGCACAGTACAAGGTCATCTCACCGACATGTCTTATCTTGTATGGAAGGCGACAGATAAGATACACATATGTTTTGCTCACACGGTAAAAATGAGGCTTTAGTTTCTGCGTTTATGACAAACGTTTAATGGAATAGTCAATGGAATGTACCAAAACAGGAACATGGAGCTATAAATAAAATAGTATGAAAAATTTCGATATACAGTTATTATTGCTAATTAATAATTATAATTATTCAGTATTATACCAAGGGTAAAATAGGGTTTCAATATTTGGATAACAATTATAATAATTATTCAGTATTTGATTTACCACATATATAATATGATAGGTCCATACATAGTGTTCCGCCTATATACTGCGACAATGTAGAAACGTTTTACAAAATATTATTCATATAGCAGTAGATTGATAACAATATTGGTACAGAGATAACGTCACAGAAAATATAATAAAACGAATAATCATGCTGCACTACTGTTACAGACGCAAAGATTGATACACTAATTATTATTATTATTATTATTATTATTATTATTATTACTAGAAAACTTGATACATTTCTTGCTTTATCGTGATTGTGTTCTCCGTTTATAATAATTACATTTACATCCAATAACATCTATCAGATGTGTCAAAAATAAAATCATTCCTATGTGGGGGGGAAACATTTACCTACAACATTTATATTACATTTCAAAGCAAGTTTACTAGTTCTACCATGGAGATATTACTTAAACACTGCAAAGTTTTGAAATGATAGACATCTATGATGTTACTACACAGTTCATCACTGTAACAAGAACGAATGTCTAACGCTCGGCTTATACCGTTCGAGGATTTATCGCTCGTGACAATTTTACCCATCATGCATGTGCGCTACCTATCGGATTATGCTATGAACTACTTGGCGCTCGAGCGAAAACGTCCGATGCAGACCTCTGCGTAGATAACCTCGCAGTTGATACAGCGTCGTTAAATAGCTGAAACAAAAATATAATTACAATCATCATCTCTATGCTTTACAAAAGAAAATAATTATAATTGCCATCCCATCATGTATGAATAGTCTCCGTAGTTTGAAATAAGTAAGAATTAAGTTACAATATTGCAATCATCATCTGACAGTCCACGAAAAGATTCTGCAATTTAAAGTTATTGTTAAATGAAGAATTATGCAAATAACATCCGTAATTTAAAGGGGCGTTGAATGAAAAATCAAGCTGTTCGTAGAGAGTTCTGTGACTGTATATTTGTACGTTTAACACTGACCTCTTCGTTCATTCCATTGGGGTTTAAGGATTACGGATTCATAGTACTGCACCTATTAATCTGGGCATGCTTGTGATTGCGTGGAGGTATTCTATTGTAGGACAAATCGGTAGCTGCCGGGTCGTGAGATCAGATCACGGTTCAGTATTTGCTATTCCTTCCTTCAACACTTGGAAGGTACATACATCATGTAGCGCTGTGGTAGTCCCTCTCCTTCGTGTGAGCGGAATTCGGCAACGATGTCGTGACTTCGACTCGGACAGCCTGTGCATATAGCGCACATCGCTCGTACACTACACGCATTATAACACAAGGCGTAAACACCGGAAGCCGTCTAGTCAGGACGGTTGGAACTATTAAATGGGACATTCGTGACATAATACCAGCCACAAACGTAACAAGTAACATAACGAAATAAATACATAACTAATCATACATAATAGCTCCAATAGTATAATGCAGTGATCTCAAAGCAAGCGCATTTTCTGACCTTGACGTCGTGCGCGAGCAGCAAGCGCTAAGTATGGAAAGAGGAAGAGTTGTGTATATGAATAAGCAACCTGTTGGATTAAGAAAACAGTGGTGCACAAACTTCAAACGGAACGTGAAATTTTATGTCGTTATTTTTATATGGCTTCTTTCTGTTTAATATTATCTATATTGTCTGTCAAACAAAAGTACTAACACTGATTTCTTAATATTGCACTTGTTTTTTAAATCTTAATAACGTAATAGAGAGTTAAGAAGGAATATTCACTTAAATTCCATAGTAGTAGAATATTATACTGTAGTGGATGAAACACATCATTCATAAAGACAGTGATATTCCAAAGAAAGGGATTGAGTATGACATGATAAGTTGGAATTTATATTTATGGTATCTTTAGCCTTACAAAAGTAATCAATAAACTAATCAAAACAATATTACAGTACAAAGCAAAGTTACCTAGGTACTGTATCTGTTTTAAGTGTAACTAATATTACATAACAAAACTCTTATCGCATTTTGCTTTTAAGGTGATATTTGTGAGCAACTTCCTATCATCAGAATATTAAATTATTTTCTCGAAATATGCTGAAGCTATAGAGCTGATATTTTTACAACACATGGGCACGTATCTTTTGCTTATGATGTAACAGTAGTTGCTTTGTTAATTCATTTCCTTACAAACAATTTCGATGGGAAAATTTTCAAAATGTTCAATACACTATCTTCAGTAATACGTATATACGTTATATTAGACTTACGAAAATATTTCTTTTGAATAAAAAATCAAACTTGTGAAAAATTAGCATTAGATTTAAACTTACATTCTTATAATGCACTTATACTTCTTAGGCAAATCTAAAAATTAACATGGATACAGTTGTAATAAGTTCTCTTCCCTTTATCTATTGAATCAGTGCTGGCCATCCCTGAATATAGCTCGACCAAGCGGCATAGACCACCTATTTCGTCTGTGTCTTTCCTTTCCGCTGTAAAGTGCTCAGGCTCTCCTGGGCTCTAAAGCGCGCGCTTGCTCCTGTGGGCATCAATTGACATGCCTGGTATAATGTATATAGTGACGTGTTTAAACAAATAATGAAAAAAGAATTGTAAATTAAATGAAAATATTTTTGTAAATAATAAGTTACGAATATCGATAAATAACTTCAGTATTAAGTAAAGATATAATTAAGTACGTAAACCAGCTGTGACCAAAACTCGAGCTGCAGTGATTGCATGCAACAGACAGCCTATGAAGTAAGGAGACGGAGAAAAGGTAGTTGGCATGACAACTACAACCAGTGGTGGTTCCTGTACTAACATCTTGATCAATCTCGCGGATAAAAATCTCAAGCTTTGCTGTATCAGTAATGTCACTGCTGTCATCAAGAGCCAGTGAATAATATACGATTTTTCTTGCTTCTTTTTTTAACCTTCCTCTTGAATAAAATCAGGAATTTTCTAAATTCTTCTCTCCATACATGGTCGAGAAATTCGTAGTTTTTCAAAATTAAAAACTTCTTATGAAGAAGTTATTTAAGCTATTTTAATCATTACACTTTTGAGAAATTCTGTTCTATTAAAAGGCTTTAGAGCACGAGATATTTCAAACCCCATTAGGTAGCTGACTTCCTTACATTTATTTATCTCATCTTTCTCTTCCTGGCTATGATTTAAGACATGTCAATTCCTGGCGTTTAACAGTTCGTTGGCACATAATATTGAAACAGTTTTTCTACAATATTATTATTAAATGAATAACTAAAAATATTTACCTCATTTAAAGATTAAGAAGATTAAAATTGAGATAAAACCTAATAATTTTATCCTTCTACGAAGATGATCTAAAAATATCAATATGAATGCACGTACAGAAGAATTATAGAAACACATACTTAGTGGTCAATAGTAGTAGTAGTAGTAGTAGTAGTAATAATAATAATAATAATAATAATAATAATAATAATACATTATTCACCGTGGTAATTAATGTTTCTATATACTCCTAATTGAACCGTTCAGCAAAGTAAACATATTACATTTTGTCCGACAGAACAACAAAAAATTTCTCCTTCTCATTCTTTACGAAATCACCTCTTACTGCTTGTAGAGTGACATGATACTGCCACTGCTTGCCTTCAGTAGACCTACGTGAATGAAACAAACAGTAATGTACAGGAAACTCCTCGTACCCGTTTGAATGTCTGTGATTACACGATGTAATCACGATACCCGCTTTGGTCACTGCTGACGTAAACTAACAAGATGAAATTGATTATAAAAGGTAAATATTTCTCCTAACACGCCATGAAGGCTCATTGGGGTCATGGAGGTACAGCTCTATGTTTTTATGACCTCGTCAGTACAATGAGGCACCACATTCCGACCGTCTTTTACCTCCGGAAAAGATCCGGCACTCAATTTGACAGAAGGCTGGGTGGATATCGTGGCCGTTCTTAAAGTTTTGGCAAAGAGAAAAATTCTGTCATTATCCAGGATTGAAGCCGGGACTTTCTAGTCCTTAGACTAATTACAGTAAAAATAAATAAAAATTAAATACAGTATTTAGCTAAAAAGAAATTAGGAAGTGAGAAAAATCAGATATGCGTAATTATTACTAAAGGACTTTCTTTAACACATTTAAAAAATAATTTCTCATAAGTCATACTGTATTATTACATAACTGTTTTAAATCCTCTACGCGATATGTTAATTGATACTGTGACTTAGTTTGTCCCCAGTATTATTCAACTTTTAGATAAATAATAGAATAGACCGAACACTAATAATAACAAACGAAATAAAATTGAGACAGGGAGATCAAAAACCGACTAACTCCAATTTTTGACAAAATTGAGTTATGGGCTGGATGATGCTTTTTAGTTTGTCCCGCATGCGTGGAAGGCAAGAATACACTAATATCGACATTTATCTGCATTCTGGGGGCTGTTTTAAACCTACTGGAAGTCAGAACTCCACTTACTCCATGGAATAAGACAGTTTTTACATTGCAAGCTTAATTTCCCGGTAGGTGGCAACACTATCGCTCAACCAGCTGAGTAAAGTGATACGATACGGTATTGAGAATGTCACAAAAATCTATGAAATCCATGTAAGTAAGACTATTAAAGGCACAATATCGAGTCGATTAACTTCCAGAAACCCAATACAGATGCATCATTCCCCAGTCAACTAAAGTACAATTCAGCATTGCCATTGAAAGAAGAAAGCAAAAGGACTTGCACAATTTAATGCAGTTTAATTCTGAGGAAAACAGGATGAATTACCAAACTCTGTTTGCGGACAGTAATAATCTAGAATCTAGATGCACAGGAAGAACATGAGAGTGAGAGAAAAAAACAGAATTTGTGACATGAATGAGACTGTGTTAACATTTTAATATTGTTTGTGGTTTTATTTGTGTATTTTGATGTGCTTTATGGTAATTTGTGATTTTCTGTCTCATATATTTGAAATTTAAAAAATTTAGCATTATTAATCTTAATAATAAACTTCCATTTTCTCGTATATTCCAATGTGTCATAAGGGAATTATGATATCCTTACCTTTTTTTTCTTCACATTGCTCATATTTATTCACTTTTCCTAATTCATAGACTGTGGAAGTCAGAAAACCACTAACTCCAGCAGTGTTTATTTCAAATTGTATCGTAAGATAATATAAAAATTTAGGTTATAAAGTATTTAATTGATAAAGAATGTAATTTTACACAATATTAATAGATAACTGTATAATATTTAAAGTTAATAAGAGAAATAATAAGTTTTTTCTCTCTCCTGTAAAATTTTGTTTATTGGAGTTAGGGATTTTTGATTTTCCTGTCTCAATTGTTGAAACATAAAATTAAAATAGTAATTTTACTTCAATGATCAAATTCCAACTGCAAAACCAGAGGCTGAATTAGAGAGAGTAAGACTTAAACAAACAAAATATGAAAATATTCACTACCTAAATAAAGATATGGATATGCGTATATTGAAGTCAAAACTTGAAATGGAAACAAATCGAAAAAGTGATCACTTTCACGTACTTTAGAAATACATTTGTGATAACGATATCAAACTACAACAATAGAATAAATGAAAATATTCGTGTAATAATGAATTTTAAGCTAAATATTGGCGAGAATCTAATTAATGCTCTTTGATATTTCCATTGGTATACGACGGCCGCGGACTCGAGTTCAAACCCAGACAATGGTGGAGATGTATTTATGATGGAAAAAACCAAGGTTGCGGGGTTCTTCATTGTTCACTCTTCATTAAGCAAACATTTTACATAATTCCTGTATTATTATCATATCCGTTTCAAAAAGTGGGGCAGCGTTTGTAAGAGGGCTGGTAGATGGCAGTAGTAGTGGTAGTTTAGTGGTGGCTTACGTCATCGCGGACCGAGTTCAATTCCCGGAAATGGCGGAGATCATTTGTACTGGAAAAGCCCACACTGTGAGGATTCTCTCTGGTGTCCTTCATTTTCCCTTCTTTATTCCACCGACTCGCTCCACAATTCCCCCTTTATTATTATTATCAGACTGCGGTCTAGACTCACCGATTCGTGGGACTAATGTTTGGAACGAGACTGAAGTCTGGAGTATACGTGACGTCATGATCCATGGGGTGAGATGGCACTGTGAATGTAAGTTGGTTTCGTAAGAAATTACATTACAGTAGAGCGTCTCGTTTAGGCACAGTGAAAACGTAAACAAAGTGCAGGTAACGTGTAGGGGAAGGACGAGCCGTACGATAAACACGAGGGATGCACAAGGTTTTAGTTACAACATTTATGGCGGAGCATTAATTGACATTGTATTTTCAAAACACACACAAAATAAAAGAACACGAATTGCGTAACGTTATCATATATACACATTTTAACAAACAAACAATTTTAACGTTGAAATCTATACTAATAATAAATCTGTAGCGGAAATTTTTCTGGTAATTTTCGCTTTTCCAAAAATAATTTTTAAAATTTTTGTTTGTGTGTCTGTCTGTCTGTCTGTCTGTATGTTTGTTACCTTTTCACGCGATATTGGCTCGACGGATTTCGATGAAAATTGAAATATAAATTAAGTTCGTTGTAACTTAGATTTTAGGCTATATGACATTCAAAATACATTATTTAATGGGACCTGAATTAAATAAATCGAAATATCTCGCTTTTTGTGAAAAATGTTACACAGCAAATGTTTCTTTAAAAATGATTTCCGATAAGTTTTATTCTATGCAAAATTTTGATAGGTCTGATATTTAAGGATATATAAGACTTTTAAAATAACAATACAGTACATTTTCACCACCGCCTCAGATTATAGCGTTGTTGTTCCTGCAGTAACTCCTATGTGCAAAATATAACATTTCTGAGTAGGAAGAAAAAACACATTTATTCATTCCATGGCAATGGTACATAGGAGATCGTGAATTCTTACATTTTCGAAAGAAAGAAATATAATTTGAAGGGTTCAGAACCATAGTGGGCCAAGCGCCATCTACTGAAGACGTAGAAAACAATGGTTAAAATTAAGTTATTACCATAATTCAATGGAAACATATAGCAAGAAATATAAAGTATACACATTAAAACTAAAAGATATGTCAATCTTCATTAAACTATGATTGCATGTAATAACAATTAAGAAACATGTTAAAGAAATTGTCATTGCACCAAATGAGTGCTCTCTGGACCAAAATGATCGCATTTTAATTATTTAAATACTTACTTACTTAATGGCTTTTAAGGAACCCGGAGGTACATTGCCGCCCTCACATAAGTCCGCCATTGGTCCCTATCCTGAGCAAGATTAATCCAGTCTCTATCATCATATCCCACCTCCCTCAAATCCATTTTAATATTATCTTCCCATCTACGTCTCGGCCTCCCCAAAGGTCTTCTCCCCTGTGGCTTCCCAACTAACACTCTATATGCATTTCTGGATTCTCCCATACGTGCTACATGCCCTATATATTTAAATACAATTTAAATTAAGTAGCATATTAAACGATTTATCCTGCTATCAAACACGAATGTTCCCTGGATCAAACGTCCTATTTTAATTATGTAATTACTTTATATTTATTTCTAACAGGTGCAGCAGAGCGCACGGGTACGGCTAGTAATTTAACACAGAAGAAATCAAATTTTGCTACTTAGCCTATAGGCTATGATGTTGCTTTCAAGCAGCATTTCATACGGTCATGAATTTCATTCTCTGTATGACTACCATAATATCACAGTCTTCTGTGGCCGAATTAACAAAACTACAGTATTGTAATTATGTTTAGGAAATTATGCTGTCACTTCAGACCAATATACTGTAGTTTTGTTAATTCGGCCACAGAAGACGGTGATATATTAGTTATACAGAAAATGAAGTTCATGACAGTAAAAATGCTGCTTGAAAACAACATCATATAAGTAGCAAAATTTGATTCGTTATATTGAATTATTTCAACGTTACAATTGCTTGTTTGTTAAAATGTGTATATGATAACGTTATGCAATTTGTGTTCTTTTGTTTTGTGTGTTTTTGGAAAATACAATTTCAATTAATGCTCCGCCATAAATGTTGTAACTAAAACCTTGTGCATCCCTCGTGTTTATCGTACGGCTCGTCCGCTCCCACACGTTACCTGCACTTTGTTTACGTATTCACTGTGCCTAAACGAGACGTTCTACTGTATAGCCTTTCTCATTCTGCTTGGCATGGGTCCATACAATCACCATACGTACTTGAGATCCTGTCATTAAACAATTGTATTTTATTTCTTATATTTATTTGATTATTTATGCTTGCCTATTTGTGTTAATATTAAGTTCGCTGTTTTATAATTCACACTACTGAGGAACATGTCGAAAATTAAGAGCACCAAGCGTTCCCTTCAGAACGAACTTAGAGAGAAGTTAGGAAAGGAATATTTTCTTTCATTTTTTTTATTTTAGTGTTCTGCCCAGGGCAGGTCTTTCACTGCAAACCCAGCATTCTCCAGTCTTTCCTATTTTCTGCCTTCCTCCTTGTTTCTTCACAGGATCCATATATCTTAATGTCGTCTATCATTTAATATCTTCTTCTACCCCGAACTCTTCTGCCGTTCACCATTCCTTTCAGTGCATCGTTCAGTAAGCAGTTTATTTTCAGCTAGTGACCCATCCAATTCCTTTTCCCCTTCCTGATCAGTTTCAGCATCATTCTTTCTTCACCCACTCTTTCCAACACAGCTTCATTTCTTATTCTGTCTGTCCACTTCACACGCTCCATCCTTCTCCACATCCACATTTCAAATGCTTCTATTCGCTTCTCTTTACTTCGTCGTAATGTCCATGTTTCTGCCCCATACAATGCCACACTCCATACAAAGCACTTCACTAGCCTCTTCCTTAGTTCTTTTTCCAGAGGTCCACAGAAGACGCTCCTTTAATATTTTTATTAAAGGAAAAGAAAACACTAAATTTTGCAAATTGTTAAAAAGGTATAAGGACAGATAGAATTCCATTCTTTCAAAAGAAGTGTAATAGCAAAAAGGACATGAAAAATATTTAATTACACAGTTAAAACTGGCCTTCAACATCTAAATGAGACATAGACAGGGGCGGCTTTCGAAGGGGGGCTGCGGAGCTGCAGCACCCCCAGAAATTTGTGGCCTTTGTCTCGTTTTATGTTGTGAAATACATTTATTATACAGACTCTATTTAGCGGCTCGAATTTTTTATAAAATTTCGCTCTCATTGACATGCACGCAATCGTTAGTGAAGTCACTTCCTCCCCTGGTGCTGCGAGAGCGAAACCAGAGACAAGGACTATGGGTGAAGCCACTTCCTCCCTTGGAGCTACCAGTCTCGTCTCGGATGCTTTGCGCGTTAGTTTCATCCCTTCCCCTGCTAGCCCCTTGCCATGAATCCGAGTTTCCAGGCGCTGCAAAATTTGCAGCAGTTTATTAATAGCGCGCAGTTTTAAATACATTTTCTTTAACGTTGTGAGTATAACAAGTGCAACAACGTTTAATCCTGTACAATATTTACAGTCTATTCAGTTCAGTACCTTAACAATTCAGGAGAAATGTGAAATTAAGTGCCCATCAGTTGAATCTCATAATGGAAAGAGACGCTAAACAAAATACAAAGACTTGCATATTTTTTTGATAATTTATCCAGTATCCCTGCTTTCTTCTCTCGATCTCCTCACAGTCTGTATTAGATTAATGTGTTTCAAAGACAATTCCATCAGCTGGGGCAACAAGATGGAGTTTTAAAATAATAACAGTAAATGTTGTTCATGAGAAGAAGGGGCCGTTGCTAGAATGTTTTCAAACCATAATGGAATCTGAAACATCTAACAACATCACAATAAATGAGGCAAGCACGGAACAGTGCAGAGTTGAGCAGCGAGATCTGTGAAAATGAAAACCCTAAAAAGCGTCGTAAGGTCGAAGGGATTCAGACAAGGGTTGCGGCAACCAAGGAAGTGTGTAATCTCATTATCACACAAGCTAACACTCGATTCCAGTTGATAGATCATCTGTTATTATCTTCTCTTCTGTGTCAAGAAAAATTTGAATGCTACAAAAGCTCATTTCCTGAAAATGACCTAACTTAAATGTATGTGTGAAGCTTTTTCCAATGTTCGACAAAGACAAACTAAAAACGGAACTCACTGTGTTGTATCAGAGACAAGAATTCAGAAATATCAGTGACGCAGTCAAGCTCTTGCAGTTTCTTTTATCTGAGAACTTGCACGCCTTATTTTCAGAAGTTGTGGAACTACTACGCATAGCTAACACCATACCAATGACAACTTCCGAACCAGAACGTTGCTTTTCGTGTTTGAAGAGAGTAAAGTCCTATCTTAGAAATACGATGAGAGAAGTGACCGCATTAGCTATGTTTTCCATTGTAAAGATTATGTTAAACGACATATCGAATTTTAATAAGAAGATGATTCAAAAGTTTGCAACCTACAAGACAAGGCGCATGGAACTAATCTTTAAATAAAATAAGTTGCTTGGTTTATTTTTGTATGCAGCCCCCTTAATTCAATACCCACGAGCCGCCACTGGACATAGATCATAAAAAAAATTCATCCAGACTTGTGTATAATGTTGGTACATGCCAATACCCCTTTCAACAATATTTCAAAGCGTGCCCTGTACATCTCAAACGTCTGGATTTAATGTTCCTAATTATGTCAGGTGAAGAATACAATGCGTGCAGTTCTGCGTTGTATAACTTTCTTCATTCTTCTGGAACTTCATCCCTCTTATCCCCAAATATTTTCCTAAGCACCTTATTCTTGATCATACCCTTAACCTCTGTTTCTCTCTCAAAGTGAGAGTCCAAGTTTCACAACCATACAGAACAACCGATACGAGGTTTTTTTTTTTTTTTTTTTTTTTTTAAAGCGTTCTACATGACAAAAGCTTCTCAACCGAATAATAACAGGTATTTCCCATATTTATTCTGCGTTTAATTTCCTCCCGAGTGTAACTTATATTTTCTATTATTGCTCAAATTTATCTGAATTTCTCTACTTTTTGAATAATTTCCAATTCTTATATTTATATTTCGCACTATGTTCTGGTCACGAGAGATTTATTTCCAAACCTATCTCATTACTTAGTTCAAATAAAATTCCCGTGTTTTGTTTAATATTTATCTTTATTATTATTATTATTATTATTATTATTATTATTATTATTATTATTAATTTGGGTTAAGAAACCCTTACGTTTTGCAGAGTCTCTTTTACTCTCCACGACTTAAAATTGTGAAGTATTTAAATTTAACAATATTGATATCATTTTTCTTCAACGATTGGACATTTTTATTCGTTTCTTTTAATAACCTACATTGGATATTCACAAACAGTGGTACTCTTTGATCATGTAATCGATTCGGCAGGCACTTGAGACAGTTGAAGAAAATGTACATGAATGAATACACAACTGTCCTAACGCAGAAGGGAGATCCATTTCATCTTTTCTGTCTGGAACCGAACTAGGATACGCTTAATTTGAAGCACTGCAGAGAAATACATAATATATAATTATTCAAATCAATAAACATTGTAGAACCACAACACGTGCAAATTAAATTTTATGGATACAATAATACTGTATATCGATGATAAAAGTTATGTTAACAATAATAAAACAATCGTAAAATAAGGTTGGTTGGAGTACAGAAATATGGAATTAAATAATCATAAGTATTGGCCCACTATTTACGGATCATTACCTCCTCAATGGTCCGCGACCACACTTTTAAGTTAGGTCAATAATACGAAAATGGAAAACAAACCACTGAAGCAGAAACAACGAGGAATCATAAAAGCTGCTGTTCCTTTCGGTATATTATCAATTTTATTGACCAGTTCTCTCTATACGCCTGTTTAGGGTTTTCGTAGTCCGCTCGGGCTTTGCCCAAAAGTTTAGTTTCAACTTCTTCCACCAAGGGTTACAGCTGAGACAACATAGAACATCACTTTGATAACAAACATTCACGATCTATTGCTAATGTTACGGGGTTTTTAATGACTTGTACTTTTATTCGTCACCTTAGGTTTTTAAGGATTATACGCATTGTAGGATTTATGTTTTATACAATTTTTATTCTCAGTTCTGAGTGAGATTCTGGTTGATATGTACTCTTTTATCAGGCAGTATATCTCACTTTACGTTAAGTGTAAGAGAAAGAGCAATAAAATAATTAGTATACATCTGAAGTGTGATTAGTGTAGTAGGTAGACTATCCGGTCAGCGATGTGTGCAATGAAGGGGAAAAGGAACTGATAATCTTATACCATTACTTCCTGACTTAGTTGCCTCATGAGTAGGGACCGGATTTTTAATGTAATTACATATTATATTCGTTTCAACCTACCTTTATATAAATAACTAATCTTTGCGAATCTTGTAATTACCATTAATATATTAACATTTGATACTACATATTTTTACATATTTACCCCACACTACATATTATTGCTTGGTATTACATAAATCTACATATTTAGGGGTTTTATTCGTTTTTACTTCTCTGAAAGGAAAAAGAAGACTTCCCCAGCAGAAGCTTTTTTTCCCCCCCTTTCAGAGAAGTAAAAATGAATAAAAGCCTTTTTAGGTGTGACAAGTACCACTATTGCTTGACCTCTTCATTTTAAATTTACTAGACCTATACGGAAATGGGATTTTCCGAGCAATTAGAAAGTATGGTTCTCGGCTGGAATAATCCTACCCTTCTGAATGAGACAGCAATGTCACTTTTCAAACAACAGTTTGTGAATGCCTATTGTTTGAGGTTTTAGTAGGTACTTTGTTTCTTACAGGGAGCAGCTAAAATGCATGTGTCCCGCATCTCCTCTTATTTTCTCCTAATCCAGGAAAGCGAAACAGTGCTTGCAGTTCTGTTGTGTCATTTATTTCACTCAGTTCTCTACTTTTAGTACTTACAATACCTATAAGATTTATTGATTTTTAAACTTTCTCTTTTCGGCTTCCTTTTACCCTGCTCTTCACTAAAACTTCTTAGATTTTTCAGAATAGAGCCAATATGGGAGTTTTAAAACGCAAACCTTTAGTATTTAGTATTTATTTATTTAACCTGGTAGAGATAAGGCCGTCAGGCCTTCTCTGCCCCTCTACCAGGAGATTCCAACTATAATATGAAGAATAAAATTACAATTAATATTAAATTTTCAATTACAATTACAAATAAAATTACAATTAGTATTAAATGTACAATTACAATTACAATAAAAATCAAAGTACGAAAAGATTACCTGACTAATGAAAGCTAGATCATTTATCTTAGAAAAACAAAGAATATTTTATATTTACTGAATTACAAATTAAACTAGAATAACAAAATTGTATAGTGATGAAATTACTGGATATTGAAATATTTTGTGATAGATTAAAGAAACTATTTACAAGAAATCAATTACTGACCAAGTGCCTAGTAAGTTTGCGTTTGAATTCAATTTTATTTAGACAGTCCCTGATGCTAGCAGGTAGCGAATTCCAGAGTCTTGGCAGGGCTATTGTAAAAGATGATGAGTATGAGGAGGTGCGATGGGCTGGTATTTTAGTATTGTTTTATGACGAGAGCGTGTGTTCAGATTATGTTGCAGCCCAAATTCTTAATTCTTGAAGTTTTGGATATATTTCCTACAATATTCTTGTAATTTGGATTTTTGTTGCTCATAAATTTGGGGATGTGAGGGCCACCAAAAATTCAAGCTTTCAACTTGTTTCCTGTGATGGATGGAAACTTCAACTCTTGTGATAAAGCTCTTACAAACATTTCGTCAATCCCAGTTTTACGTGTAATGGTGGAAGTAAAATTTCTTGTGGTCTAAAAGCGGTTCATCAAGGTTTATTTCTTCTCTCTGGTAAAACCCTCATATCCCATGTATTAATGTGCTATTTCTTTTAAATCGGTGAAGGGCGTTATGTCAACTGTGTAGTCATCTAAAATCGTATTATTATTTCACTATCAGCGACAGAAATACAATTACCTGGCCCGCGTTTGATTCAATGAATGTAGAACTGTCACAAATCATGTTGAACGGGTTGTCTTCGATACGGCAGATTGTTTAGGTTGTTACCGTAAGAAGCGCCACTCTTCAGCTTAACGTAGCTCTACGCCAGTAACAAGTAGAATGCAGCGTCTTCTAGCGTCAAGATGAAAAACTACAACGAACAATTTAGTAGTGTTTCAATTGGTACAAATAACAGTTTGCTTTATCGGCCAGTTAAAAAAAAAAAAAAAAAAAAAAAAAAGAAAAGAAAGAAAAAAAATCGTGTTGAGTTATTAATTTTGTTATTAAGCATCAAATCTAATCTATACTAATAATAAATCTGTAGCCAAAATTTTTCTGGTAATTTTCGATTTTCCAAAAAAAATTGGAGTTAACATGTATAATTAACCATCCTGAAACCGAAAATCGTTTTTTTTTTTTTTAATTTTTGTTTATATGTGTCTGTCTGTCTGTCTATATGTTTGTTACCTTTTCACGCGATAATGGCTGAACCGATTTATATGAAAATTGGAATATAAATTAAGTTCCTTGTAACTTAGATTTTAGGCTATATGGCATTCAAAATACTTTATTTAAAAGGGGGGTTTTAAGGGGGCTTGAATTAAATAAATCGAAATATCTCCCTTATTATTACTTTTCATGAAAAATTTTACATAAAAAAAGTTTCTTTAAAAATAATTTCCGATACGTTTTATTCTATACACAATTTTGATAGAACTGATATTTAATGAGATAAATGAGTTTTAAATTACAATAGCAACGCCATCTAAGGCGCTGTACTGAAATAAAAACAAATGACTTCGTCTATAAAGGGCCTTGGACAACAACAATCGAAAGCTATGAAACATATGATAGCTTACAGAGAGTGTTTCTGTGTTTGTATGAAGTAATATCTGAAGCTAATTAATTGTTTAATTATTATTTCACCATTGGGAAGTGTAGTTTCTCTAGATGGACATAATTCTACAATCTTATTACAGTAACTTCTGAAACATATAGCAAGTAATATAAAGTATACACATTAAAACTAAATGATATGCCAATCTTCATTAAACTATGGTTGCATGTAATAACAATTAAGAAACCTGTTAAAGGAGTTGTCATTGCACCAAATGATTGCTCTCTGGACCAAAATGACCGCATTTTAATTATTTAAATACAATTTAAATTAAGTGACATATTAAACGATTTATCCTTCTATGAAACACGAATGTTCCCTGGATCAAACGTCCTATTTTAATTATGTAATTACTTTATATTTATTTCTAACAAGTGCAGCGGAGCGCACGGGTACGGGTAGTTTAAAATAATATTGTTTCTAAAAAATTGAGCAATGAAGATGAACAAAACGACTAAGGAATGAATGAAGGACGGGAATTTAGTTATTTCGTACTAAAATAATGGTTTCATTGTTATGACGCAAAAATTAAGATTAAGAAATAGAGAAAAGTGTGTTAGTCATTTGGCATATTTATTACACACATTTTCTAAGTATGAAGAATTGAAGGGTTCAGAACCATAGTGGGCCAGGCACCATTTACTAAAACCGTAGAAAACAATGGTTAAAATAAAGTTATCACCATAATTCAATGGAAACATATAGCAAGTAATATAAGGTATACACATTCAAACTAAATGATATGAAGAGTTTGCGGGAAAAACGATGAATGTCACAGTTTTCTTAAGGTTGATGTCATTATCTAATTCAATGGATCACTGCGAAATTTAATGTTGTTCTTTTGAAAAATGGTAAAAAGGAGAATTATCACCATGAATACAGTAATACTTTCCTTTATTTTCTATAGAAACAGCACTACATCTTGCAGTTATAGACTCAATTAGATCATTATCTAATCCTTAATAGAAATGTGACATTCATCGTTTTTCCCGTGAGCTCTTCAATGTCAATCTTCATTAAACTATGGTATTCACTTAACTTTAACCCTTGCTTTCTCCGTTTTTAATAAATGGCGCTTGGTCCACTATGACTTTGAACTCTTCAAATGGTCTTAAATCTTCGAACAAGAATTTGTTTGGTGCAATATTATTATGAATATATATGTATGTATGTATGTATGTATGTATGTATGTATGTATGTATGTATGTATGTATGTATGTATGTATGTATGTATGTATGTATGTATGTATGTATGTATGTATGTATGTATTTACACTGCAAGTGGGCAAGCACCCGGTGGCAGTGGTATACACAATATAAACAATACACAATAAAATTACAATACACAATACAATTATACAATACACAATACAATAAGAATACACAATACAATTTAACACAATAATTACAATTAATAATAATACATAAAATAATCTAATGAATAAGTGAACCTAATTTTACAATACAAGCTACATATTTGTAGGCCCTACATACGTTTCACATTGGTACTGATAATAATCTTTCACTTTACTCTCATCTCACTCGCTGTATTGGCACTATGACGCATTTCACTGACACTTTAGGATACATTTCACTAACACTCTATAACACATTTCACTGACACTATAGACCACATTTCATTGACACTTATTATCACTGATCGGAACTATTCACTGCACTGTAAAACCATAACTTCACTGACTCACCACGCTTGATAGAAATCACTTGTCATCAGCACTAATGTGTCAGACAAACGCTTGGAAATGCACTGTTTAGGAAATATTATAGAAATTTCTGAAAATGCATTCTGGTAAACAGTAAATGAAGTTTGAATTGGAGGAAGCCGATTATAGAGAGAGATAGAAGTTTTCATTACGTGTATTATCTGAGATGGAAATTGAACCGGAATGGTTTTTTCCAATACTATTGACAGATGAGGCCCACTTTACTCTTAATATTGGAGTCACACTCAAAATTGTCGAATATGGACAACACACAATCCACAGGCACAAATTAAATTCCAGTCTTAGCACATTCCATAGCTGTTTAGTTCATCTTGATTCCTAAATTTGTTTGGCACTTACATTAATTTCAACTATATGTTAGTCACACTACAACACTATACATTAAAGTAAATAAAAATATACGCTAAATAATACGCGTATAATATAAATAAATTAAATAATATAGTAACGTCATTATCACATAGCCTACTAAATTTGTATAAACAAAGAATTAAAATTGCAGTCTCTGAATAATTTCTGGAGTTCAAAGAAGAAACGTTAATAAAAGGGACACAACTGTAAAAAAATTATATAACTTTCTTGCATGTGAATACCATCGTTCAAAAGGAATAGCCTCTGAATAAAAATGATACATAATCATTTCTGACACCAATTTTTGTTATACTAATTCTGACACCAGTATTTATTATACCATATCTGACACCAAAATTTATTGTTGACCTCTATCATATCTGACACCAGTATTTTGTCGCGCCACTTGCCACGACAAGGGCGGATGGCTTATCTTTGGGATAATCGCGAGTTATAGTCTACTATCAAGACAACACAAACAAATCAGACACTGCGTTATACTTCCTAACTCTCTGATATGATTTATAAACTGTACTTGCTTATGGATAGGAGGGATTACTACTTAGAATGTGATCTCAGGCTTTTAAAATAATCACAAGTGTAGAAATTCACTAATACTAAATTTATTAATAAGATATCAATTTACTACAGACAAATGATTAAATATTGAGATTGAATGATTTAGAAAGTATGAAAATTTCTGTTAATTCTAAAGTACCAAGATGAACTAGTTAATTGTAAATTCTAAAGATTGAACTGATGATTTTACTTACAGTAGATAGTAGGGCGAACCTTGGTGCTATTCGCAGGTGATGCCATTTTCTGAACTTCTTCCTGGACGTCGGGAAGTTACGACCGCTACTGCATGACCGCATCTTGACCAATAACTAATGACCGCGTTTTGGTCGTTTCATGTTCATTTATAAATTCTCGAACCGCGTCCTTTGTGACGTAACAGAGTGACGCTATTTTACCCGCGAATCTTCTAAAAAGACGGTATTGCATTCACTAAACGCCACGCTTCTGATTCTTAACCATTATTTTTCAGACCGGCGTTTCCGGTCGTCACTTAGAACAATACAGATTTAAGGAACTCTCACGACTGAATCTCTGTTTTTGCTTTATCCAATAGAAATTGAGTTCAGAATGATTCGCCAATAAAAATGTCTCGCGAGAGACGCTGCATAACATATGTATCTGTAAGCTATTGCTAAGATTGACTTTGTGCTAAAATGCAAGCGTACGCATTTCTGTCTTGTTCAAGGACTGGACTATGCTGAGTTAGCTAAGCTGTACTCTGTAATCTGTCGAAATAGGAAGCGATCTTTGTCGCATGTAAATCATGTCTGCATGTATTAACAAGTACGATTTCATTACTTTCAAATAAAGTGAAAATATATTGCTTATGGTCATAACAAAGTTATGATTGCTTATCATAATCCCTGGGCACAACACATACATACTCGTACATACAAATGGCTTTTAGACCCGGAGGGTCATTGCCGCTCTCACGTAAGCCCGTCATCGCAGTGTGAAATTTCGCCAATCTAGCTGGCCAAAAATATTTGTCGCTTCTATAAGCACGTTAGTAATATTTTATGCTACAGTAATATAACATTACCCTTACTGTATCATTGACTACAATTTCAGATGCGCGAGGTTTCTGAACTTGCGAGGATGCCGGTTCGAACCTCTACGGATTACAGAAAATTATGTTACCTTTTGGAGTTGCCATAGAATATTCTTAAATTTGGTCAATTAAGAAATAAAAAATTATTATATGTAATATTTAATGTTTTGAAAATAATGTTATTACTTTTTACTTACTTACTTACTTACTTACCTGCTTTTAAGGAACCCGGAGGTTCATTGCCGCCCTCACATAAGCCCGCCATTGGTCCCTATCCTGAGCAAGATTAATCCAATCTGTACCATATCCCACCTCCTTCAAATCCATTTTAATATTATCCTCCCATCTACGTCTCGGCCTCCCTAAAGGTATTTTTCCCTCCGGCCTCCCAACTAACACTCTATATGCATCTCTGGATTCGCCCATACTTTCTACATGCCCTGCCCATCTCAAACGTCTGGATTTAATGTTCCTAATTATGTCAGGTGAAGAATACAATGCGTGCAGTTCTGTGTTGTTATTACTTTTTAACCAGAAATAATTATTTTACGTTAAATCATGGAGGGATAATTTTCGGACAATTAGAAGACTGACCCGTACACTTTTTAATCACTGCCTCAATGATATAGGAGAAGCTCCTCTATTTTCATTCACATAATGCCTAACATCTAAAATCTTCAAACATTTTCACAATACATCACACTTTGGAACATAATTAAAACATAAATAATGATATTATTGTCCAGCAGTAGGGAAATTTAATTTCTGCAGTTACTTCTGTGTTTCCGGGCTAGTGTTACAAACTTTCAGGGATGATGGGGAAGGGCACATGTATGAATTTGAGATAAGGAACCCTGGTCCGGAAATGATTGAATCGAAAGTTATAAGCAAAAATAGTTGTGTGGAAATGGAATAATTTTATTCCTCTGTACACCTTATTTATGTGTATTTATCTGTACATCTTACACATACTGTATTCATCTGACGTTGTTTACGTTGTCTACTTACAGTATTCCATTCAGTGCGCTGTCTGAGGGGTGGAGACAGGAAACTACACTAAAGCAATGCAGATGGCGTAATGTGTAACGGACATGGTCGGTCCTGATGCACGTCTGTAGACAGCAGTGTATGTGTACAAGGTGCAGTGTGCAGTCGATCAGTCCTAGGAGTACACGAGAGCGGAATAAGCAGACCTGATTTTCGAATACGGATGAGTCAATGGGAACAGTAGACAAGCTCACAGATTGTATCGGGCTAAGTATCCACGTAGGAAACATCCGGCCCATACCATCTTTCCACGACTGTTCCAAAGGCTAATGGAAGGAGGACACGTGGTGCGAAATTACAATTTCATTTCCACACAACTATTTTGCTTATAACTTTCGACTCAGTCATTTCCAGACCAGGGTTCCTTATCTCAAACTGATACATGTGTCCTTTCCCATCCTCCCTGAAAGTTTGTAACACCAACCCGGAAACAAACTTTAAGTTATATCTGCTGGAAACTTTAAGTCACAATCTAACCATTGATGATTTAACTTCTAAAATTGGTCTATCCGTCGTCCATACTTAAGCCACTTATTACTAAACTGTATCGAAAGTTTTGATACAAAATTTTTCATTTTATAAAGCGTTGTTTCATTACATTCTATGTTCAAAGCCTGAAGTGGCGATTCTTCGTCTGTCTGGAACTGCTACGCCTCAATTCAAAGGTCCACCTCGTGCGCGGGTCTGAAATGACAAACTTACGCACATTTATGAACTTGAGATTTTGCATGCATATTCAAAACAAATATCGATCTTTACAAGTATGTAAATTCCAGCGTTTCGAACGTTCTGGAAATTTTTAAAACTCTATTTAAAGAAGAAAGCAATTAAAACAAATACTACATTTGTTGGTCATATTGCACTTAATGCTGTTGCTTATTATTAGGAAACAAATAATTTAAATATATGTAGGATTAAAGTACGTATGTTCCTCTGCATTTCCCATGTTTCACTTTTAAAATATCACGCTTGCGACAAAACGTATACAGCTTTTTCTTATGGTGCGCTGAACGCAACTGAGAACGTCAACCGAAACCTTATCTTGAGGCGTATGTTTATGTTTGTGCTAAGTGTAAACTGTGATGGTCTTTGTTAAAAAAATGCATAACAAGGTATAGTCGGAGGCACCGATTTTTGCAGATGACCTCAATGACATTTCCTGTAGGCGAGCCAATGTTTTGTGAGAACTGCAAGAATGAATTGCGATAAGGCTGTCTGTCGTTTATATGTTCACACTCGCCTCTCGTATCGTTATTATTAATTAATAAACACACCTCGGTACAGTCCGACTCAAAGAATACCTTAAATACATGTAAATGACTTTCGTTCGCAATGATTTTACAATACGTCTCCTACATTTTCTAAATTAAAAGAAAAAAGCATTGCATTGCGCATATATATATATATATATATATATATATATATATATAATCCTACCCTTACCAGATCAATATAATTACAAGATTTGTCCAGCAATAATCTAGGGAACTTCTACTGGTGGTGCGACAATTCAAATTAATAAAATTACGATTCTTCTTATTAATCAAAATATAATTTGGTTAATTGGGTAAAATTGCATGCTTCGGAAGTTAGATTTATATAAAGGTACAATAAATAGGATTGTAATGAATATTACAAGGGCAATAATTTCTTCACACGCACATTGTGAATAGAACAGAGAAGAAAGAATTTTAAAATATTCGAAATCGTACAAAATATCGGAGAAATCAATTTTCCCTGCACAAATTGCACCAATTGAAAAATATAATTACCATTCACAATAAATACTGTATTTTATGGATTCTAAAAAGTTGTTTATTAATCTAGAGGTATTGGCTGATGACTATACTTAATTCCAGCACAACATTCATTCAGAATATGTAGAAATTACACTTTGGATTTTACTAAATGTATAGGCCTACTATCAAAAGGTGTTACATACCCCCTTAAATACTGTACTGTGTTATCTGTGTTTATGTATATTTGCGGTATCCCATGTTTCATTTTTTAAATATAATTCATAGTACTGAAACTGCCATATTGAATTCGCACAAATTGTATTATTCGCAATTTTCGTCTCGAAAACTCCTAAGATATCTTATTTAATTTTTCACCCATTTTTGTCCCACTCCACCACTTTAGAGACAAAGTCGGACAAAATAATACCTTATTCGTATTCTGTGATCGCAAAAATTCCCACATATCGACTTTCATCGAGATCGGATGACATGAGATTTCTCACTCCCTTCTGCCTTTTCATCAGTACCTTAGGATATGGTATTTAAAAAAATCAAAGAATGTTTAACCCATATTGTAGAGAGTAACCTTCATTTTAAATTTTACGTCTCTATTTAAATATACTTTAGTGAATTTTTTAAATCGTCAACTCCTTTCTCTCTCCTCTCTGCTCGGAAGTAAAAAAAAAACCCTGAAGTTATTTGAAGGGAGTAGCCTACATGAAATTGAATTTTTTTACTTTCCTTATACATTTTAGAAACAATTCTGAGAGATTAGATGAATAGTCTAACCCAATTTTATGAGTGAATCTTTGTTTTAAATTTAAAGGCTGCACGTCTGCTGGTTAGAAAAATTAATCGGTATAATTATTTTGATCATTACTGCCTCCCATTTTCCATCTCTTAATGTTCGTATTTCGTAATACTCAGTCTTATCTATTGACTAAGGATTAACATATTTTCATATACATATATAGTCCCATATATATATATATATATATATATATCAGATTATATTTCCATTTCGTACAATATTCTAGTCACGAGACATAATCATATACTTTGTCCTTTCGGGATTTACTTCCAAACCTATCGCTTTACTTGCTTCAATTAAAATTTCCGTGTTTTCCCTAATCGTTTGTGGAGTTTTTTCCTAACATATTCACGTCATCCGCATAGACAAGAAGCTGATGTAATCCGTTCAATTCCAAACCTTCTCTGCTATCCTGAACTTCCGTAATGACATATTCTAGAGCGAAGTTAAAAAGTAAATGTGATAGTGCATCTCCTTACTTTAGCCCACAGATCAGCATCAGATAGAAACTGGCCTATACGGACACTGCTGTAAGTTTCATTGAGATACATTTTAATTAATTGAACTAGTTTCTTGGGAATACCAAAGACACATATAGACTACTGTAATATTTGTTTAGTTTTTGGAGGTGACTGTCCAGAGTCCAATAGAATACTAGGGCGTGCATGTTTACTCTTATGTCCTACCCATTCCACTGCGACAGAGATAACAACCGACCTTGCTGCTATGAATAACTCCCTCTGGAGTTCTGATTAACAAAATCCATCTGCCTAAATCGATGGCGCCCACTAGACACTTAAGAATAAACTTTACTACAGTATTGATCTCAATTTTCCAAGTCGAAAAATGACTTTTGGTCAGCTAGATTGGCGAAATTTCACACTGTGCATCGGTCCCTTCCTGAGCAAGATTAATCCAGTCCCTACCATCATATCCCAACTCTCTCAAATACATTTTAATATTATCCTCCCATCTACGTCTCGGCATCCCCAAAAGTCTTTTTCCCTCCGGTATTCCAACTAACACTCTATATGCATTTTTGGATTCACCCATTCTACTGGGTACTTGTTCTGCCCATCTCAAGAATCTGGATTTAATTAATGCTCATAATTGTCAGGTGAAGAATACAATTACAACGTGTACAGTTATGCGTTGTGTAACTTTCTCCATTCTCCTGCAACTTCATCCCTCTTAGCACCAAATATTTTCCTAAGTACCTTATTCTCAAACACCCTTAGCTTCTGTTCCTCTCTCAAAGTGAGAGTCCAAGTTTCACAACCATACAGAACAACCGGTAATATAACTGTTTTATAAATTCTAACTTTCAGCTTTTTGAAAGCAGACTGGATGACAAAAACGTCTCAACAATAGCAGGCATTTCCCATAAGCCTATTTATTCTGCGTTTAATTTCCTCTAGAATGTCATTTATATTTTTTACTATTGCTCCAAGATATTCCAATTTTTACACTTCTTCAAAGGACAAATTTTTCAATATTTATATTTACATTTCGTATGAATAAAGATGATAAATAAATAAATAATATATATATATTTATACAGAGCGTTCGCCTACGAGTGAGGCCAGGAAAGCGGCATGTACTGATACGCCGCTTTGTGCGCGCAGTTGTTGAGACACGCTCGGCAATCAAGGACATCAAGGTCGACAAGTTATCAGTTATGAGCCAGATGTTGCAGTATTTAACACGTACAGTGCAGTTTCTTGACACAGTTGCTTAAATATTCAGCGTTGTGTAAAATTTGTTAACAATGCAAAACGCAAAATTCACGGTTGAACAAAGAGTTCTTTATGTATGATGCATATGTCAAAACAGAGTCATGTAGAGAGGTGCGTAGGCAATTTGAAGTGAAATATCCGGGTGCTCCAATTCAGGGTAGAGAAACTGTTAGACGTCTTGTTAACAAATTAAGGACAACAGGGTCGATAAATGCTACAATTCCTAAGCGAAAACAAAGAGTATTGACGGAAGAAAAAATTGATGAAATCAGTGCATCATTTACACGCTCTCCTTATAAATCTCTAAGACGTGTTTCACAGGAAGTTAGTGTTTCAAAAACATCAGTCTTTAATGCTGCTAAACTTTTAAAATTAAAACTCTACAACAGAGTATAGTATAGAAAGCGGAAGCTTACGGATAGACGATTCCCGCAAGCGACACCGCAGGCAAGCCGCTTTCCTGGCCCCACCCGTAGGCGAACGCTCTGTATATATATATATATATATATATATATATATATATATATATATATAAGGCCCGTGAATTTTTTTTCAGAGCAGCTCAGATCTTTATAGAAACACAAGTCAAATACCCACAAAGTTCTCACAGTAAATGAGAGCTTTATTGGCATCATACAAAGTGACTTATAAAATAGACAAATGTATAAAGCCAGATACTATTGCAAAGCAATTCATTCTACCAGCTGCCATAGACATAGCAGAAGCAATGTTTGGTGAAAGCTATGTTAAACATCCTAACTTATAATCAACATTTGACAGACTCTCATACAGACGCTCCTGGTTGGATCATGTAAAACGTAACAATAAAGACGATATTCCTAAGCAGATAATGGATTACAGACGAAGGGGAAGACAAAGTTTGGGTCGTCCAAGGAAACGCTGACTACGTAGACAGCTAAGTAAGGTATAAAGACTATAGCCTAAATATTTGAAGATGAGATGATAATATTGTTTAAAAAATTCTCTGTGATTTAAAAGAGACGTTAAGTAATTGATAGCTAAGTCACAGAGAAAAAATAATGTGAGACTGTAATTGGTTGTGTTCTTAGATAATAATCAGTACACGTCAAGAATGAAAATCTATCTTTCTTATGCCATTATAAAGACAAAAATACAACTTGTAGAGTACTGTATTACTTCAGATATCTCCATCCGTTGTTCGTTCCATAAATCAATAGAATTCCCGTTACGAGCTATATTAACTTTGCTGAAGGCGAGCTCCATTTCATCAACAGTCTGTACAAAATATAGAGGTGAGATCGCTCTAACACCAACAACATGCTTTCTAGACTGCGTAGATAGATGTGAAGTATGGATAAAATAAGTAATTGTATGTAATCTCTTAATTGACTTGTCTTCATGGTTTAATATTGCGTCATCCTAGTTCTTCACTGAACATTACCTCCAATTGTAGGGTTAGTTATGTTATCGTTTCATTAATTCTGACGTGTAATAAAATATATTTTTAAATAGGGTCACGTCCCTTTCATTATACAGGAATTTAAACAAGATACAGATACAAGTTGAGATAAAAAGGTAAGGTCGCTTGCCAGAAACGCTATGTCTTAAAGAAACTAAAGCAAGATAAACGCTTTAAAGGGTAGATATCAAGGCTAGGTTATGTAGAGACCGGGTTTGTATGTAGGCCTAATTACACATTTTTTCCTTAGTATGTAGCCTGTCTGAAAACTCAAATTGTTGGCGAATTAGGTTGTTATATTTAATTTTAATGCTACATGTTTTACCTCTGATTGAGGTTCTGGCTGATATGTACATCTATTATCAGGCAGTAGTCTACATCTCACTTGACGGTATGTGTCAGAGGAAGAAGAATAATTGTTTGTATGTATCTGAAGTCTGATTAGTGTAATATGTAGCTAATCGATGATGTATGCAATGGAGGGGGAAAGAAACTGGCAACTCTACCCTATTATCTCCTGGCCTAGTTGCCTCATAAATGGTGGCATGTTGATATCACTTGTGAGATTCAGATCTGACTAAATAACAACTACATATTTTTACATATTTCGCATAATAATACTTTTTAAGGTAATTACGAATTTTACATATGATAAATACATAGCAGATGCCTTTAACCCTTAAATTCGCAATGTATCCTATAGGATACAACAGGTTAATAGATGCTATAATTTTAATAGAACAATAGAAAAAAAATGGTAGTAAAATTAAAATTTCACAATTTTTATTTATCAGAACTAGAGACCTGCAAGAGAGCGATGCTTAACGATATCTGAGATCGGTTTTACCGAATGCACTTCGTGTGTAATCGCTCGAGCTCGGGTTTGGCCTGCGCTCGCTCGAGCTCGCCCGGGGGATCGCTCCCCTGTCGGAACGAGCGCTCGCTTCAACCACTGTACGCGAAGCAGTATGCTACAGTACTACGTAGTACAGCATTGGTAAAAATCGAATGCATTCATTTGATTATCAAAACCGTTCGAAATAATAGAAATATTCACAATATCACTTGATTATTCATTGATTTTGCTTACCACCACAACAAGCCGTATGAAGTTACACAAAATATGTACTTGCATAACAGAATATGTTCCATTTTAAAATAATGATAAGAGCTTCGAGTTCAGAATCATATGACGCAAAAATAGAATGATAAGCTTCGAATGTTCTGTGTGGTTGTAGCGTACTGACTCTTCTAACAGCCCCAGTATCTGACCCTGATCTTTATTAAATTAAACACCTGACCTACATGGTGATAAGAAAAAAGAGCGCTGCTCTCAGGCTATAGGCCTACGAATAGAATGACTAATCAACATACTGCAATGTTATTGAACAATTCATTCATGCATTCGAATGATTTAATCCTACAATGGAATAATCATAGAAATCATTCGATTGTTTTCAACAATTATATATTTTAGTGGAAATTTAATTAATTACACATTTTTCTTTGTTTAGATTGAAACAGCCTGAAATGATTTTGTGTATAAATATATTTCATTCCTACTCAGTTTAACATTTAACTTCAAAAACAAACTGAGACACAAATTTAATCATGATAATATTGTAAATGCAAATGAAATGTTTGGTTATATTACTATAAAATGTATATAAAACCGAGAAATTACATTTAATACGTGACAACTAAAAATGTCTATCGAAGTATGAAATGCAAATAATAAATTAGTAGCGATATATTTTGTGTTCATCTCGAACGTAATATGAACTTTACTCATTAACTTGGGAATATTTTTATTTTAGTAGGTTATTTTACGACGCTTTATCAACAGCTTAGGTTATTTAGCGTCTGAATGAAATGAAGGTGATAATGCCGGTGAAATGAGTCTGGGGTCCAGCACCGAAAGTTACCCAGCATTTGCTCGTATTGGGTTGAGGGAAAACCCCGGAAAAAACGTTAACCAGGTAACTTGCCCCGACCGGGATTCGAACCCGGGCCACCTGGTTTCACGCTGACCGTTACTCCACAGGTGTGGACAATCCTATGTACTTTAAGGTATTCTTATCGCTTACTTCTCCGAATTTAGTCCAAGCAGAGCTAGTAGGTAACTGCTTTCCCTTTTCTTCCACTACTCTGACTCTGCTGATTTAACTTTATTTTCGGCATATACTTTTGACATCGTGTCTTGTAATCTTTTACCATCAACAGAGACGGTGTCCGAGCCTCTGCTTGAGATCGACGTCGATACTATTGAATCATCTTCAACATTCGTTTTGATGAAACGTACTGATTAGACAAGCCTACAATTCACCTACTGCTTACTGCTACCGGAAGAGCACTCATGAACACCGAGCGCTCGTCGTCAGACCCGATCGCTCGATGTGTTGCCTTACTTCGTGATTTATCGGAACTATTCGTATATGATCGCTATTCATTCAGTCAGTGCCTTCCTGGACTGATAACGATATCCCGCGCTCGCTCTCTTGCAGGTCTCTGATCAGAACTTCCTAAAATTATAGGCTGCCATTAGACAAAGCTTCCAACACAATACAAGAACAAAATAGAAGATGAGAGCTAAAAGAGTAAGAAAAAAGGCAAACAAATACACAAACAAACAATGGCAGTTTACAGAAGAAAAAAAATTGAAATAAAGAATCAATGAAAGCTAAGAAGGAAAAAGAAAAATGATAATGGTGCGTCAATTTTTTTCCATACACTGAATTAGAGTCCATATACATGGTTCCGTAAAAGTTTGACTGACTCTTTAATTATGAGGAGGGCCAGTTCGTTCAGAAAAGATTTGTGCAGTCCTAGGGTCTTACAGAATTGAGAAGAGAAGTTGGGTATCGTTCCTCTTGCTCCAAACATCAATCCCGTGAAGTTGGTATTTATTTTTATAATACAGGATGGTTGGAACGTAGATTGCTCGTTTCTCCTCATGTACGTCTTCGGGCTGTCCTTTGTACGTTTCAAACCTGATGGTGGGGTCGATTATCATACCCTGAGACAGGGATTCGCTAATGGCGATTATGTCAATTCGTCTGTTACTGCCATTGTCGGCAGTTCCGTGGACTTCTTCATAGACGGTGTATTTTAGTTTTCTAAGGGCATCGGCCAATTTAGTTCTAATTGCATGGTGCCTATGTATACGCAATGTTTCGCCATAAGGGCAGGCTCCCAGGACATGTCCAAGGGTTTCTATCTCACTGAGGCATCGCATGCAGTGGTTGTCCTGAGACCTACCGGGTATGGCTCTTACAGCGCTTACGTTGGCAGTCATCTTGATAGCCTCCTTCCATTCACCGCTAGTCATTCCATCGGGCTTAGTTATCCATTTGTTAGAGGGAGTGAATTCACTGTACAGAATAACGCCTTTTCCCTTTTGAGGTAAGTTGCACCATGCGTTGTACTCTCGCTGGAGTAATTCGGTCCTAATTTTTCTGGTGTTTATTACTCCACTCGTAGAAGTTAGGTGTTCAGTTTCATCGATTTGAAGGTTGTTCAAACAATGTTTAGCTTCCTCCATTAGACATCTAGTGTTGTTTATGTACATATTATTACACATATTCAACTTCATGCAAGAGTTGACGTGTTGCAAGTAGGCTTCCCAACGTGCGCAGAAAATACCTAAGCCTTTAAATTTTTTGTCGGAATACAACATATTGTCTGGAATATCTCCAGGAAGTTGAGCTTAATTGAGCTTTTAATAAGAAGATCTACATATTTGAGGAACTTGACAGGTAATTTATCGGGAGGGGTTGTTTGAAAAGGGTATACAAGCTTCGGACAAATGAAGGAAGAAACCACGTTGTATTTTTGGTAAGGCTGGAGCAAGGGTGATGTGGTCAGATGTTCTGAGATCGGAGGGCTTCCATAGTTCTCGCGGAGTCGAAAACGGTTTCGTCATTGTAAGTTACTCCAAGATATTTGACGGTTTCATTGATGTCTAATGCGGGCACTTCTGTAGTGGAATCGAGGTAAACAGAAGAAGTATTAAGTTTGCCGTTTACAATAGAAATGCATTTAGATTTTTTCGCGTTAATCTCCAATCCAATTTCATGAAGTCTTCTAGTTGCTATTTCGGCAATATGTTTGGCAGCTTCAGAGTCTTTCCCAACAATTACCATATCATCAGCAAAGCTCAGAACGGTTACATTGGGAAGACCTGATACGAGTTTAAAACCATAGTCGTCGGCAAGTTCTTCGGAAGTAAGCTCATGAAGGATGTGATCCGTCGCGATGTTGTATAATGAAGGCGATAAGGGTGAACCTTGCATCACACCTCTTGATATTACTATAGGTTCCGTTTTTCTGTGGTTAACCTCGATCTGAGTGGTATTAACTTCCTGTAATTTAGCGATAAGTTCGGCTAAGGGAGATGGCACATTGAGAGAGGATAAAGTGTTTCTCAGATGGAGGTGGCCAATATTGTCAAACGCCTTACGAATGCCAAGAATACCAAGGTGGTGTTCGTTTTTCTGGATTTGGTCTCTTTTAAAATAGAATTAAGTAAGGAAGTGTTTATTAAAGTACCGGGGCTGTTTGTGAATCCACGTTGGAACTCGTGAAATGTAACAATTTTCCTAAGACGTTTGTCGAGTACACGCTCGATGATTCTTCTTAATGTGCAACAAATGGTAATTGGTCGCCAGTTGCCTAAGTCAGTAACATCGCCTCCTTTGTAGATTAATATAATATTGTACAACATATAAAATATGCACATTGCAGTAGTTGTTTTCTTTACAGTCCGACACGGTTCAATAAACTAGTGTCAGAAATGAAGTTTTGCCAATTTAAGGGTTAATATATTTTTTACTATCATCTCAAAGTCAAGATGAAATAACAAGAAGTTCCTTAAGAGTAATATTAAGGATAAATGCAAAAGTAAAACAAATGAAACAATATTTAACACCATCTATACTAATAATAAATCTGTAGCCGAAATTTTTCTGGTAATTTTCGATTTTCCAAAAATAATTGGTTCTAACATATATAATTAATCACCCTGAAACCGAAAATCGTTTTTTTTTTATTTTTGTCTGTCTGTCTGTCTGTCTGTATGTTTGTTACCTTTTCACGCGATAATGGCTGAACGGATTTCGATGAAAATTGGAATATAAATTAGGTTCGTTGTAACTTAGATTTTAGGCTATATGGCATTCAAAATACGTTATTTAAAAGGGGGGTTATAAGGGGGCCTGAATTAAATAAATCGAAATATCTCGCTTATTATTGATTTTTGTGAAAAATGTTACATAACAAAAGTTTCTTTAAAAATAATGTCCGATTAATTTTATTCCATGCAAAATTTTGATAGGACTGATATTTAATGAGATAAATGAGTTTTAAAATTAAAATAACTGCCATCTAAGGCAGTGTAATGAATTAAAAAACAAATGACTTCGTCTATAAGGGGCCTTGGACAGCAACAATCCAAAGCTATGAAACATAGCCTACAGATAATGTTTCTGTGTTTGTATGAAGTAATACCGGAAGCTAAATTAACCGATTTGTATAATTAATTATTAATTCACCATTGGAAAGTGTAGTTTCTCTAGATGGACATAATGCTATAATGTTATAACAGTAACTTCTGAGTGAATCGAGGACAGGTAAGATTAAAATAGCTTCTTATGCACAGAAAACTTGATAGGCATTCGCTTCCTGTATTTCCTAAAATAATTTTTATGACCAAATGAGTGGTCTCTGGATCAAAATGATCGCATTTTAATTATGCAAATACAATTTAAATTAAGTAACATAATAAACGATTTATCCTTATATCAAACACGAATGTTCCCTGGATCAAATGTCCTATTTTAATTATGTAATTATTTTATATTTGTTTCTAACGGGTGCAGCGGAGCGCACGGGTACGGCTAGTATTTAATATGAATGAGCTTCAAAAAGCCATTGCTCAATTACAATTCAAGAAGAGTCCAGATCCAGATAACATATCTGAAGAAATTGTGAAACATTTTGGCACAATCACTCTTAGGAAATGTTTAGACATCTTCAACTTTTAATATGAAATACATCCATAATACTAGTAATGTGGAAAAAAGCTATTATTGTCCCTATTCTTAATCAAATAAATCACTAAATCAAATTGAAAGCTTCCGATCTACGTATTTCGCTTACCAGTACACTAGCTAAAGTAATGGAAAGAATGGTTTGCAATCGCCTCATCTGGTATTTGGAAACTCATAACAATCAAAGAACAGACAGGATTTAGAAAATATCAGTCAACTTCACAACAAATTAGTAGGGTTAGTCAAGAAATTAAAAACTGTTTGGTCAAGCAACAAACAATAGGCCTATTCGCTGTTTATGTCGATTGCGAAAGTGCACCTCGACTAAAACTATTATAAAAATATCTAATTTTGGAATTCATAATAAAATGCTAAACTGGTTCTACAATTTTTTTTAACCAAACGTTAATCGCTGCAATATTCCCACAGTCTGATATTCTGTTTCAAAAAGTAATAGATGTTGCTTTTTGTAAAACAAAAATTCATAATTTCGAGGAGTACAAGAAAGGACTGAGAAATTACTTTGAGGAATTTTGGGAACGCATGGATGATTTTGCTGGTGAAAATTATCCTCAATCTGAATGATCACGGCTCGATGCAACCCCTAGAAAGGATAAGAAAATTGTATATAGGCGATTGTTCAATGGAATCCTGCACGTTATCAGAATTAATATTAATCAAATTTTTTTCTGAAAATTCCAAATTGAAGCTTTTGAGTCTGTTTGATCATACACAATTTACCACTTTTGCAAATTCGCTCCCTGAATAAATATTTTTAAATCTAAAAGAAAACTATGAAGTCTATTTTGATTTACTGCAATATCAACAGTATAGTCGGTCTCATTCTATGCACTTTCGTCTTTCGTGTTTTATGTAAATACTGCCAGGCTTCGGCACGATAAATATATATAACTTATGCTACAAGAAAATTACAAAGAAAATTTGAAAATTCATCTCAAACATTCATCAATAAGCGGCTATTTCCAGGAATGCAACTCCCGCATATAATGAAAGCACATTACTGTATTTTAACCATTTAAAAATCGCATCCCTATGTAAAAATGTCACGCGACGCCATTGCATGCATACATACATACATACATACATACATACATACATACATACATACATACATACAGTCCACACCTGTGGAGTAACGTTCAGCGCGTCTGGCCGCGAAACCAGGTGGCCCGGGTTCGAATCCCGGTTGGGGCAAGTTACCTGTTTGAGGTTTTTTGCGGGGTTTTCCCTCAACCCAATACGAGCAAATGTTGGGTAACTATCTGTGCTGGATCCCGGACTCATTTCACCGGCATTATAACCTTCATACAACCTGAGATGTTGATACAGCGTCGTGAAATAACCCAATAAAATATATACATGCATACATGCATACATACATACATACATACATACATACATACATACATACATACATACATACATACATACATACATACATACATACATACATACTGTACATAAATGCACACATACATACATACATACATACATACATACATACATACATACATACATACATACATACATACATACATACATATATGCATACACACGTACATTACATATCAATTCTGATCTCGATTCCTGACAATAGAGAAGAAATTCGACTCTCATAAATATTGCAAGGTATCAAGCAAATGCACACATACTATTTAGTCTCTATATAGATGAAGTTACAAAAATAATGCAAATGAATTAAAGATTTGAGTATTATTAAATAGAATAGATTCCTACAAACACTAAGCTTTTTTACATATGATCGAGCTTTTGCTGATCGTGATAATGTATTATAAGGCACTTTTCTGCATAAGCCTATCGAGTAAACATAAAACATACAAGTACTTTGTTTTAATGATTAATAATTGTGAAGAGATTTTTCTTAAATATAATAATAGTAATAGTAATAATAATAATAATAATAATAATAATAATAATAATAATAATAATAATACTGGTATTTTATTTTGTACAAAGGTGTGAACGTTAACAAAACAGCAGATAAGAGGATATAGAAATGAGGCTGCTTTAAATTTTCGCATATTACAGTCTGTTTGAAATTAAGGAAAACAAAGAAATTAGAAGCCAAAAAGAAAATATCACAATAATGTACTCACCCACGTTACGAAGATGGGATGCAATAGAATACCACTTATGGGAAGACCACTTATGGGAAATTTTGGAAAATGAAAGCAGAATAACACTTAAAGGCTGAATTCATATTTATTTGATAAGACATTTAAGTACTTTCATGACCAGACACATGTTAATAAATGATAATATGCATGAAAATAGTATAGCGTTAAAATAAAATCTCAGACTAACTACGATTTTCCTCTTAATGAGCATTGTGTCCTTTTATTTTCTTACCACAAAGTTGCAAAGTTGATTTTATGCCGAGATGTCAAGCATATGAGATAATAATAGAACACAGGGGCAAAAACAAGGCAATTCGACTCACCTAGTCTCTATGAAAGGGAGTGCAGTTTCCTTCTGCGTGTGCCACCCAGTACAAAAGAGAATTTATTTTGTGTTTAATATCTGATTGGAATGTAATTTTCTGTAAAAATGCTTATGTTTATGTTTATTTTGTCTTCATAAGCTTGGCCAATAATAGCAAAGAATATTTGCAGAGGATTTTCCATACGTCAGAGTTCGTAGTTGTCGTCCAGTATAAATCTTGTTAGAAACTTATAAGAGGCAGGAAGTACATAAGATGAGTATGTTACGAGAGGAGACATGTTTTGACTTAGGAAATTCCAAACGTAGAACATTTGAAAATAAATCTGTGCGTTTTATTTTTATTGTGAATGTAATAAAAAATAGTGGAAATAATGACTGACTATCGAATACATTTCGTTGCAACTAACTTATGGGCCGCGTTACGGAAGCCAGTAGCGCAGCGTGCCGCTTATCAGTAAGAAAAGTAAAAGGTACAATGTATAAGCAGCACGTTAGATTATTTTGTTGTGAACAAAAGTAGAAATATGTTTGCTTAATGATATTCAGTTATGCTCAGAGGTCTCTTTCAATGCCTCGATTATTTGTCTTCTAGTCCTCCGTTTCTTCCTTTCCCTGTCATCTACTTCGTCTTATTTGTAAGTAGTAGAGTGAAAGGGGAGGAGATGACTATCGGGGGAAGATGCTTATTTTTTTGTAGTTTCACATTCTTCCAAGAGAGAACGCCACGCGCATGTCTTCATGATCACTGAGACAGTTGAATATCTGTAGAGTGGAAGCTAACTCATTTTGCCACGTGTTCTTGTTGTGAGAAGAACAAAGGCAAGAAAAAAGTTCATTTTTCTGCTACAAAATAATTGCAAAGGTATTTTAAAATTTTAATACATCCTTGAATTCGTAATAACTGTTAAACCTTTGTAATGGATAATGTAGTAAAGATTCTAAAGTTTGTATTGTTAACAACCAACGACCTTTTTTCCGCCATCTTAGGTTGCGTCACAGCACTAGGCATCTGACTCTGATACTTGGGGAAGATGATCACTTTTTTTCGGGGTATGATGACAACTTGTTGCAAGAGTTTTATTTTTTATTTTATTGCAGGGAATGTGTAAACATTACGTAAGATCCTCTGATAGAAGTCAGTGGCTTGAGGATAGTTTTCAATTCGCTATGGAACATGTTATAAGTTATAACAGAGGGTATGAACCGTTTTAGAGCATCGCAAGCATACGGGATTCCTTACCGTGCCCTTAAACGCCTCCTAAAAAGAATGATGATAAAAAAGGTATTGGTTTGAATTCATTGTGTCCAAGAAGTTATTTCACGAGTCTAGCATACAGCAATACAATATGTGCAATGACTATGTTGCTAAGTAGTGATAAACGAGTGAAAAAGTGTCCATGAGCTTTAGATTAAGTCAATTTTGTTATATACATGAATCAGGCCAAGTTCAGGTAAAATACATATATCATTAAATGTGTTAATTGCATTTGCCATCTTACCCGACTATCGGGGAAAGATGTCTACAGTGCAGGTAAGAAGAAAACCTGTGTCTATAAATAGGGGAGCCGAGGGCAAAGTGGAAGGAGAGGGAAAAGTGGAAAATCATTGTTATGCTCTTACAACAACAGAGAGTAGCACTATTCACTATAATATTGAAAGCTTATGGTAGTATGTATGTTTCTACTTAGCCGCACAGCGCTAATATCGCTGTACATGGTAGAATTGTGATTACAATGAAACGAGCTGCAAGAAATTATTTGTTTATGGTAAGTAATCTGTAGGCATCGCCATATATATAACATCTGATTTTATTATTAATGTTTAAAGCACAGTTACAAGTGTTGGGAAGAAGTTGTGATGGCTAATTTTTTTCTAAAAATTCATTTGGCAAGATACAACCACATCTAACCTGCAACTCACGTGGAGGGCAAAGTGGAAACTGAAAGAGTGAACTTTCCACTTTGCCCATGTAGTTTGGAATTCACTCATAGAGTCTGGATTTCCTCCTAATATGCAATTGCAAGATAGTTAATGCATTTGGCTTATAGTTTACGTTTTTTTCCTGTTCTACGGAGGAGGGACCCGAAGGCTTACACTGCTACCTGAGGCTTATTGTTGTTACCACTCCTATTCTGTGAATGATTGGGTAGCCGAACGGCCGTATTGTACAAGTACAGCACGCTGCACCATGAACTGAACCCGGGATATGGTATCAATAATGATGATATCATTGTTATGTGAATTATGATGGAGAAATGAGTCTGAGGTCCAACGCCGAAAGTTACCCAGCAATCCTGCTTCAATTGGTGCTCCGAGTCTGGCTGGATCAATGCAGATAATTTTTTGCACTGGTTAAACTTTTGCAGAAATTGTCAGACCTGTCGAAGAAAAGCCATACTTCTCACCAGTCATTGCAAGCTCTTGAATTCGATTCATAAATTGGGATCATAATCTTGTCGGTTCCTTCACACTCAACACACAAGCTGCAGCCTGTCGATGTTGCAGTTCACAAGCCATTCAAGACGCATTTTGAAGTTGCAGTAGACAAATTCCAGAAGAACTATCCAGGAAAACACATCGGTGAATATAATGTAGCAGGTTTGATCCGTGAACTTTGAGAAATCGTTCATGCTTCCGAATATCACTAGCGGATTCTCAAGGACTGAAATGTTTCCATATGGACGCAACATATTCACAATAGATGATTTTGCTCCATCTTCTGTCCATTATTGCCAATACAGCCTGGTAGTTCCATTGATTAGCTATTCTTTGCGAAGATAGGTCTTCCAATGAAGCAGGAGATACACAGATAGATGCCTTTCAACCCAGTAAAGTGAGGAACATCGAATGTGCAGCCTCATGTGACACCAGAAGATATTGCTCCACTCCCCAAAGTAACCCTAGGCATACTGCTTCAGACTGGTGAAACAAACCGAAAACGACGTTGTCATAAATCTGAAATACTGACATTTCCATTTAAGAAGGCAGTCCGCGAGAAGCAAAGGAGTAAAAACGAAGGTCGGTAAGACGATGCCGCCAGTACACTAAACCAGACGCCTAGGTAGCAAGATGTTTTCTGTTTGGGCTGTGGAGAGCAATATTCTGACCCACCATCGGAAGACTAGATCATGTGATGTAAATGCAAAGACTGGACTTATTAACTTTGTGCTGATATTAATCTCCAGACTATGTGGGCTAGCCTATGTGACAACTGCAGTGGTTGAAAATGTTTTAAATGTGGACAATTATTTTATGTTTTACATATCTTTAACAATATTTTCATTTATATATTGTGTTATGTAATTTCCACTTTGCCCTCTCCGAGTTTCCACTATGCCCCCTTGGTGAGAGTAAAGTGGAAAATTAAAGGGTCCTCTTATTTTTCTAATTACTTTGTTGTCTTCATTCATTATAAGATTATTTTTGTGCATAAATGTTGACAGATGTATAACGTTTAGTTTGTGTATAAAAATTTTGTGATACAACAAAACACAAAGACAGGATTAGATGATATCAAAATCCATTCCACTTTGCCCTAGCCTCCCCTAAGGTAATAAATGTTTTCTGTTTTGTACCAAAAATATAGTTTCAAAATACCTTCCAGGCTTTGATATTTCAATATGAAATTCAAAACTAAATGAACAGTATCTTAAATATTCAATCAAAGAAAAAGTCAGGCATCTTTCCTCGATCCACTCTATTCATAATATTTATTTTTTCATTTTATTTATGAATTCCCTAGACCTTATATCAGCGTTGTAGCTTTGAGATGTAGAACAAGTCGAAAGTTATACAAAAATGTACAATACACAGCAAGCGGATTAATTCAATTTCACTTGAGTAGAGAGCATGAGAATGGAGAAATTGTGTTAATTCTGCCCACTCTTGACCCTTTAAAACATTAAGATAATTAAGCAGTGCTTGGCTTGGCTTTACTAGGGCTGCCCGGATCTATGTACACTTCACACGGTTTGGCCCATTGTACGCCCTTATATGTGATGATTGTCCAAGTCCGACAGGTGGCTTCGTGAATCCGATGCTGACAAGTGGGGCATTCTGTCTCAGCCTCTGATAGAACCACCAGATCTCGTCCGTATACGACTAGTCTGATAAGCCCCAGGAACCAAGAGCCCCAAGCCCTTCCCATTTAAGCATCGGAAACTCTTACTACCCCCGAGACTTCACCCCAGCCTGTTTTTACTTTTGTGAATGATAGATGAAATAAGGGAGGAAGTGAGTGTGTTGGTTGAATGATAGAGGGAAACTGGAGTACCCCGAGAAAAACCCTCTGCAACGTCTGCTTTGTCTACCACAAATTTCATTACGATCTGGCGGGGGTTGAACCCGGGCCACCTGGATGGGAAACCAGTGCGCTAGCACTTGAGCAACAGACACGGCAATTAGGCATTGAAGACATTAATAATGGACTCCTTTTTTATAAGGGATGAGACTAAGAGAAGTTAAACGGAGATCCTATGACGTGTCTTCTAGTCTATTAAAATTATGAATGCTTTAATTAGTACTAAATGTAGGCTATTTTGGTTTTTAAGATGAAAGATTATCAAAACAAGGATGTACTTGCAAGGTAAGATCAAAATTTCTAAATTTTGGAAAATGTTTTTTACATAATGCCCTTAAATGCACACTTGACATCTTTTGAGCTTTATTTTGCAAAAATGAAGATGAAAATAGGTCGGAACATGTTAACAAGGTACGTTAAAATTTAAGACAAGAAAGTTCTTATCCTACATATTCCGAAGTGATACAGTGTTAAAAGTTGTGTAATCAAGATGTATAAAAAATATATATTTAGCTTCAGGTCAGTTAGCCCGGAATACTGAATGAAAGTATTCAACGTATGTAATTTTAAGCGTATTTAAAACGCCAATATAAGTATCTCAATATATAGCAGGCAGAGTTCAATTAGGTATAATATTATGTGTGTGTTTTTCAGTTCAAATGATGTCCAATTCCAAACCCAGAAGCTTTTTGCTTATTGTTTCTTTGAAATCAGTTCAATTTAATCTAATATTGTAGGAAAACAGCACTATTATGTACACCAAATTTGATTACACTGCTTTTGTAGACATTAAGGGGAAGGACCTACACGAATGACCAAATATGTGCCAAAATTAACATTTCTTTTACTTTTAACCTAAAAATACTTCATTGTATTGACTTCATTTCAGCGAAATTTCAAGATCGTTAGGAAGAAAATAATTGCTTTTACGCCATTTTTAAATATGTGTGCTCAGACTTCTCCTCTGAATATTCGAAGTTTATTTATTTTACATTTTTCATCATTCAATATGTAACATCTGACACAATAACAGAGATAACTGAATTAAATTCAGGGCAAATTCTAACATTATACAATGAAACCTGTTCAAGACGGAAGTGACATGGTCCTAATTTTTTTTCCGTTGCGGACAGGTTTCCGTGTTATTCAGGTGTGAAGTTGAAATGGAATATTTTATCATTTGTATAAATGAAAAACAAAATGGGTCCCACAAATTGTAGGAATTACAAAATATTCCGTTTAACACTAGAGACATTAAATCAGCTTCCTGCCGCTTATTTAATTGGTGAATGATCTTGATGAAAATCTCATTTCCTGTATAAATTGTAACGTAACTTACTCATTAAACAATATAAAGTTTATTAATTACACTAAATTTAATATCTAACCTTATACTATAATACCGTACTGTATATCACAACACATTATTTAATTGGACTAGGAGCCATTCATTAGAAGCCTTGAATTCTGCATTATCTAATTTCTTTTCCAGTTCAAGGGTTTGCATTGCAGAATAGATCCAGAAATTGGCATGATCTTTGAAAGGGCAAGAAGAATCCACTCTCAAAACTTGCTTTTATCTTAGTGACCTACGTGTTTCGTACATTCCTTGAAAGCACATACTGTTTCAAAATATAGTTTACATTATACAGTAGTGTGTCGAAAATATTATTTCCGTTTTGAACAGTAGCAGAAAGTTTCCGTTTCCGCGTTGGACAGTTTCCGTTTTATCCAGAAAAAAATTACACATAGTACATACGAATTTCGCCGGAACCAATAAATTGTTCCGGATTATTCAGGTTCCGATTTGAACAGGTTTCACTGTACATGAATAATTCTGTAAGAGGAAATTGTCAAATTGCAAATTAAAGACAGACGTGCAGTTTTTCTTTCTGTTCATAAAAATGCAAAATAAAAATAAAATAAAAAGTTGTATAGTGAAAGAATAAAAATTTCTAAAAATCATCAAACAAAATTGATTAACAGTCTTGGCTTTCATTGAAGACAAGATTTGTGATTCTGCGATACTATCTTGAGAGCAGATATCATTTTTTTATAATACCGATTTTTTTAAATTTTTTATGTCTGTGACTGTACCATAAAGGGCAAAAATGAAAATAATGTATTTAAAATGCTTCATACATTGATATAAAACTATGTTAGGGAAATAGAGGCTCTACTTAAAATAATATGAGAAAAGAGATTTCCTGTAGGTCCTTCCCCTTAAGTACTAATTTATTTGCACTAAACTATTCATTCGTTTGATTTAACACTGTATTAAGAAGTGTTCTTCTATCTTCAAACGTCTTCGCCTTCTTCGACGTCATCATCCTCGTTTTCTTTTCCGTCTTCTACCATCTGTTGTTATGAAATATAAGAAAAACATAGTGTTTCAAAGTCTGGAACTACACTCGACTTCAGGTGAAAATAAGAAGGAAAAGTATTCCTACCTGTTTCTTTTTTTTATGTAAGAAGAAAAGTTAAAGCTCAAACTATTCTCATTAAAAATGAGGTTACTTCTAATTAGTCGGTCTGAAATTGCAGCAATACAATTAAATACGTGGTAACCGCTCCGGTGATGCTACAGAGGATGGGCAAGTCGATATCGTACAGGCCACAAACCGTGAACTTCGGCTTCCTGTCTACAGCCTGTTGGTAAAAGACATGGAGCTGTGCAGAAGCCACGGGATTAAGTCTGAGATTCAACTGCAGTTTCTTCAGAACGAGGGGCGTGCGAACAACCTCTCTGCAGGCCATGTGACAGGGCACGGTCACAAGAACTACCTTTGAGATATTCATTACGCTCCACAGAAATGTCACCTCTGGATTGCAAAAGAAAACATATATTATAAGTTCAGTTATCCAGGATTGTGTTCTGCACTTTAGCTCAAGTGTATGTTAGCCTACAAGTTCAGCGGGCCCGATTTCGATTCCAGGAATGGAAAAATATATTGCTTAGAAGTTTTATAACTTGGTTAGATTTCAAATGTCTTAAATCGTACTAAAACTCCCGTTGTACCATTTTCGTTAACATCTGTTGGTATGAAATCTCCTGATTCGTTTTTATAGGCCTATTTAAAAACTCATAAATCCAGTTGTGCCTCTGACTGAGGTTCTGGCTGATATGTACAGTTCCCCCAAAAACGGAATGAGACGGTGGAATATTCTTAAGTCTCAGTTGTAAGACACTACGCATGATCGGAGACCAAAGCACTGATACACAAGATAACGAATATTGAATTACTTAAATTCAGGCTATTTGATTTGTTGCTAGCATCATTCCGAAATTCAGTTAAAAAACTGCAAAAAATATGCTTATATGATGTAAATAATAGATAAATATATACTGTACATAAATTATATAGTTAAATCGACATTTGAATCTTCATGACCAGATCGACACTCTTCGTGTCGTCTCAATAGCTCAGACGCTAAGACTTCTGCGAACTGTGCACAATAGAGCGAGTTCGATTTTTAGTCTTTACAAACAATTTTTTTTTTGTCTGAATAACGTTGAAATAGTGTTTTGCAGAGTCGTGAGATTAAGTGTTACTGTAAATGTACGAAGACCGGTAAATCTTAGAATTTACCGGTATAACCTAACATTTACCGTTACAGTGCGGTAAAACCCCGAAATATCTTATTAGATATAGGCCTAAATTTGACTTTTACCAAAAGATGTTGGTAAATCTCAGGATTTACCGATCAGTTGTGGTAAAATCGTGTTAATTTAATAAAAATATCTTTAGTAAGATTTGCTGTTCTCCACACTTTTACATAATTATCTATTTCCGCTTCATATTTTTATTGTTATTTGAGGATCTATTTAAAAACATAAACAAAAATCACCTCAGAAATGACTGAAATAAATTGTATTTATTTTAAATTGAAGTTATTCAAATATTCTTACATTCCAATGTGATTATAATAAACAATATCCCATATTAAAAATAGTGAAAAATATTATAGTTTTAACCATTGTCTGTTACACTATTCCACACAAAAATTAACAAAGTCTTTACATTTCCTCAAACAGTCTAAATCCACAAATGAAGTAAAACAAACATTAATAATAATAATAATAATAATAATAATAATAATAATAATAATAATAATAAAGCCGTAAATCCCCGGTGGGGCAAGGCCTCCTGCTTGGGCAGGGGTGGCTCAAGTCTTGACCATCAGAAGAGCCGACCTGATGGCCTATTTACATTCCTAGTTCTTTGTCCACAATTTCACTAGCACTGGTTGTTGCTCCCGCTCAAAGTTGGTTGACTGCGTCCTTCCACCGTGTTCTTTGGCGTCCTATTCTGGTCCACAGTCCTCCTAGCTGCAACTTGAACTCGTCCCCCGTCTGGTTCTCGGTCGTCCACAGTTTCTCCAGCCAATTCTTGGATCCCACAGTGTCGCCGTGTGTGCCCATCTGGTAGGATGCATTCGTACCACGTGTCCTCCCCAGCGCCATTTCATCCTATTAGCGAGTGTGACCACGTCCTCTACGCCGCTTCGTCGCCGTATTTCTTTGTTTCTGATTCTGTCCTTCAGGCTTATTCCGAGTATTTTCCTTTCCATTCTTCTTTGACATCTTCCAAATTTTAATGCCTGTTTCTTTGTGAGTGACCAGGATTGCGCCCGGTACAGAAGTACAGATGCAATGCAGCTGTTGAAGATCTGCCTGTTGTTCTGCAATTTCTGGCTCTTGTCCATTAGGATGAAGGACAGACTCCAAAACTTGCTCCATGTCGATGCTATTCGTCTATCAATTTCTTTATCCATGCTGTTCTGAAATGATATGGTCTGGCCAAGGTAAATGTATTGCGTGACAAATTCGATGTTCGGAACAAACATTATGAATGTTAATTTATTCTTGTTACAACAAAGTTGATTGTTATTATGACATTTAGAATTACACAACATCGAAGGTGATTTGCGCAAGTACTTTTTTGTTGAACACTTTTTGAACCCTTGCCCTCCAACGAAAGATAGTTTGCCAACCACTTCCGATACACTAATTTCTTCTTTTCCCACTTCTTCGATGCTGATAAAATTTTCTTTGCACAATGTAAATTGGTTCCTAGTGTACAATAACTTCAGTGTGCCAGCTTTTGTATCAAATTGATAAAACTCGTCATCTTAAATATTTATGAATACTGTTACATTAATTTTGCGTCAATTTTTGCCCGATCTACATCCCGTACTTTGATTCTCACATTCTGTACGACTGCAAGTTTTGGAATTTTGTTACAAGTGGCTGCTTTGATTTTCTTCGCTTGCCTTTCAAGACCTTCTTTGGCAGCCTCTCGGAACCGCTTCACTTTATGGACCCTGCAAACATGTCTGAACCTGTACAACGGAGACGGGATTCTTCGGTCTGGATTCTTTGATCTAGCTTTTACCAGCTCGCATCGGCAAATCCTGAGATTTACCAACATTTCTTCGTAGAAGTTCAAAATGTACGCATCTAATAAGATATTTTGGGGTTTTACCGCACTATAACTGTAAATGTTAGATTATACTGGTAAATTCTATTTACCGGTTTCGTACATTTACGGTTACATACACATATATGCTCTATATATATATATAGTGTACATGCATATAATATATTAAAAACTAACAATTACAATGAAATTGAAAAATGTAAAATGCTTTAACAACAAGCATTAAGGAATTATTTTTAAATAAGTATATTTTAAATATTAACCTATCAGCCACCGAGACAAGTAGGAGAGACAGACATTTATCCAGCTTCTTCGTCTCACCGCAGGCAGATTACTATTCGAAATACTGACAAACATACACCACAAGAATAATCGCGATAGAGACCACGACATGGGCCACGATAAGGATCACGACAAGAACCATGATAGGGAACAAGATCACTGATAAGGACGACAAAGAATATTATAGCCCCTGCCATTTAGGAACACGTTCCAAGTGGGGAAACATGCGAGTGATAGCGCTGACTTCCCCTCCTCGAGAAGGCTTTAAATCAAGTTTTTTTCACTTCATTTCATTTACTGTACTGAAGGCCAACGCGCTAGCGCTGAGTTCCGGACGCAATAATCTAGACTTTCAAAAGTAATTGCAATCCCTGCTCCCTCGGCACAAGGTCCCTAGGACAATACGGAATAAGAAGAGAAGAAGGAACTCATACCGGATCCCTGAAGGAAGTATTTATAATGCCTTTTTCCTGGAGGAATCGTATAGGGCCCGCTTGATTTCTAACAATGAATGCCACCGGTTGAGCCACATCGGAAAATCATATATGTCAAATACTTATGTATGATTATTTTACGAACTATTTTTGTTATGATTATGCTATTAACAATTTTGTATAAATATAATATGATATATATACGCTACCGGTAAAAAGTTTTCGATCAGCTATGAAAACAATTAAGGTACCTGAGGGTATTAAGCCAAGGCATGTTATAAGGACCACTGCCTAGTTTTGCCATCAGTTATACACTTTTGCAAAAGAGAGCAACAGCTCTTAAGACCTATTCCTTCTTGCATTCGAGTGAGGCATAAAGAAATTAGATTCTCGTTCTTGTTTGTAGCTGACTGGTGGCAACAAGTTATGTGTGATTATTTCTGCTTTCATTATAAAATTTTGCAAAATTTAAGTTGATATTTAATCGTTTTACTATGTGTTATTGTCCACACCTGTGGAGTAACGGTCACCGCGTCTGGCAGTGAAACCAGGTGGCCAAATTGGCGCGAAGTAACAGAGTATTAAATAAGGCCCGTGAAAGAAATACGTGGAAACACCCACAAGTTCATAGAAGTCCCTGAGCTATAAAGTTCAAACTCTGAAGCACAATCTTTTTTGCATGAAATGAAACAAACCAAAAACTGACAATTCCTAATGGAGAAAGAGGATTGGATGAACCATCAACTTCAGGATTTGTAAACATCCAGGGGACGCGGATGTGTTCTGTCTGCGAAGAGAATTGTTGTAGACATATATTTGTGTGTCTCTAGTGAATGTTGGGTGGACGATGAATGTGTAGGTCTCACTGAGGAGAAAACTGAAGACTTTGTTTGCCCAAATTGTGTTCAATACTTGTATTCTTTATTATCTGTTACAGCAGGATATAAGCCCAGTGACATGATGTTAATTTTCATTGCTCACAGCATTTATGTGTCTGTTTGAATATTTATTTGAAGTAAAATATTATAGGATAACTATAAAAGTATGCTATTCCATTATATAAAAATTGCTAAACGTCTCCATTTCAAAGAAAGAATGTTCTATTCCTTAGATGGGCCTTATTGCCCCCGGTTACCTTATATACTTCATTTCAATGTATAAACACATCGGAAAAACTAAATAGACCAACAAAATAAATATTTTCTCTCTTAGCATTATGATATGATAGAATATCCTATTCGAAACGAAATCCCTGTTTTAACCACAAATCCATAGTTGTGATAAGTGATCGAAAACTTTTGACCGGTAGTGTATGTATGTATGTATGTATGTATGTATGTATGTATGTATGTATGTATGTATGTATGTATGTATGTATGTATGTATGTATGTATTCCTTTTTTGAGCAGCATGTTCCATTACAAATGGAAAGTAATACTACATGCCTAGGTTTACCTTCAAGTACATAATCCATTTACATTATATATTATTATGTTGCCATTCTAGATTAAATATGGACTAGTGTAGTTCATCTACTATGTGTAACTGCCAAGATAATATTGGTACTTCTTAATCTAACATATTTTCCTATTCCTAACCTATGAAGTACAAGAATCTATTTACATATTCTAGCATTAAAATATTTACAGTATTTACATATTTACTATCTCTTGATCAGCCTATTTTCAGATAAATCATACCCTCTAATATTGTAGCTTATTTACAGAATGTAAGTAACCTATTTTTGACCCTTATCACTTAATTCTGACTTTTAACCTATCTTCCCAAATAACTTATCCTTATATACTAGCCAGCCTACTGTAGTTGTTCAAAGTCTATACTATTTGCAAACTTTATAAAATATTTTACATAACTTTTCACTAATTTTGTTTTGTCCACAGGCCACTTTCCACCACATTTATGTATAGACTGGATTAGTGTTCTTCTTTCCTTTCCTAATTTCGTACAGTCATAAATGATATGATCCACTGTCTGATCCCCATCCCCACAGGCACATGTCGCACTATTCTTGATTTTAAATCGATGAAAATATGCGTTGAGTCTTCCATGTCCGGTCAACAGAGTCGTCAAGTTAGGAGTTACTTCTATCTTCAATTTCAGTCTATCTTGGACACTAGGGAAGAACGCCTTGGTTAGAGTACCTTTGGAAGTAGTTGACCATTCACTTTCCCATTTTCCTTTGGATATGACCGCTAGCTGGTTCCTTACTTCACTCATCGGGACCTTGTCGTAACAGATCTGTAGATCGACGTCACTCGCTGCCTGCTTCGCTAGACGATCTGCCAGTTCGTTACCGTAGTTCCCCACATGAGCCTTGACCCATCCGAAGTCCACTAGCCATCTGTCGTTCTCCACCAGCCGTAGATTCGTTCGGATGCCTTCAATTAGGTTGTTGTGGTTGCTTCCATTCCTTAGAGAGTCCAGAGTAATTTTACTATCAGTGTAGATGGCTATTCGTCTTTCGTCTAATGGTCTTTCACCTATTGTTCTTAGTCGTTTTATATTGTCTAACGCTTTCATGATAGCAAGTTGTTCAGCTTGGTTATTTGAACATTTATTGTCTAATCTGAATCTTAGTTGTTGGATTAGTTCATTACTCTGAAATATTGCTACTCCTGCTCCAACTCCACGTTCACTTTTACTGCCATCCGTGTATATTTCATACGTATATTCTGTATTTTGTTCTGTTTCTTTTATGTCGATGAGTTCTGCAGGGTGTGTCCAGTTCTTGTGCTGTATTATGTAGTCAAGATTTAGACCATCGTATTTATGTCTTGTTTTTGCAAAGTACAAGTTTACTATTTCCTCTATCTTGAACAAAATGGGAGTGAGTCCAGTAACAACGCATAATGCTTCATATGAGGTGGTTCGAAATGCCTTTGCAATACGCATGTTTATTAGCCTCTGCACTTGGTTCAGTTTTTTGACGTTGTAATTCCTCTCCAAGGCATCTATCCAAACAGGAGCCCCATACGATAACAAGGGCAGGATTGCACCTTTATATATGGTTCTTAATGCTTTGTGTTTAAGACCCCAATTTATCTTGGCGGTTTTGGAAAGGGCATTAATCAGGTTTGTGCATCTTTCTGTTACATATTTAATATGTTCGTTGAATCTAAATCTCTTGTCAATGATAATTCCAAGATATTTAATCTTGTCTGTTTGTTGTAGTTCCTTGTTGTTGAGAAAGATGTGTATATCTTTTTGTTCCCTTCGTTTCCTTCGTGTTATTAGCATCGTCTTCGATTTCTGCTCATTAAATTTGGTTTTGTTCTTTATAGCCCATGCTGCTATCTTTTTCATTTCAAGATTGGCATAATTTTCAGCTTCCAGAATCGTTTTCCCCCTTGTTACCACGATGAGGTCATCTGCGAATGCTATAACCTTTGTGTTTGCGGTGTACTCTAGGCTGAGTAATGAGTCGTACTGTATATTCCAGAATCCCGGTCCGCAGCACGATCCTTGAGGGCAGCCTTTACTTACTTTCTTCTCGAGTTTGATGTTGTTTGCCGCTAATATTGCTGCTCTTTGGCTGAAATAATTATCTGTGAGTTTGTACAAGTTACGTGGACAATGGAATTTCCTCAAAGCTTGCATGATACTCGGCCACCAAGCTGAATCGAAGGCACCCTGGATGTCAAGACTAACAAGCACCAAGTACTGGTTTTGCCTTAGACTTTCTTCTACACAATTTTTTAGTGCCATTGCAGCGTCCACAGTACTTCGTTGTGGGGTGAAGCCAAACTGATTACCATTCATCAAGTTTTTGGTTTGGATATGATGCATTATTCTGTCTATTAGTAGTTTTTCGAGCACTTTCCCACTTGTATTTAAGAGGCTTATCGGTCTAAATTTTGTGACCTCGATGCTGGCGTCTTTACCTGGCTTTATAATAGGAAGTAATCTTGCTTTCTTCCATTGTTCAGGAAAGTAAGCTTGTCTGAGGCAATTATTGTAAATGGCTGTCACGTATCTCGGTAAAATTTTGGCTACTTGAAGTAAAACCTTAAGTGTAAATCTTTTTGCGTTCAGAAAATCAATTTAAGAAGTAATTTAACTAAATTTAAAATGTTCAATAACCCACCTGTATCGTGTCATATTTATAAGTTGTAATGAATGGATAATATAGTCCATTACATTATATTATATTATGTCGGTGCATAATTCCGTAGCGATTTTTCGTGTTTAAGCACATCACTTACACATAAGAGAGAAGTTGATCATCAACAATATATTCCCCTGTACTATTTACAACAGACTGCCAACGCTGGAGTAGTTTTTAGATTCCACGCCTGTAGAAATCGCGTGGTTTTGAGTTAAAGGAGTCGTCAAGCCATGTTCGGAGCGCATTTTCATCCGGGAAGGATGTTTGTTGAAGGTTGTTCCATAGAGAGCGGAAAAGGTGGAAATCTGAGGCCGCAAGATCAGATGAATAAAGTGGGTTCGGAATGATTTCCCAACCCAACTCCTAGATAGATAGTGTTTTGTGTCAGATTAGCAGAGTGCGGAGAGCGTTATCGTGGAGTAGTATCACTTTACGCAGTCTTGTTGATAGTTTTTATTTTGGATTGCGTGTGCAAGACGTCTCAGTTGGTGGCAATAAATGTCGCACGATGGTGGAATGGTCACATTTCATCATATTTGCCAGTTCTCGGATACACTGACGTGGATCATTGTGGATTAATGTGTTCAAATGGTATTCATCGAACTCCGCAGATCTCCCTGAAAGTGGAGTGTCACTAAAACGACCTTCCTTAAAACGAGAAAAACCATTTTCTTGCCGTGCTCTTCCCGATAGCATTGTCCCCATACACGGTGCAAAAGTTTCTGGCCGCCTCCGCTGCTTTCGCCCTCTATTGAACTCAAAAAGAAGAATATGTCGGAAATGTTTCACTTTCTCACTTGACACTCAATTTTCTAGTGTCCACGGCTCCACTCACTATCTGCAAAAGTGAAAACTTCAATATGTAAACTCAAGCACAACAATTGAACTTCAAATAAAAAATGACAATTGATAAATAAACCTATAGCAACCGGAGTACCGACACGCGAAACAAAAACGCTACGAACGTATGCACCAACCCAATATTATATTATATTATATTATATTATATTATATTATGTTTTTTTTACTTGGTTACTTAACGACGCTGTATCAACTACGACGTTATTAAGCGTCGATGAGATTGGTGATAGTGAGATGGTATTTGGTGAGATGAGGCCAAGCATTCTCCATAGATTACGTGATATTTGTCTTACGATTGTGGAAAACCTCGAAAAGAACTCAATCAGGTAATCAGTACAAGCGGGAATCGAACCCACGCCCGACCGTAACTCCGAATCGGTAGACAAGCTCTTTAGCAGACAGAGCTATGCCGGTCGCTTATGTTACTTATTTATTTATTTATTTACTTACTTACTTATTTATTTACTTATTTACTTATTTATTCATTCAATTAATCATTTATATTTATTTATTTATTTATTTCTATAACAGGCCAAAGCCCCAATTACAATAGACAGTACAGATTTGTTTAAAAAAAGAAACACAGAATTGCATGTATCATGCAATTATGTTATGTTATGTTATGTTATGTTATGTTATGTTATGTTATGTTATGTTATGTTATGTTATGTTATGTTATGTTATGTTATGTTATATTAGTACTAGTATTGTAGCTCTACTGTACTATAACATTCTTTACTGTACTGTACTATACTATACTACAGTATACTAATATTATGCTATTTTTAAGTTGGTTACTTAACGACGTTGTATAAATTACTAGATTATTTTAGCGTCGATGGAATTGGTGATAGCGAAATGATATTAATTTGCGAGATGAGGCCGAGAAGTCGCCATAGATTACCTGACATTCGCCTTACGGTTGGAAACAACCTTGGAAAACCCAACCAGGTAATCATCCCAAGCGGAAATCGAACCCGCGCCCGAGTGCAACTCCGAATCGGCAGGAAAGCGCCTTAGCCAACTGAGCTACGCTATTATGTTTATCATTTATCGCATGACATGTCATGTTTGTCATGTCATGTCATGCGATAAATGAAAATTATATGTCATAAGTTGAATTACATACCTCGGAATGCATCAAAATATATGTTTGTCTTCAGTGCGTAATATAAGGTTGTTATTATGCAAAATAAAGAGCCCATCATATCAAGAAGAATTGGAAAGCCAAACATTGAATTGATGGTGGATTGTAAAGAGTAGAGTGTATCGTATATTCTTTTCAAGTCTGAGATTTCTATCTCAAATTTCCTTCTTGAATCCATTACTAAAAACCTTCTTCTTTTGATGTTTTGCATTCTTTCTTCAACTGTTAATAATCTATTAGCATTCATTTCTTGATTGCCGATAGTTGAAATACGATCATTCAACACTCGAAACCTATGCTGGATTAAGAAAACTAAATTACAGAACTTCAAATTCATTAGGCAGTTTATTGCAAAGACATAATACTCCACAATTCTACTTTTGTCCATCATATTCAAACCTACAATTTGAACTGTATGGCCGTAAACTGCACTCAAAATTAAAATTAAGCACACAATTTGTATTGATAATATAATACTCGATTTAATGTATAGCGGTCGAGAGTCTTTGAATAAAATTCGGTCTGTATGATTGATATTATTTAAAATAAGTCCTAATTTAGATTTATCATATAAAACAGCAAATATCAGAGAAGAAATACACGTAGCACCCTCTATTAACACGGAGAGAGTATTTGGGAACGACCAGACATTAGGAAGTGTTTGGAAAATGAGTGAATATACTACAAGAGAAAATAGTGATATTGCTACTAGAAATACATATGTGATAGCAATCTTTGAATCTTGAAGTCGTTTTTCAAGTCGACCATTTCCTACATCCACTTTTTGGAAGTGATAAGGAGCAAGACCAACAATTTTGGCGATATAATAGAGAGGGGCGATGGCAGAGTAGATGTCTTCAGGAGCCTTGCACAATCTGGAAATAAGAAACAAAGCAAATGAACAGTGTTTTACACAAATCAATTTTCATTATTGTACAAGATATAGTAATGGAGGGGGGGAGTTTAATATTTCCAAAAATGTTACTGCTGTAAGCTGTACTTAACCCCTTAAATGGCAGTTGAATCTAACATAAATTTTCATGTGCTGAAATAATTCTAAACATGGAACGACCTCGATTGACAGCTTCCGGTAAGGGAAAACCTAAAGTTCTTTGGAAGGGATATATGTTTTGTAACGATGACAATATGGAGATATGAATGTCGCACCAACTGTAAAGCAAACGTTATATTGAGAAGAACAGAACACTCATTCACGAATTGGAGAAATCTTAGGCTAACAAGATAATGAGAGCTACAAAAACGAAGCGCAAACATCGAAGTTACTGTAGTTACGTCTTCCATCATACCGGCGGTGTCCAATGTTCCCAGCGAAATACATATTTATGAAGTGTCCAGGCACTGGTGCTAAACTGTACGACGATCTGTGCAGAGAATGAGACAAGGGGTTTTGGTACACAATAATGGACTTGGTACACATCTCTGACCAATTTTAAATAGGTACGGACAGTAATGTTTGGCTACAAAATTTAACGTAGACAGCAAACTGGTAGATTTTGCCAAGAAGAATCAATTAAACTGAGCCGTTGTCCTTATTGGATATGCGACTTACTTGGTATATAACGCGGTAGTTAGATCTACAATTACGTATGGGACAGAAATTTAGGGTTGGGGACGAACGGAAACACTTAACCAGGTACAAAGCGACTTTTTAAAACGGATAGCGGGGGTGGGGAGGGGAACGGCTAACAGCGGAATCCTAAGAGAATTCGGGCGCCATAGATACTCAATAGAATGCAAAGTAAAGTACTACTTGAGGATTGTGCAAGGAGATCAGTCTCTTATTAGAGCGGTCTGTTATAGGGAGCAACTCGAGAGAAGAGACCAAGTAACCTGGGCAGGTAGATTACGCAGAGGGTTGGAGGTAATAGGCATGGGATTTATAATCGGGGAAGATTGCATGAACAAGCGAAATGTCTGGCGGAAAGCCAAGAAAGGCCTGAAGGATGTAAGACAGGCAAATAACAGAAGGGGAATGTAGGGATAAGGTTGCTCTGGAGATCCAGTCGATTATCAAAACAAATTGGGGAACCGAGTTATACCTCTATAGAGGAAGCAGAGAAGGTAGACTAGGTTTAATCTGGTTTCGTCTAGGAGCCTGGAGGGCTCTTAAAATCGTCAACGAAGAGGGGGCGAGAATATGTCCTCTTTGCGGTAGAGGCGAGACATCACACCATGTTTTATCGGAGTGTGAAGCCACAGAAGCTCTGAGGAAACAATTTCTGCCAGAGTCCTTCATTACATCTAGCAGAAGGCACTTGGCAACATACGATATATTAAATAACGCTAAATTCTGTGACAGTGTGGGAAAATTTATGGCAAAAGTTTGACAGTTAAGGGTGGAACTGGCCGAGGTGGAGGGAGCCGATGAAATAAGGGAAAGAGTTACTTATTAGTGTTGCAATGAGTAGTATTAACATTGAGCGAATGAGGTAATAGGGGATAATGTTCTTTTTGTATTTATTGTGTCTTTTTTATTTGTATTTTGTTGCGTGTGTATGTTTTTTTATGTATTACCTTTATATGTATTAGTTGGATTAGGCCTATTTGGTGCAGTTTCAATAAGGAATTGAATTGTTTATGTTTCACTGTTTTTTTTTTCTTTTCATATCTTACATTTATTTTATATTTTATTATTTTTGTGAAATTCGGTATGAAGTTAGATTAGTTATAATTGTGATAATTAATGTTAACGGTAGTAATAATAATAATAACCGTTGTTTTACTATTTTATTAAAGTAGTATTATTTTTGTTTTGAAGTTTCAAACTGTGCATAATTATAGCACGAATGGCCGTACGGGCTCGTGCGAAGGATCTTGTGTACATGAGTTTGTATAATTTATTATACATCAATAAATGTACTTTATCTATCTGCTTACAAATTGCTTTTAAGGAACCCGCAGGTTCATTGCCGCCCTCACATAAGCCCGCCATTGGTCCTAACAAATTTAATTTAAATAATAAATATTTTGCTTTGAAGTATTTCTAAATATTTTTTCTTACATAGGATAGGCCTAAACGTATTGTATTCGTTTACATACCATTAGATATGTAAACGTATTGTATTCGTTTGCATACCATTAGTTATGTAATGTATTTAATCTGAATTTCTTGGTTAAAATTTTAGTGGTATGTAATTCTTGTGGTAGGGAATGCTTTCGTCATTTTGTCTTCTAGTTTAACGCAGTCCGCCACATAGTTATGGACGGATCACGGATTATGTCTCATGAGTTACGAGTTGTGTCTAAAAATTGTCCAGACATGTCGTCCATAGGTTTTCAGGATATTTACATTTTTTCACCTCTTCAAAGGATAAATCTCCAATTTTTATGGTTCCATTTCCTACAATACTCTGGTCACGAGACATAATCACATACTTTGTCTTTTCGGGATTTACTTCTAAACCTATCGCTTTACTTGTCTCAAATAAAATTTCCGTGTTTTCCCTAATCGTTTTTAGATTTTCTCCTAACATATTCACGTCATCCGTTTAGACAAGAAGCTGATGTAACCCGTTCAATTCCAAACCCTCTCTGTTATCCAGGACTTTCCTAATGGCATACTCTAGAGAAAAGTTAAAAAGTAAAGATGATAGTGCATCTCCTTGGTTTAGCCCGCAATGAATTGGAAAAGCATCAGATAGAAACTTGTCTATACCGTTCTCTGCTGTAAGTTTCACTGAGACACATTTTAATTAATCCAACTAGTTTCTTGGGAATACCAAATTCAATAAGAATATTATATAAAACTTCTCTCTAACTGAGTCATATGCCTTTTTGAAATCTATGAATAACTGATGTACTTATACTCCCATTTTTTCTCCAATATCTGTCGAATATAAATAATCTGATCAATAGTCGATCTATTACGGCTAAAACCGTACTAATTTCATCTACATATGGAGTTAATCTTCTCAAAAGAATATTGGACAAAATTGTGTGCGACGTCAACAAAAATTATATTCCTCGAAAGTTATCACAGTTAGTCTTGTCCCTCTTCTTAAAAATAGGTATAATTATGGACTCCTTCCAAATTTCTGGTGCAAGTTCCTTTTCCCAAAAAGCAAGTAAATGTTTTAAATTTCGCTAAATAATGCGCTTCCACCCTCTTGTATTAATTCTGCTGGAATTTGATCGATACCTGGAGATTTGTACTTTTTCAGATTTTCTATCGCAATTTCGACTTCTGAAAGTGTAGGTTCGGGTATAAATGGCTCAGCAGTTTCTATTTGAATTTCGTCCCGATCATTTCTATTTGGCCTATGTACATTTAGTAGCTAGAGATCGTATTATCAGAAACTGTATAAGTTAAGAAGAGCCTGTGTTTATCATTTATTGTAGCCTACTATTTTATAATTCATTGCATTTATTAGATATGTATATGCTGCAAAACATTCTTTGATTTCTTGTTCCTTGTATGAGTGTAACACACTATATATTACTTAAAGGCAGTTTAATTCATCTTGCAGTGGTAGGACAATAGACTTCATTTTGCTCACCCTTTCTTGTTTACCGCCCTGTCTACAGAATATATTCATTGCAACCAGGCAGTGCTTGATCGCACATAATATCATCTACGATCTCTTAACCTTGATATCGCAGGGTTAAAATGAACTGATAATACTAAATTTCTAAACAAAACATATTCTTGTTGTAGTCTTAGTAAATTATGGAAAATTTAGTCGTGAATAAAAATATTTATGTACTTATTTTCAAAACATATTGCTGTAAACAATCAGATTTAATACCTCATCCTGTTATTGGTATTTAGGCCTGTATAATACGATTATGTGTAAACATTAGATCATTTCTGAAAGTATAAAAGTACGTAACGTCTAGTTTAAGTGAAATTAACTATACGTTTATTGATCTCATAATAGGAAATAAATCTAATTTCCCAAGTAAATATAAAAGAAAAGCATTCGTCTAATTAACTTAGCTTTAACTACAACGTGCGCCAGATATATGCGTTCTTTTATTGGTTATATTAGACTATACTGCCTCAAAAGAGAAATCATATTATACGCATCTGTCAATTTAGAGGGATTGTCGCCCTTATGAAAGTTCATTTTCGAGAATATTTGCTCATAAATGTATGTAAACCCAAACACAGAACTCATACGCGCTTTGCGATTGTTTTGAGTACAGAAATAATCTTTTCCCCATTGTTCTTTAAACTGGTATTTTGCGAACGACATTGCGTTGAGTTCCACCGCTATACGGCGAATACAAACCCTCTCTACCTTATCATGTGAATAACGTCTGGCCGCGAAACCAGGTGGCCCGGGTTCAAGTCCCGGTTCGGGCAAGTTACCTGGTTGAGGTTTTTTCCGGGGTTTTCCCTCAACCCAATACGAGCAAATGCTGGGTAACTTTCGGTTCTGGACCCCGGACTCATTTCACCGGCATTATCATCTTCATTTCATTCAGACGCTAAATAACCTAGATGTTGATACAGCGTCATAAAATAACCCAATAAAATAAAAAAAATCATGTCAATGATCTGTGGGATTGAACGAAGGGATCAATAACGTAGTCCAGCTTGTGACGTAATGCCACAACTATCGCTCAGTTTTACATCTATGGTATAGATACTTGTATATTTTCCGTGTGAAGAGAACAGCCTTCAGTCCAATGAGCCTTGTTATGGTCATGGACAAATAATTATAACAGCACTGTGATATATTTTGTTTGTATAGCAACTAGAGAATGCGTGGTATTGTCAACTTACGAAGCATGTAAACAACAATGGCAAGTAGGGAAAAAGACATGATTGTCTAAAACATTATTTTTTTCCATGTAGTTGTATACGAAAAATTAAGAAAATGCCGACCTCAGCATACAGTTAGTTGTCTTAATATCCCCTGAGATTTCTCATTTCAAAATGCTTCTCCACCTTCTCATTGCCTCCTGAATTACCTTGTACTTTAAAAGTAATCTTAAATGTGAATGGAATTTAAATTAACTAAAAATATGGAAACTTGCATCTGACATACATCTTACCTCTTCAATTTGTTGAACATTGTGGAGTACCAGCTTCTAAAACAAAGACTTTGCTACTGAATGTACAAGGAATTGTGTTTATATAAACATTTTGTTGTTTTCAATAAAGGAAAGGCTTTGTCAGGAATTTCAAGTTATAACTTTAGTACAACCTGTCAATAATCATGTCATATTTTCTTCAACCAACTTCTTCATAAAATATTGAATTCGTAATGAAAGAAAATGAATTACAATAAACTTTTCTTCCGCTCCATATTGCATATAAAATAAACTCTTACGAGCTTCTCATTCATCTTTTCTTCATATTGTGGCGCCATTTGGAATGTTCTCGTTGCCTCAGGGAGTTGCGCGCGCATCTAGCAAGAAGGAGGTGGGGGAAACACGAACCCCTGACGCTAGCCGCGGTATGGAGCAAGGGGGGGGAAAGCTTCTAAGATTGGGTGGAAGTAAGGAAGCATTGAATAGCGGATCCCTCACTCGAAGATCCTGAAAGCCACGCGAATCGAAGATTCCAGAAGTTATGGTGTAATAAAATAAAAGCGCTAGTGGCAGACAAGGGAGTCAGGGAGTCTTCAAGTCTACAAGTGAGTCCTCGAGCGAGCAAGGAAGCCAGCCTTCGAGAGCATCTGGAACACCGGGGTTCGGCGTGCAGTGGAACAGCATCTGGAAGACTTGGGTTCGACGTGCAGTGGAAACGCATCTGGAAGACTTGGGTTCGACGTGCAGTGAACGTGAGTGAGTGTGGCAGCGCCCACCAGGCGAGTGCGACACAGTCCGGAAGACCGGAGTTCGACGTGCAGTGAACTTGAACAGTGAGCTAGAAGAACTAGCCAAGGCGAGCGAACTGTGAACTGAGAAATGACAGTTTTGTTCTGCACATAGTGCATTGTGAACATTAATTTAAATTAGAAATACATTGTTGTTCTTCTCAATAATACACGTCGTGTATTGCCATTGTCGTCGTGTGTAGTGCAATAACGACTATTGTGTTGTTGTGTTGAGTGGAATGCCCATTGTTGTGGAGTAATTGTTAAGAATAAAAGTTACATTGTTGTCGGGTGTGTGGTGGTTACAGCAGAATAAAAGTCACAAAATGTTCCTCTTTCGTTTTTTTCTTTAATTTCATTTATCTTTTCTTACATTGACACTCTGTCGTCATTTCATTGATTGATTGATTCATTCATTCATTTGTTCATTCATTCATTCTCTTTCTCTTTCTTTATGCTTTTATTTCTATCATTTTCCTTCCTTTCCATTACTTCTCACTAATTTATTGTCATTCAAAATGTCTTCCTTTCTTACATTCTTCCTATTTATGCTTATTTCTCACATATTCGGGCATTAATTATTTTCATTCCTATATTTATTCATTATATTATATCTGCTTTTCTATTTCCTTTTCTAATTCATCCGTCCGTTCATTCAGTTATTATTTCATTTTCATATTTTGTATGTATGTATGTATGTATGTATGTATGCATGTATGTATGTATGTATGTATGTATGTATGTATGTATGTATGTATTTATTCACACTGCAATGGGTATATACCCGGTGGCAGTGGTAACTAATTACACTCAATAATGACAATAATAAACTTATTAATTAAAAATACAATTAATAATAATACTAATAATTAATATTAATAATAATAATAACAACAACAACAACAACAACAGGGAATATACTAAATTAAATGAAACGATCACTTAAAATAACATTTGCAATATTCTAATTTGTATCTTAAAACTAAGATCGAACTAAAACCCACGAATATATGTTCATATCTGCACAAGTACCTTTCAACATTTTCTTCCTTGTCATTCATTCACCCTTCCAAAGATGCACTTACTCATTCCCTCCTCTTACTTTTTTTTTACCCATAATTCATCTTATTTTTCCTATTTCTTTATCTATACATATTTCTACTCAGTTGTCATATTTCTACCATTTTCGCATTCTTATTTATCTGCTCCTTTTCCATTCTTAACTCTCTCTATTTAATTTTCCTTTCTTAGTACTGTGATATTCTGTTTGCTGACCTAAGTGTTACTTCGGCGCAGAGACTACAACGTGTTCATAATATGTGCGTCCGTTTCGTCTGCAATATTCGCCGGGCTGATCACGTAACACCATCCCTCGAAATGTTGTCCTGGCTTCGTCTAGAAGATCGTGATATTCTGTTTGCTGACCTAAGTGTTACTTCGGCGCAGAGACTACAACGTGTTCATAATATGTGCGTCCGTTTCGTCTGCAATATTCGCCGGGCTGATCACGTAACACCATCCCTCGAAATGTTGTCCTGGCTTCGTCTAGAAGATCGTAGGAAAATCCACTGTCTTTTCCTCTCTTTCACATATTGCATTTCTTCACTCCTGTCTATTTTGCGTCCCGTTTTCAAAATTCATTTTCCCACCATAATCTAGACACACGATCACAACACTCCTCAATATTATCCATTCCCTCCCACCGAACATCCTCATATTCATCTCCTTTCACTGTGGCTCCTCAACTTTGGAATTTTCTACGGAGTAATGTCAGGGACTGTCAGACATCAAACCAATATAAGAATAGGCTAAGGAAATATTTTTCAAACAATTCTCCTTAACAATAATAGCTGTTTCAAGTTTCTCAGTGTTTCATGGTCATATATATATATATATATATATATATATATATATATATATATATATATATATATACGGGGTGTTTCAAAAATACGGGGCATAATTTCAGGTATGTATTTCCCACATGTAGACAATCAAAATAGTTCATTACAACATGTGTTCGGAAATGCTTCATTTCCGAGTTATGGCCTTCACAACATTGAAATTCACCGGAACGTTTTTCTTTCCGCAGGTCGTTGTCATTACAGAAGATGTTCAAAATGTCCACCTCCTGCTTGAATACGGACCTCACATCGATGTCTCATTGACCTGCGAACACGATTCCAAACTCCAGGAGTATTGCGTATGTCCTCAGAACATGCCACAATTCGATTCTGAAGGGATTCCAAATCAGGCACCGGAGACAGTCGTATGAGGAACATTGACTTGCAACGCTACCCTTCGTGTGCTGATAGAAGGAGTCATGTTCACAGCCTCCAGAATTTCCTCCTGTACTTCTGGAGTTGTAGATCTTGGTCGTCCCCTTCCCAAACCAGGAGAGTTAAATTTTCCATAATTGCACAGACGGTAATGGAGACGTACAAATGTCTTCCGATCTGGACATTGTCGCTGTGAGTACCTCTCCTGGTACAAACGACGAGCCAGCGCAGCATTGCCGTCCGCCTTACCGTACATGAAGTGTATCTCTGCCAGCTCTTGATTTGAATACATGTCGCACAGCCTAACGCCTACACAACACTGAATGTAACCTTCGCCTCGGAATGAACTGTCAGAGTGCCTTCTTAATGTCTCCTTTGACGGCAACGACCTGCGGAAAGAAAAACGTTCCGGTGAATTTCAATGTTGTGAAGGCCATAACTCGGAAATAAAGCATTTCCGGACACATGTTGTAATGAACTATTTTGATTGTCTACATGTGGGAAATACATACCTGAAATTATGCCCCGTATTTTTTAAACACCCTGTATATATATATATATATATATATATCACAGAATAAATATTTAAATTATATTCTTATTATTATTATTATTATTATTATTATTATTATTATTATTATTATTATTATTATTATTATTATTATTATATTACTTACAGTCTTTTAAGGAACCCGGAGGTTCATTGCCGCCCTCACATAAGCCCGCCATAGGTCCCTATCCTGTGCAAGATTAATCCAGTCTCTATCATCATATCCCACCTCCCTAAAATCCATTATAATATTATCTTCCCATCTACGTATCGGCCTCCCCAAAGGTCTTTTTCCCTCCGGCCTCCCAACTAACACTCTATATGCATTTCTAGATTCGCCTATACATGCTACATGCCCTACCCATCTCAAACGTCTGGATTTAATGTTCCTAATTATGTCAGGTGAAGAATGCAATGCGTGCAGTTCTGTGTTGTGTAACTTTCTCCATTCTCCTGTAACTTCATCCCTCGTAGCCCCAAATATTTTCCGAAGCACCTTATTCTCAAACACCCTTAATCTATGTTCGTCTCTCAAAGTGAGAGTCCAAGTTACACAACCCTAAAGAACAACCGGCAATATAACTGTTTTATAAATTCTAACTTTCAGATTTTTTGACAGAAGACTAGATGATAAAAGCTTCTCAACAGAATAATAACACGCATTCCCCATATTTATTGTGTGTTTAATTTTCTCCCGAGTATCATTTATATTTGTTACTGTTGCTCCCAGGTATTTGAATTATTCCACCTCTTCAAAGGATAAATTTCCAATTTTTATATTTCCATTTCGTACAATATTCTCGTCACGAGACATAATCATTATTATTATTATTATTATTATTATTATTATTATTATTATTATTATTTCTTCCCCTTTGATATTATAGTAATTTTCTTTATCCTTTTATTTCTTAATTTTCATCTCCCTATGTACTTGTATTTCCTTTGTATTTGTACTGGTAGGCCTACTATACACAAATTCAGAAAAATACAAATATATTTTCTTTTCTTCTAAATTCCCCTTTCCAAAACTTTCCCAAAGTCTTCTTCTTCCCTTCATTTTTTCCTATTTTCTACTTACTTTCTTTTTCCAGCTTTCTAATTTGTCTTCTCTTTCCTCTATCCTTTCTCTTTCCCTTTTCATTCCTATTTAGTTCTTTTATTTAACTTATTCACTCTGCGCCCTCCTCTTTAGCCTACTCTTCATTTTCTCTTTTGCTGTCTTCCTCTTTCCATAAGTTTCCCTCTTCCTTCTTCCCCTTGCTACTTCCTTCCTCCTATTATTTATTTTTCTCTTATTTCTTTCTTTCCTCTTTCCATTTCCTTCTTCATCCTTCGTACTTCGTTCCTTTCTTCCGCATTTATTGTTCTTCTTTCCTATTTTTCTTATTTCTTCTGTTTTACTTTTTCCTATATTTCCTCTGTCTTTCGTCTTGCTTTTGTTCTTTATTTTTTATTTTGTTATTACTTTCTTCCCCTTTGCTTCTTGCTTTATATTTTCTACTTTTTTTCTTTACCTCTGTCCTTCTTTCTTACCATTTCTGATATATTCATAATTATTTATTTTTCTTCATGTCTCTCCCTCTCGTTCTCCTTCCTCTTTGATTTACTTTTTGTGTCTATTTTATCTTTTATTATTTCCAGTGGCGTAGCGTCAATGTAAGCTGAAAAGCTCAGCTTCCCCAGTTAAAAATAATTTCATAACAAACCTGCAGTTTATGAACAAAATTATTTATTAATTTTAATAGAATTTATATTTACGCGTTAAATATTGTGATGCGGCAGCTTAGGATGATTTGTGATGCAGCAGTAAACATGAAGCCTGCACACACCAGCATCCAATCCCCTCATTCTTCTTTGTAACCCAACCTGCAGATTTTCCATTTCTTTCTAACAAAACTACCCTGGTCGCAAGGCTCGCAAGAAGCTATCTTTAACATTGAAAAGAATTTAGTTTCCGAGTCATCCCTTTCGTGAGTTGTGTTTAGTTGAAATGTTACTGTGTATTGTGGCTGATATAATAAATAATGAGTGAAATAACAGTTTCTGACACCAATTTACTTGAATGTTTAAGACAATTACATTTTCAAGACTGACTTACGAACAAAAGTGTGATTTAAAAAACGACCGACTCCCTTGCTATCAGTGAAGGACACAACCAAGACAGACGCATACTTACGTAAGTAATTACTAATACTGTATTTATTGACCGTTAATATTGTGCTATCTCCAAAATATATGACAGGGAGTAAGCTAATGTTAAATTATATTTATACGTGTCTATTTGTTAGAGATATGTGTAAACCATGAAATCATAATTTACTACGTACTATTTGATGTCATGTCTTATCGGTGTTACGAGGTTCCAACCAATCTTCGGACTGCGGACATTGACTACTATTTATTTTAAGACTATATTTTTGCAATACGTTTTCTCATATGTACAGTATTGGCAAAAAAAACTGGACCGACCCTTGTAGCTGATTTCAGAGCCTTGTTCACTCCAGAGCACGATAGACTGGTAACTAAGACTTTCGTGGTTCGAAACCTGCCTGGGAAGGAAACTTTTTTTTTTCCTTATTCAAATTTATTCCCAATACTTTTCGATTGCTGGTAAAATTCATGTTCTGGGAATAATAAGTTAATTAAGTAGTAAAATATCGCTCCAATCGAAAAGTATTGGAAATAAATTTGAATAAGGAACAAAAAAAAAGTTCCCTTCCCAGGCAGCATTCGAACCACGAAAGTCTTAGTTATCAGTTTATCGTGCTCTGAGTGAACAAGGCTCTGAAATCAGCTACAAGGGTCGGTCCGGTTGTTTTTTGCCACTAGTGTACATGGAAGACAATTTGAGTTAGCTTCCCCTGCTCAAAATTTCATGCTACGCCACTGAATTTATTTCTTCTTTTTTTTCTACTTTCTTTCTTACCTAGAATTTTCTTCCTTGTTTTCTCTTTCTTCTCTCGATCCTTCTCTTCTTGATTTCATTATCTAATTACGCTAAGTACTAAAGTAGCAATCATATTTAATTGTTTACTTTTTATACGAAATTGCTGAGCCAATCAATTAATCATCACATGCTCAACACTCTAATTAAACTGTGAACTAATTAAGCAGTAACTCTTGTCTAGGAAGGCAACCTGCTGTTGATGTGTTCCATAAAGTTTCGACCCAAGATGAGAGTTTCTGATAGTAAAGAACATAACTTCCATATCTACTTTACCATAAAACCATTGTATTATTTATCGAAGGTTATAGGATTGGCTCCATTTCGTTTCGTTACATCCTCACTACAAAATGGCGAATCGTATAAGTTTCTTGAAGAATCATTATATGGAACTGTGTACACTTCTGTAATTATCTCTGTGCTGATTTCTCTCTTCCTAATTGCTGTTTTTTGTTACCCCACCAACCATGAAGAAATTATTTCAACGAAAGAATTGTTTGATATCGAACAATTATGTCCTGTGCCTATTACGATAACGACATTAATTCTGTGTTTGACAAAAGTTCGTAAAAATTTCTTGAATGTTCTTCAGAATATGTCTCTTGTGGATCGTCTATTGATGGACAATATGAGCACTTCCTACGCTGTTAGTGAGAAAGCTTTGAGAGTTAAGGTTATTATTTTAATACCATTCCTCTTTACAATGTGGTGTCTTGATTTTTGTGCCTGGCGAAATTGTGGTTCCTTGTTTGTAATTTATTTTTTTTCCATTTGTAGCTGTGCAGTACTATATGTAACAGTGTTCCAGTTCGTAAACTTTGTTTGCCTTATAAAACACAGACTTCAGTTACTGAATAACTATCTAACTGTTTCGGATGTGTCTGCCAACAAGGACACATATGTAAATATTGGAGAGAAATTAACAAATATTATAGATATTCGTCAGTTCCGGATATTTCTAGGTTATGCATTGCCAATAGACTCTTTTTCTGAAAGAAAGTTTTTCAGAATAACCCAATCCTGGACAGTGAATTCTGTAGCAGAGGGACGTCCTGGACTGTTTTGGACTAAAATTGGAACAGCACGTATAAGATCTTTACGTTTTATTCAAGACACAATATCAGATATTGTTACCTCTGTGAGTAAAATGTATGGCTTGCAGATATTGATGATAATGGTCGTTACCTCAATGAGGATCATTTCAAATTTAAACTACACAATTTTGTCAGCTACGTCTCACATACCTGAAAGTAATCAGCCTGTATTCTGTACAATAATGACCAGTTTATGGGTTTTGATTAATACGTTGGTGTTGCTTGCCATAACAGCGTCCTGCGATTCCGCTAGCACCGAAGGAGATCGTTCAGTAATCCTGTTACAGAAGATTCTTCTTGTACCGGACTTGCCACCCGATATTTTGAAAGAAATCCAATTGTTCCAGCAACAACTTCAAAACAGGAAAGTAATATTTACAGCTTGGGGATTCTTTACTATTAATTATTCCATTTTAGGATCAATTGCAGGAGCGGTTACAACTTATCTCGTCATTCTGGTACAATTTAGTCCTGTATCCGATCTAGATTTCTGATAATTGGTCATAGTCTATATGTATTATGGCTGAGTTTTATATCCAATCTAGATTTCTGATACTTGATCATATATGTGTTATAATTGAGCCTTGTATCCGATATAGATTTTAGATAATTGGTCCTATATCATTCAGCCTTGTATTCGATCTAGATTTCTGATAAATGGTCATATATGTGTTATAATTGAGACTTGTAGTCGATATAGATACCTGATAATTGGTCATATATGTATTATGATTGAGTTTTGTATCCGATCTAGACTTATGATAAATGTTCATATATGTATTATGGTTGAGTTTTATATCCAATCTAGATTTCTGATACTTGGTCATATATGTGTTATAATTGAGCCTTGTATCCGATATAGATTTCTGGTAATTGGTCCTATACCATTCAGCCTTGTATTCGATCTAGATTTCTGATAAATGGTCATATATGTGTTATAATTTAGTCTTGTATCCGATATAGATTTCTGATAATTGGTCATCCATATGTGTTATGATTGACTTTGTATTCGATATAGATTTCTGGTAATTGGTCCTATACCATTCAACCTTTTCGATCTAGACTTCTGATAAATTGTCATAATATGTGTTGTAATTGAGTCTGTGTCCGATATAGATTTCTGATAATTGGTCATACGAGTATATTTATTATCACTGAGTTTTGTATTCGATCTAGATTTCTGATAATTGGTCATATATGTATTATGATTCAGTTTTGTATCCGATCTAGATTTCTGATAATTGGTCATATATGTGTTATAATTGAGTCTTGTATCCGATATAGATTTCTGATAATTGGTCATATGTGTTATAATTGAGTCTGGTATCCGATATAGATTTCTGATAATTGGTCATACGAGTATATGTATTATCATTGAGTTTTGTATGCGATCTAGACTTCTGATAATTGGTCATATATGTGTTATAATTGAGTCTCGTATCCGATATAGATTTCTGATAATTGGTCCTGTATCATTCAGCCTTGTAGCCGATCTATATATCTGATAGTTGGTCCTATATGTATTACCACTGACACAAAAATAAAATAATTGTGTTAAAAACCTATAATTTTCATTTTAATTATTTTATTTATGTATTTATTTGTATACCTCGTTAATATTACGCATAATACATATCTTCTTCTATTTAATTGTGCCATGTTTGAAGACAACTGTATGAATTTCCTCCGGTTGATTGCTCCATCTAACGTTTGCCGTAAAAATCCCTCGATTTCAATCCTACGGAACATAAGATACGACGTAGTAGTTAACTGAACTGTTACAGTGTTTGTTTACCACAGTCGATTCCCGAATTGGATTCCAGTGAGCTGAATTGCATCTTGAGATTCATAGAAATTGTGACTGAAAGATGTTGTATTCTACCAGAATTTCACGATATTGTACATTAATTTTTAGGTACCTATGCTTTCATTCCACAATGTCTGACAGGAGAAGTAAACATTGTCGGCAGAGGAGGGGAGAGTTCCTTTTTATCGTATGCAAAATAATGCTTAAATAGTTTATTTTCAAGTAGTCATAAATATAGTAGGTACTATTTATCGAAACTATTTCATTTTTTAGTGATGTGGGTAAACACATTAAAGTTTTGAAATAAAAAAAAATGATTACTCTAGACCAGGACTGTACACGATTTGTACTCATTGAGCAGCCTCGCGACTTACGAATGGAATAGATTGCTTAGAACGCTCAGACGCCGTACGGAAAAAGAGAGAGAGGAATTAAGATGTGAAAGAAGGAGTTGGGAGTTTACAGGCGGCTGAAAATGTATACAAATACACAGAAAAAAGTAGCTTTTTCATATGGAGTTAGAATTAATTGATTTTCTTTGTATTTATTTTGAGAGTACATTAATTCCTACATTATTTTTTAAATACACCAAATTAAAGAAATTATGAAGGGTTCAGAGTCATAGTGGGCCAAGCGCCATTTATTAAAAACGGAGAAAGCAAGGGTAAATTTAAGTGAATACCATAGTTTAATGAAGATTGCCATATCATTTAGTTTTAATGTGTATACTTTATATTGCTAGCTACATGTTTCCATTGAATTATGGTAACAAGGTCATTTTAACCCTTGATTTCTACGGATTTATTAAATGGCGCTTGTCCCACTATGGTTCTGAACCCTTCACATTTGCTACAATCAATAGAGAAAAGTTATTTGTAGCAAACGAACACGAAAAAACACTGTTAAAAGTAATAGAACTTTGCACTATTGTTCATATCTTTCCTTTGAAAACGAAAGTTACATATGAACATGAAAATGTTTAAAATTTCAAATATGTATGGATTTATTACCGTCAGAATTACTTATCAATAATTAAACATTAAACCATTAGATTATTACATAAAATGGTACGTAATGACCGACGAACGTTTTCGCCATGAATATGGCATCCTCAGGTCTCATCGAAGCAAAGACACATAATGAACACTTATAATTTCTGGTTTAAATACAATCATTAAAATTGTTTAAAAAAGTTAAAATGATAGGCAGTGTGAACATATGTTATTATGAACATACGTGTAACATAAAATTTAAAACCATACAAAGTATTGAGATAACAAACAATGTACTAATGGTTAAATGTACAATGAGATAAAATAATTTAACAATCTTCAATTGCAGGTGGTCATAAATTACAAAATAGTAGAACATGCTATGGTAGCCTATATAGCTTGCGGTTTGGTCAGCATTCTCCACAACTAAATTTTGTGATTTTGGTTTCATACACCGCTCATACAGCAACACAAGCGAGCTATATACCATAGCTTGTTCTACAATTTTGTAATTTATGACCACCTGCAATTGAAGATTGTTAAGTTATTTTATCTCATTGTACATTTAACCATTAGTACATTGTTTGTTATCTCAATACTTTGTATGGTTTTAAATTTTACTAGTTGCTTGTGCAGCAAATGCTGCAAAATAAGTCCATAAGAAATTCAAATAAAAAGTTATTTTGAAAGTTATTTGCTTCCATAATAATGAAACTTACTCCCTCTGAAATTTTTTTTATGCCAAATACTTTTCCTTGAACCTATCCGTCTTCAGTTCTTGAGTTTCAATGCGAAATCGCAAGTAATAATGTCAGGACGATCAGCGAGTTTTTCATGTGGGAGTAATGAAATAGCTATTTCAGGTCAATGTGGATTGTAGGTGAAAGTTAAGAAAATGTAAGGTTTGCCATGCTTTGAACAAAAGACTTAGCATCTTGGTATAGCTTCTGCATGTTTCGTGAACTACCCTGAAATGTAGAGGGCAGAATCACTTTTTCCCACTAAGAGATCTTGCTGAGGTGATCAAGAGACTACAAAATCTTGTAGGCCTCTTATTTTATAAGTAAGTAATTTTTGCGCTTCCTCCAGACAATACTGATCTACTAAATACTGCTGGATTAATTTGTGTAACAATTAATGTTATCCCGTATATTTTCTGTAATATAGGCTGTTGTGAAGAATCTGTTGCTGAGATGCTGAAAATGAGGCGAATGATATGTCAGAGTTGTAGAATCGTATATGCGCCCTATATAAAATTGTCCATCGTAAATCGTTAGCAGTTTCAGTGTTTCATTCGTTGCTGGTTGCGGGAAATAAACTTACTCATCACGGTAGCAAGAAGTGATATGGAATGCTATTTTTCCTACAACAATATATGCTTGGCAGCGATCACAAATCCAATCGATTAAAACAAAGAAATATTAAATTAATTTTGATGTAGTTTAAAGACGCAGTTAAAGTAGGAAGCATGACTCAATTACTACCAAGGAAAATTAGAAAATCAGACATATAAATATTTATATCACACTGCCATTAAATATATGAAAAAGACTCACACTACTTGATTAATAACTATAAAAGTATTTCATGAAGATCTAATATAAAGTATTCTTTCTCTGCGTATACTTACTTAAAGCTCCAAAAGGTTTCACTTTCATATCATCAGTATACCATTGTGTTGCATTAACTATAATAATATTTCATTTTTAACGGTAATGATGTCATCAAACATTCTTAACTTTTGTAGTTCTTAATATCCAATACACAGCTGTACTCGGAAAACTACAGACCAGAGAATCAGACCTGTAAATTATTTTTTATACGTTATCAAAAAATTACAGAAATGAAGATGGACATTATGATGTGAAAGAATCTGAGCCATCTGAACTCTATGTCAGCAATCATGTAGGTCATGGCCTTCGTGTAATAGTCTATTGTTTATTGTAGTGTGTGTTTTGTTTTATTCTGAAATGCAATGAATTAGTTCTCAAAACTGACGAAAGATGGATTTTGGAAAATAGGAAAATGAAGTATGAAAATTGACATTTCACTAAAAACTACTATTTTTCTGAAAAACTTTTGGTTCCAAGCTTCTAAATCAGGGGTCATTTATTAAAATCCGTTCAGCCGTTTTCCCGTAATTTCCATTACCAGTCCAAATTATATATATAGAAGATGTTACACGTATGTTCATAATCACATATGTTCACACAGCCTATCATTTTAACTTTTTTAAACATTTTTAACGATTGTATTTAAACCAGAAATCATAAGTGTTCATTATGTGTCATTGCTTCGATGAGACCTGAGGATGCCATATTCATGGCGAAAACGTTCGTCGGTCATTATGTACCATTTTATGTAACAATCTAATGATTTAAATGTTTGATTATTGATAAGTAATTGTGACGGTAATAAATCCATACATATTTGAAATTTTATTATTATACTTATCGGACCCAACATGCCTTTGAAAATGAAAATGTTTGTTGAAAAGTAACGAAACTTAGCCTGCATTTAAAAAAATGTTATGAAGTATTGTTCTAAGATCAATTTTATCACACTGTAATTGAAACTTCAGTGATAAACTATAATGTTATTTATGGTTATTTACCAGCATATCAATACGTGGTTTTATGTTATTTGCAGCTGAAAGGAAAAGAATTGATCTCACGGAAACATCAGCTAGAGATGCTCGATGCCTGCTCAACATGTGACTAAGGGTTGTTTCCGATCTCTGATAGGTAACGAATTTGAATGACATCATGTGCATCAGGAATTACACCGACATGCGACAGCTCAATTGCGGCAAGAGGTGTCATAGCAGTAGTGAGTGATTTCATAATCAGAGTGCACAGTGTATCACGGTAGCAATGCCCAAGAAAATCGAGCCTTTTTGGGAGCGGTACGTAACAACCCTTTCTTATGCCAGGTACACTTACATGAAATCATCTTTTGTGTACCTAATAAGACTGGCAAAGCTCGGATGGGATTAATTCCAGAGTGGAAAAAGCAAGCAAGTCCATCACCCGTTACAAGTCACCGCACCCCACGAGATGATACAAATTAATTCCATTCGAGCTTTATTAAGTACACAGAAGATGCCTTTCTTGGAAATAACGAAACCTCGTTTATTGCAGGCTTCTTTCATTTTCACTTAACTGTACTTGGTATTGGAAAGGGTCGTAATATACCCCTCCCAAAAAGACTCGATTTTCTTGGGAAATTCTGCTATGAGTCGCCGTGCACTCTATGATATCACTCACTACTGGTATGTCACCTCGCGCCACAGTTCAGCTGTCATGTGACCCCTGACGCACATGATGTCATTCAAATTCTTTATCAGAGATCGGAAAGAACCCTGCTTACAAATATTTACAACCTACTTCAGGATACAGAGATAGTTTTAATTCGTCAACTTTTCTCTTGTGATCTTCGCCAACAAAATCATCATATACAGCTTTATGTATGGCGCATTATATTATGTTTTCGTCTTCCTTTTATAATTTTTGACATATACGGCACTGAAAATGGTCTCCAGCTGCGACAGAAAAATAACAGCTTTCCCATGACATATGAAAAGAATATGTTTGTGATCCTGATCAAGTTTCTTTCGTTTCCCTACGTCCATTATGCACTACAGATAATTACAACTCAGGAAAGAAGAGAATATTGAAGAATTCTGAACAGTTAACTACAGCACCCACCCCTTCTCCTCCACCACAACCATACCACCCCTACTCTGCGCTCGCGAGTCATTTCTTCGATTCGTCCTCCTCGCCTTCAATCAGCACCGTTTGGACAGGGTTGTTTAAGAGTAAATCTTTCACCTTAAAATATTTTTTGAATTTAAACATAATTTTTTAATATAAATTCACTACATGCCTGTGATTAGATACAGTCTATTTACTTATTATAGCAAACAATGGTTTTAAATTTTAGCTACTTATAGCTAATAGATACTAAAACACACCCTACCAAAATCATTAATATATCTGCAATATTATCGGCATAGGGCTTATACCAATAATCACCGTCAAAATATATACGGAGTGTTTCCGAGGTGGTGTTACAAACTTTCAGGGATGATGGGGAAGAGCACATGTATCAATTTGAGATAAAGAGCCCTGGTCCGGAAATGACTGAGTCGAAAGTTATAAGCAAAAATATAGTTGTGTGGAAATGGAATTGTAATTTCGCACCACGTGCCCTCCTTCCCTTAACCTTTGGAACAGTCGTGGAAAGATGGTATGGGCCGAATGTCTCCTACATGGATACTTAGCCCGATACAATCTGTGAGCTTGTCTACTGTTCCCATTGGTTCATCCGTATTCGAAAATCAGGTCTGCATATTTCGCTCTCGTGTACTCCTCCATTTCACTAGGACTGATCGACTGGGCACTGCAACTTGTACACATACACTGCTGTCTACAGACGTGCATATCAGGACCGACCATGTCCGTTACACATTACGCTATCTGCATTGCTTTAGTGTAGTTTCCTGTCCCCATCCCTCAGACAGCACACTGAACGGAATACTGTAAGTAGACAACGTAAACAACGTCAGATGAATACAGTATGTGTAAGATGTACAGATAAATACACATAAATAAGGTGTACAGAGGAATAAAATTATTCCATTTCCACAGAACTATTTTTGCTTATAACTTTCGACTCTGTCATTTCAGGACCAGGGTTCCTTATTTCAAATTGATATATGTGCCCTTCCCCATCATCCCTGAAAGTTTGTAAAATTAGCCCGGAAACACTCTGTATATATATTCCATATATATTACCTGTATATATATGTTTAAATAAAAAAAGTTAACGTGAAATATTTACTCTAGGTAACCATTCTTTTTGCATTTTAAAGTTTAAAATGTATATACACATCACCAAAAAATGAAAGAGATGTGACAAATAGTAATTATTATTTTTATGACTACTTGACGATAGGCTATTTTTACCATTATTTTGCATGCGATAAAAGGAATTCCTCTTAAATTTAAATTATTATTCCATCGTGTTGGTTTAATGTATTTAGTCTAAATTTGTATTGTATAATTAATTACAGTTAAAAATTAACTTGTCTTATAATAGTTCTTATAGTTAAAAAGTGTCTTTCAAATAAATACTTTTAGGCCCTGTTATAATTACACCACACATTTCAAAGAGAACTACATTTTATTGCATTCGGAAATAACTTTTAGTTTGATTTTGTTTCTTCATTGAGAAATAGAAAAGTATTACTTGCGTAATCAGCAACGAGTAAAAAACTTATTTCATACCGATATTTTATAAGAGGGTTTATTCAAATAACTAGGGAAGATATCAGTACACATTAGGTTAAGTGGTATTGCGGTAATGTCTATTGAAGAGAAAGTAACCATGAGATGGGTGATGTCATTCAGGATATTCTTTTGTCATTTGCTCTTTCATGTTGCTCAGTAATATTACTTACAGAGTAAATCTCACGTACGACTATTGTAAAACACAGTTGCGTGTATGCGCATAACATGAATCTTTTATATGGGAAGCTTTAAAGTATCGCCTTTGAGTAACGCAATCATTAATTCTAATTGATTGTGTTGTTTCCAATGCTAAAGACATGATAGGTAAGTCATTGACTGTTCCTAACTGTCCTTGACTTAATGCCCATTTTCAATGTGTATCTCGTGAAGTTTCGTTTCGAGTAGCTATCTCCAGTGGCGGCTGGTGACCAAATTATTCTGCGGGGCACAACTTAAAGCACTAATATTGGATTAATTGAACCCATAGGTTCCTCACTATACGAACATAGGCTTGGCATACTGAATAATTGCTGAAAATTTAAATAGCAAAATGTAAATATAAAGAATATATATACACTAACCTTTTTATTTATAGATGAAGTCCATTCTTCGATCCTTAGTTCGAAGAAATACTTCGATAACTCGCTGGTTGAAGTTAGGAATCAAACCCACCATTTTACTCTTAATTGAAAGCATTGCTAATGCTGTCAGTCTTTCTTGGCGCGAACTCTGTTATCGAAATCTAACTGCCTTCCAATTAGTTCACTAACTTTATTCATATTGAAATGATCAAATACACAAGCACTCAACGAACACTAATATAACTAACTGCACACTTGAAATAGAAAAGAAGAGAATTTTTAATAACACTCAGAATTTTATTATTGCCGCTACAAATACAAACGCAGGAACCGATAACATGTATTTCGTACGGTTGTCAATGTTGCCAACACTCTTATTAAAAAGCACAGCCTACCATAATTTTGAATATAGCTAAACTTCTATATTAACATTGTTAAACGGTTTAATTTTAATAGCTAAATTAATCGGAAAACATAGTAAGGCATTACCTCTTACATGAAATACAGCAATTATAGTAACTAATCTAAAAAAAAACTAGATCTAGCTACAGAATAGCTAAGCTGGCAACTCAATTGATTCTTCAGGCCATGACAGTGTTACCATCATACTTCCATACATAACGCCTTCCTCATCCGTGTTCTACGTTTTAAAACCATTTGCGCATGTGCACAGAATGGCCACGCGAATGACTGAGCCCTGCCCGACGCTTCCCCTCTCATCTTCTCGATCCCCGCATCCATCACCTCACACCGCTCTCCTGCATTTAAAACTCTGAGTAGTTGTGCGCATGTGCAAAGGATGGACACTACAACTCCGGTGTCCGAGACAGATGTTTCCACGATTTCACTCGCTCGACGTACCGGTAGCTGAAGTCATTCACATTTCACAGTATGTTTATACCTGAATGGAAACTCTTAAATCATTAAGTTTTGAGCGGATAATTTTAATAAAAAAATTGCTTTATTTTTTTGTGGGAAAATAAAACGAATGGGAGGGCACGTGCCCATGTGCCCCTTAACGCGAGCCACCACTGGCTATCACTATGCATAGGTCATCCAAACTTTGAATGTTCTCTTTCACAGTTCCTTAGATACAGTAAGATAAGACAAGCTGTTTATTAGCTTTGAGAACTACACTGAATTCATGGCATCATCAAAATAAATAATAACCAGGGTTAGGATTCTAAGGATTAGCCTTTTATGTTCCTTATAAAGTATCTAGAATATTTTAACACAATTGTACGTCTCGTGCATCCTGCGTTAAATATATGAATCTTATAGAACCTAAAAAAAAAGGCTAAATGACACATATAAACCTAAAAAGGGCTAAACGAAGCATAAAAGGCAAGAAAGACTAAATAGGGGGGAAAAAAACTAAAAAATATAAAACGTTATATATACCATTATACAAGTCCTAAGTATATGAAACAGTAAACAATATACGAAAGAAACGAATAGCTATACCAAAAATGCATTTAAATTTCGAGATTAACACATTGTTGTCTACATTCAATTGTTGAATCAGACATATTCTGGAATCTTTCATTATTTAATTATAGTCCCGTCGCTCTAATTTCCGGCAGCCAATCGCGTTGCAGGTTGGCTACATTTTTGAACGTGTGCGTCTTGTGATTCGCTGAGGAAGACGTTATCCATTTCTTAAGGCTAGATAAATGCTTAATATAATCGTCCGCCATTTTGGCTCTTTCGTTGGCGTTCGCAGAAAGCACACGAGGACGTTATTTGCCGCTCAATTATTTCCTGAATTACAGTGAGTTTGATTTATTATCATAGGAACTACGACATGATAATGTTTAACGGTGTGGCAAATAGATTCCTCGTATGGTAGCTCCGCAACGAAAGAACAAAAATGGCGAACGATATTACCTACCTAGCGTTTATAGAGCTTTCACTTCCTAAGACGTAAGCAAAGAGGAGGAGTCATGCCGGGAATAACAGCGTCGCCACTATAGTTTTTTGCTAGCATTTCACAGACGTGGTTGAATAAATTTTTACTTCTTGGCACAGTTATAGATAGTGTACACATGCCTAAATTTTCAGCATCACACGCAAACCTACATCGGAAGTGGATAGGCCACGATTCAAATTTCACAACAGCTTGCGAAAAAATCTGCTGCCAAGCTTGTCGAAAAAAAAGTACGTAGGCAATGCATAATCCTATTTAACTTAGTTTTAATAAATTTCGAGTTGAGTGTACTTTTTTTTATCTTTTTTGCGAATATTTTGTAAAACATTAGCTAAATTGAAAATTAACATGAGACAACAGTTATTTCTTTTTTAATTTTCCACAACATTTTTCTGAAATATTTTGTTAAAAGTACCTGAAGCTATACATCGTTTGGGAAGTGCGTCTATATCGTTGAAACAGTCTATAGACACTGTTGTGTCAGTATCTGCCTCGATGGTGATTGCAGGACCTGTGGATATAGCTTGTTCCCTAAAAACTAAAACGGATTCTTGAGCGAAACCCAGGATTTGACAAAATGAAGGAAATGTGTGCAGTTCTTGAAGGGGAAAAAATTACAGGCAAATTACCTTGTGGTCCAGCATCTGTTGCAGCAATGAAGTTAGCTCCCATGACAACCTGTGCCGTTGAAAGGTCATTTTCATTATAGGGGCATTCCATGTCAAATCAACACAAAAAAGTGGACTTTTCAACCCGACCACCTCAGATTTTCATTAAGTTTGGTGGGATGGTAAAGAACCTTAAGTTAAGTAATTATGTAAAATTTTAGCCCTCAATAATGCACGATATCCATACAGCAATTCTGTCAATACGAGAAAAAATGTAAAAATGTCGCATACTATGCCATTAAAAATAATTCATAACTTCTCTTCTAATTGAGGTAGAATCTTAAACTTGGGCTTATTTTAAAGCTAAGGGATCATACGTTTCAATAAAAATAGGTTTGCATCAAAGTAATGAATTCTTTATTGAATGGTCACGTGAAACACATTTTAACGTTAAATATCTATAAATGCGGGACATAAATTATTTCGCGAAAAATGTATGTTATAGAGGTAAGAGTATTCTCCCCTTGGTGTAAGTTTCATTTTGGAAACGTTTCAGGAATATCAGTAAAAAAATATATCAATGTATTGGTTTGTAGCACTTAAACCCGTCTTACACCAACACTGCATGCGCGCGAGTTCGTACTTGTCTGATAAGCTGCGTCGTAGATCTGTCAGGCCGTCATGAGTGGCAGTTTATACAGTCTTCAATTTATACAAAACGTGCCATCTGTTTCAAGTGCAGTGTCGTTAGTTTTCGTAGTATGTGGTAGTTTTGTGCGATGTAATGGAGTCGCGTTTTAAGTTATAGGTCTATGTTTGCTGCAATCCCTTCGAGAAATCAAGGCATTGTAATTAGAAGAAAAATTTAAGAAGTGTTATATCGTGGATGCTTAATGTATTTCCTGATTTAAAACAGGAACAAAAGGTGTGCGCTATGTGTCGCAAAGAAATAAAAAATATAATATGATGCTATTACGCAGAATCCTCATAATGACTCTAGTAATGAAGAATACGTCGACTCTACAGCAAATGTAAGTTCGTTAAATACAAATATTTTTGACCAAGGTGTGTTCCTTATTAAACAAGAAAGGCTACAACAGAGAAATATAAGAGACAGAAATTTGAAAATATTGTAAAAGACAAAGTCTTCGATATTAAAGATGCCGAGGAACCAGGACCTTTCTGATTCTGAAATTTTGTCTCAGTTGCAGGAAAATTATCAAAATTCAGGTAAAAGTGAGAAAATCACCATTTTAACACTACTACATAAACGCTGGAGCGTAAATAATATAAAAAAGGGTTTCTTTCAGCTTTCGAATACATAATTCGGAAAGCCAAAGTCCTGGCAAAGGGAAAGGGAATTTTGTGTTCACCAAATCCGAAACCTGGAAAACCCTTGCTCGCGGCTGTTGCCGGTAAAGTTAAAGAATTCTGTTGTTCTGACGAGATAAGAAGAATGATGCCTGGTAAGAAATATTTGTTGTGATTAAAGAATCAGGAAGTAAATCACATGAGCAGAAATTAATTATATGCAGTGTTTAAAAATTCTAACCCTGACCAAGAAATTGTATTCTAGCTGGAGTTAGTGGACTATACTGTCTGTGTTTGTGTCCTATCAGAATGTAAAACTTATGCCGGAAGCAAGTTATTAAAGTTTCAGGTCTACGTGGATTTCAAGAAAATTTTTCTTTATACTTTCCAACTTAACATTTCTTGGCTACTATGGCGTGCAATCCTCCTCATATAAATTGCTTGTTCAGAAAATGTACAGGATGTCCTGAACCATTCATAATAAGAGAGGGTTTAGAGAAAAGTTTCGTATAAAACTTCAGTGAATCAGTGACCTACAAGCAGTAGATGACGACTGACCGGTCAATGCTTGAGACTATAATGAAACCCACAGACAAATTTTTCGACTGTCTCTTGGAGAAACTTGGTGATTTACTGACTCACTCATTTATATCATCTGGACAAAGTAAGTTTCTACGTGATAAGAAATCATTTCTACAGCCATGCCTGCTTATTGCGTTATGCGACTTCGCTGAAAACTATTATTTCGTAATCCAAGATGAAATTCAGTCATATCACAGGACTAATGTGCAGACAACCATTCATACTTTCGTAATATATTATAACGAATCGTCATCCGATACAGTCTCTATTAAAAATCTGGTAATCATTTCACACTGCCCGAAATATGACACTACAGCTGTACATCTGTTTCAAAAATATCTAATGGAGTCATTAAAACAAACATCTGTAATTCACCACAAAAATTATATATTTCTCCGATGGATTCTCTGCTCAGTATAAAAATAGGAAAAAATTTCCTGAACCTCACATTAGATGGAGAAGATTTTGGATTTCCAACAGAATTGCATTATTTTTGCATATCGCATGGCAAAAGACCTACGACGTTGTAGGTGGGACACTTAAAAGGTTTGCGGCTTGTGCTAGTTTGCAGAGACCATCCGATAAACAAATAACTACACCTAGGGAATTGTACGACTGGACAAGGGATCATCTCCCAAACATTAATACCGTTTATGCGACTAAAAAAAGGCTATACTGAAGAGAAAAAATGCTTGCTCTTCGATTTGCAAAATCCACCGCAGTGCCTGGAACACAAGTTTCATACAGTCCTGCTGTTTAGGATGGGTATTATACTTGCTAAGCAGTTTTAAAATGCAGCTGAAACAACGCAGCATCCTGTCTGGAAAGATGATCAGGCTATTTCATCTCAGCAATGAAAGTAAGCATTTCTTACAGAACTTCAGGTTTAACAAAATCCATGTGACAATAATTTATTTCAGGTAATAATTAAAAAAATTCGAATTATGTACTACATGTTAAATTACACAGTGACATTCAAGAATATGATCAAATATAATTAATACAACGAATGTGTGGGACATAATTATCGCGACTTATACGGTTAGCTTACGCTTGCTGTGACATAATAATGTTTATCTTTGTAACCTATGATGATTCCAAGTTGAAACTTATCAGTTCATTATATCACTAATTGAGGCGTACTATATATTTTTTTCATTAAAATAGAACCCCTGCATTTTTAAATATAAATATATGAAAATTGTTTCACAATGTTTTTTTGTGTAATTGAATACATGCAGAAAACAATATAAGCAATAAAAACTATCACATATTAGGAATGTATCACCCAATTTTTGTAAATTTATCTGGAGACGTTGTTGAGATATATAATTTTAATTGAAGCGGCGTGCTTACAAAAATGTGATTTTTCTTCATGTTTGAAACGCCACTGACAGAAAACGAAAAGCACAGGACATATGAAACTCGGCAGTTTTAGTTAGCGCGGCAGGTAAAACAAACCCTCAAAATTTGAAAGAAATCTGAGTTGGTCGGGTTGAGTGCCTTGTTGATTTGATATGGAATGACCCTATGCAAAACTTTGTTGACAGACAATACAAAAAGATTTGCATCAGGCAATTTAGAAATATGACTTGACATTATATTGTAACCAAGAATCTTATATTCATGTAGAAAGCGGTTAATTACAGGTAGTTAAAGGAAAGTGTCATATTAATCAGTTCAGATAAGAAAAATAGACGTTGCCACATTTCCTATATTATTTTTCGTGTAAAATTTGAAGAGTCTACTGCAAGAATAATGGATGTCATTTGGAATATATTTTACAGGAGAAGCAATTGAAAGTTTGAAATGCTTAGCGCTCAAAGCTTAACTGTGATTTTCCGATCATTACTGAACAATGACTACCAGTGTTAATGCCATATAACTGTCTATGTACATTCTATGTCTGAAGCTATGCATTAACAGCCTTGGTTCATTTTCGACAAGAAAGTGACATCCATCATTCTTGCAGTGGACTCTTCATTTATTAACTGATACAGGATAGTGTTTTTATGATTAAAAACCTAAAAAAAGCCAGTTCCTGTACTTATATAAAAATCCTAAAAAACTTAATCCTGATATTAATATCTGTTATAAAATAAGATATTAGATACTGTTTGAATTTGAATTCTCAGATAGAAAGACATATCGTACAATGAAGTCGCTTTCAAACAATATTTTCTTTAAACATAATTGTCAGTTAGGTATATATTTATAGTCGTCTCTCCCTAGTCTTTGATCCATTGTCATGTTTATTGTTGTTATTTCTCTTATTGATTAACTTCAGTCAGATAATACAGTGAAACTTCCCAATAGCGGACACCGCAGGGGAAAAATTAAATGTCCTTTATTGAGAAGTGTCCGCTATTTAGAAAATCGTTAATATGTATACAGTACATTAAAATTTCTCATACATATTCAACACTATATTTTATAGTACAGTACAGTAGACAGTGAGATTGTTTATAGTATTCATCCAGAGAGAAATCGTACCAGTAAATGTTTTGTAGATGAAATTACACTGTACCACTTCACCTTACACAAAGAAATCTAGAATTGCATTCTCAGTGTATGATTTTAAAATAACATCCTTGTTTTTCAAAATTCCACTAACCTGAGTTTTTCCCACATTAAACTTTGTGGCCAGCACACGAACACTTAATTTCTCCTTCTCACTATGCTTTACAATATCCAATTTTTCTCTTTTAGTGACAAATGTTTACGTTTTTGTGACATTTTTAATGTGACTGTACTCCGAACACTCAACTTGACAAACTAAGAAAGTACGGACTGCTCACGTACAGTATCACAACACAACTCTGCTTCTTACCTTCAGTAAAGTACAAGAACGTTCAAATGCACGATAATGATTGTTGCAAAGAATTCCGTTAGAATTCCGTTTAATTTACAACCGCCTTTTTCTTTTTTTCTTTCACGCTGTCCGTTATTTGGAAGTTTTAATTGTTGTTGGGAGATACATTTCAGTGTCCGCGTCCGTTATTGAGAAGGTCCGCTATTTGGAAGAATTTTATCATAAGGGCCAATGTTATTTTGCAGGGGAATTTTAAAACGTCCGATATTGAGAGGAGTCCGCTATTGGGAAGTGTCCGTTAAGGGATGTTTCACTATATAAGAATACATAAAGGCGCAGAGCACTATACACAAAAAAATTCAATTCATAGAAGTTAATTTTGTATTTTTAAACTAACATACTCATTGATGGTAACTGACATGATAAAAAGTGAAATACTTTCAACTGACTTTTAAAATGTTGTATTATTAAGCGCTTTAGTTACATTGGGGAGTTTCTTATATTATAGTCTTATTTCTCCACGTGATAAACTATTAAGGCTTTTTTCATTGTTCTACTTTTTTTTTCTCTAATTTCATTACTACGCGCAATTGAGAAAATTAATCCAGAAAGTAATAAAACAACAAATTTGTTTACGTCTGTATGTGTAATATTGATAATTAAATTCATTTCATCATTCCTCATCGACTCAACACTCAACAAGATTAAACTTTCAACTAGTTACGCTGTAACCTTTGTCAAGGTATCCAACATATTTTCACATTATTTCACAGTGCTTTAGTCTCAGGATGAGAATGTTCAATCGTAATCAGTGTGACTTTCCTATTTATTTTGCTATCAGACCATTGTATTATTTATCGAAGGTTGCAGGATTGGCTCCATTTCGTTCTGTTACATGCTCACTACAAAATGGGAAGACATATAAGTTTCTTGAGAAGTCAACATACGGAGCTATGTATACGTCTCTCATTATCGTTATAATTATTTTTTTCTCCTTACTTTCACTCATTTTCTACCCTCTCAACTCTGAAGAAGTTATATCAACAGAACGAATATATGCCATCGAACAAGTATGTTCGGCGCCTACAACGTTAGTAATTTTACTTCTGTCCTTGACAAAAATTCGCAAGCATTTTTTGCATGTTCTTCAGAACATGGCTTTCCTCGATAATATACTGATGGACGATATGCATGCTTCCTACGCTGTAACTGAGAAAAGTCTGAGAGTTAAGGTCACTATTTTAATATCAGTGCTTTTTACAATGTGGTATCTTGATTTTTGTGCTTGGCAAATTACTTACTTATGGTTCGTAGTTTATTTTCTTTCAGCTTGTAACTGTTTAACACAATCCGCAATGGTGTTCCAGTTTGTAAATTTTGTTTCTCAAATAAAACACAAACTTCTATTAATGAATAATTGCCTAACTATTTCGGATTCGTTTGCTAACAAGGGACCTTGTACAAACATTCGATATAAATTAATCCAAATTGTAGATATTTGTCAGTTTAAAATATTTGCGGATTCTAATTTACCAATAGATTCTCTTTGTGAAAGAAAATTGTTCAGAATAAACCATTCGCGGCCTGAAAATTTCATAGTAGAGGGACGTCCTGATCTCGCTTTGACAAAAATTGGAACATCACGTATAAGATCTTTACGTTTAATTCATGACACAATATCCGACATTGTAACTTCTGTAAATTCAATGTATGGCTTTCAGATATTGATGATAATGATCATTATCCCAATTAAAATAATTTCAAATTTTAACTACTCAATTTTGTCAGCCACGTCGCACATACCTGAAGGCCTACATCCTATATTCTGTGCAATAACAACCCTTTTCTGGGTCCTGATGTATGTTTTGGTGTTGCTCACCATAACAGCGTCCTGTGATTCCGCTAGCACCGAAGGAGATCGCACAGGAATCCTGTTACAGAAGATGCTTCTTGTGCCTGACTTGCCACCAGAAACTTTTAAAGAAATTCAATTGTTCCAGCAGCAACTTGAAAAAAGGAAAGTTAGGTTTTCAGCCGGGGGATTCTTTACGATTAATTATTCGATTTTAGGATCAATTGCAGGAGCAGTTGCAACGTATCTTGTGATTCTGGTACAATTTCAAAAGTTGACATAATGTAATATATTTGAATTGGCATTCTAGTAATTGGTTGGATATGAATTGTTGTTCGATTTTAGGATCAATTGCAGAAGAAGTTGCAACGTATCTTGTGATTCTGGCATAATTTCAAAAGTTGGCTTAATGTAATGTACTTGAATTGGCATTCTAGTAATTGGTTGGATATGAATTGCTGTTCAATTTTAGGATCAATTGCAGGAGAAGTTGCAACGTATCTTGTGATTCTGGTACAATTTCAAAAGCTGACTTGATGTAATATATTGGCATTATAGTAATTTGTTGGATATGAATTGTTGTAGATACAAAAGAAATAATGTAATGGTAATAGAAAATAAATTAGTAATTTTATTTCAGTATTGTATTTATTTTCATTATTGGCTTCAGTAATGCTTTTGATGCAATATGTAGAAATAGAATTATTGAGTGTTTAAAATTTTATGAAGTACCTAACAAAATGATACGATTAATAGCCCTAACATTAAGAAACACTGACGCAAAAATAAAGGTGACCAATAAGATAAGTGAAAAGTTCAGTATACGAAGCGGTGCCAAACAAGGTGATCCGCTTTCATCTACATTATTTAGTTTGGTTGTAGACTTTATATTGAAGAAACTGGAGATGAGGGGAAACATTACAACAAAATTAAGGCAATGTATAGCTTATGCTGACATAATAATAACTGCAAGAACAAAGCGGCTTTGATAGAAACATTTAACAATTTAAAATAACAGGCAATGAAATTCGGATTGATAATTAATAAGAAGAAAACAAAATTTTTAAAATGCAGCACAAATAAGAAATTTTAGGAGATTTTAAAATAAATGATATAATGATTCAACAGTTCCAAGTTTCAAATATCTTGGATCAACTGTTAATAACAACTACACCATTGAGGAAGAAATAAGAGAAATAACTGTAATGGGAAACAAAGCATACTATGCCAACCTGCAGTGATGTAGAAGAAAATTGATATCTAAACAGTCCAAATTTAAGCAGTACTGTACTACAATAAGATCTGTAGTAACTTATGCTAGTGAAACATGGGTCCTTAAAAACTCCATAAAACACAGACTACTAATTTTTTAAAGAGCAATACTAAGGAAAATTTTTGGTCCAACTAAAATGAATGATGGTACATGGAGAATTAAATATAGGCCTAACAGTGAACTGAATGAGCTGATAAAGAATAGGAACATAATAAATAATATAAAATCGATAAGATTAGGATGGTTTGGTCATATAAATAGAATGGAGAATAATAGACTGGTCAAACAAATATACAGACAGAAACCAATAGTTAACAGAAAGCAGGGTAGACCAAAAAATAGATGGGATGATGATGTCCTGAATGATCTGAAATTGATGAAGGTGGAAAACTGGACAAAGATATTTGGAAGCCGTAAGGAATGGAAGAAAGTTGTTAAGAAGGCCAGAACTTTCATCTGAGAGTTGTAGAGCCTGAAGAAGAAGAAGAAGAAGAAGAAGATTATTATTGTGTTTATTTCCTACATTTTAACACATTTCGCAGATATTATACAAATATACCAAATTTCTTGGCTTAAAATTCGATAATATGTTAAATTGGAAAAATCATATTAAAGAAATTACCCCCAAACTAAATTCAGCTTGTTTTGCTATTAGATCTATGCAAAAGATAGTAAATATCAATACCTTAAAAACAATATACTTTGCATACTTCCACTCGGTAATGAGTTTTGGAATAATACTCTGGGGAAATTCCACAGATAGTAACAGTATATTTCTATTACAAAAAAGAGTAATTAGAATAATAGTAGGTGCCAAATCTAGGGAATCGTGTAGGACTATTTTCAAAAAACTACAAATAATGCCCATGGCTTGTCAGTATATCTTTTCATTAATAATCTTTCTCGTATGTAATCGTGAAAACTTTGTAACTAATTCAACAGTTCATAGCTTAAATACACGTCAAAAAAATGACTTTCATACTCCATCGGCGTCTATCGTGCTACCAAAAATGAGTGCGTTATATGGCAGTAAAAATTTTTAATAGCCTCCCTATCGATATAAAAAATGAAATTCAAAACATAAAATTATTTAGAGCCAAATTGAAGGAGTACCTAATTTCTCACGCCTTCTATTCTGTAGGTGAATTCATGACATTCAATAACGCTTCATGAAATTGATACTAAAACTTTGTGTTGTACTAGTAGACTATAGGCTATTGTAAATCTCATCTGTATATATTTCATCTAGACTGTGACTATAAATTAAGACTTTATAATAGTATTAAGTTTTTTGACTTGTTCCATATTCTAGCTGTAAGCAATGTATGAATACCATGGAATGTTGATAAATACAATACAATACAATACAATACAAAGCGGACAGTTTAATGCTCGGCCGGTTGGCGGCCCAAACCCCTTGGAATCGCTGGCATTCCTCTCCATGAATGCGCGGCGCTCTTTTCGCCTGAAATCAGTCATGAGCGAGATTTCATCGGAGTAGGACACTTGTGTTGTTCAATCATTAATGAGATTTCAGTAGAGAGCAGCCTACAGTAGTGTTGTGAAATGGTGGGATATTCACTGTTTCATCATATATTCATCTTGAAGATATGCATAAAGTGCAAAAGTTGGGTGGCAGAACAAGACAAGCGTTCAGACGTAAATTTCCTCGCAGCTCAGTTTCAACAGGAAAAGCTATATTAATGTTAGTGGGTAAGTTTAATAATACAAGCTCTGTGACTGACCAAAAAAGAAAACAAAGACGTCATGTTTTTACAGATAGAAACTTGTTGAAATAGGAACTACCGCCTTGGAACGTAGTTCTCGGAAATCTCCTTTTTTCACTTGATGTACGTATTCCAGGTGAATATATGACGACGCAGTGAATATCTCACCATTGCACAACACTATTGTACATTCTAATGCAGCGTTTCTCAAACATTTTTTAAGTCAGAACAGTTACGCGGACCACCTTACTCTTGTTCCTTTTGAAAGCAAATTTATCATTTTTGTAGTATATTTGAATATCAATATACTTATATTTTAAAATAGAATTAATTCATTAAAATTAATTAAATTAAATTAATTTTATATTAGTATTAACTAATTAAGCTAATGTTAATAGAAAAAAAATAATTTTTGTTTCTTTAATAATTGAAGGCTATTAGAGTTTGGATAATCTTTAACTTATTAACTAAAAAAATAAATAAATGCAGATACTCACATTAATGAGATGGATGAGCCTGCCGATTCTTGCACAGTTGTTCTATATATTTGGATGTATGCTGGTAAGCTTAAGTCGGAGATCGTCACATACATCGAGCAGATTTCGGTAGCCTACTTTGTTTTTATTAGACTTAGTGATGGAAACCCTTTCTCATACAGATACGTAGAAGCAAACTGAAAGCACCATTGTACAGTTCATTATATTCTCTTTTCACTTGTGATGCGGTCCAGAAATTAACTATATCTTCCGCTTGGAATTTTATTTAAGTCCGGTCTCATTCGAGAGTTCAATTAACTGTTCTCTTTCACGGAATGAAAGTTTGTTAGTTTCATTATTGCAATGACAGAGATCACGAACTCATGAAAATTCGTCATATTTACTTGGAAAATAAGTTTCAAATTGTGACCTCAGAGTTGTATTATTGGTGTACGACGTACAGTACGTGAACATTTCAATGTGCAGACTGGAGGTGTCGGCAAAACTATTAAGAAAGTCATAAATACATGGAAAGGTTCGGTCCTCTGTTATGAATTGGATGGTCTCTGGCTAGGTTACAGGGGTGGCGCCAGTTGTGCAGGGAAAAGATGGCAAGAAACAACAACATTCATAGTGCTTTAAATCCCTCTTTTGTGTCCCATGCAATTTATTTCTACTCGTCATTTCAATATTAAATCACATTTCAACAAAGTCCATATTAAGAATGGGTAAGTTCAATATTACTTCCTGGCTTTTAAGGAACCCGGAGGTTCATTGCCGCCCTCACACAAGCCCGCTATTGGTCCCTATCCTGAGCAAAATTAATCCAGTCTCTATCATCATATCCCACCTCGTTCAAATCCATTTTAATATTATCTTCCCATCTACGTCTCGGCCTCCCTAAAGGTCTTTTTCCCTCTGGCCTCCCAACTAACATTCTATATGCATTTCTGGATTCGCTCATACGTGCTACATGCCCTGCCCATCTCAAACGTCTGGATTTAATGTTCCTAATTAAGTTCAATATTATGAACTGTATATTGATTATTTATTTATATACTGTAAAATTAAGGACGTCACTCGTTGTGTTCATTTTGAATTGAAATTAATAGTGACTTTCAAGTTTAATTACTTAAATGTCATAAATTTATGTTTCCGTAGGTGATGATAGAACAAGAACAAGAATAAATACCAGAATAATACATTCAATGTTGACTGTAAGAATACAAATATAAAGTATAAGCAGCACTGAAAAAGACAGAAAAATTAAAGTATATATAGTTAATCATGATCAACCAACCAAACTATTTAACAATCTAATTTCACCTAACAAATTTAATGAAGGTGGAGCAGCCATATTACAAGATCTAATATAAATAATCATATACTTATTCTAGGTATAAATCCCATTACCCTGGCGATGTGTACATATTTTACAGCCAAAATCACCATTATCTACAATCTACAAAAAAATTAGGAAATTTTTCGAAAATCTAAAGCAGGCTAGGTGCAAAGAAATCTCAAAAAACCTACCGACAGGAAATCTAGCATAATTGTAAACCCTGAAACGAGATAACGCATTATAAAAACAATGAATTTATTACAATCCTTTTTGAAAATTACAGCGCCGCTACTGATGGACCTTGCATGGGAAAAGAATGTAAACAACTCTACGCGAAAGTCGATCATTCCCAATAGAAGTGGAGTGAGGCTGACATTTCCCCTACTTACGTGTTCTGTAGGTCTGTCTTAGTCTCCGAATATCATCTAAAAATACATATTTTCAATATTTTTTTAAATTAAATTTTTTAGTAACATAAATATTATTTCATATTTTGAGGTAATAGTAGGTAAATGAATATTTTGACTGTTTTCGGAGTTGTATCTCACTTTGGAGTCTGCATTCTTCTGTATTTTGTAATGTAGAAATGATGAAATGTTGCGCAATAGCTTCAATAAAAAGTGTTCTTTATTTATGCTGAGGATAAAATCACGTGATAGGGATGCCTCCCCCCATCTACACCGTTTCTGATTACTCAACACAACAGCATTGCATCACACTCCTCAGTTGTTCAGTTCAATCGCAGATAGTCAGTTTGGAAGCTAATTAATGGTTAAAATACAATGACAATGGGGAAAATGAAATGTAGTGACAATGTTCGTTTTCGTCAGTATCTTAATCAATTCAAAAGATGTGTTTACCACTGTTACCAACATATCGCCCTACAATCTCGCTACCTTTCAACAAAAAGTAGCTAAATCTCTCCAAAGTTTGTTAAAATATCCCCAGAAAATTCGCTAAAAATTAATAAGGTAATTCGGGGGAAGATGGCAGGGGGGGAAGACGCAACTTTGTTTCCAGTTCTTTTATGTATCAGCAATTGACAGAGCGGATTCTCTAGATTGAAGAATGTTGACCGGGTGGACACGTAGCGTGTGCATTTTTCTTACTTTATCGCCTTTCATTGCCATTATTTCGGATCTTGTGAGCATATAGTCTGGTGAGTACATACTTTATAATATTCCGTTGGTTATATTTAAGGTTCATAGACTGATGTTTTATTTTAAATGAAATATCTGTAACTGGGGGAAGACGCAACATGGTTAAGAAATACATTACTTAACCCGTAAATTATGTTGTGGAAAGGTTATTATTTGATAATATTTTACATTATAGTATTTTACATATTCTCTTATACTTTACAAAAGGTATCAGTGATTAAAAATGTAATTCAAATTTAATTTCTATGCAAATGATGACTCGAGAAAATAAAAACAGATCGAACATCTTAGTCAGAAAAATTTAATTCGAGCTGCTGAAGATGTAAAGTATGGACAAAAAACGTTATGGGCTGCAGCGAGGATATGTGGCATTCCATACAGAACTCTGAAATGACGAATGGAATCTTCAAACCTTACTAAAGGTTCACTAGCGGAGCATATGGCAGTAGACCTATATCAATAGTTGCTTCCATCAGAACGGATAACGGGATTTCAACTCTGGTAACAATCAGCCCTATTCCACAAGTAAGGAAACCTAAACCCTCTGGGCTTAAAAAACAAACAGCGGACGTCTTAACTACATCACGGAGAAGAGAAACTATGCGAGAAAAGGCCAGAAATAAAAAGAAACCTTCCCAACCAAGAAAGAAAATGTTTGTAAGATCATCTTCTTCTTCTGGTGACGAAATTAGTTACGATGACAGTGCCAATAGTTTTGATGAGAATGATGATGATTTTTGTATTGTTTTTACTGGACAAGTGTAACTGGATTCAGTGCATCGCATGCAAAAAATGGTTGCACGGAGATTGCAGTGGTGATAGTCTGCACCGTATGAAATGTGGTGCAGATTCGTACTAACATTCAGAATTGTGTCCTAATTAATTAATTTTTGCAAAATAATCATAAAACAAGTTTATAATTAATTTAATAGATGTTTCTCTATAGTTGTAATAAAATACACATAATATTCCAATGTTTATTTTATGTATGTTATTTACTGTGTTGTTGCATCTTACCCCATACCAAGTGGCATCTTTCCCGTATATATGGGGGAAGATGCCACCCTGACACGAGTTTTTTTTAACATGAAAAATTGTTAATGATATACGTACTTGGAAAGGAACCAATCATTATATAGAGCCAACTATAATTGAAGAATACGATACATTTGTTTGTATTGCCTTATCACTTCAGATTTGAGTTGTATAGCCAAGAAATACCTTAGTTGTAGCGTCTTCCCCCAAATTACCTTAATCAATATCCCTAAATAAAAATAACAAAAACATACATACACGGAGAAAAATATCAATCACTGATACTACACTTTCTGGAAAATTGTAAGTGTGGAAATTTTCACCTAAGCGTTTGACTACAATTTTGTAAGACCTAACACTTTTTAAATATATATTAAAATATATTAAAACCAGCGAAAACTACTGGCTCATTTGCTTCACACGAACTGTCGGCACAGAATTCCAAAACTCAATTGCCTCGGGTCGGTTTCGGGGAAGAATCAAGATTACATTAGCTGCAGCTCTCGATTCGTCACGTGTCAATCAAAGTTGCCACCGCTTATGGGTGTTGGAGCAGTAGCATTGAGAGACAGACATAACCTGTGAAAAATCATTAAATCAGCATCTTTCATCCCTGATCACTGATAACAAATATATAAGATCAGGGCTTTCACATATGAATCATTAAATTACTCAGTCATGTACCCCTGCCTCTTCTAAAACTAAGAAGTGCATGACTTCAGTTTAATGATTTAACTTAAAAAAAAAAAGAAAAAAGTGAAAGAATATAAAAATCAGCAGAAAAGTCGCTAATAGTATTTTACAAAATTTGTCGCCGAGACTGATTTATAATTCCCTAGATTTAGCGACTTATCGCTAAATATGGCAACAATGGTGTTGAAAACTGATGGCCTGTGAAATGAATATACTTAGTGGCAAACCAACGTTCGAAATTGACGAAACACTGAAGTTGACACAAGCACATAGGCGCTGTTAACCTTTCAAAAAATCGGTCAGCTAGACAGTCTTTCTTGGTGAATCTTCTGCTTTACCCCCTTCAGAATAATCAAAATGTGCTCTGTATTCAAAAGATTTTGCAGGGAATTAATTTCCGTAGATGTTCCACTCTCTAAAATTAATAATCCTCAACTTATAAATTTTTAATTTTCAGAGTTTCGTGATAATCGACGCAGCTTTACGTTGCCTTCGCGGACCATTACAACAATTGGACTAGACTATTGGAAACTTCGGGTGAGTACTGTAAATTCAGTTCATATAGGCTACTTTATAGAAAATATGTTCTAGGTTTTGAAACATATTTCTTAGATTTTAAGCTTACAGTACCTAAAATCCTAGGACTAATGCCAATCGTGTAAAAATACTACAAGCTATTTGTTTCTTAAATACGTAACAGAATCTCGCAAATAGAAAAAATTTGATTGCGTCTAGTTCTATCATACTTACCCTATACTCGATTGTGTTATGCACTTATCCCACACATAACTTAATACTCTATTTTTCTTATCTCAAAGGATCCAGTTGAGGTGAATAGAGATAATTATTTTAATAAAATACGGGAAGCAAATCGTACGCTTAGGAATAAAAAGAGAGATTAATTGAAGGAAAAACTGAATGAGGTAGAAACAAATAGGAAAAATAAAAACATTAGAGATTTATATAAGGGTATAAAGGAATTCAAGAATGGATAGCATGACAAGGGTAAACGTGGTCAAGGATGAGAATGGTGACTTGCTTGCAGACGCTCATTCAATCCTGAACAGATGGAAAAACTATTTTGGACAACTACTAAATATACATAGGCCAAATAGAATTGATCAGGACGAAATTGAAATACAAATTGCTGAGCCATTTATACCCGAACCCACACTTTCTGAAGTCGAAATTGCGATAGAAAATCTGAAAAATTATAAGTCTCCAGGTATCGATCAAATTCCAGCAGACTTAATACAAGAGGGTGGAAGCGCATTATCTAACGAAATTTATAAACTTGTGCTTGCAATTTGGGAAAAGGAAATTGTACCAGAACAATGGAAGGAGTCCACAATCGTACCTATCTTTAAGAAGGGGGACAAGACTAACTGTAGTAACTTTCGAGGAATTTCACTTTTGTTGACGTCGTACAAAATTTTGTCGAATATTCTTTTGAGAAGATTAACTCCATATGTAGATGAAATTATTGGGGATCATCAGTGTTGTTTTAGGCGTAATAGATCAACTATTGACCAGATATTTTGTATTCGACAGATAATGGAGAAAAAAATGGGATTATAAGGGTACAGTATATCAGTTATTCATAGATTTCTAAAAGGCATATGACTCGATTAAGAGAGACGTTTTATATGATATCCTTATTGAATTTGGTATTCCCAAGAAACTAGTTCGATTAATTAATGTGTCTCAGTGAAACGTACAGCAGAGTTCGTATAGGCCAGTTTCTGTCAGATGCGTTTCCAATTCACTGTGGTCTAAAGCAAGGAGATGCACTATCACATTTACTTTTTAACTTTGCTCTAGAGTATGCCATTAGGAAATTCCAGGATAACAGAGAGGGTTTGGAATTGAACGGGTTACATCAGCTTCTTGTCTATGCGGATGACGTGAATATGTTAGGAGAAAATCCACAAACGATTAGGGAAAACATGGGAATTTTACTTGAAGCAAGTAAAGAGATAGGTTTGGAAGTAAATCCCGAACCGACAAAGTGAATGATTATGTCTCGTGACCAGAATATTGTACGAAATGGAAATATAAAAATTGGAAATTTATCTTTTGAAGAGGTGGAGAAGTTCAAATATCTGGGAGCAACAGTAACAAATATAAATGATACTCTGGAGGAAATTAAACCAGAATAAATATGGGAAATGCCTGTTATTATTCGGTTGAGAAACTTTTATTATCCAGTCTGCTGTCGAAAAATCTGAAAGTTAGAATTTATAGAACAGTCATATTACTGGTTGTTCTGTATGGCTGTGAAACTTGGACTCTCACTTTGAGAGAGGAACAGAGATTAAGGGTACTTGAGAATAAGGTTCTGAGGAAAATGTTTGGGGCTAAGAGGGATGAAGTTACAGGAGAATGGAGAAAGTTACACAACGCAGAACTGCACGCATTGTATTCTTCACCTGACATAATTAGGAACATCAAATCCAGACGTTTGCGATGGGCAGGGCATGTAACACGTATGGGCGAATCCAGAAATGCATATAGAGTGTTAGTTGGGAGGCCGGAGGGAAAAAGACCTTTGGTGAAGCCGAGACGTAGATGGGAAGATAATATTATAATGGATTTGAGGGATGTGGGATATGATGGTAGAGACTGGATTAATCTTGCTCAGAGTAGGGACCAATGGCGGGCTTATGTGAGGGCGGTAGTGAACCTCCGGGTTCTTTAAAAGCCAGTATGTAAGTATAGAATTCAATGACAAATTTGTTCTTTTCTGACAAACTTTAATTTCAGCAAGTTTAATCGCTATTAGGTGCCATATTATAAAACTACTACATGAGCAACAGTCCTGAACCTGGATTACTGGATCGATTACGAAGTAGTAATATGATACAGTTAAATTCAAAATGTGATACATTTAATAATGTAACACTTTCTCTACAGTCTGAAACTGAGAAAGTAATAAAATAACCTTTTTATATGATTCATTTACACAGTAATTGCGTCATTTCATAGTGACGAATATTTGGATAAAGGGCTCACGAAAAAAAAAAAAACAGTCTTTCAACACAGAAAAATATTGTTTGCACTATTATAGGCCTACAATCTAAAATAAATAACACTATATTTCCTTTTTCACATTCTTCTTTCTGGCTTGTTAATTACATATTTTTAAGTACTATTTATAAATCTCAGTTTTCGATTTACACATCGAACTTTTGTTCTTGTGAGAAGTATAAAGTTTTAAAAATACCAGTACTAAATAAATTACGAAATAAGAACATCTTGAATTTGTACCAGAATTACTACTATTGTTATAATTGCCCCGATTATTGATCCTAAAATGGTATAATTAATTGTGAAAAAATCGTAAGCTGTAAATTTTACTGGACGCTCACTGATTTCCTGTTGAAACAGTTTAATCTCGGTCGCGATATCTTGATGGAGTCCTGGTGTAAGTAACAGCTTCTGGAGTAGAGTAGTAGTACGACTAGCTTCTGTAGATGTGGCGTTGCAAGACGCAGTGATGCAAACCAACATATATAAATACACCACTAACCAAATTATACAGCTCACCACATAATAAGCAAACATTTCATTAATTCTGTACTTATATTGAAGAGTGATTACACTGTATGAAATATTACTTGTCATTTCCAAAAACGCATAAGAAATAAACAGTAGCATCTGAAGTCCATACATAGAATTAACTGAATCTGTTACATCACACAGAACTTCTCGAATAATTCTTAAAGCCTTTATTCTTAATTTCTTCTTCTCAACCGAAAATAGTGCAACTACACAGTGTTCAGTGCTAAGATTACTGTGAGACAATTTGAAAAGTTCAGAGACGTGTAAAACATCGTACTTCATAAAATCCATATTTGGACATTCAGATACATCAAGCAATATTTCCCATAGATTACGAGTATTTACGTTTTTCTTATTACTTGACATTAGATAAGAGTTCATTATTTTATATTTCTGCTTCAGTAACAGAACAAAATTGAAGAATTGTGCCGCTATAATGGTTTGAGAGAAAGCGCAATAATATGTAATTGTTAAGATTAATGACAATGTATGAGACTCTCTGTTAACAACAATAAAATCACATGCATACAATATACAACAAACTACAGTGAGTGTAATTACTTGAATATTCACAAAATTCTCGTTTGATTTGAGTGTTCTGTCGTTTACTTCCATTATCTTATCCAGAATAGAAATTTTGTACAACAATTTGTCCACGTTGTTTATGACATTCTTCAACATTAAAACCATAGTTGTAAGGCAGCCAATTACACTTATTAACAAATCAGTTGTATATAGGCTACGAGCTATGGCTGTGACGGAAGGAATTCTGTTGTGATAGACGATTATATACGATAATCCAACGACAATTGAAGCCATAATACTGGCCGTATGGAATTTCCCTCTTTTCGATGATACAAGTCTCAAACATATTCCAGTTTCTTTGCTATGTGTATAATTCAAAGACAAAGGGGCTAATCCTATAACTTTTGATAAATAGTACATTAATCTTATGCTTGAATAAATATCACTTCTCCCACTGCTATTCACTTTCACTTCCATTATTATTATTATTATTATTATTATTATTATTATTATTATTATTATTATTATTATTATTATTATTATTATTATTATTGTCACTTCTTGTGTGTTAAGTCTAGATCAACCTTTTGTCAGGGATAATGAAACTAAAGTTCTCTTCTGAGTGACGCATTTCGTGTCTATGTATGTGAGATCTCTGGCAAAATTAATTTTCAGAGCTGACATCATAATAATCAACTAATGGAATTTTGTTATGCAAATGTGTGTGGCGTACTTATAACGAGACAAAATGAAATGTCTTGCATATCTTCGTGAATCAATACTTGATATTGAACAAAAATTAATTTATTACACAATAGAATTTAACAGTGTTTTCGGAAATGTTAATATGTATGCTAATTTTTTAAATATTGAGCCGGTTTTTTAATTAAGGCTATAAATTAATTGTCGATAAAAATATACATACATACATACATACATACATACATACATACATACATACATACATACATACATACCCTACAGTCAAACCTGTGGAGTAACGGTTAGCACGTCTGGCCGCAAAACCAGGTAGTCCGGGTTAGATTCCCGGGTCGACCTGGTTGTCAAGTTGGTATAGCGCTGACCTTCTATGCCAAAGGTTGCGGGTTCGATCCCGGGCCAGGTCGATGGCATTTAAGTGTGCTTAAATGAGACAGACTCATGTCAGTAGATTTACTGGCATGTAAAAGAACTCCTCCGGGACAAAATTCCGGCACATCCGGGGACGCTGATATAACCTCTGCAGTTGCGAGCGTCGATAAATAAAACATAACATAACATCGATTCCCGGTTGGGGCAAGTTACCTGGTTGAGGTTTTTTCCGGTATTTTCGCTCAATTCAATATGAGTAAATGCTGGGTAATTTTCGGTGCTGGATTCCGGACAAATTTCACCGGCATTATCACCTTTACTTCAATCAGATGCTAAATAACGTAAGCTGTCGATAAAGCGTCGTAAAATAACATACATACATACATACATACACACATACATACATACATACATACATACATACATACATACATACATACATACATACATACATACATACATACATACATACATACATACATACATACATACATACATACATACATACATACATACATACATACATACATACACTGTATACACACGTGTGGTTGTTCGATGTCGTTGAGGAAACAACCTGTTGAGAATTATTTCCAAAGATTTAATATATGTGCATTGGTACATATATAATAATAAGAAAGGCACTCTTTCAGCTTTCCCAATAACGGGACTGCCTTATTGGACAAAGCATAACAAACACATAGAGTAGTAAACAGATGAGACGTTCAAACAAAAGTTCTTCCTCTTTACGAAACAAAGTACAGGTAGTATTTTAAAACGGCAAGTGATCCTCTGATATCAGTAAGGGAAACATCACGAATGAAGTCTTTGTTCAGCTGAAACTTCTTGCAGAAAATGACAAAGAGGCGAGGTATTGTGCGCCTAGCGCCAACCATTATCCCAACTACTTCAATGTAGTTGAGGTGATATTTCTCCAAATAGAATGGAACTGTGGGCTCATAAATTCTGCATTTTTCTTCGTGGACTTCAGCGGACTGTTGTTTCTGTGCCTCGAACCTGACTGTCGGGTCGATAATGTAGGCGGATGTAGAGCCTGGTGGAATTCGCCGACACGATCCCTCTTGAGAGATGCCATGGACTTCTTCGTGTACAGTGATGATGTCTGATTATTCACAAGTATCGATCGAAATACGTTCGGTGTGTGTGTGTCTGTGTCTGTATGTGTGTGTGTGTGCTCGCGCGCGAAATTATTTCTGTGACAAAAAGTGACTTCACTTTCTTGCGGACATATTAAAGTGAATGGAAATCAACTGCAGTATTTGTCCTATAGCTGTTACAATTGATATAAATTGTAACACACACAAAGAAAATGAATATTCTATTAATTGTGGATAATTACAGTGATTCCCAAATTTTTGGGCTAGACGTTTGCTTGCGAGCCCCCATTACCGTACCGGTGCTTAACTCTGTTAGAAAACTACAAATCTTTGTAACATTACAAACAAAGTTAATTTTAAACAAAACCAGTGCATACCAATATCATTAGATTATATTACCAGTGGCGGTTGATTGACTGAGGCAAGTGAGGCCGGGCCTCAGTCACTTGGCTTAACTGAAATCAAATTTTGTGTTTTTATATAAGGTATTAGTTATTTGAATGAAACATATATCGCTGTAGAAGTATTTGGAAACTTTGTAGTGTATATAGACCTGTTTTGCAGTAAAATTTGTTCTTGAGGCTAGGATCACTCATGACGGGTCTGGCTTCTGCATTCCTTGTGTCTTCGCGGGCTTTGATGTTGTGCTTGAAAAGCTGTAGCTGAGGCACAATTCTGCTGGCCTCGTGACCTGATCAGCTTTCACTCCTCCCATTCATGGGCCGTTTTTAAGGGTAGAAGGGTGGGGATAGCGGTTGTGACTTGTATTTCTAAATAGGCCATAAATAACAAAAATTCCCGCTCTTTGGCAGACAGAGACCCACACTGTTCTCTCTCCTTGTCTCAGATTATGACTTAAGCGAGGGTGTTGTACTATTGTACTTCGTAGTACAATAGTGAGTGTGATTCAATGTTGTTATGTGTTTCAGGAAAATATAAACACAAATGCGAGAAATAATGCTGATGTAGTTAATTCATTGTTAGAGTGTCCTTTTTCGAGAAGAAATAATATTGAAAGAAAGGAAGTTTTAAATAAAGAGATAGCTTACCGAGATATCTAGACATCGCTGACAATTTTTCTGACAGATAATCTTAAACGCGAGTTTCTATTGCACCTTGGTATGGGCAACATAAATGGTTAAGTGGTAATGTGGTGCAAAATAAACTTCTCTGTTTGCCTGTTTGTTGCCGTCAAAGAAAAAAAAAAAAAAAGAAAAAAGGAGAATTTCAACACAGACTTTTCAGGCCAGCATAATATGTGTTGCTTCATCACACTCAAACAATCACTGGAACAAACTCACAGCATAACTTAATTAGTGAGTGACATTAAAACACTTGTAAACACTTGTAAACATTTTAAAACACTTTTAAACACTTATAAACACATTTAAACACTTTCAAAAAGTTTCAACCACTTTTAAAAACTTCTAAATATTTTTAAACACCTTCAAACCCTTTGAAACACTTTCAAAAACTTTCAAACACTTTAAAGACTTGTAAACACTTTTAAACACTTCTAAAAACTTGTAAACATTTGTTAACACTTTGAAACAATTTTAAACATTTTCAAACCCTTTCAAACTCTTTCAAACACTTTTGAACACTCTCAAACCCTTTTAAACTCTTTTAAACATTTTTAAACCCTTGTAATAACATGTAAACACATGTAAACATTTGTAAACACTTTCAAACAATTGTAAAAACTGTTAAACACTTGTAAATATTTATGAACACTTGTAAACACTTTGAAACAACTTTAAACACTTTCAAAGGCTTTCAAACTCTTTCAAACACTTTCAAACACTTTTAAACTCTTTTAAACACTTGTAATAACTTGTAAACATTTGTAAACATTTTTAAGCAATTGTAAACACTTGTAAAAACTTGTAAACACTTTTAAATACTTGTAAACATTTGTAAACAATTTAAAACATTTGTAAAAACTTGTAAACATTTTTAAACACTTGTAAACCCTTATAAATACATGTAAACATTTCTAAGCACTTGTAAACACTTGAAAACACTTTAAACACTTTAAAACACTTTCAAACTCTTTCAAAAACTTTCAAACACTTTTAAACTAACACTTGTAAACAATTTTAAACAATTTTAAACACTTTTAAACACTTGTAAACACTTTTAAACACTTGTAAAAGTTTGTAAACACATGTAAGAAATTAAAAAACTTGCAAACACTTGTAAACACTTTAAAAGACTTGTAAACACTTGTAAATATTTGTAAACACTTTTAAACACATTCAAACACTTTCAAAAAGTTTCAAACACTTTTAAACATTTGTAAACATATTTAAACACTTGTAAACACTTTTAAACACTTGTAAACATTTTCAAACTCTTTTAAAAACTTGTAAACATTGTTAACACTTTTAAACACTTTTAAACACTCGTAAACACTTTGAAACAAATTTAAACACTTTCAAACCCTTTGAAACCTTTCAAACACTTTCAAACCCTTTCAAACACTTTTAAACACTTTTAAGGACTTCTAATAACTTGTAAACACATGTAAACAATTTTAACAATTTTGAAAAATTATAAATACTTGTAATCTCTTATAAACACAAGTAAACATTTGTAAACACTTTGAAACACTTTTAAACACTTGTAAACATTTGTAAACTCTTGTAAACACTTTCAAACAATTTAAAACACTTGTAAACACTTTCAAACACTTTTAAACACTTGTGAACACTTTTATACTCTTTTAAACACCTTTAAACACTTTTAAGCACATGTAAACACTTGTAAACATTTTAAGCAGAAAACTTTTAAACACTTTTAAGCATTTGTAAACAATTGTAAACATTTTTAAACACTTTTTAAAATCTTCAGAACACTTGTAAACACTTTTAAAAACTATCAATAACTTGCAAACACTTGTAAACATTTGTAAACGCTTTTAAATAATTATAAACACTTTTAAACACTTTTAAACATTTTCAAACACTTTAAAATTAAAAAAATTGAAACATTTGTAAACACTTGCAAAAACATTTATACACATTTAAACACTTGTAAAATCTTGTAAACACTTTCAAACACTCGTAAACACTTGGAAAAAATTGAAAAAATTTGTAAACACTTGTAAGCAATTTAAAACAATTTTAAAAACTTGCGAACAATTAAAGCACTTGTAAACATTTTAAACGCTTTTAAAAACTTATAAACATTGGTAAACGCTTTCAAAGAATTGTAATCACTTATAAACACTTTTAAACAATTTTAAGCAACTTTAAAGATTTGTAAACAATTGTTAACATCTGTAAACGATTTTAAACAATTGTAAACACTTATAAATACTTGTAAATACTTTCAAACACTTATAAACACTTGCAAGCACTGTTTAAACACTTTAAAACTCTTACAAACTCATTTAAACTCTTTTAAACACTTTTAAACGCTTGTAATGACATTTAAACACTTGTAAACATATTTAAACAATTCTAAACACTTTTAAACACTTGTAAAAATTTGTAATCAATTTTAAACACGTTTAAACACTTGTAAACAATTTAAAACAGTATGTAAATATTTTTAAATATTTTAAACACTTGTAATAACTTGTAAACTCTTGTAAACACTTTTAAACACTTGTAAGCATTTCTATACACTTCAAAATAATTTTAAACACTTTTAAACGTTTTGAAACTCTTTTCAACACTTTTAAATACTTGTAATAACTTGTAAACATTTGTAAAAACTTTCAAACAATTGTAAACACTTGCAAACACTTTCAAACTCTTTTAACACTTGTTAACACTTTTAAACACTTGTAAACACTTTGAAACACTTGCAAAAACATGTAAACACATTAAGACACTTGTAAACATTTTTAAACACCTTTAAAAACTTGTAAAGACGTGTAAACATTTGTAAAATCTTTGAAAAACTTGTAAACACTAGTAAACATTTGTAAACAATTTCAAACACTCTTAAACACAAGTAATATCCTGTAAACTCTTGTAAACGATTTTAAACAATTCTAAACACGTTTAAACACTTGTAAACACTTTTAAACTCTTGTGAAAACTTTTAAGCACTTGTGAAAACTTTTAAACACTGATAAACACTTGTAAACACTTATAAACACCTGTAAAGATTTGTAAACACTTTCAAACACTTGTAAACTCTGGTAAACATTTGTAAACATTTTTAAACAATTGTAATAACTTGTAAACAATTTTAAACAATCGTAAACACTCTTAAACATATGTATACACGTCCACACCTGTGGAGTAACGGTCAGCGCGTCTGGCTGCGAAACCAGGTGGCCCGGGTTCGAATCCTGGTTGGGGCAAGTTACCTGGTTGAGGTTTTTTCCGGGGTTTTCCCTCAACCCAATACGAGCAAATGCTGGGTAACTTTCGGTGCTGGACCCCGGACTCATTTCACCGCCATTATCACCTTCATATCGTTCAGACGCTAAATAACCTAGATGTTGATACTGCGTCGTAAAATAACCAAATAAAAAAAATAAAATATGTATACACTTATAAACAATTCTAAACACTTGTAAACATTTGTAAACGATTTCAAACTCTTTCAAACACTTTTAAAATCTTTTTAACACTTTCAAACAATTGTAAACATTTTTAAACAATTGTAAACACTTGTAAACACTTACAAAAACTTTTAAACACTTGTAAACACGTGTAAAAATTTGTAAATTCTTTGAAACACTTGTAAAAGCTGGTAAATGTTTGTAAACAATTTTAAACACTTGTAAACATTTCTACCATTTGTAAACACTTTTAAACACATCTAAACACTTGTAAACATTTTTAAACACTTTTAGACACTTTGAAACACTTTTAAAAACTTGTAAACATTTGTAAACACTTTGAAACACTTTTAAAGATTTTTAAACACTTTCAAATACTTTCAAACACTTTTAGACACTTTTAACACTTGCAAACACTGTAAACATTAATTGTAAACACTTTCAAACATTGATAAACACTTGTAAACAGTTTTATACACTTTTAAACAATTATAAACACCTGTAAACACGTTTAAACACTTTTAAATACTTTCAAATACTTTAACACCTTGTAAAAACTTGTAAACAATTTAAAACATTTGTAAACATTTTTAAACACTTTTAAACACTTATAAATACATGTAAACACTTCTAAACACTTGTAAACACTTGCAAACATTTTAAACAATTTAAATCATTTGTAAACACTTGTAAGCATTTTTAAACACTTGTAAACACTTGCAAACACTTTAAACACTTTAAAACACTTTCAAAGTCTCTCAAAAACTTTGAAACACTTTTAAACTAACACTTGCAAACACTTTTAAATAATTCTAAACACTTTTAAACACTTGTAAACACTTTTAAAAACTTGCAAACTCTTTAAAACACTTGTTAACGTTTGTAAACAGTTGTAAAAAATTTAAAACACTTGCAAACACTTGTAAACACTCGTGAATATTTGTAAATACTTTTGAACACATTCAAACACTATCAAAAATTTTCAAACACTTTTAAACACTTGTAAACACTTTCAAACTCTTTTAAACACTTTTAAACAATTTTAAATACTTGTAAACTCTTGTAAAACTTTCAAACACTTATAAACACCTGTAAACGTTTTTAAACACTTTTAAACACATTCAAACACTTTCAAACTCTTTAAAAACTTTGAAACACTTTTAAACACCTGTAAAAGTTCTTAATCACTTGTAAACACTTTTAAAAACTTTCAAACAATTTTGAACACTTGTAAACTATTTTAAAAACTTGTAAACACCTTCAAACACTTTTGAAAATTTATAATCACTGTTAAAGTGAAGTATTTTAACAGTGAAATGTTTTTGAAGTGTTAGTGAAATCAGGATAGAATCAGTGAAATGTGTCGTAGTTCCAGTGCAGTGAGTGAGTTGACAGCGAAATGAGTGTAATGTTGAAAGGTACTTGTGCAGATATGAACATATACTCGTGGGTTTTAGTTCGATCTTAGTTTTAAGATACAAATTAGAATATTTCAAATGTTATTTTAAGTGATCGTTTCATTTAATTTAGTATATTCCCTGTTGTTGTTGTTATTATTGTTATTATTATTAGTATTAATTATTAGTATTATCATTAATTGTATTTTTAATTAATAAGTTTATTATTGTCATTATTGAGTGTAATTAGTTACCACTGCCACCGGGTATATACCCATTGCAGTGTGAATAAATACATACATACATACATACAAACACTTTTAAACATTCGTAATTCTTTCAAAGTCTTGTAAACGATTGTAAACACTTGTAGACACTTAAAAAAATTAGTAAAGACTTGTTAACATTTATAAACACTTTTAAACACATTCAAACACTTTCAAAGTCTTTCAAACACTTTAAACTTTTTAAACACTTTTAAACACTTTTAAGCGCGTCTAACACTTGTAAAAACTTTTAAGACCTTTTAAAAACTTGTAAACACTTATAAACTCTTTTAAGCACTTTTAAAATTTTTTAAACACTTCTAAACACGTGTAAACATGTGTAAACTCTTTGAAACACTTCTAAACACTGGTAAACATTTGTAAACACTTTTAACCACTTGTAATAAATTGTAAACACTTGTATACAATTTGAAACAATTGTAAACACTTGTAAACATTTTCAAACCCTTTCAAACTCTTTCAACACTTTCAAACTCTTTTAAACATTTTTAAACACTTTTAATATTTTGTAAACACTTGTAAACATTAGTAAAAACTTATAAAGAATTTTAATCACTTTTAAACACTTTGAGCAATTTTAAGCATCTTTAAAGATTTGTAAACAATTGTAAACACCTGTAAACACTTTTAATCACTTGTAAACACTTATAAATATTTGTAAATATCTTCAAATACTTGTAACACTTGCAAACACTTTTTAAACACTTTAAAACTCTTTCAAACACTTTTAAACACTTGTAATAACGTGTAAACACTTGTACACACTTTAAAACATTAGTAAACACTTGTAAAGATTTATAAACACTTTTAAACACATTCAACACTTTCAAACTCTTTCAAACACTTTCAAAATCTTTCAAACACTTTAAACTCTTTTAAACACTTTTATGCACTTTTAAAATCTTATAAACACTTGTACGCTCTTTTCAGCACTTTTAAACATTTTTAAACAATTCTAAACATTTGTAAACATGTGTGTACTCTTTGAAACAATTGTAAACACTGGAAAACATTTGTAAACACTTTTAAACACTTTTAAGCACCTGTAATAAATTGTAAAAACTTGTAAACAATTGTAAACACTTGTAAACATTTTCAAACCCTTTCAAACTCTTTCAACACTTTCAAACACTTTCAAACTCTTTTAAACGTTTTAAACACTTGTAAACAATTGTAATATTTTGTAAACACTTGTAAACATTAGTAAACACTTATAAAGAATTGTAATCACTTTTAAACACTTTGAACAATTTTAAGCACCTTTAAAGATTTGTAAACACCTGTAAACACTTTTAAACACTTGTAAAGTCTTATAAATACTTTTAAACACTTGTAAACACTTTTAAACTCTTGTAAACACTTATAAACACTTGTAAACATTTGTAAACTCTTTGAAACACTTGTAAACTCTGGAAAACCTTTGTAAACACTTTTAGACACTTGTAATAACTAATACACACTTTTAAACAATTGTAAACACTCCTAAACACTTGTAAACACCTATAGACACATCTAAACACTTGTAAACACTTTGAAACACTTTTAAACACTTTCAAAAGCTTTCACACGCTTTCAAACACTTTTAAAATATTTCAAACACTTTTAAACGTCTCTAAAATCTTGTAAACACTTGTAAATATTTGCAATTTAACCATTGATGTTATGAATGGATAATGTGTAAAAGAAAAATATTTTAGTTTTTCATTATACATAGTTTTGATTATATTTTCAGTAGCATTTAAATTTTTAATTCAATCCCGTATACCACTGTCAGGATGTCACTTTTTTTAAGTTATCTACTTATCGTTTCTTTTCTTTCTGTACCGGTATTTTTAAGTAGATAATTCCATTATGACGCAAACATATTATTATTGAACGCAGTTGTCTTCACTGTTAAGAATGGCGTATTATCCGTTATGATGCGAACTTAATTGTTAAGTGTATCATTTTTTACTGACGACAATATCACATTTTGAGATACAGCATGTCACTGTATGAAGACAATTTTTGTAGCAAAGTGTCACAAGTTGTAATGTTAGTAAATAATATTTATAAAAATACGCACATTGGTTTTTAAAATTATTAATTCTATGTTCCTATATTAAAAACACTACGTTTCTTCACCCTAATATATCCCTACCATATGTTAAAAGCATTAGCTACTGTACTTACAGAGACATGAAACCTTTAAATTGTTCTCCTGAAAAATTGACATTTTTTTAGATATGACGTTGTTGTATTTAATAAGCGATATTGTATAATACATATTCTTTATTTGCCTGAAGATACAGGAGTACAAGATGCTTCGTCAACGTAATAATATGAAATAGAATGTGTCAATATTTAGGAAATTACAAGAATAATAAATAATAAAATTTAACTAAAATAATACATCATTTTCAACAAATTCATTCATATTACTCGTATAAAAGTAATTGTTTTGTAGCCATCTCTTAATCTGAAGTTTACTAGTGTTTACGAATATAAAGGCACATAATGAAACACAATTTAAACACTTTCAAACTCACACAAAAGACTTTCAACCACACCCAAACACTTTCAAACACACCGAAACACTCGTAAACACTTTCAAATGCACCCAATCACTCGCAAACACATTCGAACATCACCCAAAAACTCCTAAACAATTTAAAACACACACAAACACTCGTGAACAGTTTCAAATACACCTAAAACACTCGTAAACACTATCAAACACTCACAAACACTCCTAAACAGTTTCAAACACACACAACTTTCAAATAAATCCCAACCCTCGTAAACACTTTCAAACACACCCAAACACGCGTAATCACTTTCAAACGCACCGAAACACTTGTAAACAATTTCGAACACACCCAAACACTCGTAAACATTTTCAAACATACTGAAAGACTCGTAAACACTTGGAAACACACCCAAAACCCAAACACTCTCAAAGACACCCAAACGCTTGTGAACACTTTGAAACACACCCAAACAATTTCAAACACACACAAACACTCTTAAATACTTTGAAACACACCCAAGCATTCGTAAACAATTTCAAACGCACCCGAACATTCGTAAACAGTTTCAAACGCATCCAAACATTTTCGAACACACTCAAGCACTTTCAAACACACCCAAACACTTTCAATCACACCCAAACAATCGTAAACAATTTCAAACACACCCAAACACTCATAAGCACTTTCAAACACTTCCAAAAACTCCAAAACAGTCGTAAACACTTTCAAACACACCCAAACACCTTCAAACACACCCAAAGATATTCAAGCATACCGAAACCCTCGTAAACACTTTGAAACACCCAAACACTCGTAAATACTTTCGGACATCATCCAAAAACTCCTAAACACATTCAAACACACCCAAAAAATCGTGAACACTTTCAAACACCACAAACAATCTTAAACACTTTTACACACAGAAAAACACTCGTAAACACTTTCAAATGCACCCAATCACTCGCAAACTCATTCGAACATCACCCAAAAACTCCTAAACAATTTAAAACACACACAAACACTCGTGAACAGTTTCAAATACACCTAAAACACTCGTAAACACTATCAAACACTCACAAACACTCCTAAACAGTTTCAAACACACATAACTTTCAAATAAATCCCAACCCTCGTAAACACTTTCAAACACACCCAAACACGCGTAATCACTTTCAAACGCACCGAAACACTTGTAAACAATTTCGAACACATCCAAACACTCGTAAACATTTTCAAACATACTGAAAGACTCGTAAACACTTGGAAACACACCCAAAACCCAAACACTCTCAAAGACACCCAAACGCTTGTGAACACTTTGAAACACACCCAAACAATTTCAAACACACACAAACACTCTTAAATACTTTGAAACACACCCAAGCATTCGTAAACAATTTCAAACGCACCCGAGCATTCGTAAACAGTTTCAAACGCATCCAAACATTTTCGAACACACTCAAGCACTTTCAAACACACCCAAACACTTTCAATCACACCCAAACAATCGTATATAATTTCAAACACACCCAAACACTGGTAAACACTTTCGAACATCACCCAAAATCTCCTAAGTACTTTCAAACACACCCAAGCACTCGTAAACTCTTTTAAATACATACAAACACTCTTAAACACTTTCAAACACACACAAACACTCGTAAACAGTTTCAAACACACCCCAAAATTCGTAAACACTTTCAAACACACCCAATATTTTCAAATACACCAAAAGACATACAAACGCAACTTACCCAAACACTCGTAAACACTTTCGAACATCACCCAAAAACTCGTAAACATTTTCAAACACATACAAACACTCGTGAACACTTTCAAACACACCCAAACACTAATAAAAACTTTTAAACAAACACAAACACTCGTAAACACTTTCAAACACACCCAAACACTCTTAAACACTTTCTATCACACGCAAACACTCGTAATCACTTTCAAACAGTACCAAACACTCGCAAACACTTTCAAAAACAACCAAATATTCGTGAACACTTTCAAACATACCCAAACACTTTCAAACACACCCAAGCACTTTGAAACACTCCCAAACACACGCCGCCGTTCGTGATCAGGTTTAAGCGAGTCACATGGTCTGTCCTACGGCCTGTATTAGATAACGATTGCTGTGGCACTGTGTATAGTTCCTAATACTCACAGCGCTCCAAGCGGCTAGCAACTATCGCGAGAATTGCAAAAATAATCATCCCAAGCTTCGTGACAGTATATAGTAGTCTGTGGTATAGCTTCTTTTTTTAACGCTCCTTTTAAAAGAGACACAGAGACGCAGTATTGTCTCTCCATACCGTCGATCCAATATCCTCCCTATGACTAACCCAGAAACCAATTTATCTTTTTTAAGTTTTTCCTCTATTAATTCTCCACATCTACAATCAATAGCTTTACTTCATATTCTTGCTAACCACTGTCTGATACTTTCAAGTTCTGCTCGTTGAAGAGAAAATAATTCTATTCTTCTTCTAAACATGGATATTTCTTTTGAAACACGGTCTTTCAGGATGACACATAATTAATTTATTAGGCCTTCTTGGTATATTGGATCACATAAATATTTAAGTATTTTGTATGATTCCTCGCCTAATATGGTCAATAACACTGCTAATTTTCGGTGCTCTTTTACATAATTTAAGTTGGAATAGGCTTACTGATCCAATCTCTTTGGTAAGTCCAGCCATCTGCAGCAAGATATTCAGGAAAAATTTCGATATTAATTGAAGAAACTGTCAAAAATTGCAGAAAGCTTGTTCTGATCAACTTCGTTAGTATTATTTACTTCACTACTTTTTTCTTTTCAAGAGATACCTTTTATCTTCGTCACCAAGTTTGTTATGTATTCAGAACAAAACTAAATTCTTTATTATACGTCTTTATTACACAACTTATAACACTATATCACTTCGAAAAACGTATTATGTGTCTTTCACGTGTTAAATTTTATATTACATTGTTAACATGTTTTGGCCTGCTATTGGCCATCTTCAGAACTGGTTGTTGCTGGTCTTAGCGTCTTTTGTTTTGTTTCCTGTGGAGGTGTGTTTGTGTAGTGTAATGTGGAGTCAAAGAGTGTGTGTGTTCTGAAATTGAGTTGTGTGTTGAGAATGTCATTTGGATGTGTTTTTGTGTGTCTGTATATTTCGTATTGTTGCAGTGTGTGTAATTACACGTTACAAAGAACGCATCACAACCATAACAAAATTATAAAACACTTCCTCATAATATGCCAAATACATCACAAATGCTAACCATACCTACACAGACATCTACACATCCAACCAAAAAAAAAACAGAAACTAAACACACTAGAACAATACGAAATAAACAGACACACAAAAACACATCCAAATGAAATTCTCAATACACAACTCAATTTCAGAACACACACACTCATTGACTCCACATTACACTACACAAACACACCCCCACAGGAAACAAAACAAAAGACGCCAAGACCAGCAACAACCAGTTCTGAAGACGGCCAATAGCAGGCTGAAACATGTTAACAAGGTAATATAAAATTTAACACGTGAAAGACACATAATACGTTTTCCGAACTAAATTCTTCATTTGTCCAATCCATAACAAATATATACTAAGATATGAAAGTTATCTATTAATTAATCGATTTAAAAAACATAACTGTTCTGTATTCTGGATCCTTGTGGTCGCCATCATTGGAGGACTGATGATTTAATCAAAGTCTTCTCTCTCTACCTACTTCGATTCACCTCTGCACAAATGTTGATTATTTCTCGAATATTATTAATTTCTTGTGAATACTCCTAGACATAATACATACATAGACTATTTACATAAAGTAATGTTATTTGTTTCTATGATTCCATCGGTATCTATCAGTAATGCTGTAAAGTTAGTATAACGAAGAATTTCAAATAAAATTAGTTTTAAAATGTATTTTGTTGCATTTTTTCTTATACTGTATACATTTACGATATTCATTTTCATCTCATGACATTATCTGACTCATGTTTCGTGAACAATTTTTATTTTCTGATTATATTTTCATAACGAAATAAATCGATCTGAGGTTAGAAGATAAATGCACTTTTAGAAAATAGTTGACACGGAAAGAAAACGGTATTTGTCATGACATTGTCTATCCGTCCATCTACATTATTTGGTTATCTGTACGTCTGTCTTCTGCCTATTTGCATGTATTAACACATATAATTATATATGTAGGTATATATATATATGTTACGTATCTTGTAAATAATTCATATTAATGTAGTAGACATGTGTTAATTTTAAGTAGCAAGTCTGGGTTACCCGCGTCAAAAGAATTCTTATTATAATAATATAAACTCAGGCTATAACTATAACCCTAATGTACTTTTGGGTAAAATAGAGTTCAAGAAATTGTATATTCAAATAAATAAATATGTTACGAATGTAAACTTTCCTTTATTCATTTATATATGTATATACGTACATAGACTACAATATATATAAGTAAGATATGTACTCCGTCTATGTGTTATTACATGTATAGACTTTTTTTGTATATATACATAATATAATAATAATAATAATAATAATAATAATAATAATAATATTATTATTATTATTATTATTATTATTGTTCATTTTAGCTGGCAGAGTTAAGGCCGTAAGACCTTCCCTTCCACTCAACCAGCAAAAGGATACATACATAGGCCTATGTATGAACTTACAAAGAATTCAACAATTCAAATATACATAATATGGTAATGTTGGTATACGTAGAACTTACTGTATTCAAGAATACATGTATATACTTCTATGTATACGTAAGCTATATTCTGCCTCTATGTGTGCTTACATATTTTATTATTGAATTAATTTTTCTACATTCAATATAAAGAGTATTTCAAAAATACGGGGCATAATTTCAGGTATGTATTTCCCACATGTAGACTATCAAAATAGTTCATTACAACATATGTCCGGAAATGATTCATTTCCGAGTTATGGCCTTCACAACATTGAAATTCAGCGGAACGTTTTTCTTTCCGCAGGTCGTTGCCGTCAAAGGAGACATTAACAGGGCACTCTGACAGTTCATTCCGAGGCGAAGGTTACATTCAGTGTTATGTAGGCGTTAGACTGTGCGACATGTATTCAAATCAAGAGCTGGCAGAGATACACTTCATGTACGGTAAGGCGCTGCGCTGGCTCGTCGTTTGTACCAGGAGAGGTACCCACAGCGACAATGTCCATATCGGAACACATTTGTACATCTCCATTACCGTCTGTGCGAGTATGGAAAATTTAACTCTCCTGGTTTGGGAAGGGGACAACCAAGATCTCCAACTCCAGAAGTACAGGAGGAGATTCTGGAGGCTGTGAACATGACTCCTTCTATCAGCACACGAAGGGTAGCGTTGCAAGTCAATATTCCTCATACGACTGTCTGGAGATTATTGAAAGAGTATCAATTGTATCCTTATCATTTGCAACGTGTACAGGCCCTGTCACCAGCAGATTACCCTGCACGAACGAGTTAGGTTCTGTCAGTGGTTCTTGCAGCAGTGTGGTGTAAATCCGAACTTTCCTGCCTTAGTATTATTTACAGATGAAGCACAGTTCACACGAGATGGCATAACAAATTTCCACAATCAGCATGTATGGGCGTATGAAAACCCACGTGCAACTGTTCCATCTCATCACCAGGTGCGGTTCTCCCTGAACATGTGGACCGGTATCATTGGTGATCGATTAGTTGGACCCCATGTACTTGTAAACAGACTTACGGGGCAGGCGTACACAAACTTCCTGGAAAACACCATACCTCATGTTTTAGAAGACACTCCACTGATCAATCGTCAACACATTCACTTCTTGCATGATGGCGCTCCTGCACATTTCAGTCGTACGGCTCGCCGGTACTTGGATCGAAGGTTTCCTGATACGTATAGGTGGCCCAATTTCTTGGCCTCCACGCTCACCTGATCTGAACCCTCTCGATTTCTACTTGTGGGGCCATTTAAAATCATTGGTTTATTCGTCTCCGGTGCCTGATTTGGAATCCCTTCGGAATCGAATTGTGACATGTTCTGAGGACATACGCAATACTCCTGGAGTTTGGGCTCGTGTTCGCAGGTCAATGAGACATCGATGTGAGGTCTGTATTCAAGCAGGAGGTGGACATTTTGAACATCTTCTGTAATGACAACGACCCGCGGAAAGAAAAACGTTCCTGTGAATTTCAATGTTGTGAAGGCCATAACTCGGAAATGAAGCATGTTGTAATGAACTATTTTGTTTGTTTACATGTGGGAAATACATACGTGAAGTTATGCCCCGTATTTTTGAAACACCCTGTATATGGTTCCGTTGGAAAACAAAATACTTATTTTGTAATCGTGTTTTTTTTAAGAATACAGTCAATTGCACTTCAGATTTTTAGCCAGAAATGTATGAAATGTTGATTTGCATTTTTTTCTGAATTTCACAGAAAATATACAGTAATACGGAATAATACTTCCTATATCATATGACTGCATCTTCAAAAATATTTAGATTTCTTACTATTGAAAGAAAATGCCTTCTCAGATACAAGTTTTAAAACGTACGTGTATTTAAAATATGTTGGAGAGACTGGTATGAAGATTCAAGACAGGCAAAAGAATGAGGTGAGAGCTACATGTTGCGTTCAGTAAACTCTAATACGCATCAAATTTACAGCACTAGAAAGACTTAGGTGTAACTATTATTGCAAAATAAAAACAACCAATTGGATTCGATAATCATCTGTTTTCTGTATTTTTTATCCGAATATGTACAACGTGGATGACTACCTATTGATAGCTCTGAAGTAATAATTTTGTGACCATATGACCTAATCAGACTCAGTCGAGTTAATATAAATTATTCTCCTGCCGCTCAATCGAAAGTAATAAGGACGAAACTCTCCCATTGGCTACCAGAGAAATAATATGACTAGGGGAAGCGTAATATAGTTCCAGCAATAGGCCTACTTCGACTTCCTTTTTGTAATTTAAGGCTATGTAATTAATGATGGAAATTAAATTTTAGTTTTCAAACCGTGAATACCCTCCCTTTAATATTCTGTTTATAGCTTCTGATTTAAGTTGTCATCAAAGCACAGATTTGTCGTTTGAAGTTTCTACAATATTGTAAAATTTAATAATAATAATAATAATAATAATAATAATAATAATAATAATAATAATAATAATAATAATAATAGTTTTATTTTCCCTGGCAGAGTTAAGGCCATAATGCCTTCTCTTCCACTCAACCAGGATCAAATCACATACAGAAAAATACATACCGGTATACAAATATTAACTTAAAAGTAATAATAATAAAAATAATAAAATAAAAAAGAGATTGAATACATATACACTAATTGTAATAGGCAAATATTGAACACTTTACGAAAAACAAGTTTAGAGAACAATTCAATATTTGAAGTAAACGTAAACAAAACCGAAATGTATTACTCTGCAATTGCAAGCTAGCTACCAAAGCAGCCAACAGAGCGCATTATTTTCAGCAAGTGAGCACGCAGGGCAACCATCATCTGATATATTGCAGACAACATTTCAACACATTCATTAAACTTACCCTTAAAATGCTCACAGAGGGTTAATAACAAGACTTAAATGATTTAAATAAAGTTAAAATGTTATTAATATAATAATTAGATTCTACTTACGTCAGTGTGTGAACTCGTATACTATTAATCGGAAATTGATAGCGGCTCTAGCCCCTACATATCCGACATAACCACAACGCTATTATCAACGCTTTGTGTACTGACTGCTTCAACAATAGGCCACTACTATACAATAATCACTGTCGTCTGCCACAAACAAACTAGAGACTCACTGTAATTGAGACATTGACCTCGACCTCAGATGGTGCGAGAAAGACGAAGTCGGGGATTCACAAAGGCATCTTTCAAGTGATCAAGGCATGCATCTCTCACGTGATCGTTCACGGAACCCAAACGCGCTAGAAGCAGAGGGGAGACGAATTTTGTGCTAACAGACACGGTGATTTAATAACACAGGGATATCACAGAATTTTCATTAATAAGATATATGCGCGTTGATGTCGAAGAGTTCATTATTTCTCTACTGGGAATAGTGGATTTTCTTTTTCTGTAGATTCGTGATTAAATGTTATTCTTTGAAGAGCGGAGAATTTCTTTAATTCTACAGAAATTTCTTTGAGGTTGGCAACACTGAATCTCGCACTTTCTTACCAGCTGTGCTGATGTGCTCTGTGAAGCTGGAGGTCACTTTGAGAGTTCCGCTTAATGCCTATTACGCATGCGCGTTGCCATAATACACGTTACAAAGATTTATCACGCAATGTTTGAACATATTGTTTAAATCGTAAGAAAGTGTTCTCATAAGCATGTTTACCGTATTCCATGTATATTAAACATTTTATGATTTTAGAAGGAACTATTTTAATGTGAGGAAGAAGATAACATGCATGAGTTGGAGGCGTTGTGCGTCTAATAGCCGGATCAGGAACCACTATGCCACGTGCATTTATTTACATTTAATTTAATCTTTAGCTGGAAAGAGAGTAGGCAACGTCATCTCACAATGAGTAAACGTCTGTATTTTACTTGAAACATTAGCCTCGCATAATAGAATCAGATAGGCAGGATTTGATGTATAGCAAATTATGTCTTTCCGTGAGAAACATACCAATCATACTGTCTAGTGAGTCTTCGTGTGGAACTGCCGGAGTACACTATATAAAGGATGTAACTAAAATGTGTGTCAACATTTTAGGGACATATTCCTCTCATATAGAGAATGATAAAATGTTATATGAACATTGATCCGAAAACGCTGTATTTCCTCTTTACAGCCATTTTTCTACAACTCTGCTTACATTGTATGATGCGATACATTGTGGGGGAAAAAAAAATAGCATACCACATGGAAATGTCAATGTTGGGGCCGGGCATTGTTGGTGATGTTTTGGTGGGACCTCATGTTCTTCCAGTCATGCTCAACAAAGAAAGATACAAAGTGTTCTTACAGTAGCCCTGTATCTTGCTTGTTATGTTATACCGTGTGTCGTTAGCAATATGACGAAACACGTAGCCTACTTCATGCACGATGGAGCTTCTGCTCATTTCAGTACCAATGTTCGTCGATTTCCAAATCAAAGGTTCGGTGACAGATGGGTGGCTAGAGATGGACCAATTACTTGGTCTCTGCACTCTCAGGACCTAAACCTACTATAGTTTTATTCGTAGGGTCATTCAAAAGAGCTTATGTATGGAACCCCGGTGCAAGATGATGAGAGTTTTCGATCCCATATTTTGGAAGACGAGATAATACAACATTCTCCAAGAATACATTAACGCATCCGGAATTCATTGCGACGGCGAGTTGATGCATGTATCCTTGCTAACAGGAGCGTTTTTGAGCACTCCCTGTAAGACATATTTCCATGTGGTATACTATTTTTATTTCATAACATATCGCATCATAAAATGTAAGTAGAGTTATAAGAAAAGGACTGTAAAACGGAAATAAAGCATTTCCAGACGAATGTTCATGGAATATTTTTTCGTCCTCTATATGATAGGAATATATCCCTAAAGTTTTGGCATACATTTTAGTTACACACTATATATCGCTTAGTAGTTAGAATATTTATAAACAAATACCTTTACGAAACACAAACAAAGCAGCTTATACAAAAGGCAAAATTTGTATTCGTTTAGAATTTAATGGTCGATATAAACAATTATCCTATTCTTTCCATATCTACCTGCAAACTACGTACAAGCTTGATCGCTGTAAGTATTACAATTTAAAAACCATTTTGTGTTCAACAATACCAACTCTCTATCTATTACCACATGGATTTCGTATTAGTAAGTAACATATTGCAGATAAATTCGAAATTTAATTAATTAAATTTATTTAAATTTATTAATTTATTTAAATTTATTAATTTATTTAAATTCACCACCAACAGAAGCAGGCTTCCAATTACAGGTGGCTTACACAGATACATACACAAAATACATAATAAGAAAAACAAAACAAAAACACAAACGAAATACATACCGGTAATAAATACTAGAATATAATATTGCAGTTAATATAGTGCCAAATGTCAATATAATGATGCAAAATTATTTAAAAACTAGAGTAAAAACATTATAATACACTTTTTCATAATTTAAATATCTAAGGATATACATTTTTTTTTAAATATTGTATGAAATTTTTTAATTGCTAAACTGAAATATAATTGAGAATCACAGTTTAAAGACATAGAGTTGTAAGTATTACACATAACAAACAATGGAGAGTTCTTGAAGAAAACAGTTCTAGGAGTGGGAATAACAAAAGGTTGTCTATGACGTAATTCTGTATTGTTACATTGAACTGAAAGAATATAAGAAAATCACAGTCATTCAATATACCGTTAACAGTCTTATAGAGTAAAATTTGACTATTTATTCATCGTCGAGATTTTAAAGTTTTATAATTAAATTAAAAAAATAACTGATTATTTGAAATTTGCTTGTCATAAGACGACACGTGATGTTTTTTAAAATATAAATAACGTAAAAATCTTTTCTGTATCCTTTCTATTTGCATCTGATGGGACTGGAACTGAGTTGACCATATTACAGACGCATACTCTAGCTTACTCCTAACTAGAGTTTTATATAAAGTATCAATAGTATTTATATTTATTAATTCTTTTGTATTTCTGATTATAAATCCTAATTTTCTATATGCATCAATGACCACGTGATTTAAGTGCATTTTAAAACATAAGTTGTGTGTAAAATAAATACCCAAATCTAAGACCTTCGTTATCACAACACTTCATTTCTACAGTCTTATATATCCCACATACATAATAAATGTGTAGTTTGATAGTGACGAATGTATAGTCAAACAGCCAACAACGACAAAACAAAATAGTTTTTCAGCACAGAGAAACTATTGTTTTCAATATTACATAATCTAAAATAAAAGCAATATAACTATTCTTGCTCGTTTTCTCCTTCTTATTCTTGCTTGTTTATAACATTCTCTCACGTATTCTGCGAAACATCAGTTTTGGTTTCACACATCGAATCTCTTGTGAGAAGTATACACTTTTAAAATCTCACATGAATTATAAAATAAGAAAATTTTGAATTTGTACCAGGATTACCACTACTGTTATAATTGCCCCGATTATTGATCCCAAAATTGAATAATTAATTGTGAAAAAATCGTAAGCTGTAAATTTTACAGGCCGCTCACTGATTTGCTGCTGGAACAGTTTAATCTCGGTCGCGATATCTTGATGGAGTCGTGGTGTAAGTAACAGCTTCTGGAGTAGAACAGAAGTATGATTCGCTTCTGTAGATGTGGCGTTGCAAGACGCAGTGATGCAAACCAACATACATAAATACATCAGTGACCAAATTATATAGCTCACCATATTTTGAACATATATTTCATTAATTTTGTACTTATATTGAAGAGTGATTACACTGTAAGAAACATTAGTCGTGATTTCCAAAAACGCATAAGAAATAAACAGTAACATCTGAAGACCATACATAGAATTAACTGAATCTGTTATATCACACAGAACTTCTCGAATAATTCTTAAAGCCTTTATTCTTAATTTCTTCTTCTGAATCGAAATTATGGTAAGTGCACTATCCTCGGTGCAAAAATTAGTATGAAACAATTCGAAAAGTTCAGAGACGTGTAAAACATCATGTTTCATAAAATCTATATTTGGAAACTGAGATATGTCAAGAAGTGTTTCCCATAAATTACAGATATTTCCATTTCTCTTATTATTTGAAATTAAATACGAATTCATTACTTTATATTTCTGCTTCAGTAACAGAACAAAATTAAAGAATTGTGCCGCTATAATAGTTTGACAGAAAGTACAATAATATATAATTATTAAAAACAATGCCCATACATTAACATCTCCATTAACTATTAGAAAATCACATACATACAATATACAACAAACCACAGTTAGTGTAATTACTTGAACGTTCAAAAAATTCTCGTTTGATTTAAAGCTTCTGTCGTTTACTTCCATTAACTTATCCAGAATAGAAATTTTGTACAACAATTTGTCAACATTTCTTATGATATTCGTCAACACTACAACCATAGTTGTAAGACAGCCAATGACACTTATTAACAGATCGGTTATATATAGATTGCGAGTTGTGACTGTAATGGCAGGAATTCTGTTTTGAAACAAGATTATGTATAATGATCCAACCACAATAGAAGTCATAAGAAAGACCATGTACAATATCCCTCTTTTCGATGATACAAGTCTCAGACATATTCCGTTTTCTTCGCTGTGTGTACAATTCAAAGACAAAGGGGCTAATCCTATAATTTTTGATAAATAACACATAAATCTAATGCTTGAATAAATGTCACTTTTCCCAGTTCCATTGCATTTCGTTTCCATTATTATGTACAGTATTAAAATTGTCACTTCTTCTTACGTTGACAATTTCAGAAAACGTTTTGTAACGGATAATTCACATTTTAACTCTTCTTAGCCGAGTGATATGCTTCGTGTCTATATATGTGATATCTCGGGAAAATATTAGTTTTTCACAGCTGTCATCATGATAATCAACTAATGGATCTTTGTTATACAAACGTGTGTGGCGTACCCATTATAAGATAAAATTAAATATTATCTGTTTCTTTTCGTGAATCAATATTGATACTGAAAGCATATTAATTTTTAACACAATGGGATTTAGCAGTATTTTCAGAAATAATAATAGATAGAAGAACTCGGGAAAATATGGAAGTCAGATAGCTCCTGTTGTATCCGTGGAAATGTTTATTCTCTTTGTAATTGTTCATAACAATGCTTGTTTGTGTTTTGTAAATCAAATAGCGATGGCTCAGAACGAGACTGTTACAACTCAAAAAATTCACTTTTTGAGTTATTACCATCATTTTAACACTTGAATTGAGAACTATACTATGTGAAATTTTTACAACTCTAAAAATTTCCTAGTGGGACGTAAATCCACATGTAACAGTTTTAAAATTATGCTATTTAGTCTATTTCTCAATTGGAAAGTGTTATATTTTGCATTGTAACAGTTTTCCATTCTCAACTGCAAACATTGTTGCTAAAAGCAATGTTCCATTTTGACTTGTAACACTTTCGCATTGAAAATATCCATGCTTCGAGTTTAGATTTGGCACATCTGATGATAAGTTCATACAATAATGATAGCATAATACTGGCTGCATTGTTTAAAAACAATGTTATTTTTAATTTTGTCTTCACCATCGACGTAGTATTGAAACATTAATAATCGTGAATGTTCTTATACATCAGTATTTAATTCACTTAATATTTCATTTTAAATCTCTAAGAAAGGTTAATGTTGTGTATATAGTGCATGTAAGAATAATACAGAAACAGAGAAATTAACTGCAAGAAAGTTATAATAGACATATGAAAAAAGAAGCAACATGAAGGGCTACAAAGACTAAAGATATTGATTCAGAAAACAGGATCCAAGCAAAGTTGTGTGCTGCTTTGATCTTCAGGCAGTTCTTCCTTCACCTTGTGATGAGTGTTCCTCTTAATATTATAAACTGTCCTGTTACAATATCAAAATGTATGACATCGCAAATAATCAGGGCCATTGTTATTTTTGGCATGAGGGCTTGGCCAAAAGAGGTTCAAAAGAGATTGGCACATGCCTCTATACTTTCTTATTTCTTTGCCCAACACAGTAACAAACCAGGTAATTATGTTTTCAGACAATTGTGTTGGGCAAAACAAGAACAAATTCATTGCCTCATTACGCCTGTACTGCGTAACTAACCTGTGTTAATGTCATAACACAGAAATTTTTAGTCACAAGTCATACCTAGAATGAGAATGACTCTATGCATTCTACTGTTGAACGGGGGGGAAATAGTGTTATTAAAGAAGGACTTATATTACTGCCAACGCAATGAGTACCAATTGACCAAGAAAAAAGGCAATATATACAAAGTCAATGAACTATATACACCAGATATCTTAGATTTGAAAGACTTAACACAACAAATGGGAAATAATTTTTCCAGAAATAAAAATGGTGATAATATGAACTAGTCTACTATGAAGATCGTGGAGGTCAGAAAACAGGATCTTTTGCCATCTTCTATAAGCACTCCTATGAACAAGATGATTTCGAAAAAATAGGTAGTCGACAAAGACAGAAGCGCAAGTCTTCTCTAGCAATACGAAAGCCAGTATTTTCTTCGCCTCCAGGGATAGATGTGGGGGGAAAATTTGCTTGATCTGTGTAAAAGTTTGAAAGTTTCCAATGATGTTGAAGAAATAATGCTGCATTTGAATAACAACCAAACATGTTTTTTCTCACTACATGTTGATGTTCAGTCTACTGTCCGAAGACAGGTTTGAACCTCATAGGCCTAAGTTACACCAATAAGGCATCACTCTTGAGGCAACTACGCTACATGACGCAATTTATTTCTTATTATTGTTGTAGTCATCCTGGTTGGTGTAATTTATTTCTTTTATTGTTGTAGTCATCCCGATATCAACCAATATCATTTTGTGTTTCTAAATCTACATTTGACATATTTTTCCATTGTATTATCTAAATTTATTACAGGGTGATGTAAGGAAAAACCTGTTGCAAGTAATAATATATTATGGAATACTGTTATATCTGAGAAATTTTGTCACAATATTTTAATGCGAAACTGTTACAACTCAAAAAAATATCACATACAAGTTACATAAAACAAATAACAACAAAATTAATATTTCAATAAACTTCTATAATAATAATGATTATATATACCAATTTTCATTGTTGTGCCATGATTCTCTGATTTACCATC